>NC_060068.1:132513384-133149346 GCF_922984935.1 Meles meles
TTGTAGGGTATCACTGGTAACTTTAAGCAAGCTAGAGGCAAGGGTCCGTAAATGTGCCCTTAGACTTTCCTGTTGTTGATGGAAGATAACAGCACTTAGATGCATGTTGAATTAAAAAACTGACATTCACGGGGCGCCTGGGTGGCTCAGTGGGTTAAAGCCTCTGCCTTTAGCTCAGGTCATGATCTCAGGGTCCTGGGATCGAGCCCCACATCTGGCTCTCTGCTCAGCAGGGAGCGTGCTTCCCTTCCTCTCTCTCTGCCTGCCTCTCTGCCTGTTTGTGATCTCTGTCAAATAAATAAATTAAAATATTAAAAAAAAACTGACATTCACAATCAGAGAAGACAATTATCTTATAATCTCCCTGATATGGGGAATTTGAGAGGCAGGGTGGGGGGGTTGGGGGGTAGGGAAGGAAAAAATGAAACAAGATGGGATCAGGAGGGAGAGAAACTGTAAGAAACTCTTAATCTTACAAAACAAACAGGATTGCTGTGGGGAGAGGGGGCATGGAGAGGGTGGTGGGGTTATGGACTTTGGGGAGGGTATGTGATATGGTGAGTGCTGTGAAATGTGTAAGCCTGAAGATTCACAAACATGTACCCCTGGGGCAAATAATACATTATATGTTAATAAAAATTTAAAAAAAAAACAAACCTGACATTCAGAAAGTAGCTTTTAAAGTATAAAGCAAGCCTTTTTCAGGAAAAGTCTGAGAGATGGGTTTTTCTGACTTTTCTCTCTGCCTTGAGTCCTGGGAGGTTGACCTGGTACGCACTGTTTCTTCGTATGCTACAGTCCTGTTGGACTCGTAAATGCAGGCTCCATTGGCTATCACAGCCAGGCAATCTAGGGGTCTATAACTTGGGTGACAACCATAACAGCTGGGATACCAGATGTGTGTACGAGCTCCATCCAGGGAGATACTGGCAATGTGGAGAGGACTGGAGTGAGAAGGTGAAGATGTTATCTGTTAGCTGCTCCAGTCTCCAGGGAAGATCATCATCAGTCCCTAAATACATGTTAAATTAGAAGGCCGACCCTCAAGCAGCGACTTTTAAAGTATGCAAATAGTTCTCTTACAAGGAAAGACTGAGAGTTTTTTGCCTGCTCCCTGTGTACTGAGCCCTAACCAATAGCTCCACTGAGTCCACACAAGCCCCTTATGAATTATTTTTTGTTTGCTATAGTTTTGTGTGTCTTATGGACAGTAGTCCCTTTGGCTTTCAGAGCTAGGTGTTTTCAGGACCATCCTCAAGTGGGAGTCTTTAAAGTTGAGGCGCTAGATGTGGGGCCCCAACCTTTCTCTCCTCAGGGAGAGGTTGGCAGTTTCCTCCTAATTATGTAGAGCTATGCCAGGAGTCAGGTTTATGGCAATCCTGTGTTTCTCTTTCCTACCCATTTTGGTATGGGTGAAATACCTATTTTTCTCTTTTGCCTTGATGTATAGGAATTGCTTATCTGTTTTATAGATTGCTTCCACAGGAGATTTCTCCATATGTAGCAATAGATTCAGTGTCTTTATGAAAGGAGGTGAGTTCAGAAGGCTTTTCTGTCACCAACCTGGACCAGATCTCCAAAAATATTCTTTTGTTTCTATCTTTCTCGCATTTCATATATAACTGGAAGGTGTGGATCTGGCTCTGATATCAAGGCAGATAAAATAAATTAGGAATTGTTTCCTATTTTTCTACATTTTTGAAACAGTTTGTATAAGATTCATGTTATTCATTCCTTAAATTTTGGAAGAAATCAGTAGTAAAGCCACATGGTCCCAAAATTTTCTTGTGGGACTGTTTTAAAAAATGAACTCAATTACTTAACAGATATAGGGCTATTCACATTTTCTTCTTCTAAAATCAATTAATAATGGGTTTTATTTTTATAGGAATGTGACCACATCATCTAAATTTTTAATTTTATTGATAGAAAGTTGCTCATCTTATCTTCCAATGGTGTTTTCTTGTCAGTTGAAAGTTTAATAATATCCCTTTAATTCTCTTCACATTATTGGTTATTTGTGTCTTCCTTTTTCTTGATGAGCCTTTCTAGGAGTTTATCACTTTTTGTAGTTTTTTTCTAAGTCATACCCTTTGCATTTTTAAAATTCTGTCTACTGTACATTTTCTTAAGCTTATTAACTTTCTTTCACTTATATTCTTTGGGTTACATTTGCTTTTTCTCTCTTTATCCCCTTGAGAAATATATTTAGATAGTTGTTTTTAGCTTTTCTTTTTCTAATATATGTATCTAAGTTCATAATTTCCCTCTAAACATGAATTTAGCTGCATCCCACAAATTTTGATAGGCCATATTCATTATCATTCAGTTCAGAATATTTTCTAAGCCCCCATTATGATTTCTTCTTTGACCTGTGGGCTATTTATCAGTGTATTGCTTAGTTTTCAGTTTGAAGGTAGATCTTTCTGCTATTTCTTCCTAGTTTGTATACATTGTTGTCTGAGAACATACTCTCTCTGATTTTTATCCTTTAAATTTGTTGAGACTTGCTACATGACCAGGATGGGATCCATTTTGGTAAAACATTTTACATACACTTGAAATCCTATGCAGGACTAAGAGTATATGATCAAATACTCTGTTCATAAATTCATTAGAGTAATTCTTTCTCCTGCTCCCTTTTAGTGCAGTTATATCATTTATTATAAATACAGCTCATTTGTTTTGTTTGCTTTCAGTTTTAACTTTTCCGTCTTCTGAGTATACTCAGAAAAGTGTTACTGCCTCCTGCATTTTTTCAATTTCATTTCCCTTAACAACCTTGTTTCCTCATTAATTATTTCTGTTTTCTTTTAGATGAGTAGATGTATATATGCTCTTTATTTCCTCTTCTTTTACATAATGTAGCTTTTAAGCTCTTTTGCAGTTTCCCTTTTCCATTTAACTGTATCTCCCAGAAATCACTCCACATCATTCATAGAGATTTTTCTCATCTGTGTCTACAGCTACATAGTATTCTGTAGAATATATGGGCCATAGTCTATTTAATCAATCTCCTAGAAGCACTGAACATTTAAATAGTTTCCTAAAAATGACACTGCAAGTATCAGCTCTTAGTGTATATGTTTTGTTTTGTTTTGTTTGTATTGTTGGTAGTGTACATTCAAGATAAATTCCTATAAGTGAGATTGCTGGGTTGAAGGATAGATGCTCATGTACTTGTATTAAGTGGCACCAAATTCCCCTCCATAATGATTTTGCATTCCTACCTTATTGCATTTCTACCAGAAATATATGAAAGTGCTTGATGATTTTCCACAGCCTTTGGAGCAAAATGTATTGTCAAGCTTTTGAATTTTGCCAGTCTGTTGAGATATATTATCTCAGTGAGTTTTAAATTGCATTTGCTTTAATACGAGTTATCTTATGTTCAAGACTCATGTTTATGTATTTTGTAAGTTTCATCTTCATGTTATCCTGTTTTTCAAGAGTATTTATAATTTCATTTTTTAATTGAAGTATTGACATACATTATTAAATTAATTCAGTTAAATGACATAGTGATTTAACATTTATATATACATTACAAAAGAATTACCATGATAAATATGTTACCATTGGCCACTATGTATATTATTAAAATATTATTAATTGTATTTCCTATGTTGTACTTTATATCTCTATGATTATTCATTTTATAACTGGAAGTTTGTATCTTTTAATCCCCTTCACCCATTTCACCCATTCCCCACAGATTTATCCACTCTGGCAACTGTCATTTTGTTCTCTCTGTTTGTGAGTCTGTTTTTGTTTTGTTTTGTTTGTCCATTGTTTTCTTTCTTAGATTCCACATACAAGTGAAATCTTTTGGTATTTTTTTTTCTTCAACTTACTTTACTTAGCATAATATCCTCTAGGTCCATATATGTTCTGCCAAATAACAAGATTTCATTCTTTTTTTGGTTGAGTAATAGTGTCTTGTGTATGTATATATGACATCTTTATCCATTCATCTATTGAGGGCCACTGAGGTTGCTTTCATATCTTGGCTATTGTAAATAATGGTCAACAAACATAGGGATGCAGGCATGTTTTCAAATTGGTGTTTTCATTGGGGGGGGGCAAAAACTCAGTAGTGGAATTGAGAGATCATATGATATTTCTATTTTTTATTTTTTGAGGAAACTCCATACTGCTTTCCATAAAGGCTGCACCAATATACACTCCCACGCAAAGTCCTTGAGAATTGCCTTTTCACACTCTCAACAAAACTCGTTATTTCTTTTTCTTCTTGATACTAGCCATTCTAATTGATGAGAGGTGGTAATTCGCTGTACTTTTGATTTGCATTTCCCTTATTATTAAGGATGTTTAGTATCTTTTTATTTATGTTGGTCATTTGTATGTTTTCTTTGGAAAATATCTCTCCAGTTCCTCTGATGATTTTTAAATCAATTTTTTGGTGGGGGGAGTTGAGTTATAGGAGTTTTTTAATGTACTTTGGATATTAACCTCTAATTAAATATATAATTTGCAATTATGTTCTCCTATTCAAGAGCTTGCTTTTTTGTTTTGTCACTGTGCAAAAGCTTTTTAGTTTGATGTAGTCCCAGTAGTTTGTTTGCTTTTGTTCTCCTTACCTTATGAGACTTATCTAGAAAAATGTCTCTCCAATCAATGTCAAAGAAATTACTGCCTATGTTCTCTTCTAGGAGTTTTATGATTTCAGGTCTCACATTTAGATCTTTAATTGATTTTGTGTTGATTTTTGTGTATGATGTTGGAAAGTGGTCTAGTTTTATTCTTTTACCATGTAACTGTCCAGTTTTCCCAGCACCATTTATTGAAGAGACGGTCATTTCCCCATTATATATCTTTGTCTCCTTTGTCATAGATTAATTGACCATCTAAGCCATCTATGTCTTATTTTGATGGTATATGTGGGCCTATTTTTCTTCATTTCCTAGACCATTCTAGCAAGAATATAGGGTAATGGTCTATTTAAATCCACAAGTAAAACTGTACCATGTAAGAACCCCCAGACTGGAAGTCTAGTACCAGCTGTCCCATGCAGTTTTTCAACTGCATGATGCATAAATCAGAGAAGAGAGGCATCGTGAATTGATGAGGTACATCATAGTAACCTAAGGCTTCAAAATTGGTGCCAGATGAGAAAGCGACTAAACTTCTAAGTACTAGCTTAATCTTGTAATTCTGGCAAAAGTTTATTAGTGAAAGATAGCTCAATACCAAATGGTGCCTGCAATCTATGGCTCTGTTATAGAATCCTGATGTGAAAGATTTGGGTTCTGATAACTTTGCTCAAACTTCTAGCAGATAATGTATACCTTTATAATCATTAATGGTTATTATATCCTAGTGAGCTAATGACAAGTACAGGAATATCTCTAGGGCAAGAATGGGATGGAGAATGGATCATGGGGAAATAATTCTAAAAACGGTTCTCTAGGGCTAAGGGATAAACCAGATGGTATATATTTGAAAAATGGGGAAGAACAAATTATAGCTATTTACATTTCTACTCTGAAGGCAATGCCTGTATTTTCTGTAGTATAGCTTCTTTGTTAAGGACTATTAACTTGAAAGGGGAGAACTACCACCAAATGATATTGTAATGGCCAACATAAAAAATGTGTTACTTTTGCTGTGATTTCATGGGGGAAAAAATGTATTTTGGTAAAGAAACCTTGATCATATTTTATAATCTCTGTTGGGTCTTTCTCATAGAATAAAATAGAAACATTTTAGGAAGAGAAACGCTAACATGGCTTTCTCTTTTTTAAACTATTCAGCTTGGGGCACCTGGATGGCTCACTTGGTTAATCTACTGCCTTTGGCTCAGGTCATGATCCCCGGACCCTAGGATCAAGCCTCTCATTGGGCTCCTTGCTCAGTGGGGAGCCTGCTTCTCCTTCTCCCTCTACCTGCTAGTGCTCTCTCTCTCTCTGTGTCAAACAAATAAAACATCTTTTTAAAAAAAGAAACTATCAAACTAAAAAATGTTCAATAAGCTCTTACTATATTCATGGCACTGTACAAGGTACTAAGGGAATACAAAGAGGAATAAAATTTATCCCTTCACCTCAAAGCATTTTTTTTATTTTTGTGAAAAATATTCCAGTAATTAAATTTTCTGTACTATATGATAAGAGATTGTAATAATATATAAATGATCCTCCTCACATACAATTATAATAGCTGATATCTTTATCCTTGCTTTAAAAGCACTTTTCTAGTTGAAAAAAGAAAATCCCATGAAACTTTCTTAAAAGAGCTATACAACCTGCAACATTAGACAGATATAATCAATAGTAATGCGAAAACATGGTGGACTGACTGATGAGGAGGAAAGACTTTTGATTCCCTAGATATATGATAGGACACTGAATCCGTATGCCTAGAACCAGAACAGTGATTTTTCCAAAGGGTTGTTATCCTGAAAACCTCTCAAGAAAAAGAAAAGTGAGACATTAAAAGAACATTTTCAACTTCAGCAAGGGAATATTTGATAACTCCAGAATGAGAATATTGTCATAACATCATAGTTCAAGGGAAAGCTTCAAGGAATAATGGCACTATAGAATACAAGAGGGAGGAGAAAATAATGGCCAGAGATAGAGTATAAAGGAAGGAAACTTGGAGGAGGTGGCATTTAATGTCAGTCCTGAAGGATATAGATGGGTTGAGTCCCTGAGAAAGCATTGTTTGAGAGGAACTGCAGTGACCAAACATACGATGCACTGATTTTTTTAGGAATGTTGTAGGGAAAAAATAATTTGTCTGTTGAGCTGGTAAGAGCTGGGGAAGCAAAAATAGTTTGCAACTAGTTCACAGAGGATGTCCATTGAATTTTATTTAATAAAAAATGAAGTGTAATGCACTAAAGTCATGGTTTTAGAAAGGTAACAATGGAGGAGCAATGTAAAGGTTAAGTAAGTACTTGTGACAGTAGTCCAGACAGAAAAGAGAAGCACAAGGACTCTGCCTCATTTTGTCCTTTACAAATAACTAGCACCTTATTGAGCCCATGGCAGACATTCCACAAATATTTTATTTACTCAGCACTTGACAGTAGCATCTCTATCACATATAAACATCTGTGGAGGCTGTAAAAATGGAGAAATGTTCCATTGTTCCCCAGAAACTTTGAAGGTCATCCAAGGTTTAGATGCCTAACTGTTTTTGAAATGGTTTACATTCCACTCTCAAGGATAGCAATAGTCAGGACCAAACTTTAGGAATAAGCCACACACACACACAAGATTAAACTGTACAAAAGATTATAAATTGCACAAAACAAGCAAACAAACTCGACTCTGTTACATCTCCATAATGGCCTTATTGGTTTATTTCCACTGAAATTATATCTAAGAAAGCAGAAATGGAAAACACGTACTGCATGGAGTACTGGGTGTGATGTCAAAACAATGAACACTGTTATGCTGTAAATAAACAAATAAAAAAAATTTAAAAAATAAATAAATAATAAAATAAAAAGAAAATACAAGATCTGACGACAGGGGGCGATCATAGCGTTATGGAGGATTTGTATATTTCCAATGCATGAAGAAAAATCCTACCTAGAACCAAATACCTTAAGCCAATTAACCAAACATAGATAACATAGGCAAATAACTGTTTGACAAACAAACATTTGGAATCAGGAAGAGGAAGATACATTTTGTTTGAAAATGGCATAGTGATATTTATCTCCACAATGCTGTATATTCCCCAAGCTTGTCTTCATTCTTAACCCCTGAGGAGAGAAATAAACTGGATTGAAGCCAGTGGATCAAGATCCAAATGTAGTACATAAGCTTAGTCCTGATGGAGGTAGGAGGTCCCAGAGAGCAGCATGTTCTATAAAACTGGGCAGCAGAAAGAGATGACCATATGCTCTTCTTGCCATTTCTTCTTGTCATTTTAGACTCCCCTTCCCCCTGTACTAATAAGCAAAAGGTTAATAT
This sequence comes from Meles meles, assembly GCF_922984935.1. NCBI lineage: Eukaryota > Metazoa > Chordata > Mammalia > Carnivora > Mustelidae > Meles > Meles meles. The sequence goes on from NC_060068.1 coordinate 132,521,334, forward strand.
TCCTTCCACAACAAAACAAAACAAAACACTCACAAACTATACATCTCAGCTTGTTCTTCCACAAGCACAGTCTGTTTCTGAGCCAGCGTTTGGAATTTGAAGTGATATTTTTATTCCCCTCTATCTCATCCTCAAATTATTCTCTTTCATTTGCCATATTTTAATCCAGGATATACGAAACAGGACTCTCATAGAATGAAAAAAAAACCTTGCTGAGGAATTATCTCTCCCTCAGCTCTACAACACCTTTTCTGGATATTCTCCCACTGAGCATGTGTTCAGAGGGACTTACAACTCATCAGTAGTCTGCATCTCAGCTTTTACTTCTTTGGGGAAAAACAAGGAAACAAACAAAAAAACCTTGATTTTCAGTTTTTAGGAAACACACAAAATCCCGTAAGGGACTTGGAAGTGGGGATGTTGAATGAGGCAACTACAAATTTATGGTCAAAGGATGCACTGAGATACATACAAAGCAATCTTATTCTTCCTATTACCTATTACCTTCCTATTACCATCACTGAGAAAGATTCAGGATGCGTAGTCTTACAGATCTTCAGTCCTCAAGGAAATATATGATCATAATAACAAATTCATGTTGAGCTAGAAAACGTTTTTAAAAATTCTGAAAGGTATAACACAAAATCATGACTAAAGATTTTTTCTGCTTCAGAACTTATATGTGAACTTGTATAGAAACATGTTGTAAATTGAGATCTGTCATTACTTACACCCCCTGATTAGGTTTTATCTCATTAAATTTTAAGCACCATTCACCCTATTTGACACACCTTTTTTTTTTTTCAGTTTTATCCATATTTAACTCAACTAGTAGGATCTTATAAAGAATGTTGCCCTGTAAAGGCAACATCCTTCTGTACAGAGGAATCAAATATATATTTTAAAAATCAATATTCATTGGTTTCTGTCACATTCAGCCCACGACTGAACTTGATCACCCTGGACGGCATGCCCATTACTCTATATATAACAACACTATGCCCATATCTGCATAAGAATCTGTTGTTGTTTCTTGAAAACACAAGTAAAAAGCCTCTTCCCAGAGAAAACAGTGCTTCTCTCTCTCCCCTAGGGACAATTTTTTTTCCTAGAATCATATGGTTGTTTGAAAAATCTACTTCCTACATATAGGCTTTTAGAAGTACTATTGGTGTGGTTACCATTTTAATGTCTAGATGTCCATCTGGAGAACTTCACTGAATGATTGCCTCCAAGTATAATAGAACCATTATTGCCAATACACTTCAGGGTGTGCCTAGATCTATACCAAATTTTTTCTATAGAGTTGAAATTTCCTTCTTAAGTATTTGAATTGCACTTTAACCACTGCACATGTAAACATTTGGAAATTTGTTTTTAAACTTTTAAAAATTTTAATACACATCTCACTGTTAAAATATAAATGATACCTTTAGGGTAAATTCCCAGTAGTGCAATTGCTGGGTCATAGGGTAGTTCTATTTTCAACATTTTGAGGAACCTCATGCTGTTTTCCAGAGTGGTTGCACCAGCTTGCATTCCCACCAACAGTGTAGGAGGGTTCCCCTTTCTCCGCATCCTCGCCAGCATCTGTCATTTCCTGACTTGTTAATTTTAGCCATTCTGACTGGTGTGAGGTGATATCTCATTGTGGTTTTGATTTATATTTCCCTGATGCCAAGTGATGTGGAGCACTTTTTCATGTGTCTGTTGGCCATCTGGATGTCTTCTTTGCAGAAATGTCTGTTCATGTCCTCTGCCCATTTCTTAAAGAAAAGAAAGGATGAATACCCAACTTTTGTTGCAACATGGACGGGACTGGAAGTGATTATGCTGAGTGAAATAAGTCAAGCAGAGAGAGTCAAATATCATATGGTTTCACTTATTAGTGGAGCATAACAAATGACATGGAGGACATTGGGAGATGGAGAGGAGAAGGAAGTTGAGGGAAATTGGAAGGGGAGGTGAACCGTAAGAGACTATGGACTCTGAAAAACAACCTGAGGGTTTTGAAGGGGCGGGGGTGGGAGGTTGGGGGAACCAGGTGGTGGGTAATAGGGAGGGCACGTATTGCATGGAGCACTGGGTGTTGTGCAAAAACAATGAATACTGTTACGCTGCAAAAATAAATAAATTAATAAAAAAAAAGAAGAAAGAAATTTGCATTGTTTAGGCAAACTTGCCCTCCTAAAGAGAGCTGAAGAAGTCTATCAGTAAATTTCTTTTTTTTTTCATTTCTTTTTTTTTTAAGATTTTATTTATTTATTTGACAGATCATGAGCAGGCAGAGAGGCAAACAGAGGGAGAGAGAAGAAAGTGGGGGGGGTGGGCAGGCTCCCTGCTGAACAGAGAGCCTGATGCAAGGCTGGATCCCAGGACCTGGGATCATGACCTGAGCCAAAGACAGAGACTTTAACCCACTGAGCCATCCAGGCGCCCTTACCAGTAAATTTCTTAGTATTGATCAGGAAATTCTGTGTTGACCTATTAAAGATTATATTGGTGGTGGGCAGGAAAGGGGGATTGAAACTGCCAATTAGGTTAGATATTAAATCTTGGTTTTCTGACTTAGAGGCCCTAATAAGTGTTGCCATCTCTTTTTAAATAAGAGATAAAGAAGTAGCATAAACAAAAATTGAATAAAAGTCGTAAAGAATTGGTAAACCTTTATGAAATGCATAAAGGTAGTTGACAAGTTATATTTAGCCTCTGGAAATATTGGAGAAGATTTGGGAGATCACAGGAAAATCTCCCATTTTACCAAAGAGGAAACCAGACACAGAGAAGGTAGCTCACCCAGAGTCAGCAATTGGCAGAATGGGACTCTAAACATCCTTGACTCCCAGGAAAATGTCTCTCATATGCATTTAGGAACCCTTTGTTGGAGATATTCAAAGAAGAGAAGTGACCTTTGCTGGCACACTTCTCATCTGGAAAGAAGTTGTTCTCCAAATTTTCTACTTCTGAACTTCTTAATTTAGAATGAACATTTGTGAACATGCCAAAGTACTTTCCAGAAAGCAATGGAAAACACAAGCAATTTGAAATAAACATTTCCATTGCAAAATGTGATGGGGGGTACTTCTTTGTAAACTATTTGCATCAGAATCACCTGTAACAAAGTGAGAACTGCTGGTGTTTACTGAAAATTCTTCTTGGCATAACAGTGTGCAAATAAACAGCTGCTGCATTTCTGCAATGTCACTGCTTGGAGGTTTGTTAGAGGACTTCTTGTTTGTGTAGGATGTATCTCCAGGCCACTAAGAGTTATCTTTACCAGGAATTAATTTAATCCCCTTTATTATTCATAAAATAATGAAAACCAGAAAACCAATATCCACCTGCTATTCAGTCTGAATCCCCTTTCAATTTTATTCACTGGACTACGGAGATGTAGAGGCTAGACACTACATGGGAATCTTAAACATGTTCATGTACTGTAGCCTCAAAATTCTACTTCTAGAGTTTAAGAGAGATTATGAAAAATTAAAAAAAAAAGGATCCACTGTATTAAACCTACTTTTCAAAGAACTGTTTACAATAGTAAGAATTATATAAACACCTTACATGTCAAATAATGCAGACAAGCTGGGCAAATTAGATCAATTCTAGAACATTATAAAGGCATTAATACTAATACCTGTCTAGCCACATGAAAAAACATGCTTAACAGGATGTTTGTTTTCATTTCTGACATTTTGGCTGATTAGATAAACTAAAAACCTTATAAGGCAATTTGACAATATACCCTGTAAGTCACCTAGAAGAAAAAATATCAAACATCCTTTTAAGTGCTGACTAAGTACTCAAGAAAGTAAAGAAAATCCCAAGGGGTTAAAAGCCAAATAGAAACAGAAAAGGAAATTATAAATGTTGTTATTCTGAGTACCTGGAGTGAGTTTAGGGATGGCAGATAGGACTGATAGTTTGTATAATGTAAGAACTTGATTTTTTAACAAACAGTAGTGTGCAAGAGCCAAAATCTTGGCCCTCAATTATTTAAGAATCTTGAATTAAGTTGCTTATATAAAACCAGACACTTTTTTTTAAGCTTTTAATTATTTATTAGAGAGAGAGAGCACAAGTAGGGGGAGTGGCAGATGGAGAGGGAAAATCAGGCTCCTTGCTGAGCAAGGAGCCCAAGGCAGAACTTGATCCCAGGACCCCAGGATCATGACCTGAGCAGAAGGCAGTTGCTTAAGCTTAACTGCTGAGCCACCCCAAGTGTCCCAAAACCAGAAATTTCTAAGGATTACAACTTAGTGAAAGACTACAACTGAAGAAAGAAGTGTGCCCATTAGACGTTTTTATACCAATGCCTGAGTTCAAGGAAAAGTATGGAGAAACCTTCCCTGAAAATTCAAACTGAGTATGTTTTTGCTTGTGTTTGGAGTTTGAATTTCATACCACCTGTTTGGTCCAGGAATTATTAAGCTGTAAAATATACATACAATCAGAGTCTTGGGGTTTTCTGCCTCTGGCCATGATATAATAACTATACTTGACTCCCTCCATGAATGATTAGAAGACTAGGGAAAATAAATGAAACAATTCTTTTCAAAGAATGAACAAAAGATAATTTAAGGCTGTAACTCCTAAGAAAAGGGGGGAAAATAAGGTAAGCTTTCCATTGTCCCAATTTCTGCCTATAGACACTTTCCAGACCACAGTGCAGGAAAGGAAAACCCAAACAGATCATAGCAGACTTGGTGATTTCAGAAGATTGAAATAGGGTGCAGGAGAGTTTAAGAAAGGAATTTGGAAGGTCAGTCTACCAGAAAAGAGGAAACCATATTAAAACAAACAAACAAAAAAATGTTCCTGGAAATTGTATAGGATCCCTTGATTCTGTTGCTGAATATTAAAATGCATATGTATAGGATGAAACTATATGGGACCAACCAAAAGAAAACTTAGATATGGCATGCTGGTCAAATCACAGGACTCACATGGGCCTGGGTGGCGCCCACATTCTCAAATGCTAGAAGGAGTGTAGTCATTGGACTCTGAAGGTGCTCAATAGCAACCCCATAAGATCACACCTTGCCTACTTGAGTAGGTGGGCTAAATTAGCACTAGAATAGAAATTACTCCAGGCTAATTCTAAGGAATCTTAAAATATGATCCAAAAGATTAATGTGACCTACAAATAACTTACTTGACTGCCAGAACAAAGTCCAATACTCTTTAAAAGGAGATGATAGATGCAGATACTCAACAGTATATAAAATTCACAATGTCCAGTATCCAATCAAATACTACTAGATTTAACAATGAAACATGAAGACGTGACCCATATCCAGGAGAAAAATTAGTTAGTAGAAACAGATCCTGGAACCACAGAGCTGATGCAATTAGCAGACAAAGACCTTAAACTAGCTATTACAAATATTCTCAGCGATTTAAAAGGAATTTGAATATTGTGAGGAGAGAAATAAAAAATATATAGAACTAAATGGAATTTTTATGGCTGAAAAGTACATTATAAACAGAAAATTCACAAGATGGGATTAACAGCCAATTTGCTATTACAGAAGAAAAGACTGAGCTTAAAGACAAAACAGTAAAACTACCTGAACTAAAGCGGAGAGAAACAAAATAATGGAGGGAAAAAATGAACTTAGTGACCTATGAGGCAACAGTAAGTAAACTAATTAGAATCCTAGAAGGAAGAGTAGGGGGGAAGGGGAGAAATGGTTTTGAAGTAATGTCTAAAATTTTTTTTTAAATGATAACTATAAAACTATAAATCCAATAAGCTCAACAAGTCTCATGTAAGATAAACATAAGGAAAAAAACACACTATAGCACATCATAATTAAATAGCTTAAAAGCAGTGATTAAAAAAATTAAGCAGCAAGAGGAGAAAAGATACATTACCTAGAAAGAAACAAAAGTAAGAATTAATTATTTATAGGAAACATTATTTCGTAAAGAGAAAATTCTCAAAAAAGCTACTAGAACAATAAGTAAATTTAGGAAGATCACAGGGTAAATATATAAAAGTTACTTGTACTTATATAAACTAGAAAAATGATTAGAAGTAAAATTTAAAATAGCATTTACCATCCAAAACAATCCCATTAAACAACATATGTTACCTAGAAAACTCTGCTGAGAGAAAATTTTAAAAACCTGAGTAAATACGAAGACATACTCAATTCATGGATTGGGAGACTCCATGTCGTTAAGATGTCAATTCTATTGAAATTTGTCTACAAATCCCATACAATCTGATGAAAATCCAAGCAGGCTTTATTGTAAAAATTAAAAAGATGATTCTAAAATGTATATGGAAGACCTAAGAACCAGAGAAACTTTAATAAAGCACAAAGTTAGAGAGCTTGTACTATCTGATTTCTAGAATAATTATAAAATCATTGTAATAAAAAAGTCATCAAAATAACATTGTATCAACATCCATATGGACATATGGATCAATAAAACAGAACAGAGACACCAGAAATATATGCCCACATATATGATCAATTGTGTTTTGACAAAGCAGTTGTGTTTTGACAAAGCAGTCAATGGTGCTTTGTCAACAAATGGTGTTGGAATGCTGGCTATCCATATGAGAAAAACAAGGAACCTTGAAAAATAAATTTGAAAAAAATGAACTCACACTAGACCCTAATATTGAAGCTAAGACTACCAAACTTCTTAAAACATTCTTTGTTCAGAATGGTAAAGCTAAAAAAATTGCAAAAACAATTTATCAAGAGTAAGTTATTAATCAACAAATATCAGAATTAGATGCCAAGAACTTTGGGGGAATGGAACTGGCAAAGGCTATAAAATATGAATGAAGAAATGCATAAAAGAAGGCATGGCAATTATAAAAATTGGAACAAGACTATCTCAAAAGTGACCAGGAAGACTTTAAAAGAAACAAATGGGACTTGTGGAATAAAAGAAATAAAACCTAAAAAACACAGTCAGTGACTTTTAAAATTAACTGGTGTGTTACACAGCAGACCGAGGAAATCAAGAAGTAGTAAACTGAAATATAGCTATAAAGAAATTACCCAAAAAACAACCATAACAGTAAGTTAATGAGATAGAAACTCAGAGAGGGGGAAAGGAATGGAGGAGAAGCTGACAGACACAGGAGTGAAAGAAACAAAAAGGGGGGTGGCAGGCAATCAGAACTGTGGCTCTGGTATTTCAGATTAACTGGAGTGCAACTAAGAGCTGAAAGTCTGCAGCACAGAGACCCAGAGTAAACCTGCAGACCAGGAGACAAAGAGAAATCTCAGAAAAACATATAAATGATAGATACTATTAGAAATAAATACAGACTTCTCATTGCAAAAATAGAAGACAAAAGAAAATGGCACTAGAAAAGAATAACTTTTAACTTCAAAGTATGTATCCAACTAAGATAGTATTGAAGAGTGAACACAAAATAAAGATGTTTTCAGACAAAGCTGAAAGAACTTAACACATGAGAGTCCCACTAAAATATGGAAAATTTAATAAGAAATAAACAGATTTGAAGAATATATTTAGCAAAGTTGATTAAGTGGACACACAGAGAACTCAGCATCCAAAGTGGACCAAAGGTATTCTCTTTTGAGGACAAACATATTTATAAAATTGTCAATGTATTCAACATAAAACAAATCTCAAATACTAAGGAATTGGTATAATACTAACAATTTAATTAGAATCATTAAATGATTAAGCAATAACCAAAGGATAACTGTTTTTAAATTCTCATATATTTGGAAATATAGAAAATTTGAAAAGGTAAAGAAGAAAGAATAGAAATTTTAAAATATTTAGAACTAAGATATAATGAAAATACCACATAACAATTTCCAAACCCCATAAGAAGAAAAACTAATGCCTGAAATTCTTATATTATGAGTAAAAGACATATTAAGCTAACAAAAGAGCTAGCATGACAGGAGGAAAATAATAAAAATTAGAAAACAGATGAACTCGGAGAAACTGAACAAAAAGTCAATAGGTGGGTTCTTTGAAAAGACTTAATAAACCCCATGTATTTCTGGCAAAGTTGATCAAGCAAAGGAAAAGAAGATACAGTAGAGGTTAAAGGGAGATACAAAATATTATTTACAACTCAAAGTCAATCATTGTGAAGGTTTTAGAGTATATGATCAATTTCTTTAAAAATATAATTTATCAAACCTGATTCAAGAAAAAATAAAAATGCTGAAGAAATATAAAAAAATCTAATATACTCAAAAAAGGTCTTAATAACTAAAGAAAATAAAAACAACAGTTAAAAAAGATCTTTCTTCCACCCTCAATCCCTTCTACAAATACCAAGATAGTTTTTCAGGTGAGTTTGACTATATGTTCAAAGAACAGATAACATCTGTCTAAGAACCAGAATGAACAGTTCCAATTCATATGTAAAGCTGATATGACCTTAAAGCCCAATCGTACAAGAACAATAAGAAAGAAAAAGTATTGGCCATCTCACAAATGAGCATACATAAAACATCTAAAATAATAAAACTGTCAGTGGGTTTTGAAAAATCACCCCAAAGGTTAAAAAGCAAGTAAGTCACAGACTTGAAAAAATATTTTAAATTCATATATCCAAGCATTATTGTCTAGGGTCAATTAAGAAGTCTTACAAATCAGCAACAGTAAAAGACAAGCTAATGGTAACAACATGCAGGGCAGTTTGGTGAGCAGTTTATAGCAGGAAAGGAAATAGACATAATCCTTACCCGCGGAATGTCCACAGCCAAGTGAGGGACAAGAAACAGGTACACAAATCAAGTTGAATACATTTTGTTATGGATTGAATTGTGCCCCCCAAATTCTTGGGTTGAAGTCGCCCCAGTACTTCAGAATGTGAACTTGTTTGGAAATAGGGTCTTTGCGGATGTAATGAGTCAAGTGGGGATCATTATGGTGGGCCCTAATCCAATATGACTGGTGTCCTAATAAAAAGGGGGAAGTTTGATACTGAGATAAGCATACAGGTGGAATATCATGTAAAGATGAGGGTAGAGGGAGCCTGAAGTTTCTACAAGCCAAGAAATGTGAAAGATTACCAGAAAACCACCAGAAACTAGGAGAGAGGCTCGCAGCCCTCAGAAGGAATCAACCCTGGCAACCCCTACATTTTGGACATCTAGCCCCCAGAAATGTGAGAAAATAAATTTCTAGTGTTTAAGCCACTCAGTTTGTGATAGTTTGTTATAGCATCTGTAGCAAAATAATGCATAACTTAATCTTAATACATGAAGAGAATGCAATAGATAATGCATTAGAGAACAATGGGGATCTGCCGAGATAAAACGGTCAAGGAGAATTTTCTTGGGACTGTCTTATGTCAGCTAACACTGGAAGGATAAGAAAGATGCAGGGAGGCCAGGAGTTTGAGACAGAATATCCCAGAGAGAATGATGTGGCCAATGCAGCTAAGGTAGAGAAAAGATAGTTTACCGTTCATTAAAAGAAAATGTGATTGCAGGGGACAATGGAAGGAGTTGATGATAGAATGCAGGTTATTGTGCTTTTTGAAGGATAAATGATTACCAAAAACAACTTTTAAAACCCAGTTTGTCCTCATATATTTGGGGGTCACCAAGGCCATGGTGAGGATCCCCTGACAACCCTTGGTCCAGAGACAATTTGCCATCCTCAAAGTATTGTGCTTACGGAGAATATGGTAAAATTGCCATTTCCAGGGATGTTAGAATTCTACAAGAGTCACTGGAATGCCTCAAATCTCAATCTGCCCTGCAAAGTACATTGACATCATCTCTGAGATCTTCACTATTTGAATATTCCCTGTCCACTTACCGCCTCAAAGAACAGCCCATTCTGTTTCTCAAGTGTCACTTACAAGTATATTTTGAATAAGTAGTATAAGTATATGGCACAAAACTTTAGAGATTAAAAAATTGGTTTACAGTGAAAGTTGTCTCTCTCCTCTGCTCCCTTCTAGTTTCCCTTCCAGAGGCAGTCCCTATTACTACCCAAGTCTGTGAATTTATGAACAAACATGAAGATTTTCTTTTGGCAACACTGGAGCAACTATACATAGCCCCTGACCTTTGTTTTTGTTCTGTGGTTTTTTGGTGTTTTTTTTTTTTCTCTTGGAGTTTCCACATCAGTATCTAGAGAATTGCTCATTCTTTTCAAATAAATGTCTGTATAGTTTGCTTTTGTGGTTCTAATTTGTTGCTAGATTCTCTTTCACTGGGATAAACTCTGTATCTCCGTAATTCTTCTTCATCAGTCTTTGCTCTGGATCACTTGAAAATGGAGCTAATCCCACTTGGTCTCTGCTGAATTTCCACACGAAATAAGGAAAATTTCCCTGAGGACTAACTAGTACAGTGCTCTGGAGCCATAAACATCTGCAAAGGTCATGGTGAATTCGGGAAGGCAGTATAGACATTGGCTAAAAAGACAGATAGCCCGTGTTCAAATCTGGGCTTTGTCACTTCTAGGTAAGTGACCCTTGACCAGTTATTCCAACCCTCAATTTCTTCAACTGTACAATAGAAATATTGCACCCATGTAAATTGTGTTGAGTCGATTACGCCACATTTGTCAAATCCTAGCGCATGGTAAAAGTTCAATCAATGCTAATGGTTGCTCTCTCCATCTTCTCTGGAGAATATACATCAATCTCTCAGACTTCCGGGACATTACTGAGAAAGAAAGACAAACACACTGAAGGGAAACCTCCCTTTCAACTTGTATTCCTGCCTCTGAACCTTGTCCCCCTCACCTCTCAGGGCACCCTCTGAATAAGGGAGGGTGGCAATGCCCAGCTGCCCTTCAAATTCTACTTTTTTTTTATTTTATTTATTTATTTGACGGAGATCATAAGTAGGCAGAGAGGCAGGCAGGGGGTGGGGGAAGCAGGCTCCCCACTGAGCAGAGAGCCCAATGCAGGGCTCAATCCCAGGACCCTGAGATCATGACCTGAGCCGAAGACAGAGGCTTAACCCACTGAGCCACCCAGGTGCCCCCAAATTCTACCTCTTGGCTAGTTTTCAGATATTATCCTTACTGGCAACAAGAGCATTTGACCTTGGTCTCTGTCAGAGGAGTGTCATTTGACTTGCAACTGTCTTCCCACGGAATGCCCCCACTTCATACCTGGGACCGTCGGCTCACATACACACAGCTGCTATACACAAAGGAACCAGCAAGTGCCTCTGGGGCACTCAGGGCCACCACAGGCACCGTGTAAATGCTCGTAAGTGCCTTATGTTTCACTGTACTTGGGAGGTTGGCAGGCAGCAAGACAGGTTTCTGGCTCTGGAGAATGTGGGTTAGTCCCAGTAGCCCTTCTTGGTGGGTTGTGACCCAGTTAGTATAGTCACCCAGAAAATCTCATGTGTGTTTGCCAGTCCTCAAATCTGCAGCACTGCAGACAGCTTTGGTTCAGCTTCTAAAATGAACAGACCGCATAAAACCTTAGTGATGATCTAAATGGTTTCTTCAAGATATACTCAGCAAGGCAGTTAAATTTAACAAGATGCTGTTAAATACCAATGATCGTTTAATAAGAATGTGCTGAGGAGCTACCATGTAGGCAACACACATTAGTATTAATGACTGCTAAATGATTTAAATATCAGCATTTCAATTTTAATATTTCTTATCAAATTGGAATACTTACGTGCAGAATTCTACATATAATACATAAGCAGTAATAGTGAGTCTTTAAAGCTCTTCTTTCTCCAAAAGGGAATAAAAACTAGTATGTATGCTATGTGGGCACATATGGTATACCAAGTGCTACTCTAAGCACCTGAGAAATAATACAATTACCCTCAGAACACCCTGAGATACTCCTGTTTATACCTCTATTTAATATATAAGGAAACCGAGGCACAGAGTGGATACATGATCCAAGGTTGAACACCCACAAAGGGTGTTTCTTCTGAACACCCCTAGTGAGGGGTGATGGAGCCAAGTTTTAAACATAAGCATATTCATCCAGAGGCTGCACACTTAACAGCTGATCATACCGTCTCCCACGTGACGGCAGCCTTGTTTAGTTTTCAGTCTCTCTCGTCTAATACTGAAGGGACCTGGGGCTTTGGAGCCAGGTGAACCTGGGTTAGAAATCTGACTCCACACTTCTGAGCTGTGTGACTATGGACTCCCAAGCCTGTTGCATCATCAGGAATATGTCCACACTATGCATGCTTGCATGTAGGACAAATGTCAACACTACGCATGCTCATGTGGTAAGAGAAACATTGGCACTGTGGCATGCTTATATGGTAATGCATGCAGAGTGCCTCACACAGGACCTGGCACATAGCAGGAACCCAGATTCACTCACCGGCCTTATTCATGAACATTCTCTGTGTACTACCCCTGTGGAAGACGCAGGCAAAAATGATGAGTGAAAGCAGTGGTTTATGTTCTTATCACACATGGAAATGAGACTGAACAGGGGAATTTGACCTGTCTCTGAAAAGGTGATGGGCACCTGTAACTCATCCTTTATAGGTATAGCTATTTGGCCAGATGTGTCTGTTGTTATGCACAAACACAAGTATAGGACATTTGATGGGAGTTTTTTGCTGGGACTTTTGAGCATTTGAGCTCAGGAGGCGTCCAAGAATGGTAGGTGGGGTCAGGAACTGGTGCAGAAATGTTACCTCCGCTCTCTGTGAAAACTTCCAGGGGCAGTGTTGAAGAAATCTCAGCATTGACCCACCATAGCAGAACCTCTAATGTACAAGAGATGCTCAGTAAAGGACAAAAAATATAAAGCATTGGGAAATTTTTTGAGATTTATATGGTATCTCACATTATCCAGAACTGTTTTTTATTAGAGATCAGTGGTCGAACTACCAGGTTTACATTATTCCACCACATATAACCCATGAGACCTTGAGTAAGTTTCTATGCCTCAGGTTACTCCCCTGAAAAAATGGGTTAGGGGAGGATTGAGGTAGAGAGTATAAAACACTTAGGACGCTCCTTGTCATGTGGTAATATTCATGCCAGTATTCAGAGGTGGTGGTCCGTGGCAGGTGATGGTGTGAGTGTTCAATTTACATAGCGCAACAAAAATGGGTGGTAATAGAATTTTCCTTTTACATAAAAGGAAAAAGGAAAGTTCAGAGGTCTAAGATAGCATGGCTAGTCAAACTCAGGTCAGCAGGATCCAAACCCCCCAGGGCAGATGAACTAACAGAAACCCTTACAGCAGAAGACTGCTGCAGAAAGAAAAAGCCTGCCTCGGGGGGCTGTGCAAGAGCATGAGGTCAACAGGAAGTCATTCCTTCCTTCTGAACAATCAGTAAGTGCACCTTGTGGTTTTGGATGTTCCCTAGGCAGGGAATCTAAGCTCACAATGAGGACCCCAGAATCTGGGGTGGGGGGTAAATACATCACCAGTAGATTCCTGGACTGCAGAAATCAAGAAGGAGGCCAGAGTTGTGCCAGTTCATGCGAAACTCTGGGCTGTAACTCTAGGATATTCTGTGGTGTGACCAAGATTTTATGGCATGAAGGTGGAACTGAGTCAGCAAACTCTGCATTATGAACTTCCTTAATAGACAGAAGAAAGGTCCAGGTTTTGAGGCCCTACAAGGGCTCTAGATGAGAAGAAATTTCAGAGCTTTTCAGAAGAAGCAGATATTTACATGAGCCTTGAAATACGAATGTTTTAAAGTTGTTTCCTAAGCTGATATCATCTATCCCAAATGATAATTAGGACATATTTCTTGCTCAGTATGAGCAAATACTGATAATCAAAGGAAAATGTCCTATCTCTGCTGAATTCCGTGGAGGAAGAAAATAAAGCAATTGTATTAAGGAGCCAAATCAAATACATAAAGACCACTAAGCAAGATCCAAGATTCTTCTCTGGCTGGAGTCTACTACCTATCCCTTTGTACTTTGCACCACTGTAGTAAGAACCCTAGATCACAGTTCTACCATTGGCTAATTGTGACAGATCAAATCCCAGGTCTGCTGTGTTTTTGCTGTGTGATAGAGGACAAGTCTCCTAACCTCTCTGCTTTTCAGTTTCCTCATCTGCGAAGTAGGAATAGTGTTATCTATGTATATTTATTTCTAAGATGAGAAAACTGAAGCCTAGAAGGATAAAGCAACTGAGTCACTCATCTACTAAGTTGCAGAGCTGGGATTTAAACCCTGGGTGTTAGACTTGAAGTTCATTCTTTTGACAACTACCCCACAATGATAGGATTATAAGAAATAATGTACATGAAGTACCAACCAATATTTCTGACACTCAATAAATGACAGCTGTTGACATTTTCATCATTATCAATGACTTAAAATTTCCTTCTTAAATGAGATAATTAATATACAACATTTGGTTTGATAACTAACACATTGTTAGTGCTCCAATTCAAAAGTCCTTATTACAGTTGGCAAGGAATGAGGTTTAAATTTCTAATCAGAAGATTTTGCATCCTGAATAGATGAGAATTACAGGTGAAGTCATCACTTGTAAGGAAGAAGGAAAATTATCTTCTAGACTCTGAGAAACTAAGAACTCTAAATCTTATCAAGTTGCATAAAACTGTGTACTCCAGGACTTTCTGGGGCTTCTTCCCCATTCTTCCCCTCAAGTAATGTGTTTTTCCAGAAGCACCAGATAGCGTAGCACTCATAAATGGCTTAATTCAAGCTGTAATTGGGCACCTGAATCTAGTCATCCATTGATTTTTAGGCACATACTGAAAGTTGCATTCAGCATTAGGAAAAAAACACTTCATCCCTTAAATAAGCACTTTTTATAGCAATGTCAGCAAAGCAAACATCAGCATTAATTAACAGTGACTTCGGAATGTGTAATGTTTTCCATTAGATCTGAAGGGGGCTAGAGGGAGGAGGATAAAGGACAACACAAGTCATCACCACGTGTCTGGGGGAAAAAAGCAGCTAAATTCAGAATGCAGAAGTAGAATCCTGTTTGTTCAAAAATAGAAGGGAAGTGATTAGAAACCTCAAGTTGGTAATGGTGTAGATAGTTAAACCAGATGACCAGTCTCCCAAAGTGACACTCTGTGCCTGTCAGTGGGCAGCTATGTTGCTGAGGACACAGTAAAGGGCATAAGCCTCTCAGCCTTAAGGAGAGACATGGTGTTCTGAGCATGAAGACTGTTTTCATTCACTTCATTGGTATACCTTTTTGAATAAAAATAAAATCTAAAAATTATTTAGATTATTAGATTATTTAAATCTAAAAATTATTTCAAAATAAAATCTTAAAAAAAATCAGTTCTTATTGCTAATAAGACCTTCTCATTGATATCTGTTTCCCTGATAATGAACTGTCTCTTACTTGCCCCCTGTACCTATCTCTTAGGGCAGCTCTAACAAATTGCTACATATGTAGACTTTAAACAACAGAAATGTACTCTCTCACGGTTCTAGAGGCTTGTAGTCTAAAACCAAGATGTGTGAAGGGCCATGTTCCTGAAGGGGAGAATCCTTCCTTGCTTCTTCCCCCAGCTTCTGGTAAAGGCCAGCAATCCTTTGCATAATGGACCTTGTAGATCTAACACTCCAATCTCTGCCTCTGTCTCCCCATGTAAGCATGAACTTACCGTAACCAGCTACATCTACTAAGACCTATTTCCAGCTAAGGTTACATTCTGAGGTTACAGTTGGACCTGAATTATGGGGAGACACTGTTCAACCCCATTCATCTCCCCTTTGACTCCCCAACCTCACCAGCTAATCTCTGGCCACAGTGGTCTCCCCTCAGTTCTTTGGATGTCTCAAATGCTTTCCCGCCTTTGTTCTTTTGAACTTCCAAGCCCTCGCTGCCTGAATGCTCCCCTAGCTACCATGTCCTGGTCTTGCTGGCTCCTTCCCACCCTTCATGTCTTGGTTAAAATGTCACCACCTCAAAGAGACCTTCTTGCCATCCTATTTAAGCTTCTCTATTACATTATTGCTTCCCAGTCTCCACCCGTACTTCTTTTTAGTATTTAATACTATGCCAATGTTTTTCTTGTTTGCATGTGGATTTTCTTAACTTCCTCACTAAAATGTAAGTTTGTCCACCAGAAGTTCCACACTGGTTTGGTCCCCCATAATTTTTCCCCAGCTCCAATTAAGTCCCATGTCAACCACCAAATGTACTAAATGAATAGTTGTTTATTTATAAAAAAAAATTGTTAGTATCTACTATATGCAAGCCCAGAGCTAGACACATAGGAGACAAGAAATATATGAAATATAATTCCTGTCTTCAAAGAACTTAAGCTGGAGGTGAGACCAGAGGTAAACACGAATAATTGTAAAACATGGTGTGTTAAGTTAAAGCAGAGAGCACTGAAAAAGTGCTGCAGGAAGAGCTCAGAACAAAGAGTCTGGCAAAGCTGACTGTCTCGGGGGAGTGGAGGGACACAGGTGGGGAGAGACTTGGAAAGTTGCTTTCAGAGCAAAAGGGAGCTGGTGTTCATGCAAAAAGTGAAAGTAATTCAGGGTGCACACAACCATGGGTAACCTGGGCATTAGGCACATCTGTGAGCTGGATTCAGTGGAGCCAGGTGGAGTAGGTGCCTGAACCCAGCTGCTGGGGCAGGCAAAGTGTTCAAGAGGAAGATGCAGCAGATGATGCCTTTATCAGCCAGGGGTTCCGATGCTCTAATCCTCGGCCTCTAGAGGCCTGGAACCCATATGTTTAATGAGTTTTAAATATACCAGAAACTCAGAGAGGGCTTTTGCTGCCTACCCTTGGGTGCCCCTAGCAGTTGGTCAAGTTCTGCCCCTCTTTCTCCCCTCGAGCTCCCACCCTAAGAGGATTGTATAAGCTTCAGGTTAAACTAAATCCTGATGCTTCCTGGAACTAAAGGCACTTAACCTCTTACTCCAAAGGACAGCTGGATCAGAAGAGCCTTTTCTGCCATTATTCCTTCTGGACTCCCTTCTGGTGATCCAGATATGGTGGGGATGATACCCAGGTGAAGGGTTCCCTCTCAAGATTCCCACTTGCTGTAAGAATCTATGGTCAACAATATGTCAGAGGAGAAAGTAACCACTTGTCAGGCAGTAAGTGCAAAATGTAATTTTCTCTGCAATTTGCTGGTTAGAATCCAATATCCTTCTGGAAGAAGATCTTTGGGAAGCGCACATGTAATGTGAACCAAGGCAGTACCAGTCAGGAACCTTAAGGATGTGACAGCGGGCTTTATCACGAATACACTTGTGAAAGAATTCCTTTAGAAAGTACTGTTTTTGGAATGGGAAAGAGATAGTACATTAAAAATGCTTAGCACCAAGGTTGCCACATGACAAACAACTAGTTACTGTTACCTACTGTTGTTACTACTATTGTTACTATTACTGTTTAATATTTTCACATTGCTTGTTACAGTGGAAATCTCCATAGCACCCAGAACAAGACTGGGCCCTTCTTAACCTGTTGCTGCTGTGTTGGCTGAAAGAGCTTAGTGTGAGGATGAAGAGAGGAGACTCCCCATAACTGAAGGCGGCCAGAGGAGAAAGGCCACCGCAAAAGGAGCAAGAGAGAAAAGAGGAAAATAGCAGCTGCTGTGGAAAGTGGAATGTGAACATTGAATAGTGAAGAAGGCTTTGTAGCAAGTCCTTCATAGCTCTCCTTATTAGGCTGTATACATTGATTGATAAAGTGTCTAGAGAGGGCCTGATAGAGTTACCAGGTATGGAATGTCTTATCTTGGTATGGTCAGTCTTCAGACTGACCTCAGTGTAGTCTCTGGGCTAAAGAGGCTGAGTGACCTATATAATACAGACGAATATTGTTTCAGTTTCTTACAGCTGCCATAACAAATTACCACCAGTTTAGTAACTTAAAACAACAGAAATTTATTCCTTCACAGTTCTGAAAGCCAGAAGTCCAAAATCCCACTTCCTCAGGGGGCTTTAGGGGCAGAATTTGTTATTTCCTTCTTCTAGCTCCTCATTGCTCTTGACATTCCTTCTCTTGTGGCCTCATCACTCCAATCTCTATCTCTGTGGTCCCAAGGCCTTCTCCTCTTTCCACAGATCTCCCTCTGCCTTTCAGTTATAAGGATACTTCTCATGGAATTTGGGACCCACCGAATAACCCAAGATGATCTCATCTCAAGATCAACTGCAAAGACCTTTTCCAAATAAGGAAACATTCACAAAATCAAGGAATCGAAACATGGATGTATCTTTGTTCATGGTGTGGGAGGTTTGGGGGCACTGTTCAGCACACTATGGGTACCCTACAACTAAGAGGTTAAATGACATGCCAAAGGCCTCAGTGCTGCCAGCAAACAAAGGAGCTGGAAGAAATCTCAGTATAGAAATCTGAGAAACAGAAAGGGAAATGACTTACTCAAGACAGTACAATAAGGACTAAACAGATTCAAGTCTTCTCTCTTCCCCAGTCTGTAGTGGTTTTACCCAAAGATAAGAACAATTTGGGTATTTTCTATAATAGTCATAAAATATTTTTGTCTGGGTAACTGGAAATTTTAAGGAAGTTGCTTTTTTGTTGTTGTTTGCTATTGAGGTATCCAATCTCAGACTCAACTTAAGGAATCTTTTTCTAATCAGGATTTTAAAAGATCATTTATAAGAAGATAAAGAAATGGAATGGCCAGTTTACCATGCATGTCAGTGTTGAAATGGAAAGGGGAATGATTTCTATAGAACATGGCCTCCATCCTTTTAATCACCAAAAAACATTCATCTGTTCATACAGTTATTTGTTTATTCCTTCAACAAATTGAAGACCTTCCCTGTGCCAGGTAGTGTGCTTGGTTAGGGAGATAATAAGGAACAAGATGAATGCATTCCTTACCTTTGTGTAATATACTATAATATGGAGAAGGCAGACAGCAACAATAATAATAAAACAAGAGAGTGCTATTTTGAATTTTGAACACTTCTTTGAATAAGATAGAGTGCTGTGAGAGATTCAATTACTGATTATTCTACTTTAGGTAGAGGAGTTAGACAAGGTCTCTGAAATTAAGGTTAAATGCCCTTAAAAGGGCCAGTGGGCTTGCCATGCTCTTAGAACAGTTAGAAGGCCAGTGTGTCTAGAATTTAGAGATAGATGGGAAGGTGAGTGGAATGAGATTGTAGAGGTAGGTTGATGCTACTTTTCATCTTGCAATCCAGAGGAAAAAAATATAAATAAAACTCAAAGTACAATGAAGTGTTAGAAGTATTTGTGTTGGGGGAGGAAGGACTTTGTATTTTTTAAAAAATCTCTCAGTGGAGAAGACATTACAGGAGAGCAGGAGTAAAGCAGGAACCTATTAGTCTATAGTACTGGTCAAAGCAGCAGATGGTGGAGGTTTGGACTTGTGTAGTGACTGTGCATATGGAAGTCGGAGGACCCATCTGATGTATCATTAGGAGGTAGATCCTATAAGACTTGGATGGTATACTCAATGTTGGACATGATAAAAGATAAGTCAGGAACAATGGATGGATGGTGGTGCCATTTACAGAAATGATGGAGAATAAGGAAGGAACAGAATGCTGGGAAGACAAGTAGAGCCAGATTATAAGGAGTTATTGTAGTGCTATGTTAAGTTGGAAAAGCCTATGAAATGATCAAAGTGGAGATGTCAAATCAGACAATGAATACATGTGTTTAGAGTTCAAGGCCATGGTCTAAACTGGAGGTGTAATTTAAGAATCATCAGTCTATAGGTGGTATTTAAGAAAACCATGAGATGGACATCTAGGTGGCTCATTCGGTTAAGGATCAAGTTCACGATCCCAGGGTCCTGGGTTGGAGCCCTGCGTTGGACTCCCTTTTCAATGGGGGCATATTTTTCCCTCTGCCCCTCCCCCTCTTGTGCTGTCTCTCTCTCAGATAAATAAATAAAAATCTTTGAGAAAAATAAAACCATGAGAATGAACAAAGTCACCTAAGGAGAGAAGGATCAGACATGATTTCAGCAAATGGATTGATATCTCATTCTGTCCTGATTTTAATAGTAGTTCTTTTTTTATTTTTTTTAAGATTTATTTATTTGAGAGAGAGAGACTGTGCCACATGAATCAGGGAGGGACAGAGGATAAGGGAGAGAGAGACTCTCAAGCAGACTCCCCACTGAACATGGAAACCAGTGCAGGCCTTGATCCCAGGACCCTGAGCCCATGATCTGAAGGGAAATCAAGAGCCAGATGCTTAACTGAGTCACCCAGGCACCCTTTAAGCCTGAGTTGTGATCAGTTTTTACTTTATCCTTTTCTAGCTTATAGATAAATTGTTCTCTTTGCTCTGAGACCTCTAGACCCTCAAATTTCACATGATTGAAACATAGCAGTACCTACAAATTACTTTGCATACAGAAGTCAGAAAATGTCTGAGGATGGCCAGCAGATAAAGGCCTTGGTCAGGACTTCTGGTGCAATCCTTCACAAGAATGGATTTTAACTGGCCACTTGGGGTTCTGATGGGTGTCACCATCATTTCTCCTCCTCCAAAACATAGCATTGATCACATAGATGGAATTTGTACTCAATGAAATGTAATTACATTAAGTAAACAGATTTCTGTCCTGTGGACAAACTCATGTTTACTATGTAACTGCTTCCTGTTTGCTCAATGGAGAGACAGTGACACAGAACTATCTGCTACCTCTAATTCAATTAGACATGTTATATATGGTCAAAATGTGGCTATACAAAATTCAACTCACAGGAAACCTCCTTTAATAACATTTGGTGAGATTAGGTATCGATTGAGAACTACTTAAAGTAGTTTTCGCCTTTTCCTGCTTATATTCCTGGCTCCTAACTTATGTTAGTGCCTGCATCAGTATAAATCAGTCGAAATCGCTAGTGAATTAACACTTCATCTCTGACCTCTCCTCCCACCATTCTCTCTATGACTCTTTATACCCTATTACATAGCCTTATTTCAATTTCTCAATTACACCAAACTCATTCTGACCTCAGGGCCTTTGCACTTGCAGTCCCCTCTGCTTGAAGCACCCTTTCCCCATATTTTCACATGGCTGGCTTCTTTTGGAATCAGATTTTTAGCTCAGATATCGTCTTCCCTTAGATAACTTCTCTGACCACCTGGACTAGATGCTCTGTTTATTTCTATCCCTACTTTCATATCCATGGCCTGAATTATCTCCTCAAGTTCCTTGTTCATTTTTTTGTTTTTTACTTTGTTATCATATCCTTCCCACTCAAGCAGAAGCTCCTGAGGATTAGATTCACATCTGTCTCATCCTCCTGTATCCCCAGGCTTAGAAGACACTCCTCAATAAAAATTGGTTTAACAAATACAGGTAACAATGTAACTTTTGATTATATGTCAACTGCTCTGCTTAAAGCTTTATATTTACCTCAATATATCCTCATCAAAACCCCTTATGAGGGGGTAGATATTATTTTCTCAACATCATATAGCTGGCTGCCAAGAATGCCAGAAATGAAAGCCAACACTGCCTGCTATCTAAGCACTTTTTCTTTACTACCACTATGTTCTGCAGTACTTTGGGGATGGATGACATTTATGACAAAATAAGAGAGGGAGAATTTTTTAATTCTTGAACTCCTTTGCACCCAGATGAAGACACAGTCAAAATGGGACTATTCGTTTATTCCTCCATCCGGTCATTCATTCAAGAAATATGTCTTCAGCATCTGTTCTGCTTAACATTGTGGAGTGATTGGGACTCCCAGGCAAAGGGGCTCAAAGGTAGTGTTCAACTCATTTTTCATTTACCATTTTAATAAATAAGTAATGAGTACCTACTATGAGCCAATCGTTGTTTTAATATCTGGCCCAACTAATGTGTATCCTTCCAAACTGATGTGACTACCTGTCCCTCAGCAGCAGCCTCTTCATCTTCCCACCACCTATCTTTCTTGGTTCCACTTCTCTATTGCAAAAAGGTTTATTCCATGTGGGCAAAAGAACTGCCATAGCTGGCTCCAAGATTACATCATCCCAGCCCAGGCATAACAAATCAAAGAGTATCTGTTTCCTTTTACTTAAATTATAAATCCCAGAAAAGTCCTTGTCAGCTCAGGTTTGGATCATGTTACGTGCCTTGAACACATACATTGTAGTCAGAGGAATACAGTACTCAGAAAAGGCAGACCTGGATCACATGACTCCCTTTCTGGTCAGCAACCCCATCAGAATCACACAGTGGGAGAAACAGGGAATCAGTTGAGAGAAAGGAGTTCATGTGGGACAGATGAAACGGTAGACATTTACTATCTTGATTCATCTGCTACCCACCAGTTCCTTAGGAGCAGGGATATTGTCTCATTCACCACTGTTTTCCCCATGATGAAGACAGTTCCCAGGACATAGCTCCTGAAAAACTGTCTGTTGTATTGATAGGATGAATTAAAAGAAGGATAGTTTTTTATCTGAAAAAAAAAAAGATTTACATTATAACATACTTAACAGTGGATTACTAAATGCTACTATTATGTAACACTATTGCTGAGGATTATTGATCTAGGGATTGGGAATACTAAAACTTCTGCTGCATAAACTACCAGGCTTTCTTCATGATTAAATGCTATTAGATTGTGAAAGGGCTTTGAAAAGTATTAAACAACATACAAACACAGGGCATTTCATTGTAAATGGCAGCTAGGCAATGAATGATCAGCAGAATTGTCTAAATAGGCTCTTAAAGGGGTATGGTCAAAAAAATGGAATTTTATAAAGAAAGTTTTGATTTGGAAGAAATGCTTAGGTAGCAAAAGACAATTTTCTAAAATGATGAGTTTGACAAGAACAAATCAGCAATGAATGTTGATGCAAAACATGATTTAGGAAGCCTGGACATACTTCTGATTAAAACATATTTTCAAGAGTGACTCCAGCAGAAATAATAAAATGCTAGGCATGAACCTATTCACTTAAATCTTGTAGCTAACCAAAACGAGAGAGCCTGAGCTCACAACTCCTTCCCACCTGGAGTCCTCAGCACCTTTCAAGTTAGGGCATTATGCACTTCAATTGTATGTTTAGTATTTTAGGTCTCATCATTTTAGCCTAGGTGCCTCCCTCCTGGAGAATGACAAGTGGAAAGGAAGCCAGACATCTGTCCATAGGCCAAGAGACCAATTCCTATCAATCACGTGACTGAGTTAAGGCACAAATAAACGGTTATCATGGAGACCAAGCACAACAGCTTAGAGGAGCAAGCCTGTATCCCTCACAGCCCAAAAGTGGGAGTGGTCGAGGGCAGGTAGGCAGCTCCACAAGGTCATTCTGAGTCACGGGCTGACCGGTTAGCCCTGCCATCCTCTACATGTGGCTTCCAAGGAAACTCCTATATTGTTTTCCAGCCAAAAGGAAGGAGCCTAAGAAGAGAAGTCCTGACAAGTAGACTTATCTTTATGGAGATGAGTGATAATTTTCAAGTATCAGTCCTATTCTTATTCCACTGACCCTAACTTAGTCACAGGACCACATGTAATCCCAAGGGAGACTGGGCACTATGTATGTGAAAAGCACTTATGGCAAGGGAGGGGGATTATTTCTAGGAAAAGGGGACTATGGATACTGGGGATTATGGATATAAACTAGCAGTCTCTGCTATGTCATGCATAAAGTGAGTTTATGCCATGTTTGAGAATTGCAACTATGTATAAGACAATAGTCTACATTTCAACTATGTATAAGAAATAGCCTGTATTCCAGAAGGCAAGACAGTCTATCACATGTAACAATAACTCTCACATAAGGAGAAGTGTGACAAGGAGTAAATATAAACCCAGTGTTATGAAAGTTTAAGGAAGGAGGGGATTATTTCCCTCTGAGTGAACTTGAAAAATTCTTGGAGGAGGTAAGATTTGAAATGGGCCCTTAAAATTGAATAGAACTATAAATTAGAGTTAGGAAAAAGGGCTGGGAAGTGGGTGCACTGGGTATTTAGTCAGTATGGAGGAAAGAGCGTCCCAGCCAGAGTCATTTTCATATTTATGACCTTTTGAGAACCATCCAGCAATGTCCCCCCAAAAAAGAGTTACTAAATGAAAGTAAGTATTGTTATCCCTCGCTCAATATCCATCCTCTCCTATTTCTTTAGTGAAGACAATATTTTTAAAGATTTTATTATTTGTCAGAGAAAGAGCACACACACCACACAAGCAGGCAGAAGCAGAGAAAGAAGTAGGCTCCCTGCCGAGCAATGAGCCCAATGCCAGACTTGATCCCAGGATCCTGGGATCATGACCTGAGCGGAAGGCAGCAGCTTAACCAACTGAGCCGCCCAGCTGTCCCAGTAAAGACAATTCTTTTAGTTCGCATATTGCCCTCCATTTAGAGATTATATCTGATCATGTGACCAACTTTGGGCCAATGATATGTAAGTAGAGGCACTGTATACAACTACTGAGAAGTAATTGTGGAGAAATATCTTTCCTTTGCGCCTCCTCTGTACTACTACCTGGAATTCAGCTGTGATGACTAGAGCTCTGGCCATATTGGGTCAGAAGAATGAAAGCCAATCCTGAGAGTGGCAGAGCAGAAAGTTAAAATTAGCATGCTTTCCTGGTGACTCTATAAAGTCCTCTGATTAGGAAGCCATAATATACTGCCTACCTCCAGATTTCTTTAAAGCAAAAACATGCTGAAATGTTTAAGCAACTGCTATTTGGAGTTTCATGTCACATTCGATCACACCAAGTCCTCATGAGCACAAGCAGCTTGCAAGCACCAGCTGATGCTATATCAAACTCAATAATGGATGGGGGATAAATAAAACACAGTAGTGCCCTAATGCTACCATACACATTACTACAAACTTGGACACTTAAAGCAATACAACTTTATTTATCTTAGAGTTTTATAAGTCAGAAGTCCACCTGGGTCTCACTAAGCTAAAATCAAGGTGTCAACAAGGTATGCTCCTTTCAGGAGGTTCTTGGGGGAAATCCATCTCCTTTCTCATTCAGGTTGTTGGCTGAATTTACTTCTCTACAGTTATAGGACTGAGGGCTCCCATTTCTTTGCTGGTTTTTAGCTAAAGACTATTTGCAGCTTCTAGAGCCTACCCAGATTCCTTGGCTCATGGTCTCCTTTCTCCATCTTCAAACCCAAAACAGTTCAGCAATCTCTCTTGCATTTCAAATCTCTCCAAGTCTTCCAACACTGCATATCTCTGCTTGCATCTTCCACCCTTATGGACCCATGTGATTTCATCAGGTCCACTCAGATGATCCATGATAATCTCCTTCTCTTAAGGTCTATAACCTTAATTTTATCTTCAAAGTTTCTTTTGCTATGTAGTGTAGCACATACTTTGTAGGTCATTATTCTGCCAACCAAAGTTAGAGAATATGAAGTTACCTCCTTCTCCTGTCAATATAAGATTTTATTTCAGCTGTCCTCCTCATTGACAGGTGTAACAACCCAAGGGTCCGTCTGTATTGGATATCCAGGGCCCTGGATAGCCTTGACAGTCAGGAATGCTGGCCTCCTCTAATTCTCAGGAATAATGCAGTGTCTTTACCCTATCTCTAAAAAGAATCAGGGCAATATATCAACTAATAAATGGGCTAGGTTGCAGGCCAAATTTGGTGAACACTGGGAGTTCTTCATGGAGGCATGGACTAATACTAGTGTCTGTCTTTAAGTTTCCTTAAGGCCTAAAGCTGAAAGAACCTGAGAAACTCTGAAAAAGTCCTTAGGTCTGCTGAGTGGGTTGCAGAAAGCAAGTTCCTTATAGATTCTTTCAAGCTGGATTTGAGGATAGGATTGGAAAATTGGTGTATTATACCCAAGGCAGTAATTTCAGAGAGAAGAGAAAGGAAAGAACAAATGTCCCTCCAAGAGAATGACGAGATGGAAGACCGTATAAATTATCTGGGTGGAATGTGGCAAGTCACCTGATTTGTAGTGCTCTCCTTAATATCCCATTATAGCTTCATTTTTGTACTTTGTTCCTCATGGACTTTGAGGGACAGAGGTGTTTCATTGTGAGGTCAGTGGAGTGTTAGCTCCAAGAGGACAAGATCCTCCTCTGTCCTTTTTTCTTTACTCCCAACTCTCAGGGTCCTGTTTTGCCCAGAGTAGTAACAAGTATACATTTGCATGAATGAATGAAATATTAATTAATTGGTGGCCATCCAAGTCTTTTTTCCCATTAGGCAGTACAGCCTCGTGGTTAATAGTTAGACTGTAAAGTCACTTGAATACAGGTCCCACCTCTGCCATTTATCCTGTCAACGTACTCCCTGGGAACTTAACCTGAGTCTGTTTCCCGTCTGTAGCATATAACCATTACTACTTGGCTTTGTGAGGTTTCATTGAGATAACAGGTAAATAGTGCTTAGTAAAGTTCCCAGAAGTCAATGACTATTAGCTCTTAATGTTAGTCCAAACTGTGTGCTAATGCCAAAGTGTTCTCCCCTTGATCGTCAAACTGAATTTCCAGCCCCCACCTGCCTTTGCTTGTGTCAATTATCCTGTCCCTTTAGCATTTTATGCACACATATGAGTATATGTATACACATGTGTACATATACAAATATCACAGAGAGAGGTCAAAAACAATTTAAATATTATCTTCCCCATGAAATCAACCATTATGAGAAGTCATCTCTTCACTTTAGAATTCTTGGATACTGATTAAGTCACTTTTGCACTTATCACATACCAATGCCTAGCACAGTGTCTGGCATATAATAAAGGAACCTAACACATTTGAACAGATGGATGGATGAATGGGTGAATAGATGGATGGAAATTTATGTTCTCTAGCAGCTCCATAGGAATTTATTTATTTTTATACCCACCCTGGTCACACAGTGCCTGACCCACAGCAAGGGCTCACTAAATCCTGATTTGATCGGAATAAAGGGGAAGAAAAATCAGAAAAAGAGAAAATCAAATCCAATGCCCACCTGGATCCATTCTCTTTTTAGGGCATCCTGTTGAAAGGAGTTATTGAGGAGAGAAGCAGGGAGTTGACAGCCACTCTCTGGACTCTCTCCCAGGGCCTTTTTAGAACAGGAAAGTTAATTATGGAACCAGATTAACAGTTTCTTTTTTGATACAGTCAAAGTAAAACCAGCAGGATGCAATTTAGCTCTTCCCCACTTTCCAAATAGCAGCAAATTTTCATACAAAACAAAGAGACACTTGAATTGCAAATTACTTAGAGAATCAGCTAGCAACCCCAACGGAAGAATATTTCTGCTACTTTCAAAACCAAGCTGTTGCCTTTTCAGGTTTAACCATGTAGTGGGACCTTCACAAAGGCCTGGGCGTCTTGCTGTTTCAACTCTGGGCCAAGTGGGGAGGAAGAGTGATTCACTGAGGCTTACCGAAATGGCACAGCGAGGTCTTCTTGCTCAGAACATTTTTTTCTCTTCTCCACATTGTCTCTAACTCTCAGATCACTGGTCTCCACCCACAGGACTGGGGCTGATGATGTGTTCTCTAAGGTCGTCTACATCTAAGGGTGGCAAGAGCAAATGCCTATAAGGGCAGGCAAGGATATAAATGAAGCAGGCGGTCAGAGTATGTGTATATGTCCACTTGCAAGTGAGTGAGGACTGGGTTAAACCCATCTAACCACTGTTGTCATGGGAGAATGCTGGCCCACTGTCAAGAGTTGCTAGATAGTTCTGACACATCTGCTATCTGGATTCTTAGTTGAAATGTTCTTTCTAGCGTTGGCAAGAGAAAAAAATACCACCTATTGGTTCTATTGGCTGGATACACCTTGTAGGCCACCAGTTTACAACTTCTAATCTAGCTCAACTTCCTCTCTTGATAGATGGAAAAATGGAGGTAGGGAGAAGGAAGTCATTTATGAAAGTTCACCAAGTGACAGTCTTCTGACTTCTTACCTAATGCCTAGTGGATTATACTACACAGTTTCCCTCAAGTCCCTCTCTCCTGCACACAGGGCAGCTATATTTTCGCAAGAGCATTTAGAGAACTTGTCTTTCTGATTCAAATAAATAAGTCCTATTTTTTACAGAGGATTTGGAGGATGCAGCAAGGATAAAGAAATAATAAAATGAAGTCTCACATAATGTGATTTTATTTCTGGAGGGACTGGAGCTGGAGGTCGAGCCTGGCTAGAAATAGGCTGCTTCCAGAGAAGGCCACTGGAGGGCAAGGTGGCATCTCAGTTGGGTTAGCCCCAAATAGGTCAAAGGAAAGTTAGGACAAGGGTTGAAAATGTGTATGCTCACAGCAGCCAGGCAGGTGGCAGAAATGAGTAAAAAGAGGCCAGATGGGAAATAGGGTGAAGTAAGAAAATACATCTAAAGGACTCAGATACCACTCAGATTTGGCCCGTGTCACCTTGTGGCAATGCACACAGTTGACATTCCTTTTGATTTTTTTCAAGCAAAGCTTGAAACCTAAGTTTTTATGTAAAATTTCTCAATGTTTAAATGTAGTTCAAAAAAAGTGTGGCTCAAACAAAACATACGGAGGAGTGGTATTTGGGTCGCAGGCTTCCACTTTTTGATCCCTACTTAGTGACTCATTGTGGGTAGACAAGTCACTGCACAGGTCAGTCTGCTAGGTGGAGAGTTTGCAGTCGCTCTAGTCACAGACCAGCAGACAATGCTGGCATGAGGATGAAGGAGGAAGGAGAGATGCTCTAAAGACTTAGCACAGAAGTCCTCTGGCGGAGAGTGGGCTTCAACCAGAGCCAGTCTATAGCCTGGACAGATCCTTGGGAGAGAAGATTTGCACACATCCAAAATACCTACTGTGGCTTTCTATAGTGTATATACATGCATATATGTGTGTGAGTATATGTAACAATCTTTACTTTCCTAAAATAATACAGGTTGGGTTGCCTGGGTGGTTCAGTGGGTTAGGCCTCTGCCTCCAACTCAGGTCATGATCTCAGGGTCCTGGGATTGAGTCCTGCATCAGGCTCTCTGCTCTGCGGAGAGCCTGCTTTCTCCTCTCTCTCTGCCTGCCTCTCTGTCTACTTGTGATTTTTCTTTCTGCATGTCAAAAAATAAATAAAATCTTTTAAAAAATAATAATAATAAATGAATAAAAATAATATAGGTTATCTCCCTTGGTAGCCCTGTGGAAAATTCAACCATTTTCTCAAAAGCAGAAATGTTAAAGTCCGTAAAGACAGCAATGACTGTGTCAATTCTTCCTATTTTGCTGTAACGAATCACTGAATGAGTAGAGTGGCTCAATGCAAGAAGCCCTTGAGTTAGAGGTCTTGGACCTCCCCACCTGAACATTTCTCTGAGCCTCCATTTCATACTTTGTAAAGTGAGAATTGTAATATCTGACCCACCTTCCTGCATTAGTGAAGATTCTTGATTGGGAGAGACAGAAAATCCAATGAGCTTAATCAAAAGCATGCATGTCTTGGTTCACACAAATGGAAATTTCAAGTATTTAAATCATAGCTGGATCCAGGTGCCCAAATAATATCAGGGCCTGGTATCCCTCACTCAGAACTGCAGTCTTCATTTTCCTTGTTGGAGCCGGCAGCTCCAGCGGTGCTTTCTCGCGGTTCTAAGTATAGTCAGAAGAGATCTTTTCTGGCCCCACATGTTCCACAGGAGTTTCAGGACTGACTTTCATTGGTCTGCGTCAGGTCCTATGCTCCTTCCTGAACCAATCAATGTGGCCAAAGAGATGAAATGCACTGAGTGGCTAGACCAGCACACATTTCATGGAGCAAGAAGGCATTTAGCTGGAGTCTGTGGGAACATGCTGTACATTCCAGAGGGTAGCAGATAAAACAGAAGACTTGATTCCCTGATAGGAATAAGCTGTTCTTATTGAAACAACTTCCTGGGGAAATGTCCAGATCTCTGGAGTCTGTTTAAAGCTGGAACCATGCACCTGGAGAGAAGAAGGCAAAGTACTTGATTACTGCCTAGTGCCAAAATGAGATTGTATATTTTGTACATATTTTCTCTGTGTGTCTTACAGCCTTGCCTTGATGAAAGGATTGGAACTGGTGACACCTGTTTCAAAGAAAACAAGAGTGTGAATAGTGAGTAGTTCTCCTATTATTCTTTGGGTCTACAATATGGACTGTGTCTGGTGCTAAGATGAGCCTTATTAAACTACTATTCCTTCCTCCAATTCATTTAAGAAAACATCGACTGACTTCATTATTAAATCAAACACAAAGTATGTGACTTAAATTTCTCTCGCCATACACACACACACACACACACACACACACACACACACACACCAGAGCAATATAGGAACGATCAAGGTGCAGAACTATTAAGGTGTGTTCTTGAGTGTAAGTAACAAAATACAGACTCAAAGTGGCTGAAATAATCTAAAAAAAAAAGGTGAAGAAAAAAGTTACTAGTGCTCAGAACAAGAAGTTCTAAAGTAGGACAGATCCATAGTTGGTTAATTGAGTAGCTCAAAAATGTCACCATAATCTGGATTCTAACCTCTTCAGTGGGCTGTCTCTTTCATTTCTTTCTTTTTATCAGCCTTTCCAGAAATCCCCCAGCAGGGTTCCCTCACGTTCTTTGGTCAGATGCATGTCACACGCCCTTTTTTACAACAATTCCTTGCAAAGCAGATGGGACCGCTTTGATCGACTTAGACCAATCATGAGTCCTATGCTGGGACTAGGGATTGTACCCACATCCTCTGTGACCATGTACATCTATGTACATGGTCACATAGAAGAGAGTGAATATCTGAACAAAACTGAACTCTTGTTTAAAAGGAGAAAGGAAGGAGGAATGGTTATTGTCAGGGCAATCAACACTATCTGCTATAAGGCAAAACTATCAAAATCTTAGTGGTATTTCCTCCAAGATGAAAGTTTGTACAGGCACCTAAGTTCCAAGGTGTCTTTTTTTTTTTTTAGATTTATTTATTTGACAGAGATTACAAGTAGGCCGAGAGGCAGGCAGAGAGAGAGAGAGAGGGAAGCAGGCTCCCAGCTAAGCAGAGAGCCTGATGAGGGGCTCGATCCCAGGACCCTGGGATCATGACCTGAGCTGAAGGCAGAGGCTTTAACCCGCTGAGCCATCCAGGTGCCCCAGTTCCAAGGTGTCTTACATTCCATCACTGAAGAAAAAGCAGCAACCTAGACTTGGCTAACCTCCCCCAAAGTCACTGATAAATTGAAGAAGAATTATTAGAAATACCTTTGACTCTGGATGTAAAACCCAAGCCATTATAATACCATATGCAGGCTGTTTCTTCAATTTGCATAATTATATACTCCTCTTCAAAGAACTAAGCATTACTGCCAACTTAAAAAAACAAACTGCAAAGCAGTATTAAATATGCATTGTTAATTTGACTTTTTAATTTTTCTGGGATCTTCATAAAGACATTC
This sequence comes from Meles meles, assembly GCF_922984935.1. Classification (NCBI taxonomy): domain Eukaryota; kingdom Metazoa; phylum Chordata; class Mammalia; order Carnivora; family Mustelidae; genus Meles; species Meles meles. The sequence continues at coordinate 132,552,578 of NC_060068.1, forward strand.
ATAACTCTATAGATACTGAGGCTTAATAAGATCTTCCACCTGTCTGAAAAGAAATCAGCAGGAAAAGAAAGGCTAAAACCAAATTTTTTTAGCTAAAGAATTTGGTTTGATCTGAAAATTATCAGTAAGAGATCATTCTATTAAAATGACTCTAAAACTCACTGTTCTGTGTGCCAGTATCATTCAGTTGTAGGTGATTGCTTTGTGCAGCCAAAAATAGGTAATATTGCCTTAGATGTCTCCATTCTGTTTTGAGTCACCTATGAGCTATGTGTGTTCTTAAATTTGAACATTTATAGGAAGTGATTGAAGAGATGCAGAAAGACTTTCTTGCCTCCTAGTCTATTAGTGATCTACCTAAAATATCCACACAAATCCCTGGCTTGGGCTTTGAAGGTCTCAGCTATAATAAAAATATGTTACCTGGCCAAGGTGTACTATTTTTAGACACTTCAGTTTGAGTTCATCAGTTAGCTCTAGTGATGACTGAGACACAGGATACAGATGTGATACACATCCAGAGAAGTCCTGCTGGAGCTCTATTACAAACCACATATACCAAAATAACTCAGAGGTACTGTGGGTTCAGTTTGTGACCACCACAATAAAGCAAATATCATAATAAAACAAGTCAAATGAGTGTTTTTGTTTCCTGGTGCATATAAAAGTTATGTTTACACAAAACTGCACTCTATTAAATGTGGAACAGCATTACATCAGAAAAAATAATGTACATACCTTAATTTAAAATACTTTTTTACTAAAAAGCTAAAAAGTACTAGCCATCATTGAGCTTTTAGAGTCATAATATTTTTGCTGCTGTAAGACTTTGCCTTAATGCTGATGGCTGCTGATTGATAAGGGTGGTGGTTGCTGATGGTTGGAGGAGCTGTGGTAATTTCTTAAAATCAGACAATAAAGTTTGCCTCTTTAATTAACCCTTCTTTTCACAATTTCTCTGTAGCGTGTGTTTCTGGTCGATAGCATGTTACCCACAATAGAACTCCTTTCAAATATGGAGTTAATCCTCTCAAACCCTGCCACTGCTTTATCAATGAAGTTTATGTAAATATTCTAAATCATTTGTTGCCATTTCAACAATCTTCATAGCATCTTCACCAGGAATAGATTCCGTCTTAAGAAACCACTTTCTTATGGTTCGCCTCCCCTTCCAAATTTTTTTTTTTAATAAACATATAATGTATTTTTATCCCCAGGGGTACAGGTCTGTGAATCACCAGGTTTACACACTTCACAGCACTCATGATAGCACTTACCCTCCCCAATGTCCATAGCCCCCTCCCCCTCTCCCAATCCCACCTCCCCCCAGCAAGCCCCAGTTTGTTTTGTGAGATTAAGAGTCATTTATGGTTTGTCTCCCTCCCAATCCCATCTTGTTTCATTTGTGGGAGGTTGGGGGAACAGGTGGTGGGTAATGGGGAGGGCACGTTTTGCATGGAGCACTGGGTGTTGTGCAAAAAGAATGAATACTGTTACGCTGAAAAAATAAATAAAATGAAAAAGTAAAAAAAAAAAGAAAAGAAACCACTTTCTTTGCTCATCCATAAAAAGCAGCTACTCATCCATTTGTTTTATCATGAGATTGCAGCAATTCAGTCTCATCTTCAGGCTCCAGTTCTCATTCTAGTTCTCTGTTATTTCCACCGCATCAGCAGTCACCTCCTCCACTGAAGTCTTGAGCCTCTCAGAGTCATCCATGAGGCTTGGCATCAACTTCTCTCAAACTCTTGTTCATGTTGGTATTTTGACCTCTTCTCATGTACCATGAACGTTCTTAATGGCCTCTAGAATGCTGAATCCATGCCAGAAGTTTACCGTTTACTTTGCCTGGATTATCAATGGAATCACTGTCTATGGCGGCTACAGACTTATGAAATGCATTTCTGAAATAACAAGACTTGAAAGTAAAAATTACTTGGACAGTAGGATGGATATTGTGTTAGCAGGCATGCAAATAACATTAGTCTTATACATCCCCCTCAGAACTCTTGGGTGCAGTGTCAATGAGCAGTAATATTTTGAAAAGAATATGTTTTTCTGAGCAGTAGGTCTCAACAGTGGGTTTGAAATATTCAGTAAACCACATTGTAAACAGAAGTGTTGTCATCCAGGCCTTGTTGTGCCATTGTAAGAGCACAGGCAAGGTAGATCTAGCATAATTCTTAAGGATTTTCAGAATGGTAAATGAGAATTGGTTTCAACTTAAAGTTACCAGCTCCATTATTCTCTAAACAGAAGAATCAGCCTATCCTTTGAGGTTTTAAGGGCAGGCATTGACTTCTCCTCTCTAGCTATGAAAGTTCTAAAAGGCATTTTCTTGCAACAGAAGCCTGTTTTGTGTACATTGAAAATCTGTTTCTGGTGCAGCCGTCTGCATTAATTATACCAGCTAGATCATCTAGGTAACTTGGCTGCAGCTTCTACAGCTGATTCACCTGGCCTTTTATGTTGCGGAGATGGCTTCTTTCCTTAAACCTCATGAACAACCTCTGCTACTGTCAAACGTCTGCAGTTTCCTCACTTCGCTCAGCCTTCACAGAATTCAAGAGTGTTAGGGCCTCACTCTGCATTAGGCTTTGGCTGAAGGGAATGTTGTGGCTGGTTTGACCTTCTATCCAGACCACTAACACTTTCTCTGTATTGTCAATAATGCTATCTTACATTCTTATCATTTATGTGTTCACTGGAGTAGCACTTTCAATTTCTTTCAAGAGATTTTCTTTGCATTTACAACTTGGTTAACTGATACTAGAGGCCTCGCTTTCTACCTATCTCAGCTTTTGACATGGCTTCCTCCCTGAGCTTAATCAGTTTTAGCTTTCAATTTAAAATGAGAGAAATGTGATTCTTCCTTTCACTAGAATACTTAGCGGCTACTGTTGGGTGGATTATTAGTGGGCCCAATTTCAATATTGTTGTGTCTCAGGGATAGGAAGGCCTCAGGAGGGGGAGAGAGATGAAGGAACAGCCAGTCAGAGGAGCAGTCAGAATACACACAAAGTTTATTGATTGACATCTTGTAGGGGTGTGGTTGGGGCAACCCAAAATAGTTACAATAGTAACAACAAGGATTACTGATCACATATTACCATAACAAGTATACTAATAATGAAAAAGTGTGAAATAGTTCAAGAACTGCCAAATTTGACACATACATATGAAGTGAGCCAGTGTTGTTGGAAAAATGGTGCCAATAGCCTTGCTCATAAACCTAGGGTTGTCACAAAACTTTGATTTGTAAAAAACATAATTTTAGCAAAATACAATAAAATGAAATGAAGTAAAATGAGGTATGCTTATATAAATGTATGCATATGGATCTATCTATACATAAAATAAGGATAAAGATTATGTATAAATACAACACACATATGTACAATATTATGTAAGTGAATTCCTTTTAATACAAGCTCTTCTATAACCTGCTTTTTAAACTCATCAGTACATTGCAGACATCTTTCAATTGCAGTGTATGTGTACTTATGTACACATCATTTGTTTTACCATTGATTAATATTACAACTCAGGAATGAATGGTAATTTATTCACTCAATTCTCTACTCCAGGATATCTGTCTTTGCAAGTTTATGTTGTTACTATTTTAAATTACATCAAACCTTCATGTGCACCAGGACCTTTCTCCACACACATGGGTTATCCTTTTAGTCAGGTTCCTAGAAGGATGGTCACTGGGTTAGTGAAAAGTCAACAAGCTGTGTTAAAGTGAGAGTCATAAACAGTAGAATCTTGACCCTGGTCATGGGCTTATATCAGATCATGGGCCCTTTGGGGCTTCTGGATATGCCAGTGAAACATTGAGCTCCTTACAGAAGGGAGAGGTGAAATGATAGGAGGAAGAAATAGGGGACAAAGTGTATGAACCCATAACTTTTTTAATGCAAAATTTTTATCCTTTGCTATCATGGAACAGTAAGGGAAGTACTGTTATTACAGTCAATCATACTTATTTTTGTGTTTACTTGAGTAATGTCTATCAATCCTTTGTCTGGACTATAAAGTCCCCATGGGTAGACTGGTTTTCTGTTGTTGTTGTTCACTAATATGTGCTGAATGCCTGACATATTTATTACTGTAGATGTGATTTTGGGAGGTGAAAGAGTGAATTAGTTACATAGAAAATATTTCATGATGGAAGGGATTTGGAAGGAAGTTCCAAGAGTGAAGTATCAGGAACTGTGTCCTCCTCCTGATCTTCTACCCAAAAGCCCAGATGACTTTTGTCTATTATACTCTTTATCCTATAACAATGGAAATAGAACACCATATAACTCCAGATATATCTACTATCTTAGGGCAAAAGATGATTCTGTCTCAGGAAATAATGTATAAAAGCAGGTTGTTATAAATGGACCATCCCTGTCAGTCAAGATTTATCTTTAATGTAATTCACTCAACCACTGACCTTAGTGTCAACCTGTTTTTATGACCAGCATTTGATTTATTTTTCCCTTATACTTCCCTTTCTAAACAAGGTGAGATTCTTTGAGATTATGAAAGTCAAGGAAGAAATGGACTTAGAGATGGGACTTTATACTAAATTCCAGTCATTGCAAAATGGTGGGATTCTATAACGTTGTGCAATTTGACTTGCTCCAAAACACACTGGAAAGATGAGATTTTTTTCTTTCCATAAATGATACTTACTTGCCTTTTCTCTTTCCAAAAATGTTTCCTGTCACATCATTCAGGGTTTTATCTAAGATTCTTGAATTCTTGTCATCCTTCCCAGAGCAGTGAGGTAGTTTTCATGCTTCCTAAGTCACTTAACGTTTGTCTGCTGTTCTATGTCCAGCCAAAGAGCAAGCTAAACAGAGACACCCTACACCAATCACCAAACAATGACTCCATTGGCTCCTGGGCTGAGAGTAGTACTGACCTTAGAAATCCTTCAACTAACCCTGAGGAAGAAGAGAGATTGCTATTTGGCTTTCATAGTGAGCACTTCAGACAAACAGGATTAACACCCTCTGGTAGCTTCTTAAAATGCAGAATCCCAAACCCCACCTCAGACATAGTAAGTCATAATATACATTTATCAAGACTCTTGGTATTTGGTTATATACCTTTTAGATTTAGAGGACAATCTCTTGGGGCTATTCTCCCTGCTATCTTCCTATTTCCAAAATATCTCCCTGCTTTAACGAAAATGAAGCACATATAAAGTACAGAATAACCAAAAGTGCATTATTTTAGTATCTCACACCATTATCAGGTTAGGTTAAAATCATATATATATGATTTTATGTATAAATATATATTATATATATATATTTCATATCAATTTAAAGACCATTTTCTCTATTTAAAAATAACTACTTAAGGGTGCCTGGGTGGCTTATTTGGTTAAGCATCTGCCTTCAGCTCAAGTCATGATTTCTGGGACCTGGGATTAAGTCCTGAATCGGACTCTCTGCTCAGTAGGTAGTCTGCTGCTCTTTCTCTCTCCCTCTGCCCCTCCCCATAGTTCATTCTCTCTCTCTCTCTCAAATACATAAACAAAATCTTAAAAAGTACCACTTTATCCTGAAAGTGTTTTGTTATTTTCAAAGAAATTCCCCCTAACCATTCTCTCATTTGTTCAAAATCATAGCCCTACAATTAGATTAAATCATGGTTAAAAATGAGGAGTAAAAATAGGTGGTGGGTAATGGGGAGGGCACGTTTTGCATGGATCACTGGGTGTTGTGCAAAAAGAATGAATACTGTTACGCTGAAAAAATAAATAAAATGGGGAAAAAAAAGAAAAAAAAAATGAGGAGTAAAATAAAGTGATTTTTGGTGTTCCCAGACCCACCTTCTGAGCTTATTTCCTCTGCTCTCTTAAGGATTCTAGTGCTCTCACGCTCCCTCTTGACACAAGCAAAATCTATTCTTGGGACAGCACATATTGCCAACCATTTATTACTTTATATGCTTCCACAGATTTGTTCTAATAATTTGTAGTCATATCTCTCACAATGAAAGAAAGTCTTCGTTTCACATTAAAGGAATATTACACACGAGGAAGAGTGAAAATATAAGAAATATTGAACTCTAGATTAGAGTTGGCAAGTAAGTTTTATATGAGCAGAGAGCTTCCTGGAGCTCTGTGTTGGAAAGGATTCTGAGGCTGCATTTGGGTTCACTGAAGAGGCGAGGAGGAGATTGTGATCAGTCAATCTCTAGGTATGAAATAAATATGAAGCCATACATCAGCCATACAATGTTTCATACTAACATTGACTAAATCTTTACCTGCCAAGCATGTCAAGCTACTTGTATGCTGTCTTCGTTATCTACTGCTGAATAACAAATCACTCCAAAATTTAGTGATTTACAGGAATAATATTTATCATCACATAGTTTCTGAGCATCAGGACTCTTTAAGCAGCTTTCTTGGGTTCTCTGTCTCAGGGTTTCCCATTAGGAAACAATCAAGGTATCAGCTGAGGCTGCAAATCTCATTGAAAGTCTTAGCTGGAGAAGGATTCACCTTCAAGATCACTCATGTGGTTACTGGTAGCATTGAGTTCCTTGAGGCCTGCTGGACTCAGGATCTCAGCTTCTCACTGGCCATTGTCAAGAGATAACCCTCACTTCCTTGCCAGATTGTTCTCCCCATAGGGCAAGCATGCAAGACGAGTGAGAGAGAATGTTAGCAAGAAGGAAGTCACAATTATAGAAATGTTATCCCATCACCTTTGCTGCTGTGCTCATTGGAGTAAGTAACTATGTCCACTCAAGGGGAGGGTGTGAATACTAGGAAGTGGGGATCACTGGGAGCCCTTTTCCAATCAGCCTGCCATGCATGTCCTATCTCATTTAATCTCCACCTGACCTCTTAAGATATGTACTTTTGTAACCCCATTTTTACAAGTGAGGAAGTAGGAATAGAGAGGCAGTCATTTATTCAAGATGATAAAGCTAATAAGTGACAGAGCTGGGGGTTTGATCTGGGTCTACTTGACTTTAAAGCTGTTGTGATTGTTGCAATGCCTTTTCCATCTCTACTACAGGGTGGTCCTCAGAATGTTCAGTTGGAAGTTTCTGCTGTCCAACCACAAAAGGGAGGAACTGGCTGTCAGTCACCTCCTAATTAGGTTAGGAGGAATGTTGAATGAATAGGAGTTTTAACAATTCCTTCCTCTTACTTGGTTTCATCAAGTCACATGAGGAAGGATATTGTAGAATTGGAGTAGCCTCCTCCCAGCTCAAAGCTGTGGGGTTTCACTGTGGAAGAAGAAAAAAAAAAAAAGGCCTTTAATTCTTCCTCATGATCAGGCTTGAGGGGTGGAAAGAAGTGCAAATGTAGTTTCCAACTGAGACTATCTGCTTTATAAGGAACTATTTATTATTGTCTAAAAATTATATATGTGTTTATTTTAAGTAGATAATCCATTCACATGGTAAAAACATGTTTAATGCATAACGGATATTTAATGATAATTAAGCTTTCCCAACAGCTTGTCTTCACCCTCTCTGCTCTCCTCCCCTAAAATAACCACTTTGAACATGTGTATCTTTCCAGTGAAGGTCTGTATCCATTCAGATATAATGGAGATGTCCACTTTTTGTGTGGTGGGCAAACCCAAATGGTTTACACATTGTTCTACGCCTTAGTGTTTTTTCACTTATTTTTTTCTTGGATATGGTCTTACATCAGTACACAAAACACTTTCTTATTCTTCTTAATGGCCACATAATATTCTGTAGCATGAATGCACCAAAATTTATGTAACCAATCCTCTGTATATGGATACTTAGGTTGATTCCAGTCTGCTCTTATAAACAATGCTGCGATAGATCCTTTAGAGACTTATTGGAGCAAATATTTGGCTTTCTCTTCTTCCTGACCACTTAAGAACTGTGTAGTCATTGTTTGGTCCAAGTTGGGGAGTAGCTGACTAACACAGACATATAATCATCTCTGTATCTTCTAGATAATTCTCTGACAGAGATCCCCTTGCTCTGGTACTTGCTGAATAAGCCCACAATGCTACAATGAGACTCCCCTGGAAGGCCAGAGAAACTAAGGCTCCATCTTCCTTCTGTGAATTTCCCACTGTAGTCCTGGGAACTCTGCCATGGACTAGCTAACAGAGACTTACCAGGGTAGTATGAGTGGCCTTGAACAGGGGCCGTGGTGTAGAGGGGCAGCTCCAGCTTTCAGGTCTGTGAACCTGAACTCCGTGGGCAGTTCCTCAAATCAAGATGTCACCAGAAAATAGGGGCTTGGTTGCTGGCTAAACACAAACCATGGGTGCCCACTGTAAGGGACGTTCAAGCAGATCTTTCACCAGTGATCCTTTGTCATTATCCCTTTTATAGCTCTGAATTCCCCTGCCTCTCAGGTCCTCTTTCCACAGCAAGACTAGATGATCTCTAAGATTCCATCCATCTCAAGTTTCCCCCAACTTTGTGATTTGCCATCACATGTGGGAAAGGGAGGTGTCAGACTCAGGCATCTGCCTTTACTTTCTTTCATCCACATCTTATCAGATCACTCAGAACTCCCCAGATGTGGAAATCTGGCCCTTTCTTTTGCTTTCCTGGCCAACTGCATGTGGGAAATATTCACAGTTGCCCAACTGAAATGCCTTATGCGCACCTGTTTTTGCTCTGATTTTCAAATCTTTATTCTGACTGGGTGACATACATACACACATACTGAAATCTCAGCCTCTGGGTTCTAACTGGGCAAGATTTTGACATGTAGACAGATTGTCGTAAGCATATGGATGACTAGGTTGATTGTATTATTCTCTTCCACAAATGTCACAGGGAGAAATCTTTAGTACTAACAACAGCAACAGCAGAAGCTCCGTTTGAGTTCCTATTTGATCATGCAGTCTGTGTGAGATATGGAAAATTGTGAGGAAGAGCATGGGACTGGGAATCAGTCTAACTGGTTGAGAACCCCATTTCCATCTCTCTGCAGCTTCATCATCCTGACACAGTCTTGACCTCTCTGAACATCAGTTACACGATCTACAAACAACAACAACAACAGAAACCCAGCATCCACACCTACCACAAAAGGACTGTTAGGAAGATCTAATGAGGTGGCCCATGGAAAGTACTCAGACCAGTGCCTGGCACATAGCAAACACAAAGTACTAATTGGCTATTCCTGTAGCTATCCCTACAAGATTGTTTCTCCCCATTTCATAAACATGCAAACTCAGAAGCAGAGAGGTAAATAACTTGCCCAACACCAAAAAATAGCAGAACAAGTAATTAAACTTGGGTTCATCTGTCTCATTAATTTTTCAAATAATTTTTGGATGCCTCCTAGGTTCCAAAGCACTAGGAATAGGGAAACAAGTAAGTAAGGCACAGTCATGGCCCTCATGGAGCTGGCTGTCTAATGAGGTGCCATACAGCTCTTTGACCTACCTCCAATCCACTGTCTTTTTGGAGCTGCTCTGGAGCACCTAGTTAAAATGAGCCCCCCGCCCCCACTCTGATACTCTTGACAGTAACTGCAATAGCTAAAATTTATTGGTTGCTATTGAGTGCTCATTTAATTTCCCATTCAGCCTTGTGAGGAAGCTACTATGATTATCATTTTACAGATCAGGAATCTGAGGCTTGCAGAAGGTAGAATGACTTGTTAGGTCATGCAGCTAGAAAATGCTAGAGCTGATATTTGAACTTGGGCTTCATGCTAGCACAGTTCATTACATTATTTCCAAGGAGGCAAAGTGACCTGTGACTAGGATAGGAGCCTGGACAAAGAGCTGTGTCACTGCTAGAGCCCACAGCTAATCACACAGAAGGTTGGTCCCATTTCTTTGTGCTCTGAGCTCCTGCAGCTACCCTCCAAGGGCAAGAAATACTAGAAGAGACATTTAGCCCTGAAAACAAAGAAATCAAGCACTATCTAATTAAAAATCAGGCAGTGAGACTTAAACTGACTATCTCTCCTCCCCTAAGCTCCAATTACTTGCATTTAAAGGATCCCTGTGTTAAGAGGCAAACCCGCATTGGGTCATCCAGTGGCAGATATTGACCGCCTTGGAAGGAGGGCTTGATTCGGCTGGGTGCAGACAGCCATGGCCCCAGAAGACATGGGCAGAGCCTGAGCTGGGAGACTTGCTGATAAACACAGCCATGGCCTGCTGACTTCTGCAGCATGGCTGCATATCACAGAGAAGGCTGTGTTCATAGTAGTTGAACAAACTTAGTTCTGACCCCCTGATTCAGAAGATTCATCTGAATCCCCACAGGCACCGAATGGGTCCAGGGAACCAGTGATGCTGCTAATAAATAAAATGATGCCAGTATGATTTTCCCCCATTTGTTGGCTTTATTCATGGCTCATAGTTACCAGCCAGCAAGAGAGTGTCAGCACAAACCTAAGGCATTGTGAGATGGTTGTTGAGGAGTAAAAACAAGGCAGAGAAGAGAGGCTCCCTGCAGGAAACAAAGAGGCCTTGCCCTTCACAAACAGACAAAGCCAAACACAGCTGGAGCCTGAGTTCAGGTCTGTGTTACTTACAAAAGAGAACACCCAGCCAAAACAGAAACTAGATTTGTAATTGTGTTCCCAAACTGAAATCAAGAAATCTAGAGCAGTGAGTTCCTTCTAGATCAACTCCCCAGCTGTCTCTCAGTGTGGGCAGATAACCACAGGAAAACATACATGACCACCCAGACTGTGCAGAGAGGCTGAGCACAGTTGATAGAGTTAGACCGGATGCCTTCCCTTTCCAAAGTTTTGCTGATGGTGTGTCCCATTTGAGCCTCGAAGCACAGGGTAGGGATGACACTGCATACTTTAACTCACTTTATGTGTCTACAAACTGTGAGTATCCAGGCCGGTTATGAGATCTGCCTAAAACCAGACAGCAACTTGATACGAGAAACAATACCAAATTCCCAATCTGTCTGCTCTCAGTGCACACTTAGACTTCAGTGGTATCTCCAGGGACACACGAGAACACATGCAGGTGCTCCACACAGCCTGCAGCCTGGGAAGCCCACAGTCCTCATTTGTCATCAGTAAGTTGCTGAGACTCTGGCTACTTTTCCCATGGAGCCAAAGGGAAGACGAATGTCATTTAATGTGTATGTCTACCTCCTAGGGTTATAGTGGCAAAGCTCCTAAGGAACCCCAGTGGAAGAAAGCACCTTCCTGAATTAAAGCCCTTGAGAACATCTGCTACACCTTCCTCCTTGGAGAGGAAAAAACTGTACATATAAAGAGTATTAGGAGTACTGGCGCCTGAGTGGCTCAGACGTTTGGGCTTCTGCCTTTGGCTTGAGTTGTGGTCTCCAGGTCCTAGGATTGAGCCCCATGTCAGGCTCGTGGCTCACAGGGGAGTCTGCTTCTCCTTCTCTGTATGCCTTTCCCCCTGCTTTTCCTCTGTCTCTCTCTCAAATGAATAAGTAGAATATTTTTCTTTTTTTTTAAGGGGGGGGGGTCTGTTAGGAATAAACAGAAGAAAGAAATTTACCTCTGCTCAAGGTGTGCTTGTTGGAACGGGACGGATGTTCCTGGGATCCAGAACCTGCCACAATACTGCTGCAGAATAAACTGTAGCTGGGTGGTCAAGAGCCAGACAGAATGAGATTCAAGGCCAAGATCTGCTGCTTTCTAACTGTGTGACACTGGAAAAATATCAGCTCTTCCATCTGTAATTCTTCAACTATAAGATGGAGCAACTATGTACCTAACAAATGGCTCATCAAGTATTTAGCTGAATAAATGAGCCATCTCAGTAGCAGGTTTCTAGTAGAGCTGGAAATGCCTCCAGAAATCACCTCACTCAAAGGCTCCCAAATCTCACTGGGCACAACCTCGTGCGAGGTGCTATCTAAAATGCGTACGGCTGGACCAGACATTCCCATCCCTTGCAGCTCTCAAACTCAGAGACCTCCCCACTCCTTTAATATGCAGTTCCAGAGTCTGACCAGGGCAAAAGTAAGTCACTTCCACTAACAACATCTATAACTATTTTTCAGAATTTCTGAGAATAGAGACCAGGCTTCTGTTGTTTTCAAAGCTGCACAGGTGATTCTTCAGTCATGAGATAAGTGTTAGCCCTTAAAATGATCGGGGGGGGGGGGCGGGGGGGGCGGGGTGTTGGTGCTGTGACCTACACCTGGGAATCCAAGAAACTTGAAGTTCCCAGAACCATAGAACTAATTAGCAAATCCTAGTAATAACAACGAATACACCCTCAATTTTTCTGATTTTCAGTCTAATGACCTTACCAAAGCAAACTAAATCGAGGAAAGAACAAATCCTGGTTGGCTGCCTCAATTGTGGTCCATGTGTCCTGGTCTATGATGTGTTAACAACTATTTAGAGACATCACCAGATTCCTCCCTAAGGACTTAGGGTATACATCTTAGAACCCTAAACCCAGGGAGATGTAAGATTTGTGTGCTAAAACACTGTGACGTGCTCCAGAAAAGGCTGGCTTTTTAGGACACAAGGCCAGAGCACAAACATCACAGCCCCCTCCTACAGACAGCACTTGCAATTGTCTTCCTAGGTGATGAAAGGCATCATGCCCCAGACAGAAATGACCAAATGGAAAGAGCAAACCAGGCACACAAACCAAGAAGGGATGGCATGTGTTACATTTGTAACCAGTGGTTAGGATTAAGTCCTCCTTTTCCTGAGAGCTGCCCAGTTGCCAAGAAATGTGCTGAGTATTGAGATAACTTACTTTAGCAGCACTACAAGAATAATGCTCTTGTTTATCCTTTAGTCTCATTTATCGATGATTTTAATTTGTCATCGTTGTAAGGATGAGGAAATATAAGTGAGGGAGGTGGGGAATCACAGAGCTGAGATGAGCATAAAGGCACATAAAAAAAGAAAAATGTAACATTCCTGTCTTTACAAAAGGAAACACATTTTGTTTTTAATAAATGTCATAAATGTTAATGACCTTTCCTTTAAATAACAGAATATTTGTTGCCCTCAATATTTCTTGATGCTTCATTTTCCTCAGTTGTAAAATAAGGATTCATAATGTGCCTACTTCCTAAGATTATAAAGATTGAATGATTTAATGCATGAAAAACACTTAGCACAATGAATACATCATAATTGTTCAATGAATGTTAGATATTATAATTGCTATTAGACTGTGGATTTGTCTTTCATTAAGTAGTAAAATTTACTCAATTCTAAGGGTGAAAAATATAGTGAATGATTCATTTGAGTGCATTGATATAGATAATAATTTATATAATATGGCCCGCTTAGGGCGTTAGACACTGCATTATTTTTTATTGCTATGTAAGAGATTACCAGAAATTTAGCTTAAAGCAGCCTCCATTTATCATGTTACCATTTCTGTGGGTAGGAAGTCCAGCCAAGGCAAGACTGGGTTCTCTCCTCAGGGTCTTACAAGGCTAAAATTAAGGTATTCGTTGGGTTCTATCCTTTACTGGAACTGCTTCCAAGCTTACTCGGGTTTTTGACCAACTGAATTTTTTGCAGATGTAACACTGAAGACCCCATTTCTTTGCTAGTTGTCAGAGCTGGGACTGTTTTCAGGTCCTGAAGGTCATCTACATTCTTGGCCACATGGTCCTAGCTATCTATCCATCTTCAAAGCCAGCAATGGAGAATCTCTCTCCCATCAAAGCCCTCCCACACTTCAGATCTCTCTTGCCAGTCCATTTGAGGGGCTCACCTGATTAATCAGACTCACCCAGGATAATCTATCTTAAAGTCAGTGGCTTTGGGACCTGAATTATATCTGTCAGACCCATTCCCAAAGTCCCTAGAATGGCATTTAGTTGAATTAATAGGAGAAGACATGTATAGATCAGGGTCCAGGAACTCTGGGGACCGTCTTAGAGTTCTTCCTACTAAAGATACATTTTCTCATCAAACCTGCAAGATGGGACAGTAAAATAATGAGAAGGACTTCTTTTTTACATGCAAATTTCTTTACATTTCTTTACACTCTTTACATTTCAAATTTCTTTAAGCAATTAAAGCAATAATTCTTTAAAGATTATTCTCATTGTTTTATAATTACATCCCATATATGGGATACCCAAGACCCTTGGCTAGCACTTAGCAGGAATAAGGGTTGAAGATGCTACATAGTAATATATTATTAGAGTCTCTAGAAATAATCCCAAATACTCCTCAACACTGGTTATAAGGCACTTAACATTTTCATACGTATTTTATCACCTGTAAAAGGAAGAGATGAACATTTACCTCACAGGGATGACATCAGAGTCTAAGGATATTTTACATATGTGATAATGCTGATGAACAGCTGTCATTTCTTGCCAGCTTACCAGGTGCAGGCACTGCACATACTTTTAGGGGCATTGTGGTACCACTGAAGGTGTGCAGCCCCAGAACAGAGGCTAGAGCCATGATTCAGTCCCAGCTCTCTCTCACTGGGTGAATTTCTGGACTACTTGGAGTCTCAGTAACTTTAGAGAATGGTGATGGAAACAAAAATGTGGACTTCACCCTAAATACATGGTCAGGAGTGGACTCTACACAAATACTTTTTTTTTAAAGATTTTATTTATTTATTGGAAAGAGTGAGAGAGCACAAGCCAGAAGAGTGACAGAGGGAAAAGCAAGCAGGCTCCCCTCTGAGCAAGGAATTGGGTATAGGACTCGATCCCAGGACCCTGAGATCACGACATGAGCCAAAGGCAGATGCTTAACCAACTGAGCCACCCAGGCATCCCTACATAAATACTTTCTTTCTAAAACTGCAGTCTTTCATGATTTTTGCCCTAACTGCATACCATCTATTCATACTACCTGCATACCATATATTCATTAAATCAATTTTTTCATATTCATGCCATCATAGTCTTGATGTACTTCATTTTTTTTCCTAAGCTTATGTTAAAATAAATGCACAACTGTCAAAAGTGCACTAAGCAGGGGCACCTGAGTGGCTCAGTGGGTTAGTCCTCTGCCTTCGGCCTAGGTCATGATCTCAGGGGTCCTGGGATGGAGCCCCACATTGGGCTTTCTGCTCAGCAGGGAGCCTGCTCTCCCCTCTCTTTCTGCCCGCCTCTCTGCCTCCTTGTGATCTCTCTCTCTGTCAAATAAATAAATAAAATCTTTGAAAAAAAGAAAAAGTGCATTGAGCAGAATTACCAAGTGTGTTACTAGGGTGCATGTTAAGAGAGAAAGCAGTAAGGATATAAAAATTCCCTTCTAAGTAAAAGGTAGTGCTCCTTGAGGTCCTTGGGGAAATGAACTGAGAACTCCCCAAATTTTAAATGACTTAATTTTGATTTTTTTTCGAAAAGGTGACTAGAAGTCGAATTCACAGAATAGTGAAAAGAAAATGAAAGTATACTCAAACAGAACTCACACTTATCTCTTCCTAAATCCAAAATTCATGTTTTTTCACATCACAGCAAAAAATGGGGGCAATGGGAAGGAGGTAGAGGAGGTGACTGGGGCAAGTGGACAGGGGAAACTAGAAATACAGAAGAAGAGTGACAGGCAGAGAGGGAAGGAGGGAGGAGAGGACATATCAGGAAAGAGATGTTTGGGGCATGGGGGGGGCGGTTTAGTAAATACTTAAGTGATTATAAACCTTCCTTATTATCCATACTTGGGCTCCAATGGGTTGAAAAATGTAATTACCACCTAACACTATTCACTGTGTGTTAATAGGTGACTGACAGCTCTTTGGGTGTGTTTTCTTTGTAGCCTTTAGAACCCCCCTTAGCATCCATGTGATATGGCTGTACATTAGGGCAAAATTATAAACTGTCTGGCATGCTCATCATCAGGGCAGTGTGACTCCAGGATCTGAAAATCAGTCTGAGATCCTTAACTGAGTCCCTGTCCTCAGTCTAAAAAGTGGCCACACTAACCGAATTCTGGTAACCAACTTATGATCTTGAACAAGTGAATGAGGTGGTTTCAGTGTTTCTTTTTGACTTTCTACTTTTTGCTAAGTGGTTCTCAAGAGGTGGATTTCTTGCAGCCATTTGCTTCAACAACTAGAATTAAATTCTCTGCCTTTGCCACGTCCTGTCCCAGGAAGCCCCACAACACTGACTGCTCAGCACCTAGGGAAGAGCACTTTCATTCTATATTTTAATTAGGCCCTGACATCTGGTGTGGACGGAGTGCTTATTTGCACACCTGCAGGCTATTGGCTGTAAAGGAGCCCAGCCTATCTGGAGATTACTCCTGCAGATGGAGACTGCAGTCATTTAATTTAATAGAGCAATTGTGTGGGCCTTGTAGAATGTGCCGCAACTGTGGAACGCAGGCCCCATCTCAATTCCAGGTAGTCAGCGCTGTTCTTCAAACAAGGCACATTTCACCTCTTCTGCCAATCTTCATAACAAATACAGTCAGTTAGAAGAGGAGCTTGGCAACAGAGCCGCCTTGAAAACTTTTCAAGGGGGAGAGGGAAGAAAGGTGGGGCTCCTAGGAAACAATTAAATATATAGAGACAATGAAATTTGCCAAACGTTTAAATGATCATCTTCCCTGCTCTGTTCAGACAAAGGTGCCCTGTGCCACCCTCACTTCATCTAATGAGACACTCCCTGTCCCTGGGCAGCAGGAGGGGCACACCTGGTACCAAAACAGAGACAAATGTGACAAGAGGTGGTCAGAGTGGCCTCAGGAGCACTTGTGTTTCCATGACACTGGGGACAGTCCCTTACTTTCCCATGACAGACTGCCAACTCAAGACTGAGGCTCCTGTTTTATGGAACTTCGCCTGCAACATCTGCTTTATTTCCCACTCTATCCCAGTACCTCTTATGGGCTCCAACCATGTACATTCTCAGTAAGCATTTGTGGGAAGATAAGAAATGAATGATTGACAGCTGAGGTTGTATGTCAGACCACAGAGACCCAGGAGCTTCCTGAATGCATCCTTCTGGACATTCTCAAAGCTCCGGACCCTTGGGGTGCCTGGGTGGCTCAGTGGTTTAGGCCTCTGCCTTCAGCTCAGGTCATGGTCTCAGGGTCCTGGGATCGAGCCCCACATCGGGCTCTCTGCTCCGTGGGGAGCCTGCTTCCTCCTCTCTCTCTGCCTGCCTCTCTGCCTAGTTGTGACCTCTCTCTCTGTTAAATAAATAAAATATTAAAAAAAAAAAAACAAAGCTCCGGACCCACCTGGGTACCTTCCTGGAGATTCTGCCCATCAGTGTTCACTGGCTATGGAAATAGTGAGGCTTTTAGTTGATTTACATTGTTGCCTAATTATCTCTTGCATACCTGCTTAAATTTTCACTGAGGAGAAAGGGCATTCAGTAAAATAGTGGCAAATGATACAAAACAGAAAAATGCCTAATGTTAGGTACTAAATGTTGGAGGAGTTGTGATGCATGTGTGGCTCAGTTGGTTAAGTGTCTGCCTTTGGCTCAGGTCATGATCCGAGAACTGAGTCCTGCATCTAGCTCCTTGCTCATTGGGAAGCCTGCTGCTCCCTCTACCTGCTGCTCCCCCTGCATGTGTTCTCTCTGACAAATAAATAATAAAATATTTTAAAAATAAATGTTGAAGGAGTTCAGAGGAGAGGGAATTCCTGTGGCCCAGGAAAATAAGAAAGGCCTTATATAGGTCTTAAGTATGGGGAGTCAGAGGAATTGTGGAAAGTCTACCAGATAAAGAGGAGAGGAGTATAAAGCAGTTATCAGCATGCATTATGGTCAAAGCTGTCTTTATCTTTTTAGTTAACAGATAATGTATTATTTGCCCCAGAGATACAGGTCTGTGAACCATCAGGTTTACACATTTCACAGCACATACCCTCCCCAATGTCCATAACTCAACCACCCTCTCCATACCCCTCCAACCCCCAGCAACCTTCAGTTTGTTTTGTAAGATTAAGAGTCTCTTATGGTTTGTCTCCCTCCCTGGTCCCACCTTCTTTCATTTTTCCCTCCCATTCCTCCACAACCCCTCACCCTGCCTCTCAGATTCTTCATATCAGAGAGATCATATGATAATTATCTTTCTCTGATGGACTTATTTTGCTTAGCATAATACTCTCTATTCCATCCATGTCATTGCAAACAGCAAGCTTTTGGGGTTTTGATGGCTGCATAGTATTCCATTGTGCATATATAGCACATCTCCTTTATCCATTCATCTGTTGATGGACATTGAGGCTCTTTCCATTGTTTGGCTATTGTGAACATTGCTGCTATAAACATTGGGGTGCACATGCCCCTTTGGATCACTACATTTGTTTTTTAGGGTAAATACCCAGTAACGCTGCCAGTTTTAACATTTTCCAGCCACATGAATATAAGTAAATAGCATAATTTCTCTAAACCTTAGTCTTCTTTTTTAAAAGTGGGAATAATAATGATTATGCCACATATATGTCAGAAAACACTAGGATTAGAATATTTCAAAAAAATCCAGACACATAGCAAATGCTGAATAGATAACAATAATGATAACAATAGGAAAAGATGATGATGGTGATGCCAATGATAGCCAAGACCCCATAACAGAAGTTGCTCTTTCTGGAAGGAAGGAAAGAAGCTCATGCACTTGGAGCAGGGGGGTTGGCATTAACGGAGAAGGGCTCTGACTCAAGAAAGATTTGAAAACTGTGAAGTAACAAAGAAATACTGAGTGGTAGGAATATTCAGGATAGGAAAGGAAAAGTTTACTTGCAAGGAGTGCAAGGAAGTCAGAATTATAATGGTCAGGTTTACCAAACACGAAATACAAGTGTTTAAAGGACTATATCCTCAAATTGCCAAGGATACTAAGTTTACATGTATCTGTTCCTTTTGGAAAGACAGCAGCTTCCTCATGTGATTACCATATTCATAAAGTTCAGGACATTTCCACAGACATGAGCATAGCAAACATCTGGAATTAAATTCCTTTGTTAGGGTTTTGAGGTTTATGTGAAATAATCAAGGCTCTAACATTTCGGGGAAAAGAACCAGTCAGAAATTTTCTGAGGATTGATTCTCCCCTCCCCCCCAAGTATCCATTTTTGCTTCTACTGAAGTAATAGCTGTAATCCATTTCATGGCCACAGATATTTAATTCCAAATCAAGGATTTGGAAGTCAGATATTTGTTCAAATGTCAGAATTATCATTAAATGACACTGTGAGTTCAAATTGCTTAATCTCTCTGAAGCATAGCCCCACCATTTGTAAAAAGGGGATGAAACTCTTGTGTTATTTTTTATGGATTAAACTATAGGTAAGCAGTAAGCACAGTGCCTGACATGTTAGGAATATTCAGTCAGAACAAGTCTTTCTCCCATTGCCCAGAGCTATGCATCCTCACATCTACCTCAGCGAAGATGCGAAGGTGAGAATATTGATCCCAATGAGCCTGGACCTTCGTCACTAAGCTTGGAAAATCCCCTGGAGACTGAGTGGAGGCCAGTGTCAAACTCCGAGATGTCCTTTGTCATGTTCTGGAGGAATGTGTCTCTGTGGATGAAATAACACTATCGTTACCCTCAAGTCAGTCTTCAGCAAAGTGAGAAAAAATAAAAAATATAATAGGGTTTTCATGAAGTGAGATTCATTTAACTTAAGGACAATCATTTTTTTCTGAGATCCTATCATTCCTAATGTTGACAGAATAAAACCATGGGGGAGCCTGCTTCCCTCTCTCTCTCTCTCTCTGCCTGCCTCTCTGCCTAGTTGTGATTTCTCTCTGTCAAATAAATAAATAAAATCTTTAAAAAAAAAAAAAAAAAAAGAATAAAACCATAGGAGTATAAAGGTAGTTTGGGGTCTGGGTTTTGTTTTTCACTTAATCGGAAAAGTAAAACCTTAGCTCCCAACATTTCTTTGTAAATTTGATTACACTGTCTAAGGCAAAGGATGGGAAACCTTGCAGGAAATCTTCATTTTGCTGATTAGGACTGTAGTGGCAATCACAGTACCTTTTCTCCAGAGTTATTGTCTTTGGGTAAATACTGGAAGCAAGGCTGTGGGAAAAGAAAGATTCTAGTCTTCTTGGTTATTGATTATTTCAAGCCGCATGCACCCAATTTAAAACCCAGTCACACCTCCTTTCACTGAAATACCAACACTGCCGTCGTGTTTGTGACGTGCCTGTTACCAGTAAGTGGATGTGTTGACTTACATTCTGGGGATGCTCAGACTGCCCGATTTTCCTAGAATGAGAATGGAAGTTGATATCTCTCTCTCTCTGTCTCTCAGTTTTGAATTTGAGAGTCCTATCCTAAAACTTCTGGCACTTCCTTCTGTTGTCTAAGAATGCTGTTCTGAGGGTATTTGTGAAATGCTGAAGTGTGGGCCTGACGCCCTCAGTGTGGGGCATCATTGCTCCATCTACAATAGTGGCAGTAATGGTAGAGGATGTCCAAGGACTCCAGAATTCCTATTAATAAGTGCATCCTGGACCAGAAACAGCCAACATGGGGACTGACTTACTGTATTCAAAAAGGAACAGAATTAAGTAAATAGGGACAACATTCAGATTTCCTCTTGCTCCTGAAAGGAAAGCAGTTTTCTTTTTGTGAGGATGGGAGGGGAAGCATGAAATGTTTGCATGAAGGTGATGACTTGGGGTGATCGAAGAGGACATAGGAAAGAACAGACAGATGGATATTCCTTTGGGTACAGACATCCTAACTGTTCTTACACAGCCTGTTGCCGTAAGTGTCTACAGAATATGCTCTGGTGTTTGGAAAGACTCAATCTACAAAGACCTCAGATGTTCACTCGTGCCTTACTGAGTTCATAAAACAGATGGAGAAGCAAAGGTCTTTAAAAAAAGAATGATTGTTTTATTTTCTTGGTGTATATGTTCAGTGAAAAGATAACTGGACATCATTTATGGATGACAAAGATATTCTCTTCTTGTCATGGTTAGAGATTTCGAATAAGCTATCATGCTTACCTCTGCTTCCATCATGATACAATTTAAAGACTGAGGTGCTATTGAAAATATGAATTGTCATTTCAGGAGAGACTTTGGGAAAAATCATAATATAGATTTATCCACCAGATACCAGGCAGAGCTTTCCTTATCATGAAGGGTGCAGTATATTTCATGGTGTCTGTGCCTAAAATTCTATGAAAATATGGATAATAAGGCAAATGCAGAGAAAATAATTACAGCTTAAAAGGATCCAGAAAGGCAATCCTAACCTTCTTTTACAGATTCTTGAATCATACATTTTTTATTTTTCAAAGAAACTCTAAAGATTACAATGTAAATTATGACGAGTTGGGTTGCTGGATTGATGGTTATTTTGTAGTTATAAAGTCTGGGACTTTAAGATGCCCAAAGCCAGCTTTGTTAATCTACTTTATGGGTTTCCCAAGAAGATAATGTGAAAGGAATGCAAAGTACTACATTATTAAGAGTCTGGGAGTGTTGCAAAGCTCTGATAGAAAGGTTAGATTGAATCACAGGGTTTACTGAGGTCTCAATTATTAATCTAACCTTTTCTCCATGTCTCTCTACTCCCCATCTGAATCTTTTTTTTTTTTTAAGAAAGAGGAAGGTAGAGACAGAGAGAATGGAGGGAGTAGAAGAGGGAGAGGGAGAGCAAGAATCTCAGTCAGGCTCCATGCTGAGTGCATAGCTCAATGCAGGGCTTGATCTCACCAGTCTGAGATTATGATCTGAGCTGAAATCAAGAGTCTGATCCTTAATAAACTGAGCCTATCGAGACACTTCTACTCCTCATCTAAATCTTGACTCAGTATTCCAAAACATGCCAGTAAGAAAAGAGTGATGATAAGGCTCCATCAAGAGCCATGTCTACCTACCCAACTGGGAACACTGAATCAGAAAAAAAGAGAGGTTAGCAGACTCTCCCCAGTGGCCAGGCCTGCCTACATCTGTTTACCATGCAGAGACAGGAAGACAGAAGTATGAGAAAAAAACGAAAATTTTTCAGAGTACAGCAACCTCGACAGCTAGTGAGCTCTATGTCAATGCTTTGATCAGTCAGGAAAACATCTTCTCTTGCCTTGCAGAGGAACCAGGAAGAGAATGGACAGAGGCAAAATCTTCTTGTTGTAGGAAAGTGATTCTAGAGTGCAAGTGTTTCTGCCTCCATAGTAATAAGAACGTCCACCACGTATTAAGTATATACAATGTGTTAGATGCTGTTCAGAGGTTTTATGTATATCATCTCATTTAATTTTCTCTGAACCTCTTGTGCTCTTGGAATTATCATACATATGTAACAGACAAGAAAACTGAGTCTTAGGAAGGTCAGGTTTCATCTACTCCAGCTATCCTATCCAATGCTTAAATACCCACTGTGATATGTAGCAAACCACTGGTGATATAATAACATAAAATTCACTTTCACCACCACCCAACCTTTAAGCAGCTTGGATCAACCACTGGTAATTCTGAACACCGTGAAGTTCCCCTGCTATTAAAAATGTTGTTTCCCTATAGCCTACTACAATGAACTATTTGTATCCTCTATAGCCTTGGCTTTCAACTCTGGTGATTTTGCCCCCATAGACATTTGACATCTGGAGATTTTTTGTTGCTGCTTTGGGAGTGTAGAGTGCCGGTGATACTGTAAACATCCTACAGTGCACAGGATAGCCCCCCACAACAAAGAATTATCTGACCTAAAGTGTTAAGGTTGAGAAATGTTGCTCTGTTACCATACACAGTAAACTGAACTACTTTCTACATTAGCATTCTTTTTTAATGTTAGCCTTTAGATTTCTGGAGAGAGCAAAATGTCATTCTAACCTCTCCACCTTGTATACATCCCATCCTTACCACACGAACTCTCCAGTCTTCTGTTACCTACTTGTTTTAATATTCCCCATATATAAGAATGGAGACTTAGATAACTCAGTCTGTTCAAGATCAAATACTAGTGAATGACAAAGCCAGCACTAGATCTAAGATTACCTAGTTTGTATTTCAACTTTCTTCCAGTTACACCATGTTTAATCTCAATCCATTCATTGGGAATAAGGGTGAATAAATCAGTATCTCTGTTCTTACAAAGTTTACCCTCCAGTGAACATTAACCCAATATATTCCCTACGCAGGTATGAATAATCCCCTTTTGTCATTTGATTTCGTTGTGTTTAATTTTAAAGCCAATAAAAAGATTCTAATAATCCAGGGCTTCAAGGAAAACATGATGAATTTCAAGTCAAATATGAGCCTGTACATATAGATCAACAGAACAGAGGCCAGAAATGTAACCACATACATATAGTCAATTGATCTAGACAAAGGTACCAAGGCAATAAAATTGGAAAAGGATAATCTTTTCAATACATTGTGCTAAAATAATTGGATAGTCATGTGCAAAAAAAAAAAAAGAATCTTAAACCTTTACACCATGAACTGCTAACTCAAAAAGATCATAAATCTAAATGTGAGATCTAAAATTATAAAACTTCTAGGACAAAAAAACCTAAGAGAAAATTTTAGTAACCTTGGGCTTGACAAAGATTTCTTTTTTTTTTTTTTTAAAGATTTTATTTATTTATTTGACAGATCACAAGTAGGCAGAGAGGCAGGCAGAGAGAGTGAGAGGGAAGCAGGCTCCCTGCCGAGCAGAGAGCCCGATGCGGGACTCGATCCCAGGACCCTGAGATCATGACCTGAGCCGAAGGCAGCGGCTTAAACCACTGAGCCACCCAGGCGCCCTTGACAAAGATTTCTTAAACATGATACAAAAGCATGAACTATAAAAGAAAAAATTCAGATTTCATAAAACCAGAAAGTTTGCACTGAAAAGACACTGTTATAGGAATAAAATGAGCTATAGACTGGGAGAAAATATTTGCATGACATATCTAACACAGAACTTATGACTGAGATATGTAAAGAACTCGTAACTTAAAAATAAGACCAGCTCCTCATATCAGGGAGATCATATGATAGTTGTCTTTCTCCGATTGACTTATTTCACTAAGCATGATACGCTCTAGTTCCATCCACGTCGTCGCAAATGGCAAGATTTCATTTCTTTTGATGGCTGCATAGTATATGGAGAAGCAACATGGGGGGGTAGGGGGATAGGAGAAGAATAAATGAAACAAGATGGGATTGGGAGGGAGACAAACCATAAATGACTCTTAATCTCACAAAACAAACTGGGGGTTGCTGGGGGGAGGTGGGATTGGGAGAGGGGGAGCGGGCTATGGACATTGGGGAGGGGAGGCGAACCATAAGAGACTATGGACTCTGAAAAACAACCTGAGGGTTTTGAAGGATCAGGGGTGGGAGGTTGGGGGAACAGGTGGTGGGTAATGGGGAGGGCACGTTTTGCATGGAGCACTGGGTGTTGTGCCAAAAGAATGAATACTGTTACGCTGAAAAAATAAATAAAATGGAAAAAAAAAAAATAAGACCAGCGATGCAAAAAATAAAAAAAAAAGTTGGGAAAAGATTTGAACCAAAAACAAATTGCAGATTAAAAAAATACATGAAATATATGCACAATCTTTGGTCATTAAGGAAAGGCAAATAAAATTCATAAGGAAATACCCCTGCAACATATTAGAATGGTTAAAAATTTAAAAGACCACAAATTGGTAAGAATTAGGAACTAGAACTTTCATACACTGCTGGTGGGAATGCAAAATTGTAAAAAATCATTTGTAAAGCAATTTGGAAGTTTCCTAAAAATTAATTTTATAATTATATATCCACTTATACCCAATTATATTGAATTGATTATATCTCCACTATTCAACCTAGAAATTCCCTTCCTAAATACCCAAAGGAAACAAAGAAACTGGTATCCCACTCATAAAGACAAATGTTTAGAACAATTTACTTACATTAGCTCAAAACTGGAAACACAAATAGTGTGTGGTATACACTGTAGTAATAGCAAAAAGGAATAAATTACTGATACATACAAAGCAGAAGAATATTAAAATAATTGTGCTGAATAACAGATGCCAAACACAGCCACCACCCCACCTCCAAAATACTGTATGATTCCATTTATATAAAATTATTTAAAATGCCCCACATCAGGCTCTCTGCTTAGCAGGGAGCCTGCTTCCCCCGCCTTCTCTGCATGCCTCTCTGCTTGCTTGTGATTTCTGTCTGTCAAATAAATAAAATCTTTAAATTAAAAAAAAAATCTATTAAAAGTGGTGCCTGTGTGGCTCAGTGGGTTAAAGCCTCTGCCTTTGGCTCATGTCATGATCCCAGGGTTCTGGGATCGAGCCCTCATCGGGCTCTCTGCTCAGTGGGGAGCCTGCTTCCCCCTCTCTCTGCCTGTCTCTCTGCCTACTTGTGATCTCTGTCAAATAAATAAATAAGATATTTTTTTAAAAATTATTAAAAATGCATGTCTGTAGGACAGAAGGGAAATCCAATCCTGGAAGGCAGGAGGATGAGGGACAAGGATTTAGAAAGAGGCAAAAGAAAACTTTTGAGGTGATGGATATATTCATTAACTGGATTGCAGTGATAATGTCACGAATGTATACTTATGACAAACTCATCAAATTGTATACTTTAAACAGACATAGTTTATTATACATCAAATATACCTCAAAACTGTAGACAAATGAAATGAAATAAAGTGTGTCTATGGCAAGGAGAATGGGCTGTGTCCTCTAGCTTCCTTTTCACAAATGGAAGCCCGCTGCCCAACAGGGAGCATCTGTATCTATCCCTGTAGTGTTAGCCACAGTGGTCATTCCCATGACTGCTGCTTCTCTAGGGCCAGCCTACTGCAGTCTCCGGACCTCAGTCATCTCTAGGAAGGTTCTGTTGGTGCAGCCATTCACTGGCCAACCAGCACACAAAGAACTGAAAAGGCAATGATTTCTTAGAAATTGTGCATCAGTGACATCAGTGGCCTCATCTTGGGTAATCTTCATCATTAAATATGGATTGAGTTACACCAATCATTTTAGACTCAAAGGCATAGCTTAGAGGTCATACAAGGCCCAATCTGCTAAAACACAGTGTCTGAGCACATATGTCATAGAACCTTATAGTACATCATCCTTGAGTTTCATTTCACATCTTTATTTGTTCCCTGATGACATATCTTGGAAAGCTTATTTGTTTTGACTTTCCATTGTCTTTTTCCTGACAAAAAACAATAAAATTCTGAGACACATGACGACCACGGTTTGTCAAGACATTTATTTCCCAGCAACCTTCTTCTTGGGACTAGGTTAACTATGTGTTTAAGACTTGGGAATCTACATTGATTATATTTGGGAAGATGATTATAATGCTTTTGGACAAATTTCTGTCATCTCACCATCATCTATCTATCTATCTATATCTATATATCTATATCTATATCTATATCTATCTATCTATATATATATATATATCAGAAAGTGGTGATAACATACTATACATGACAGGCTGCCTGCTATAGTAGAAACTATGACAAACTTTGCACTCAAATCTGAACTCACAGACTGTATAATTTCCGAGCTGTATGACCTTGGGCAAGTTTCTTAATGTTGCCTCAGTTTTCTCTTCTGTAAGGTGGGATCATTGTTGTAATGGTTTAGTAAGATAATTTCTTTAAAGGACTTTGTACAAGAAGAAGTCATCGTACGGACATTCAGATCATGGAATCTAAAGCCAGACACACTACATTTTAATTCCAGCCTTACCTTGCATTGCTTAACTTGGATTACTCTGTGTCTCAGAGTCCTCACCTGTAAAATGGTCATACCTCACAAGGTTGGCATGTCAGGATTCAATTAATTAGTAAATATAAAGCATTGACAACAGTGCCTGGAATAAGATGAGAACTCAGTAAATGTTAGCTGTCATCAGCATTATTATTGTAGTCATTTGTTACGATGTGTGCAACATAGTAGGCATGGATAGGTGGTAGGAATTGTTCATTTAAGATGGTCTCTTCTGGTTTTCAAAACGAATTCTGTTCCCTATAGTATCCCTGAAGTAATTCCAAGAAAACACAAATGTTCTTCAGATAACAGTAGGAATGACACTTTTTTTCCCTGTGTGTGTGTGTGTTGCTTGGCAAAGCAAATAGAATAATAACTAATGTGAGATTTTAATTATCATGTATGTCAGTGATGCTGCTTTGTAAATCAAAGTTAATTAATTCTGAGTACTTGCTACTTCTTCGATCCTCCTACCATCTCAGGAGCAAGCATGCTATTTTCTTTGTAAACAACAAGGGTGCTTCCTAGAAAAGATGTTCAGAACAAGCAGGGTGCCATCTATACTAACCAATTTAGAAGGCTGGGAATTTAGACTTACCATACCAAG
Source organism: Meles meles (assembly GCF_922984935.1). NCBI lineage: Eukaryota > Metazoa > Chordata > Mammalia > Carnivora > Mustelidae > Meles > Meles meles. Next base: position 132,579,776 of record NC_060068.1, read on the forward strand.
TTACACTCAAAGTATATATCCTAGAAAGGGAAGAGAACATGATGTTTCCTCACTGTAATGTTAGAGCACAGCTTCCTCCAGCAGTTGTCTTTGGGCTAATCCTTCAAAATCTGTTCCAAATTTTTTGAATCAATAATTTTGTCTTAACAGTCCTCTGCAGTTCTCCTTTATATAATGGATTTTTCTTTTATTTGTCTACGTGCATAGTTTTCAAACTTATGTTTACTCACATTAAATCTTGCATGGAAATGTAATTCACCAAGCAGAAAATAAGAGGAGCTGAGGGGGTTAGTTTGAGAAATAAAGCCAATTGCCTCCCAACCAAACCCCACACATACTCCTGTCCCCTACAGCTTCCCCTGAAGTACTTCCAAGAAACCCTAAATGTTCTTCAGATCACATCTTGAAAGTTTCTACGATGAAGAAACTTTCTTCACTCAGTTTTCTAAAGAAGCTGCTTCATCATTACATTTGTGTACTTCATGAAAAGCCCACAATCCCTAAGACCCCTGGTTTTATCTTTATCCATTTCAATCAGGTTGTCTTTAAACTGCCTTCTTTCCAAAACGAAAAATCCTAAATTTTTTTAATAAATCAAAAATCCTTCTTCCTTCCTACTATCATTCTCCTAATCATTATAATGATTTTTTTAAAGGAAATATAGGGAAATTTTCAAGATTCTTTAGTCTAGAAAGATACAAGCAAAAGTTTGGAATGATTAAAGCCCATGAAATTATCATGGGGCTGGAGAGGAGGAAGATGTGTTTGTTCAGCAAATCCTTCACTAATAGATATGAGGAGATTGTTCCTTGTAGCTTGACAATAAATATCCACTCAGAATGAGAATTTATTACTAAAGTAAATGTAGATCAAAAATAGAAATTGCTTTGCCAAAAACAGACCAAATAAAGATGACAAAGCTATCAATGTTTACTACTCATCAGTCTTGGGATGGCAACTCCATGATATGTGCCCCCATTCCCACATCCAATGACCAAGGCAGAGATCACTAAGTGATCAGGGCTTAGGTGCAGCCTTAGAGTCCTTCACAACACAGCATTCCAGGCAGCCACTACCAATTAACCAGATTAATCAGGATTGGCATGGGATTTGAAGTCTTTCTGCCAATACTAATCAAGTTCAACCTGCAGAGTTCACATATAGTTGACAATGTGCCCACCATCACACAGCTAGTGAGTGGTGGAGAGCTCACATCCTTTCACCAATACAACTTTGGGTCCGTTACACTGAAGAACCTTCATTGGACTCTGTTTGAGAATGCCTTTTTTTGTATTCCACCTCCACACATAGGGAGCTAAGAGCATCTCCTACCCTTCTTTAGTCCTCAAGTTGTTCCACAGTGTTTAGTTCCCTGTAGCTTTTCAAAATTGATGTCACTAATACTATATATGGGTGCTGTCTTGCAAAGTTTAAGAGCATAGGGTTCACCTGACCAGGCAGAACTGAGTTGGTATTTCTGCTCTACTACTTACTTGATGTATGATTTCCAGGACACAGTCTAACCTCCTTGAACTGAGTTTCCACATGATTAAAACAGCTCCCATCTCACAGGGATTTTATGAGATTAAATCCAATACTGTATGTAAAAGTGCCCAGCATGGGGCCCAGAGCTCAGCAGGTAAAAGATTTACCTGTAAGAGTTTTCCTTTTCCCCCTTCCCTTCTTTCCTTTTCTCTTTTCCTCAAATTCAGTTCCATAAGTTATTAACTTCTTGACCTTGGGCAAGGTACTTAACTTTTCTGAGTCTTCATTTTTAGAATGAGGATCACATTATTACTAACTACACTGAATTGTTATGATGAGTATACAAGATTAGAGCAACAGTAGCAAACTCAATTTACAACATGGGTATAGACTCCATACAGAGAATCTTCTAGAACACTGAACAGTTTCCTTGCACATAAATATCTAGCTCCGGAGGCTTTTTCCATGGATGTTTATGTTACAGCCAGTGGAAGTAGAACTGTTGGAAATCCCAGTTCTCTCTTAAGAGGGAATCCTTATATGATGAGTAGGGATAGTCATTGGACTTCAGGTTTACAGACTTGGATTCCCACTGAATCTTTCATGAAGTTGCTCTGTGCCCTTTAGGAGATCATTTTGTTTTTCTGGACTTCAGGGTAACCCACCATGCCCACCTTAAAGTATTAATGACCCAAATGAGAAATGACCCAGGGAAATCTAAATGATCTACAAATAGGAGGAATTTTTTTCTTATTTTTTTTCTTTTTTCCTGGAACAAAAAATTAGGGTTGGGGGGAGAGATCTGCCCCCTTGAGTTTGAATTGGCTGCAGTTTATCTTTATTCTCTTGTATACACAAATGTCTTTTTCTGTGAAGTTGCTTTTTAACTAAAAAATTAGAAATGTGGCTGCCCTACTTAGAGTCAAGAATGTCTTTGAGCAGCCTTCTCTAACTCCTACACATATAGTCAATTAGAGGGTGTACACTGATCCAGCGCCTCAAAGAATCTTCTGATCTTTAGAGTAAAAACTTCATGTTCAGATAATCTCTGAGTTGATACATCTAATGACCTAGTTGATCCAGGACAAAAAAAAATGTGAAACATACCTTTCTTTTTACCTGTTCCCCATTCCCACACACATATTCCTTTCTCCAGACCCCTTGGGTCCAACATTTCAGAATTCCTCCTGCCAAGCTTCTGTGAGACTCCAGAATGACAACCATGGGGACAGCATCAGTGACAGTGTCAGTTGTGATGAATCCTTTAACCAGAAGCAAAGTTTCCAGAATGGAATGAAAGCACTAGGTAATTGAGAACGAGTCCTTTGGGCTATTAGGTATCTAGCAGATGGTAAGATAAATCCTCATCCCTTGCTAGTTATTAAAAAGAGAGAGAGAGAGATTTTTCCCCTACAAGAAAGTGAAAGGACTAGACCATTATCAGTTACCATGGCAACTCAGATCCACTACATGCTCAGTTCATACTGTCACTACGGACGACTGGAGGAAAAAAAAGAAAACAACATTATGCTTCTCTCTGCTTTTTGTCAAATATTTTGAAGTGACATTTCATGGCATGAGCCTAAAACAACTTTTTCTGAGAGGAAGGGAAGGGAGAGACTGAGAGTTAGATATAAGGGGGAGCAAAGAGCCTGAGGAGGCTGGGGATGTGTTTGAGAGGAATTAAGTGTGGCTGATGTGGTCAGTGCCAATGAAACGGAGAAGGATGGAAAAGAAAGCAGTAAATATTTATTGAGTGCTCACCACATGCCTGGCACTGCTTCAGAATGAATAGTCTGCAACTTCTCAGAGTTCTCTGTGTGGAAGAGAAAGATTAAACAAGCAATTATCACATAAGGGGCACTTTGTGCCAGGTCAGAATACAGGAGGTAGTGGGAGTAGGTGTCATGTGGGCTGACATAGGTGTTTGGAGTGGGAAGTGGTGGGGGCAGTTCCCAAGAAAATGTCTGAGGAAGTAGTAGGGGAAACAAGGTGAACAGGTGTTGGGCCATTGTTGATTAAAGGAGAAAATGTGCAGAGGCCTTGAGGAGAGAGAAGCCTGGATTCTGAGAGACTGTAGGAGCTCATTATGGCTGGAGTGGAGCTTCAGAGGGCTTAAGAGGAAGGATGAACTCAACGGGAGAAGTTAGCAGAGGCTAAACTGCAACTTATGATAAGTCACATTTAAAGGTTTAGAATTTACCTGGAAGGCAAGGATACAATTTGATGTTTTAAACATATTTGTAGCATAATGAGAATCATGCCAGCAGCCGAGTGGAGGGTGGTAATGGTAGAGGGAATGAGAGACACACTTGATCAAGTCAACAGTGTGGGTGATGGAATAGACAAGACTAGTGGCAGTGGAAAGATGCTCATGGATTCTGGAATTAGAGCCAACAGAACATATTGGGGATGAAAGAGGGAAGTGAAAAATGAAGCCCAAGTTGCTGGGCAATGGAGTGAATGGCTGGGCCATTGGCTAAGTGGGGTCAGTGATAAAGAAATGAATTATGGGCCATTTTGGTTGGTTACCAAAAACCAAGTTTGTTAGAATTTAAGAAGGCCACTTGTCACACTTTTGTGTGAGATTGTGTATGGTATACTCAGTTTAAAATAGGTCTTGTGACCCCTATGATTACATGTTTACATAAGACATAACAAGAAGGATCCTAGAATGAGATCTTGTGTAGACTCCATCTTCAGGTGCAGAATTGCAACACAGCAGAACAATTTCCAGGGTGTCGTCTTATTCTGTCTTTACTTACAACCTACACTTCTTCTGCATCTTTAATTACTGCCATCTGCCTATGAAAGACCAGAGATCATCCTTAGTCTTGGAAGAAAAAGGAAATTTAATTTCCCTGTTGAAATTTGCACTAATATATAGGAACTTAGCTTTGGTGGAGCTCAGCAGCCTCAGACACGGTTGGAGAAATTTATAGCGACAATGCCAAAGGTGGGCCATGCTGGAATCTGGTGAGAACAGGATGTGGTCTATATGAGTTCTATCTGGTGGTGGTTGGCCAGCTGGCTGGCTAGAGGATTCCATCTGTGACCCTCACATGAGCTCACTTATGTTCTCTCCTTGAGTTAGTCCAGTGCTAAACTCATCGTCTTCTTCTAGTGGTCTGTAGGCTTGCTCCAAAGGCTGGACTCATCCATAGACTCATCCATACATATACCATGCAAGATTTTGGCTTCTGCCATTTTATTATTTTTTCTTAAGATTTTTATTTATTTATTTGATAGACAGAGATCACAAGTAGGCAGAGAGGCAGGCAGAGAGAGAGGGGGAAAGCAGGCTCCCCGCTGAGCAGAGAGCCTGATGTGGGGCTCGATCCCAGGACCCTGGGATCATGACCTGAGCCGAAGGCAGAGGCTTTAACCCACTGAGCCACCCAGGCGCCCCGGCTTCTGCCATTTTAACTGTCTGTAATGTGCATGAAGTCAGAGGATTTGAGACCTAGTACCACAACTGGATGTGGTGTTAATCTTGAGCAAGTTTCTTAATTCTCAGAGAGTTTCCTTCTCTGAGTTAGAGGAATAATAGTGACAATAGTGAACCCCACCGTTCCTCCATAAGTGGTGGTAAAGACTATCAGTAAGACAGGGCTTGGAAAGTAGGTGCAAAAACTTAACCAGGAGTTGGGGCTTGCTTTCATAGCATGGAGAGAGCATCTGAATTATAAAAAGAGAAGGAGTGAATCTCCTGATTCTTCCTTTCTGCTGGCATGCATGTCTAGACCTCTCTGTCAGGCCTTCCCTTGGGGGTAACCATGAATTTTCCTATTGGAGAGTACTGTAGCCTGAGAAGACAGAATTCTGTGTGTCATGGAGCTACCACTCCCAGGCAATTTTCCTCCCACATGGATAAGACTGTGAAATAAATAAACTTTCCTCTATACCTGTACCTTTTGTCAACTCTGTAAGGTAGCCTTGAACACAGACTCCTAAATAGCGTTACTCATTTTATGCTTCCTCCAGTAAGTAACAAGAAGGCATTCCAAGAGTGGTAGAGTGTGGATTTGGATTCAGACTATGTTGACTCAGCTCTGACATTTACTGTGGTTTATGGTCCTGGATAAGTCATGTAACTTCTGTGAGTGTCTATTTCCTCATCTTTAAAAACACATATAATCGTTCTTAAACATCCTTTAAAAGATTAGAGGTAATTTATGTCAGAGGCCAAGTGCAAGGCCTAACAGAGCAGGCACTCACTAAGCAGTAGCTATATTATCTCATGTTTTTCATTTTTTATTTTTTTTTATAATGGGGAGGGAGGAAAGAGCAGAAGGATGGGGAGAGAGAATCTCAAGAAGACTCCACACCCAGTGCAGAGCCTGACATGGGGCTCAGTCTCACAACCTTGACATCATGACCTGAGCCAAAATCAAGAGCTGGACACTTAACCAACTGAGCCACCCAGGCACCCCTATATTATTTCATTTTAATAAATCATACTAACAAATAAAATGATAGGTTTCCCCACACCCTTAACCCACCCTCTCTCAAACTTTCCATGAATTATGATGCTATATAATGATTCCTCCCATCCTGAAGGAAGTGTCTGAATTCAGTGGTTATGAAGCCAGTGGACATCAGAGAAGATGGGGAAATACCATGTCTCTGACTAACCCCGTGACTGCTCAGAAATCTCAGCTGACATCACTCTAGCTGGCATCTAGAAGTCACTCCTGCATCTCAAGAGCCAGGTCCTTTGAGACATGTCTGCGGGCTCAGGGGCTAGGAGGCAGGAGAGCTAGGGGAAGAGATTTAGAGATTTAAGATATTTAGGTGGGCGTATGCTCCCCAGCTCTCCTTTGTAGCCCTATGACTACATAAAGGGTGGATGAAGGGTATTTGGGTTTAATTGGGAAATGCTATCAATTGTCCTAGGCTCATTTAAAAATCCATTAGTATCTGGAAGCAGACAGATTAAGCAATGAGGAAGAGCAAAGCAAAAAGGCTGTCAGCGCCCTGCTTTGTAGGGAACGAACGGCCTGTCTAAGCTTCGCCAGCGTGTGCTGCACTGAATGCTAAGAAGCTACTAGAGTCAGTTTTGAGATGCTGGGGAGAGAAAGGAGGTGTCTGGACCAATTCACACAAAGTCCTGGGCAGGCTTGTTGTTCTCGCAGCTTCCAAAGGTGGTACCGCAATGATCTGCACTGTACATTTCAGGTTTCTGCAGCTGTTTCTGGCAGCCTGGCAACTATGCTACCCAGCTCTGAGCCACATCAACACCTGCAGATAGTTACTCCCCTTTGTCACCTCCCTATTTGCCAAACTCTGAACTGGTTCCAGCAACCTTTTCATCCTGGGAGACATCAGTGAGGCACAGAGTCCATAGTGGACCTGAGGAGGACAGGGCAAAAGATGACAGAGACGCACCAGAGGAGGGATGAGAATAAACAGGACATGGAAAAGAAGGGAAGACAAAGATAAAAGCAAGCTAGAACAAGAAATGAAAGGGATATAAATAGGGCCGTGTATTCATTTCCTAGGGCAGTCATAATAAAGTACCAAACTGAGAGGCTTAAGACAACAGAAATTTGTTCTTCTATAGTTGTGAAACCTAGAGGTCTAAAATCAAGGTGTCTGCAGGGCCATGCTCCCTCTGAAGCCTCTACAGACAGGATCCTTCCTTGCCTCCTGGCTCCTGGTAGCTTAACTCCCACCTCTGTCACTAACTCCACGTGGCCATCTTTCCTCTGAGTCTGTGTCTACATCTCTTCTCCTCTTCCAAGGGGAGTAGGTCCACCCTAATTCAGTATGACCTCATCATAACTTGATGACATCAGCAAAGACCCGATTTCCAAATAAGATCATAACCACAGATCCTGAGGGCTAGGACTTGAACATATCTTTCAGGGGGACACATTTCAAACTATTATAGGCGTTCAGAGAGCTGCTGTCTGGTTGATTTAGCTCAACACTCTAGAGGACATGGGGGTGTGGGTGAGGAGGAAACGAGAAAAGGACTGCTCAGGAACTCAGGGTCACAAATTCACATGCCTGCAAAGACCAGGTACGTAGCATAATAGGCTTCAGAATAGGAAAATGATAGTTGTTCCTTAGCCCACAGTTCATGGAACAGCAGCAAATGGGAGTGCTTGCCCCATAACAGCAGAACATGCTCAGCTCCAGCCATACTTGCCTTGCAGAGCATAGGTTCCAGGAGGCCAAACATAATAAGGAGCTGATTTATAAGTGAGATATAACCTTTTTAAAAAAAACTTTAACAACTTTTTTTCTTTTTTAATAATGTGATACAGGCCAAGATAGGATAAACCCATCTGGAAACTAGGAAGTCATGAGCAGCCACCTTGCCACCACTGGTAAAGAACCTCAGGTTCAAGTCCCAGGCTTGCCACTGCTGTGTGACCTTGGGTGGTTTACCCTCCATCTCTGGGCCACAACTGCATGGTAGGATGAGATGATCTTTGAGATACAAGGTGCATACTAGGGGTACTTACAGATTAGTTTGAGAAACAAAACTTACCTATCTGAATACTTGAGTGATCTCATGCAGTTGTTCTGAGGATTATATAAATGGATCAACTTAAAACCACTAGAAAGTGCCTGCCCCAGCCTAATGCTGAATAATCCTTAGCCTTGTGCTTACCTCCTTCCAGGGCTCCTTTCTCAGTGAGACTTAGCAGCTGTTTCAGTACACTGCCTCAAAGCATGAATTCCAAATGCAGAGATGTGAGGAAAATATAACCGGGTGGGTAAGAAAGGCAGCCACAGATTGCAGACAGAAAAGCTTCAAATCTTGGCTTTAATGCTGCCACTGACAACAGTTTGTTGTGCATATTCTCTATACGAGATACTGTACTAAGAGCTGTTGTGGATTATTTGCAATTAGTCCTCGTGCCAAGTCTATGAGGAAGATATTATAATGACTCTTATTTCATTGACAAGGAAACAGAAGCTGAAACTCCAGAATTTTAGGTGGAATGCAAACCCTCTAAATTATGACAGCTAAACCAAATATTTTTTAAAACACTGTATATTGTAAACAAGCCCATTTGCAAATTGGACCCATCCCATGGGCAACCACTTTGTAATCACTAATCAAGAGCCAGTGCTGGCTTTGAGTCAGTTCCAATGCCATTTTCTGTGTGACCCTGGGTGAGTTACATACCCTCTCTGGACCATAGTTGAGATGTTCAATAACTTGCCAAGGTCACAAAGCTTGTAAGTGGCAAAACCCAGGATTTAAACCCAGGCAGTGCAGTCATTATATTTAATCACTACACCAAAGGCTTCAGTAAGTGTTTTTGACACTTCTAAGACCCTTCACTAACAAAGCTACCCAGATATAGGTAGGACACAGGATACTGACCCACTTGCCCTGGCTGAAATCTTTAACAGATTCCAACAAAAGCCAGTAAAAATGAAGGTGAACACCTGGAAGATTGCATAGACTTCTTTAACTGTGAAGGGCAAAGAAGAGGTAGTGAAGGTTCCTGCATCATTTGGCCTAAGATTGCATCACTGAGCTTTTTTCCCAGTCATGTGACAATTTTAATTCATGCTTCAAAATAAGAGGAATCTAGCTTTAATATTGATGTCATTTAGTCCTAAAAGCTCTTGATGTGAAAATGAAGCTGTCCAGTGGTTTTTCAAATTTATTTTTAGCAGAAAACCCTTTTTTAAAAAAAATGGAACCTTACATAGAATGCCAGCATATAAAATAGAGTCAGCTGGTGTCCATTATGTGCTGCTAAGGCATAATAATCATGATGATGGTAATAATAGCAGCTAGTCCTTGCTGAGAACTTGCCGCATGCCAGGCACTATTGATTCTGCGACCTGACCCATGGTAACTCATCCAAGCCTTACAGCAACCCTCTAAGGAAACTGAGGCACAGAAATAGTACATCATTTGCTCAAGGTCACAGAGCTCAGTGTGAGAGGCAGGCAGGCTGCCTGGAGGCCCATGACTTTTCCCATCCTCCTGCTCTGTCATTCACTCCAGTTCACTACAGCTGCTTGCAGATAACAACCAGCTCTACAGAGCTGTGCCTTTGCAGCTTGTGACTCAGGGTCCTATCAGAACATTGTTCAATTTTACTACCCACGGGGACGTAATACATGTGAAACATCTCACCTAGCTGATAGGTACACAGGTCTGTCATTGTATCTCAGTCTTAGCTAATCTGTCTTTGAGGTGTTCCATCAGGTCTTTCAAAAAGATATTCATGTCTGCCTCAAAGCATACATTTTAAGGCACAATAACCCAAATGTTGGCATCCAAATTTGGTGAAAATCTGTCCAGCTTTAGAGCAGTGAGGAACAAACCAGCCCACGTCCACTGTATTGACATAGATCAAGGAGGAGCTACACTGATCCAAGGGAGCCAAGGGGCCAGCAGTAACCAGGAGGCAACCTCAGGGAGCCTTAGGCTCTGGGAACCAGCAGGAAAGCCATGGTTCTAGACAAGAAGAATGTGCCTGTCTTCTTTGGAGAGAACTAACAGATCTGGAAGTAGAGTCAGTTTGTGGGACTATGGGGTGGGGAAACACAGCAATGATGGGAGTTTTGGAGCACCCTCTAAGACATTGGTCACAGCTTCCTTGAGATGTGCAAAGGCACTGGTAACATCAGGACCAAACATGGTATTTAATTTGCATGAATGAGCTGGCGCTGATGATACAAACAATAATAAGATAAACTTCTCTTGAGCTTGATTTTCTTTACACTTTGCTGATGAAATATAACATTTAAATAAAACATGGAATTTAAACATTAAGCTTCTAGGAAGTTGAACCAGAACAAATTTCTCAACATTGGCATTATTGACATTTTGGGCTGGATAATTCTTTGTCATAGAGATGATCCTGGGCATTGTAGGATCATTAGAAACATTTCTGGCCTCTACTAACCACAGGCCATTAGCATGAACCTCCCCTTCCCTAATGTGTGACCATTGAAAATATCTCCAGACATTACCAAAATGTCCCCTGGAGGGCAAAATAAATCCCAGTAGGACACTGAATTAGATGATTTCAGAAGTACCATTTGGCTACAGTCCTATGATCTCTGTGATATTTTAGATGTTTTTATATAAAAAGTCAAGCTCGGTAGATTTTTCCTACTGTTAAACTTGTTCTTTATCTAGATGCCCTGGTGGATACATTGAGGCCAAGAGCACAATGGTTTGCCTTCACTCTAGTTGCTCCTGGCTACTTGACCTCAAGTCAGTTACTAAAATAATTTAGCTTTAATAATCCTTCCCAGGCTCACCTCTCTCACCACCTCCTGTTGCTTCCAACTGTATCAACCAGCCTTTCTCTTGCTACAAATGTGAAACTGGAAAAAACATGAAAATAAATGTCAAGGGTCTTGGTTAAGGCTAACTCACATAGATAGGCTTTCTCTTATCAAGGGGTATCATTTATTTTTTACTTTATATTTTTAAATTGTCTTTCCCCCATCAACTTTCTCCAGTAATTCCTACTTAATTAGTTAAAGGCTTAAGTCACACACTATGAGCATAAGCATGAAGAGTTTGAACCTCATACTCAAAACATAGGCTAGGTTTGAATGCCAGCTCATCCATCCACTAGTTTCAGACTTGTGGGTAAGTTCCAGAAAGTCTTAGCTTCAGTATCATTATCTACAAAATGGGGACAGTAATAGTGCCAGCCTTCCAGGGTTGTTAGGAGGATTTAACAAAATGCTGGATATAAAGTGGTGAGTAAGCATCAATATACACTATTACCCTTAGCATCATCGCCATTATAATTATTTTTAATTATCACTTCATTCCCTTTCCTCCTATTTACCTAGAAGTACCTGGAGATAATGACTTCAGGCAGCCGGGAAATTGCTTTGGAAGTTCTGTAAAAATCAACATTTTGGAAAGCAAATGATAATTTATTTCACTATCCTTTTTCACCATTCAAATCACCAGCCAAGATGTCCACAGGATATCTACAAGGGAGTCAGCCAGCCAGAACCAGAAACCAGGAAGTTCCAAGAGACCCCTCCCCCAAGTCCCCAAATTACTCTTCTTTCATAGGCACCTATATATGGCCTCCCCAACTCCCTCCACTTGCCTTTTCCAAAAGTAGCTACCGCCATCCTTTGAAGCAACTACCTTTGACTCAAAATGACAGGGGAGAAAAGATCTTGTTTCCTTGGTGATATTTATTTTCTCAGCAGGTGAAAAACAAAGACTTGGAGGGAAGAGGTGAATCTTAGGTGCAGCCAAAGTAGCTCCTGCCCCTTTCTCATCATCCAGTATTTTTTTTTTTTTTTCTCATCATCCAGTATTAAATCCTTGCTGCCTGTGTGTCCAGCCTATAGGAAATCGCCCTTTAGGATTTAGGGTTTTAAAAGTCTTACAGACCTCTTTTTTCTTTCAGCAGCAAATATTTAACTGTTTACCATGGAGTCTTATTTCTTCTGTGTATGTGATCATCCATGAGGGGTCTGGATGGTGGCTTTCTTTGTATATAATTAGTATACAGTGTAGCATCATGCTTATACCGTCAGTTTGAAGATGCCCAGACCTGGATTTAAATCCCAGTTCTGTTCTGCCATTTACTAGCTATGAGGGAAGGACTGTCCCTGCACACATTTCAAGACACTCTCCCATCCAGCAGCTCAGGTGGTCCCCATGCTAGCCAGCCTCTGGGAGACCAGAGTACATAGAACCACTAAACAAAGAATGAGAGAAGTTGTTAGTTGCTCAAGATGATAGATCAGTTTGTCATGAGTCAGAGAATAACTCTGGCAAGTTATTTGACCTGTTTGAGCTTAAGTTTTCATATCTGTGTTTTTTCTGCACCGGCTTCTAATGATTCAGTTTGTAAACAATGCTTATAATACATTAAGCTCAAATCCTGGCATCTAATGAATGCTCAATAAATCATTCTTGAAAAGAATGGTTATTTAGATGAAGACAAGATGGTCTATGAAGAACAGTGTATGAAAAGATCCCCCACAGCAACAGTTAGGACACCAGATCTGTCCCTAATGGGGAAGTTGTCTTGAGTGACTATCTCAACCTCTGCAGTCCAGTTTCCTACTACGTTAAAGTGGAGTTAATATTATCTGCCTCCAGTTACTTAGAAAGAGAGGGAAAGGCTCAACTGAGCTCTAAGGTGGTATCTTTGGAAAATGTAAAGTACAAAACAGATTTACCTAATAATAATTTCCTCATTCTTTGCATTCTTTGTTGTTGTTGCATTTGATCCTGTCAATAGCAGCTAACAGGCTTGGTTACCCTTCTGCCCTTCTAGCACATTTCTAGACAAGGAGAGCCTGCTGTAAACCCTTGATGAAGACACCTCAAGGCAGAGTCAGATTGAGACCCAAGTGTCTGACCTCAAGCCTAGTTTCTTTCTCACTCACAGAATGTGAGAGGTTCTCCAGAAAATGTTTCCATCTTCCTCTTAACATCCCAGGGAGGCTGGATATATTGACTAATGGCATTAAACAGAATGAGAGGGGCGCCTGGGTAGCTCAGTGGATTAAAGCCTCTGCCTTCGCCTCAGGTCATGATCCTAGGGTCCTGGGATTGAGCCCCATATCGGGCTCTCTGCTCAGCAGGGAGCCTGCTTCCTCCTCTGTCTGTCTCTGCCTGCCTCTCTGCCTGCATGTCTGCAAATAAATAAAAATCGTAAAAAAAAAAAAAAAAGGCAGAATGAGAGGCATCAAGTGATTCTGTGTAGCCATTCTGTTTGTTAAATTTACAGAAGCATTTCTTCGGAGCTATTTGTCTTTCCTTCCTTTTCCAGCTCTACAGGGTAAAAGAACGTTCAGCTGCTAACAGCTGGTGGCATGCTTACCCTGGGAAGAGTTCATAAAGCATGACTACTCCCAGGAGAGCTGTTTGTACAAGACTGGGAGAGGGCTCAGTCCACTAACGGGAGCAGCAGAAACCACCTGTAGAATAAACATGCAACTTCTTGAAGATCATCACTGTATTTTGAATAGCTCCCTAATAGAGGCTGGGGCGAGGGAAGGAAGGATTGAGGAGGCCATTTCTATTCCATGACCTTATAAAGTCCCGTTGCTATAAGAGCTGAGTGGGTTAGTGAACTGTCAAGGGATGGTGATCTCCCAAAGCAGATCAGTGGCGTGTCAGGAATGAAGGTCAGGCAAAGGTCTAAAGTCATTCACCACTGCTACTCCTTGTCACAGAACTCAACTAGAAAAAACAGTGCGGGCACTCTTCATACTCCAGGGCCACCCACGCTTCTCAGTAACTGAAGTTAAGAAACTCGAGGACAGGTGGTACCAAGGGACCATTGTCTGATTTGGCATTTGTCCTGGGCTGAGACCACAGACCCTTGCTGGGCTGATTATAGAAGGGAAGAAAAATCAATCTAGCACTAAGATTGTTTAGTTTTGGAAAGAGAAGACCAGAGGCAAACCCAATAGCCCTTCGGATATTTGAAGAGAACTCTTAGGGAACAGAAAACCATGTTTTTAGCCGGGCTCCATAGAGCAGAGCAAGGGCCAAAAATGGAGGTCACAGCAAGATGACTCTGCGTCTGGAAAACTGACAGGTCGTTGGTCCAAAATGGAATGGACTGCTTTGTGAAGTAACAAGTTCCCCACTGGAGGCATCCAAGCGCAGAGTGGTTTACAAACTGTTCTAGGTAGGCTTAGAGTTTTCTTAACGTTCAATAAAATCACAGCATGTGTAGGAATTAGCTCTGACAGTTGGCCCTGAAACAAAAATCATATTCAGTTGAAATTACTTCTGCAAATCCTTTCAATTGTCCATAAAGTACTCTATCTATATATCCATGTGATTTTATTTCTCCCAGCCCTGAACAATTAAGGCTGGATTTCCTCTGGGGACCATGTGGTTGAAAATGGGTCTTTATACAATGGAATCACTTTCAGTGGGGTTAGATGTTTGCGGTTTGAAGGAATCATAAGCTATTCACGTCTCTCACCAGAGCATGAGCTGTGTGAGTGGAGAGATGAGCAGGAGGACCCACGTACATTATTTAATTGCTGTACATTTATGTGTGTGTGAGCATATGGCGCAGAAGGTTGAGGGTGCCAGTCAAAAATGAAATATGCTGCTAGTTTATGAATCTCACAAAATGACGGCAGAGGTGAAATCTGGGTGAAAATTATAGCATCTTTACTATAATTTTAAAGGCTTTTTATCTCTGTCTTATATGCTAGGGTCTTCCCCCCACACACACCTTTATTGGGGTATAATTTGAATATAATAAAATGTACCCACTTTAGATGTACATTCTGAGTTTCAACAGTTGTAGTTTTTTAGCCATCACGATCAAGATATAGAACACTGTATCATGACTAAAACTTCCCTTGCACCCGGGCTCCTTTGCAGCCAATTCCTTCCCCTTCCTCTTGGCCACTGGAAACCGCTGATCTTCTTTCTGTCATTATAGGTTTCCCTTTTTCAGAATTTCATATAAATGGAATCGTACGGTATACAACTGTGTTTTGTGTTTGACTTCTTTTACTCAGGATTACGTGGTTAAGATGATGCAATCACATTGTTGAGCTTATCAATAGTTCATATCCTTTTATGGTGGTTGAGTAGCAGTCTGGAATATAAATATATGATAACTCTTTATTCCCCTGTTGATGGACATTTAATTTGTTTTTAGTTTTTAACTGTTATAACTAATATAACTATAAATATATACATTCAAGTCTTTGCTTTCTTTTCTCTTGGGTGAATACCAGAAGTGGAAATGTCAGGTTGTTTGGTGAGTATCTGTTTGACTCTATAAGAAATGGTCAAACTCTTTTCTGAGCCGGCTGTCCTTTTTTGCCCTGGCATCAGCACTGTAAGAGAGTCCTAGTTATTCTGAATTCTTCCCAACACTTGATATTCTCACTCTTCAGTTTTAGCCAGCTTAATCTGTGTAAGTGGTTTTAATTTGCATTTCTCTAATACCTAATGATGGCAAGTACCTTTTCATGTGTTTGAAAATTGGAGAAATTATAGCCACTCATGTCTCACCCATGCTTGTTTTCAAGTGCTCATTTTATCTTCTTTTGTGAAGTACTTGTCCAAACATCTTGTCCTCTTTCTAAATTCAGTTGCATTTCATCTTATAACTGAGTCGTTAAGAGTCCTTAATAAATTCAGGAGGCAATCTCTGTGGTGGATATATGTTTTGCAAACATGTCCTATGATAGTATATCTTTGTTTTTGGTTTTCTCTGTGTATTTCAAAACCCAAAAGACTTTAATTTTGTCATGATCTAACTTGTGAATTATTTTATTTTATGGTTTGTGCTTTTGGTGTCCTATCTAAGAACTCTTTACCTAACCTAACGATCATAAAGATTATTTCCTATGTTCTCTTCTGGAATTTTGTTGTTGTTGTTTCAGCTCCTATATTTTGGTCTATGATGATTTCAAATTAACTTTTGTATATAATGTAAATAAGAGTCAATATCATTTCTTTCCCCTCACACAGATATCCAGCTATTCCAGTACCAGTAGTTAAAGAGAATATCTTTTCCCCCATTGAATTACCCTTGGCACCTTTGTCAAAATCAATGGACTATTTCTAGATTCTCTATTCTGTCCCACTTATCTGTCTATAATTACAGTAGTACCACACTGTCTTTCTTTACAGTGAGTTTTGAAATCAGGCAGAGAAGGTCCTTCAAACTTGGTCTCCTTTTTCAAGTTTTTTTGGTTATTCTAGGTCTTGTGCACTTTCATATAAATTTTAAACTTAACAATTTCTTCAATGTTTTTTCTGCATCTACTGAAAGGATTGCATGGGTTCTCTTCTTTACTCTTATCAATTATCAATATGATGAGTCAAATTGATTGATTTTGTATGTTAAATCCAATCTTGAATTCCTGGAATAAATCCAAGTTGACCATATTATACTATCCTTTTTTATATTACTACATTTTATTTGCTAATATTTTGTCATGGATTTTTAACCGGTGTTCATGAGGGATATTGGTATATAGTTTCCTTGTCTTGTGATGTATTTGTTTGATAATACTGAGCTTATAAAATAATTTGAGAAGTGTTCCCTTCCCTTGTCTTTCCCAAAGGAGTTTGTATAAAGAATTTTTTTTCCTTAAATATTAGGTAGAATCCACCAGTAAAGCCATCTGTGCCTTGTTCTCTTTGTAAAGAGATTTTTATTTTATTTCAAATTTTTAATTGATGTAGGAGCATTCATTTACTTTTGTTTCTTCTTGTGTACGTTTTGATCATTATGTCTCTCAAAGGAAAGCTGTCAAATTGATTGCCATAAAGGTGTTCACAAAATTCTCTTATTTTATGTCTGTAGGATGTATAGCGCGTAGTGATATTGGTATTTTGGTTATTGTATTTTTGAGCAATGAGATAGTGATACATCAATTTATTGATTTTTTCAAAGATCAGTTTATCTTTTGGTTTCATTTATTGTTTGGGTTTTCTTTTCCATTTTGTGTCCAAATTTTATTTCATTGATCTCTACACTTATGTTTATTCATTATCTTTTTCCTTCCTTTACCTTGGGTTTACTTTGATGTTTTTCTAATTTATTAAGGTACAAACCTAGATCCTTGATTTTTAGATCTTCTTTTTTAATACAAGCAAATGAAGCTATAACTATCTCTCAAGGCAAGCATTTAGCTTTATCCCACAGATTTTGATATTTTATTTTAATTACCATTCATTCAAAATTTTTTATCTTTATTTATTTCTTCTTTAGTGCACAAACTATTTAGAACAGCATTGTTTACTTTCCAAATACATGGGATTTTCATAGATAACTTATTGCTGTTGATTTTTAACTTAATTCCAATGTGGTTAAAGAATATACACTGTCTCATTTCAGGCTTTTTAGATTTATTGACATGTGTCTTATGACCTAATGCATGTGAGCATGTGCCCTTGAAAATAATTTATAGCTAGCAGTTATTAGTAGTTCTATAAATGTCAATCACATAAAGGTGATTGATAATAATGTTCAGATATACTGTCTTTACTAATTTTTTGGCTAGTTCTACCAGTTGCTAAGAGAAAGGTATTAAATTTCTAACTGTAATTGTGGAATTGTCTGTTTTCTCCTTTAACTGTAACTGTTTGTTTCATATATTTATTTAATTCATATTTAAAGGTCTCTTATTAGGCTCATATATGGGCATGATTGTCATGTCTTCCTAATAAAGTAATCCTTTTAATGTGAAATTTCTCTCCTTACCTTTGTCTTGAAATCTTTTTTCCCTGATATTAATATAGTCACCACAGTCCTGTTACGCTTGCTGTTTTCACCGTCCTTTTTTCTTATCCTTTTACTTTCATCGTATCTGTGTATTTTTATATTATTTTATACTAATTTATTTATTATTCATTGATTTTTATCCATTCTGACAATTTCAACATTTTAATTGAGGTGTTAAGTTTCTTAATATTTAATGTAACTTTTATTTGGTTATGTTTTATTCTACTATTTTGGTATTTACTTTGAATTGCCCCCTCTGCTTTGTTTTTATGCTATCATTTCTTTTCTATTCCCAAAAAATTTTGGATTATTTTCATAAATTTTAGAATTCCATTTTACTTTTTCTCTTGGTTTGTTAGCTATACTTCTTTATATTATTTGTTGTAGTAGTTTTATTAGGTCTTAAAGTATAAATCCTTAAATTTTAATGGTCTACTTAGAGTTAATGTGTAACATTTCACATGAAATGTAAAAGCTTTGAAATCGAGAAAGTCCATTTATTCTTCTTTTTTTTTTAATTTGACAGGCAGAGATCACAAGTAGGCAGAGAGAGAGAGGAGGAAGCAGGCTCCCCGCTGAGCAAAGAGCCCAATGCAGGACTTGATCCCAGAACCCTGGAATCATGACCTGGCCTGAAGGCAGAGGCTTTAACCCACTGAGCCACCCAGGGGCCCCAGTCCATTTATTCTTCTAC
Organism: Meles meles; assembly: GCF_922984935.1. NCBI lineage: Eukaryota > Metazoa > Chordata > Mammalia > Carnivora > Mustelidae > Meles > Meles meles. The sequence continues at coordinate 132,598,151 of NC_060068.1, forward strand.
TTCTATCCTTATGCTGTTGTTATATGTATTATGACATCTACTTACATAAAAATCCCAGAAGGCAATGTTATCTTTTTTTCTTTACACAGCACATGTATTACAAACAAATTAAGAAGAAAAAAGCCCAAAAAAGGTATTTTTTTCTTTTTTACATTTACACAGGTATTTACCATTTCTGATGCCTTCTTTTTTCCTGGGGATTTGAGTTTCTATCTGGTGTCATTTTGCTTTAGCCTGAAGAAGTTCTTTTAGTGTTTCTTGTAATACAGATCTGGTGGCAACAAATTCTCATAGTTTTCTTTCATATGACAATGTCTGTTTTGCTTTATTCTTGAAGAATTATTTTTGTTGGTTATGTAATACTGTTTTTTCCCTCTTTAACTCTAAGAATGCTCCAATCTCTTTTGGCCTTTTATCAAACCATTGTTCCCTTATATGTAATGTGTCAATTTCTTTTTTATTCCTTTCAAGATTTGCTCTGTTCCTTGGCTTTTCATAGTCATTGGCACATGTATGTGCCTATGGCTTTTTTCATATTTATTCTCCTTATAGTTTATTGAACATTTGAACTGGTAAATTTGCTTTTTACCAAAATTAGGAAGTTTTTGACCATTATTTCTTTACATTTGTTTTATTCCCCATTCGCTCATTCTTATCCTTCTGGGATGTCAGTAACATTCATTTCAGACTACTTTATATTATTTAACAAGCCCCTGAGGCTCTGCTCATTTTCTGTCTGTTCTTCACACTGGATAATTCCTGCTCTATCTTCAGATCCACTAACTTTTTCCTCTATCATGTCTATTCTCCATTGTCTATCCAGTGAACTTTTTTATTTCAGATATTTTATTTTTGGTGGTAGAATATTATTTTTTGCATCTTTGTTGTTTCTGTACCTCTTCTGGGATTTTAAATTACTTATTGCAGTATATTTTCTTTTATGTCATTGAAAGTGATTACAGATTCTTGTAATTTGATATCTGCTATTTCCAAAGTCTGTGTAATCTTGGGGTTAGTCTTAGCTGATGGTTTTTTTTTTTTTTCCTTTTAGAATTAGTCACATTTTCCTGGGTTTTATATGTTGGGGGTCCTGGACACTATGAATGTTAAGCATGGAGATTCTGGAGCCTGTTCTTTTTCTACAAGATACAGTTTCTTGTCTTTTAACAGGCACATACTTGGTTGGAATTGAGGAGTAAACTCTTTTTCTTTCAAAGCAGCTCCCACCTCAGTTCAAATCTGTTCGTTTTTAATGGATATTCTTGGAGTCTGTTCCATCACGCATAGTTCAGGAGTGAGTTAGAGATGTGAGCAAACAGAACTTGGGGGTTCCCTCCCTGACTCGTTCCCGTCTGAAAATACTCCCCCATCCTTCTACAGTGAGTGTGTTTTTTCTAGATTCAGTCCTCTGGCTACCCATGTCACAAAGACAGATTTTTCCACAAACACTCCCACCAACGCTCTTCACCAACCACACTGCCCTCTCCCATCGCCTCCTCTTCCACTCTGCGCCTTGTCTTCTCAGCATTAAAATCATTTCTATTGACAGGGAAATGTATTAACACATGAAAAGTTTTATTTGTACAGAGCTCTACTCAGGTGAGGTTTGCCAACATTCCATTTCTTAAATACTTCTTTATCATTTCTACCGATACCGCTTTACTTTTGATCTTTCTCTCATCTTGATGCCTTCTCTGGTGCTGCTTTGGTTATTCAGATCCTACCAGCTAAATTATAACTCTGGTCCCACCTTAAAACTTGCTGCCATTCTGTTCAAAGTTAGCACTGTCTTCTTTGAGTAATGTTTTGTTTTGTTTCTAGAATTTCAGCAGTTCCATCACATACAATGTCTTGGGCAGTTCTTTACCTTTTGAGATAAAGGGGGTTTCTTTTCCCTCATAGTTGGCTTAAACTCCATGACCACAAGAAATATGTCTTATGCAATTATTTTTTCCTCCATAATAATTAAAGGCAGACAGATAAAGATTAAATCCAAAATTTGCTACTTATTTACTATCTATTTCAAACAAGTTACTTATTTCTCTAACCTCAGTATCCTCATTTCTAAAATAGATTTTATAGGGGCGCCTGGGTGGCTCGGTGGGTTAAGTCACTGCCTTCGGCTCAGGTCATGATCTCAGGGTCCTGGGATCGAGTCCCGCATCAGGCTCTCTGCTCAGCAGGGAGCCTGCTTCCCTCTCTCTCTCTGCCTGCTTCTCTGTCTACTTGTGATCTCTCTCTGTCAAATAACTAAATAAAATCTTTAAAAATAAATAAAATAAAATAAAATAAAATAGATTTTATAATACCTGATTTATGGGGCTATGTTAGGATAAATAAAATTATTTCTCTAGTACAAATACTCTATTATTCTTTATGAATGCTTTTATACCTTCTTTTTTCCTCAAATTTCCAATGCCTCTGTCCCTTCTTCATTTTCACTGAATGATTTTTTGCTTCTGATTTCACTGAGAAAACTGTGAAATCAGTAGCAGTGAAAAGGAAAGTCCCACACATTCCCACCAACTACATTTATACTTACATATATGCCCATTTTCCCTGTCTTTCCTCTTGGGAAATATCAGCACTGCCATAAAAGGCAATTCCTTCACTTGGGTACTTGATCTCTAAAACAGGGACAGGTGTATCTACCGTGGGCTTTGTCAGCACGAAATAATTTATAAAAGAACAATGCATAAGGCCTTATAGTTCAAGGGCTTAAAACTGTAGCTAAAAACTTTTTAAGTAAGTAATGGTACTTTGAAAAATATAAAACACCTGTGGGTGCACACTGTGGTTTTTGATATTGTCACTATTACTATTATCATAGCTTCACCACTGATTCAAGGAAGCACAGTAGGAACAAGAATAAGGAAAGTACAACTTCAAAGTATGTTCTTATCCTTCCTTCTTCAAAAGACTCTTCCTTGCTACCAAGTAAAATAAAAATACTTTGCCTTGCTGGATAAAGTCATCTCCAGCCTCATTTCTTGCATTCTCTCCCCCCAGTTCCTGTTGCTTCTCTTGCTGTATTTAATAACCCAAGCTCACCAGCTATGGGTCAGTCCCCAAATACACGTGTGACTTAAAAATCTCTGTGACTTTATTTGAGTCACTCTCTTCTCTTGGAAACACCCTTTGATTAAGCTCTACCCATTGAAATTCTTATTTCAAATCTGTATAAATTCCTAGACCCTTATTTCAGTGACTACCATGCCACCTTCTGAGTTATTCATTCACTCCTTCAAACTTTCCTTGTACCTTCGTTCATAATTAGCCCTTGTTTTATTTAGATATTCTTTTTTAGATATTCTACTTAGTTGTTTATATGACCCAGCTTCTCACCCCATTAAAAACCACTATAGGGCAAGGGACAGCTCATTTTTTGGTAATTTCTGCTAGCTATCCCAGTGGCTGACATATGGTGGAATACAGAGTTATTGGGGGTGGTGGGGGGGGCGGGGAAGGAAGCAAGGCAGGAAGACAGTGTGCTGTAAAGGACCCTCTGTGGAGCTCACATGCATGATCCTGACAAATATTAGCACTGTGTTCCAATCAATTGGGCTACCCAGCCTAACAAGAGTACCCAAAAATAAAAAGATAAACTTCTGGTTATAAACCTCAGGAAGGTTTTCACCCTTTCCATGCTGGCAATCATGGAATCCCAGAGTATCTAAACTTAAGAGACCTAGTGATAACTCAGTATCTCCATATTAAACATAAAGAAACTGAGGCCCAGGGAGATTTAACCTCCAGCCCCCCAAAGGCATTAAATGAGTGAACAACAGACCTGAGGCTAGGACCAGGGCCCCTCTATGCCTGCCATGTCCAGACCATCCTTTCTTAGCTTCCATCTGCCATTCCAGGGCTTTATCTGATTTCCATTTTCTTGGGCTTGACTCCTGACTTGTCCCCAGTCCCTTGCTGGTCCAACCCAGTACTACAGTGGCTCATTCTAGGGGCTCGTTACTTTGAACTTAAACAAGGAGAGAGGAGTAGTACACAGCCCAGACTGAAGCAGCCAGCAAAAGGGCTAAGTGAACCCACAAAGTTAGAGAGAATCACAGTCCATACACCCACCTTCACCTTTGACTCCAGTTGCAAGTTTTGGGGTTCCCAAGACCACCTTTGGGGTTGTTGACTCACTAGCAGGACCCAGAACACACTGTATGCTGTTAGACTCATGGTTATGGTTTATGACAGGGAAAAGATAACAGATTAAAATCCGTTAAGGGAAGATATTCATGAGGCAGCTTCCAAGAAAGTTCCAGATGTAGTTTCTACTGTCTTATACCCCTAGAACTGGGAATAGTGTTACTTTCCGAGCATCAATGTGTGACAACACATGTAGAATATTTGCCAAACGAGATGCTCCCCTCATGCTTTGCATGCTGAGTTTTCACTGGGCTTTCATCATATAGACATAGCCGACTGCCCACATGGCTAATCTCAGTCTCCAGCCCCTCTGCATGTTGAGCTGTTACTACATGACCCAAAGCTCCCACAGTAAGCAGTCATGCTTACTGTGACCCAACATCTACAGGCAAACAAAAACACTCTCAGGCATGACCTTCTGTGGCCTTAGAAGTTACTTCCCAGAAGTAGAGGGAGAAAGGCAGACCTTTTTCAGGCAAGGTTAAAATCTTCGCTATAATACAGATTCTCTTCCTGGCCCTCTTTGCCCTCACTTCAGCAAAGCATATTGGGAAATTCATGAGCTTTGGAGCCAGATAGGCCTGTGCAGCCTTTATCATTCATATCCCCATGACTTGAGCCAGGCACTGATACATATAAGCCTAAGTGTTTCCCTTTGGAAAACAGAGACAAAATACGTATCACTTGTAGTGTTTGTAAGGATCAAAGTTAATGCTTTTAACATACTTCATATAATTCTCACACGTAGGAGGTACCAAACAAATGAGAGCTGGCATTAATACCTTCTGTTCTGCAGTCCTTTCTTTATCCTTTTCTCTCTTGTGATCTCTCTCTCTCTCTCTTTCTTTCTCGCTCTCTCTCTCGTGATCTCTCTCATTCTCCCGTGTCCTGTTTCCTTTTCCAACCTTTCATCCTCTCTCAAAATAGGAGGATGTCACTTCTGTGTGCTGTGAGTAAAAAAATGCCAAACTCAGAAGAACCAAATCTTGCAGCAGCAGCCTTGGGATATGCTGCCCCCTAGAGACAGCCCCTGAAGGTCTGTGCTGGACAGAGTCGGCTGTCCCAGGCTGGGATGAACAAGAGCTAACACATTGTAATAACTCAGCTCCACTCCAGATCTGGTGTAAATTGAAGATGAAAATGTGTTTTCCAAAAATACACAGGCTGCTACAGATATCTGGGCCTGTTTCACCTTTGGTTATACAATAGTCTTGCCTGGGCTTCTCTTCTGGGTTCACAGGGATGGCTAGGCTCACATTGCAGGAAATGTTCAGAAGAAAAGCTCTGTGAGTAGCAACCAGCACACTCACTGCACAGAGAGAAAATCTAAAGCACCTGAGAGTAACCTTGACCATGTTCCAAAGGCAGGTCTTAGACCACGGAACTCATACTATCCTGAGCTGTTCTCACACATCTTTCAGAAGCTCCCCTGATGCTGCCTGGCATTGTTCCAGGATTTAGGAAAGGTAAAACTTCTCCAGACTCCTATTCATGATTCAGATCAACCTGTGTACACTTTTCCTTCAGGATACTTTCTCCTACATAGCTATAATCATAACGAAGGAAACTCGAAGACGTCCTGGTCCAGGACCTCTGTTTTCAGACTGTTAAAGACCCAAGTCACAGGTGTGCTGTTCCCGTCCCTGCACCGCTTCCCACAAACACTTGGAATGGTTAGTGGTAAGGAGCCCGTACATTTTCTGCATGAGAATTTCATGACAAGCCTGTGGTGGAGTCCCAGGCAATAAGATTTGGGTGAGACAGTTAAACACTGGTGCACTGCCTTTATTTTACCTGCAAGGTCTAGAGAGAGAAAACCACTTCTCCAAAGTCACAGATGTTCTTAGTGAGCTGAGTAGGTGACTCCCTAATCTTGGGTAATGAGTGAAGATTGAACTGACCTAAACAAAGATTTTGCTTTCCATGACTCCTGGCTATTTTTATACCTGGCCTCTCTTATTTGACTTGAAATGCTATTTCTCCTATGAACATTCCTTCCTTCCTTTCCCTTATTTGTCATTCTCCCTCCTCTTCCTTTTCTAAATCAGGTATCATTACCTTTTTCAATCTTGATATTTTTAAAATTATCAGGTCAGAGGAGTAGGATCCTCTTCCTTAGTTCATTAAAGCAACAGATATTTATTAGGTCATTCCTACACACAAACTAGTCTAGACTATCTAAATACCTGAAAGGATAAAACAGACAAAAATCCCCACCCTCATATAATTTATATTTTAGTAATGGAAAACAAATACATAAGAAAATAAAAAATAGTAAAAAAATAAATCAGATGGTGATAAATGTTTTGGAGAAAAAAAAATGTAAGGAAGAATAATAAAGAATATTGAGGGTGCCTGGGTGGCTCAGTGGTTTAAGCCTCTGCCTTCGGCTCAGGTCATGATCTCAGGGTCCTGGGATCGAGCCCCGCATGGGGCTCTCTGCTCAGCAGGGAGCCTGCTTCCTCCTCTCTCTCTGCCTGCCTCTCTGCCTACTTGTGATCTTTGTCTGTCAAATAAATAAATAAAATCTTTAAAAAAAAAAAAAAAAGAATATTGAGGCATAGGGGGCTTGCTGTTTAGGGTGGTCAGGGAAGTCCCTAGAGAAAAGATGACATCTGAGCAAGAACCAGAGGAGGTGACCAAGGGAGCCCAGTGGGTATCAGAATAGATATAACAGCAGGTTCTTGGTCTCTAGGGGGCATGCCAGGAGTGCCCTAAGAACAATGGGGCAACTATGGCTGGAGCAGAGTGAGCACGAGAGGAAGGGACTTAGAAAGGTGATCAGAGAAGAGAGGAGGGTCCAGAAAGTATAGGATCTTCTGTTGTAACTGCAGAGTAACAAGGAATACAAACAGAAAGGAACTTCAGTTACTTTGACTTTTACTCTGAGCATATAGGAAGCCACTGGAGACTTTTGAGTGTAGTTATGAAATCACTTGATTTATGTTTGTAAGAACAAGCATGGCTACTCTTTTAAGAATAGACTCGAAGGAGCCATAGTAGGAAAGCAATCAGCTTGGGTTTTATTGCAACAAGCCAGTTGAAAGATGATGGTGTTTCAGACCAGTCTCAGTGGTGAGAAGTGCTCAGACTCTGTATATAGTGAGGCAGAGAAGAGGTGGTATTTCTTGATTTCCTGTATATGATCTGATACGAGGTAAAACAAAGAAAGACAGAAAGTCAAAGGCAAATGAGAATGACACAAAGGTATTTGACCAACGACTGGAAGGTTGGAATTGCAATTTGGAAACAAATTATGATTAATCTCTTTCTGCCTCAGTTTTCTCATCTGCCAAATGGGTAAGCTAATTGAAATGATAAGTTTGTAAAAGTTAAATGAGCTGTTACAACCAAAATGCTTGGGATTTTTCCTGGTCATAATAAGAAAATATTAGCTACTATTCTCTTTTTTTTTTTTTTTAAAGATTTTTTGTTTATTTGACAGAGAGAGATCACAAGTAGGCAGAGAAGCAAGCAGAGAGAGAGGAAGGGAAACAGGCTCCCTGCTGAGCAGAGAGCCCGATGCGGGACTCGATCCCAGGACCCTGGAATCACGACCTGAGCCGAAGGCAGAGGCTTTAACCCACTGAGCCACCCAGGCGCCCCATAGCTACTATTCTCTTGATTCTTCTCTTTTTCCTGCTTGCTTCTTTCAGAGAACCAAGCATAGTCTCTGATATGATCTTGTTTATTTTTTTTTTTGTCATCTGTTTCCTTCACCAAAATGTAGGCTTCATGAGGACAAAGATCTCATATGTCAAGCTCATTCTGTATTGTCAACTTCTACAACAGTTTCAACCTTAACATATGCTTGATAAATATTTATGAGTAGAAGTGTAAAAAGACAGAACACTTGGACTGCCTGGATTCCTCATGATGTCTTTGTTTGGCATATGTACTGTCGGTTTCATACACTCATACTTGTTTGTTTGCTGTTTAGAAAATTTGGTCCCTGACATTAAGGAGAGCCTTAAAAGGTAGACCACACATAAGTTAGTGCATTCTGAGAAGTCTCTTTGTGCTATGACTTGAGGAAAGGAAAAGTTCTACCTAAATACAGCCATCAGCAGGAGCTCTGAGATTCTGGGCACCACAATCCATGCCTGTTCCTTCTGAAGCTGAAGTGAATGCACCTGGTTGTTCTTTAATTAGCAGAGCCATTGCTCTGCCTCCGCCCCCTGGTTCTGCTGTCAAGATGTCGCACATTTCTGAGCTGGCTTTCCATCCCAAGATGGTTTAGCTTGCTGTGCATGGCTGGAAGAAGGCAAGAAAAGGGCAAGGAGCCAATTAGATTGAAATGGAATCTGGTCTTTGGAGGCCCCTTGTCAGGGTGAAGAGTATTGGATGTTCCCAAAGATGACAGATGTTTCTTTTTTTTTTTTTTTTCCCTTTTTATTTATTTATTTTTTTTTTCAGCGTAACAGTATTCATTCTTTTTGCACAACACCCAGTGCTCCATGCAAAACGTGCCCTCCCCATCACCCACCACCTGTTCCCCCAACCTCCCACCCCTGACCCTTCAAAACCCTCAGGTTGTTTTTCAGAGTCCATAGTCTCTTATGGTTCGCCTCCCCTCCCCAATGTCCATAGCCCGCTCCCCCTCTCCCAATCCCACCTCCCCCCAGCAACCCCCAGTTTGTTTTGTGAGATTAAGAGTCATTTATGGTTTGTCTCCCTCCCAATCCCATCTTGTTTCATTTATTCTTCTCCTATTCTTTATTTGGGCTGATCTCAGAGGTTAGAGGTCATTTGTAAATAAGATTTGCTCCATTTGGTATGGCAAGTTCTATTCTCTGTACCTTATTTTTTTTTTCAGTCCCTGAGTCTTTTCTCTGTGTTTTGACATGCTCACTGCCAGCAGAAAGGCCATTTGGTCTGGAATGAATATTTCAAATCTTTGGGAGCAGCTGAAGGAGCAACCAGCAGTTAGATAGGTTCACTTAGGGCCCAATGGTCAGTTCATATATTGCTAAAAAGAATCCAATGGAAAGAGAGAAGGTAGAACAACTGGTATGATGAAGGAAGAAAGGAAGGAAGGAAGGAAGGAAGGGGAGAGGGAAGGAATATTTGTGAAGCTTCAAAGATTATTTTCTCTTATTTTAGCTGAGAGGAGAGGAAATATCTAAACTCTATTATTTAGTCTTTATTTTGTTGGTCTAAGTAATCTTCGTATAGATGATATTCCATGGAATGTAATTTCCAAATAAATAAAAACCCATTCTGAATACAAACACAAATGTTAATCCAAATCAGGGAATTTTAACTCTGGTCAGTGGACTCACAAGATTTCATATTTCCTATTTCATATCTATGAAATGCCTGAAATATGCTTTTTAAATATATTTAGTTAACAACCACCTGTAAGGAAAGCCCTTAATATGGGACAGTCTTTGTTCTAACGTTTTAGAAGTTTTATCTCATGTAATCCCCAAAACCCTAGGAGGCAGATATTATTACTATCACCATACAAGTTCTGAGAGACTAAGATACCAAGATAAGTAGGACTTAATAACCAGTAAGTGCAGAGCCAGGGTTTGAACTCAGGTAGTTTGGCTCTATTGCATACACAGTATAATGATAGGTCAAGGAGAGGACATGGATATAGATTGTGGTTGTTTTTTTGTTTTGCTTTGCTTTATAAAAGAGGGTATATTGAAAAGAATCAGAACATCTCCTAGAATTCAAAGGCAAAGAGAGCAGCTAGCCTCATGAGGCATTAGAACCAGAGAATGCTAAGACATCAGGAGCCTTTGCAACAATCTATCTGGTCTCTTAGCTTTTCTTTGTGTTTTCTCTGCAAAACTGGCCTATGAACCCACTCATCAACTGAGTGTAGTCCATCATAGCTAACAAACACACAACCTCAGCTTCTTAGCCTTTCCTATCTGGCTCTCACTTTTACCTCTCATCTGTGGCTCCACAGATAAATAATGATTGGCCTAAATTGATGGGGTTTAAAAGCTTAATTTCTAGAAGCTTTATTGGACATCGTGAGTTGCACTTCAGCAACCTGTTCAGAACTGTGCATTCCATGTTTCTTCCTTCGTGGCATCATACTCATGGCAATGAACCCAAGCCTTGGGAAAGACAAAAGTGTGGGCTTGAACGCAGGGATGATAATGTTGAAGATCTAGCAGAACCCACTCTATATCTTGAAACCTTATTTTCCCTTATAATAAAATCAATATTATAAATCAGGTCAGCATCACCATAATTACCTATCAATGCTCATTGCTCAGGAAGTGATAACATTTGAGAGAAAACAGACTATCCCACCCCAGAATATGCCACTTTGGCACATGGATTATTTCAAAATGAAGACAGGGCCGATCAGACTCAGAAAGAGCTTTTTACCTCTCCCTTAACTGCCTAAAAGAATTCAGACTGGGGTCTGTACGAGGAAGAGAGCTTTATATCAGAAAGGCTTATCTGCATGGCTTAGTAAATATTTGTTTATAAAACATTCGCTCTTCGCATCTTCCTATGAATTATCTTTCTTCTCTTTGAAGTCTCAAATCCCTACCCTTCTCCTTAGCTCAGAATGGTAGGTAAGTCTCAGTTACCTGATATTAGGGTCACATTTTTATGGGGCTCCCACACATACAAAGTTTGTTTTTCCTGTTATCCTGTCTTTATCAATTTAATTATTAACCAAAGAACCTAGAAGGGAAAAAGACAAGATTTCCACCCTTACACATTCCATAAGGACAGAGCAGCATTATTCATGAATTCCTAGGGGTTCTGATGAATCCTGACCTGTGATATAGGAGAGTGATGTGTGTACATTGTCCCCAACTTAAGTAAGCCCAAGTGGCAATATTACATTGTTTTAATTATAAGTAACATGGCACACACACATACACACTCACACCTTGGCAGCCACAACTTGTATTAAAACTGGCCTACTCACTGTAGCCAATGTAGACCCTCATGTCAGTTACCATCTGAGTGAATTAACATCAAGAATAATAAGAAAAGGCAACTGCTGAGTCATGAGATGACATAAGTTTGGCATGAGTTTTGATTGCATGGGTTTATCTGCAAACATCAAAACATACGCTTCTTCATCGATGCTACTATTCTGACCAAGGCAAAATCTCCCTTTGAAAAGCTGACAACAGATGTGGTGAAACATCAAAGAAATTTTCAGCAGGAGTAAAGGATAGTTTGAGGTCTTCAGGAAGAAGAAACTATAAACCCAAGGAAAAGCTACATATGCAGAAAAGAAGAAAGGCAAGAATCTTTCAGAGAGTTCAAGAGTTGAAACTACTGATATAGGATACTAGCAATTGCAGGGTATTTTACATCACAAAATAAGGATAAAGATTTTCTGGACCCATTGCACAGGTTTGCAGCAGATTGACTCATAAGAAAAGTTTAGGAGTGTTGACTTTATTTATTTTTATTATGTTATGCTTGTCACCATACGGTACATCATTAGTTTTTGATGTAGTGTTCCATGATTCATTATTTGTATATAACACCCAGTGCTCATTACAACATATGCCCTCCTTAATACCCATCACGGAACTAACCCATCCCTGACTCCCCTCCCCTCTGAAATGCTATTATTTTCTAAGTCCATAGTCCCTCATGGTTCATATCTTCCTCTGACTCCCCCTCTTCAGTTTTCCCTTCCTTCCCCTAATGTTCTACATGCTATTACTTATGTTCCACATATGAATGAAACCATATGATAATAAGTCTGCTTGACTTATTTCACTTAGCATAATCCCCCCCATTCCATCCATGTTGATGCAAATGGTGGGTATTCATCCATTCTGATGGCTGAGCAATATTCCATTGTATATATGAACCATATCTTTTTTATCCATTTGTCTGTTGAAGGGCATCTCAGCTCCTTCCATGGTTTGGCTATTGTGGACATTGCGGCTACAAATGTTGGGGTGCATGTGGCCCTTTTCACTACATTTGTATCTTTCAGGTAAATACCCCTTAGTACAATTGCTGGGTCATAGGGTAGCTCTATTTTTAACTTATTGAGGAACCTCCATACTGTTTTCCAAAGTGGCTGTATGGACTTGCATTCCTACCAACAATGTAAAGGGTTTGCCTTTCTCCACATCGTCTCCAACATTTTTGTTTCCTGCCTTGTTGATTTTTGCAATTCTAACTGGTATAAGGTGGTATCTCAATATGGTTTTGATTTGAATTTCCCTCATGGCTAAAGATGTTGAACATTTTTTCATGTGTCTGTTAGCCATTCATATGTCTTCTTTGGAGAAGTGTCTGTTCATGTCTTCAGCCCATTTTTTGACTTGATTATTTGTTTTTGGGTGTTGAGTTTGAGAAGTTCTTTATAGATCTTGGATACCAGCCCTCTATCTGAAGTGTCATGTGCAATATCTTCTCCCATTCTGTGAGTTGCCTCTTAGTTTTATGGACTGTTTCCTTTGCTGTACAGAAACTTTTTATCTTGATGAAGTCCCAATAGTTCATTTTTGCTTTTGTTTCCCTTCCCTTTGGAGACATGTCATGAAAGAAGTTGCTATGGCCAATGTCAAAGAAGTGACTGCCTGTGTTCTCCTCTAAGATTTTGATGGATTCCTGTCAGACATTGAGGTCTTTCATCCATTTAAAGTTTATCTTTCGGTATGATGTAAGAGAATGGTTGAGTTTCATTCTTCTGTATATAGCTGTCCAATTTTCCCAGCACCATTTATTGAAGAGACTGTCTTTTTTCCATTGGATATCTTTTCCTGATTTGTCAAAGGTTAGTTGACCATAGAGTTCAGAGCCTGGACTCTCTGTTCTGTTCCACTGATCTATGTGTCCATTTTTGTGCCAGTACCATGTTGTCTTGGTGATCATAACTTTGTAATATAGTTTGAAACCAGTTTTTCAATATAGTTTGAAACTTGATGTCCCCAGCTTTGTTTTTCCTTTTTCAACATTTCCTAAGTGATTCAGGGTCTTTTCCAGTTCCATACAAATTTTAGGGTTGTTTGTTCTAGCCCTTTGAGAAATGCCTTTGGTATTTTGATTGTAAGGGCATTGAAGGTATAGATTACTCTGGGCAGCATAGACATTTCAACAATGTTTATTCTTCCAACCGATGAGCATGGAATGTTTTTCTATCTTTTTGTTTCTCCTTCGATTTCTTTCATAAATGTTCTGTAGTTTCTATAGATCCTTTACCTTTTTGGTGAGGTTTATTCCACATTATCTTATGGGTTTTGGTGCTATTGTAAATGGAATCAATTCTCTGATTTCCCTTTCTACAGTTACATTATTAGTGTGTAGAAAAGCAACTGATTTCTGTGCATCAATTTTGTATCACATTACTGAATTGCTGTATGAGTTCTAGTAATTTGGAGGTGGAGTCTTTTGGGTTTTCCACATCAAGTATCAGGTCATCTGCCAAGAGAGAGAGTTTGACTTCTTCTTTGCCAATTTGAATACACTTTATTTCTTTTTGTTGTCTGATTGTTGTTGGTAGGACTTCCAATACTACGTTGAACAATAGTGGCGAGAGTGGGCATCCTTGTTGTGTTCCTGATCTTGAGAATAATATTTGTTGTGGGCTTTTCATAGATGATTTTGTGAAATTGAGGATGTTCCCACTATCCCTACACTCTGAAGAGTTTTAGTCAGGAAAGGATGCTGTATTTTGTCAAATGCTTTTCCTGCATCAATTAAGAGGATCATATGGCTCTTGTCTTTTCTTTTATTATTGTGTTCTATTACATCGATTGATTTGTAAATGTTGAACCACCCTTGCATCCCAGGGATAAATCCTACCTGGTCATAATAGATAATCCTTTTAATATACTGTTGGATCCTATTGTCTAGGATCTTGAAGTATTGACTTTAATCTGAAGTCAGTTCAAAGGACCCTGAAGCACAGAATGTTTAAGAAGCTTGTTGGAGTGATGCTGACCAGGAAAGGAAGCCAGCATTTTCATTTCAAACTCCATTGCACTCAGAATTTTGTCACTTCTTAAAGAAAAAGAAAGAAAATACAATGTAGACTTTACATTCACTATTTGATTTTTGCTTCTTAATAATGTTTATAAAAGCACATATTAGGGTGTTATTTTCCCCCTCATTTATTTTCATAATTAGTGCTGGTTTTTTATGCTATACGATGTTTCCATAGGGTAGTAATAATTCATTTCCAATGGAAATAAATGTTTACATTATGTCAACTAGATTTGCCAGCAGAAAACAATTAGGTGTTAGGAGTTATATATATTCAGAGTAGTCATGGGATAAGTAGCCAGTGCCTTGGGAGGGGTTGTAGTGCTTCACATTTGATAAACTCTCAACCAATTTACTCCTGTTAAAGCAGGCACTCAAAAAACGTTGCCCTTTGGAACAAACTATTCCAAGTCCAGTAAGAGTTTGAATTTTCAAGAGGAGAGGAAACTCTGGGGGATCTAGATCCTTCTCTTCAGGAAGAGAGTGTGAAAACCAAAGTCCTAAATGGTGTCACTTAGGCCAAGTCACCAAACCAGAGCTTACTACCAATTCCAATTTCAGCCTCAACGTTCCCTAGAAATGTAGTCTTAGCTACTAAGTGAGGAATTTTCTGATGAGCATCATTGAGGTAATCTGCCATATGGATCCTCTCCATCCACCTAATAAGACCCCTGCTCCTCCCCCTTAACAGAAGGTGGCCTTGCCTAGAACAATACTTTTTTTTTTCTTTTGCTAATAACTTGCTTGCCCCACCCTCCTTCCTATAATAGCCTTCCATTTCCTACAACTACTCAGAGCTCCCCTCTACTTGCTAGATTGGATGCTGCCCAATTCGTGAATCAGAAAGCAAATTAGATCTTCAAATTTTTGTTCTTTAACAAGAGAAAAAAGAGTGAATGAACTGTTCAAAAGAAGAGGAGAACTAGAAAACACACATACCCTTCTGAAAGACACACAGGATCTTACCCTCCACCGAACTTATCAAATTTTAACATTATTTCATTTTTGCTTTAGAGGTTTTTTTAAAGGTTAGACATATAAGTGAAATTTATGGTGTATCCCTCTGTAGTGCTTCTTCTTCCTTCCTTCTCCAAACACAACTATTGTCCTAAATGTGATATTAATTATTCCCATACATGTTTTTTCTACTATAAACAATATATAGTATTCTTTCAAGCCTTATCTAAATGGTGTTTATGATAGAAAATCTTAATTTCCTATTCAATATTTATTTATTAGTTTACCTACTCAGTATTTACTCTTCTGTTTTATAGAACAGGTAGTATATTCTGGGTAAAGATGCGCCCTACTAAAGTTCTACATTTCCCACCTTCTCTTACAGCTATAGGGACAGCCAGTGAGAGGAAACAAAGGTCATTGGGCAGGGCTTCTGGAATGACCCTTTAAAGTGACTCAGCTGACAGGTATACTGTTTGCTCTTCCTTCTTTTTCCTTCCTACTTAGAGCACAGCTGTGGTGGCTGAAGCTCCAATAGCTCTTTGGTTCATGATATCACCTAAGGTCAGAAACCAGTACTAAGAATCGTGGAACAGAAAGTCCAGGGTCCCTTATGACTTTGGACGCTCTGTATCAGCCCTGAACTGCCTACCTCTAGATTCATTTTATGTTATAAATATGAATATAAATACAAATATCTTGTTCGAGGCACTTTTTATTGTTAAATATAGTTGAACTTCACCCTAAATAATAGAGAAACATACTGTGTGAATCATCTTCCAAACAGAATTTTTCTCTCAGCATTATATTTTTGTTGCTCAGCATAAGGCAGGTACAGTGTTAAAATCATTAATTCTGGGATTGGACCGGCTGGTTTACAGCCCAGCTCTGTCACTGATAGCTATGAGACTTGGGGGTAATTAATTACATTTTTCTGAACCTTAGTTTGCTCATAAAACAGGGATGAAAATAGTACCCCTGCCAGAGGAATGTCAAGAGAATTAAATGAGTTCATATGTATATGGAAAGTGCTTACAGTAGTACCTACAGCAAAATAATTAAGCTATAGAGAATTATTAACTATTATTTTGCTACTTATCCATGATGATACAGTTCAGTTTTAAGTGCCATATAATATTACATTTTATAAACATGCTATAACTTATGTTTTCATTTGGTTTGATGTGTTTGTTTCCAGTTTTTAACTTTTACTAAATGATGATGCATCGAACATATATCTTGTGAATTTTGAATATACATGTGAAGGTTTCTCCAGGGTATCTACCCAGAAGTAGAAATTCTGGGTCTAGGGACGTGTGCACTTCCAGCCTGGCTTGATAAAGCTAAATTGCTTTCCAAAGTGGTTGTAACAATTTGTATAAGAAAAGTGCCCATTGCATTTCATCTTTGCCAAATCTTAATGTAATTAGAATTAATTTTTGCCAATCCGATGATACAGCAAGGTATCACTTTGTTGTTGTTTAATTTGCATTTTCCTGATTACTAACAAAGCTGGAAATAATTTCATGTGATTTGGAGCCATTTAGGTTTCCTCTTCTGATAACATCCTGTTCCTGTCATTTCTTGTTTTTCTCCTGGGTTGTTTATCTTTTCCTTTTTGAATTTGTTTATGTAATAATGTTACAAACACCTCTTCCCTTTCTGTGACTTGCCTTTCTGCAATCTTTAGGGCACAGAAAATTTAATGCAGTCAAATTTATCAGTCTTTAATTATTGATGTCTTTGCCTTAAGAGTTGCCTCCCTACCACAAGGTCATAAGGATTTTCTTCTATATTTTTATTGCAACAGGAATTTTTTTTTTTTTTGGTCTGCTGTGTAAAGTAGAAATTTGTTATTGTTGTTGCTGTTATATAAGTTAACGATCTCAACACTATTGACTGAGTAGTCTGTCCACACTGATTTGTAAGGCCACATCTGTCACGTATTAAGTCCCCATATGTACACAAGTCTGTTGCCCAGCTCTCTGGTGTGTATCATTTGTCTATTTGCTATTTTGGTGCCAATACGCACTGTCTGAATCTGTCTCCAAGGGGTCTTTAATCCATGAGATAATTCAAGAACCTTGGTTTGTTGGCATCGTACAGATAAATCAAATCATCGGATGGATTTTCCCCCATTCAGACAGCTCTTCCAGCACTACGTAGGACAAGTCTCAGTGCCACAGAGACACAGCAGAAGGGAGGAATAGGTTTAACTCAAAGCTGCATTTACTCTTTTCTCAATCTATACCCTGTGGTGTTTCAGCCTCCAAAATCCGTACACACATTCTGCCACCATCAAAGTCTACTCTACATGATGCTGTACTTGCCAGTCTCCCTTACCCACATTGTTGCACAACAAAGCCATTTGTCTTTCTAATGGTCTAGAGGAAAAGATGGTATCTAGGCAATATTTATAACCTGCATAATATGAAGTGCTTGTGACAGAGACCATCATATTGGAGATGTAAACCGTCACCAAATCCCCACATGCATGACCCTAAAAAGACTGAGAGAATTGGAAATAAATTATCCACTCACCAGATGGGGTGTTATCTCCTTGGCTCTTTCAGGAAAGGACAGAATGAAGTGATCAGAGAGTGGGAGGGAAGGTGAGTGTAGCTACCTACGTGCGTTATTTGCTTTTTTCTCATTTTCCAACATCACAATAATAAGCCAAACAAACTATACCAGAAAGAACGCTAATTTTGTCTTATAAATCAAATTTTAAAAAGCCTGCAACACCCCAAAAATGTTTAAATGGTTGCCAAACCCCCTGGGCACCAGGAAATGTTAGTGAGTCTGCCTTAGCAGCCTCAACCACAATCAATCAGACAGGAACATAAAAAGCAAGGTCCAGTGGTTTTCCTAAACATCCAGGATCTCTAGCCAAGGATTGAGGTTTAATGAAGAGAGAAGAATTGAGCCTCAGGGACTAGGTCTTCAGAAGGGGAAGATTACCTAGAGGTGTGGGCAGCTCCCAACCCCCATCAGACAGTCCAGCCAGGGGGCATTACTCTGTCATTCTTCTTCAAGCTTTTGGTGGCAGATTGATTTATCCCTGTGCTGCTTCCCCACGTCTCCATGGACCTTTGCCATTTAAACCATAAGAATATTCAAGTGGTGACAACTGTTGCTCTACTTTTTTCTCATTGTGTGTGTGTGCATGTCTTTTCTCTCCTCTCCTGTCTCTGCGTTTACAGGTTTGTGGTTTTGTTGTAGGAGACTACAGCCATTTTCTCCTCCACAGTCTTTTTGTTTGTTTGTTTTTTTTAAGATTTTATTAGTAAGTAATCTCTACACCCAACGTGGGGCTCGAATTCACAATCCTGAGACCGAGACTGGGTCAGCCAGGCTCCTGCCCGCCTATCTATCTATCTATCTATCTATCTATCTATTTATTTATTTATTTGACAGACAGAGATCACAAGTAGGCAGAGAGGCAGGCAGAGAACAGACTCCCGCTGAGCAGGGAGCCCTATGCAGGACTTGATCCCAGGACCCTGGGATCACGACCTGAGCCAAAGGCAGAGGCTTTAACCCACTGAGCCACCCAGGCATCCCTCCTTCACAGTCTTATAGAGCTCCTTCCACACAGCGAACATTAATATCTTCTCCTTGACTATAGGAAACAGATTAACAATTATGGTGTATTGTTCTCCAGAAAGCTATCTGTGGATCTGTTTGCTCCATCCTGAAGATAAAATGTGTATATTTCAAGACAAAAAAGAATATGTGTTGTTTTCACTGTCCAATGCAAAGTCTCTGTCCAGAAAGCTCTTGCTTGTAGTTTAATGAGTCTTATAACAACCAGGAAGTCCTTTTAGAATCTCAAATGATGTAAAAAAGAAATGTTATGATTGGCTATCATGGAGAGTCCAGGTTCCCTGCACTGAAAAGCCAGACTCCTAAGCACCCATGCCAGCTCGAGCATTCTACTCATAGTGGGAGAGCCAGAAGTAGTGTGAATTGTACCAGAAAGTCACTTAGTGTTATTTCAGATATAGATAAAGGGATATAAAGCAAATGAACAATCCATAAACAAACCTTTGACCAGCTGAGTTTCTTGGTGCCAATGACCAAGTACCATTATAGCACTGGGGTCAAGATCTGTACTGTTCTCCAATTTGAAATGCTCTGTAATTTAAGAAATGTTTTAAATGTCCAGATGAAAAATAAATAGTCTATAGTTTAGTTAATTTTATTGTACTGATGTTAATTTGTTATTTTGAGAAGTGTAGCCTGATTCTATAAGATTAGGAGATTGTCAGGTAAAGGAACTCTCTGTACTGTCTATGCAACTTTTCCATAAACCTGAAATTATTCTGAAGTCAAAATTTTATTTTTAAACAAATAATCCAGGGCAATAATAGATGTTGAAAGTTATAGGAACAAACACAAATGGCTCACACTGAGGTAGAAAAACCAAAAGCCAAGCTGTCCAGGCTGTGTATTAGGAAACTGACAATTCTACTGATTACCTTTATGACCTTAAGCCACCTAACCTTTTTTTTGTTTATCATTCCAGAGTAAAAGAGCCATCAGATTGATCTCTAAAACATGGAAAAATTCAGAATTATTCACAGCCATGCCCTCCAAGCCACAATTTCACCAAATATAAAAATTTAGTACAAACAAATTTAATCCTGCAAACTTCTAGTTCACCCAGGCAGTATCAGTTCTGCTGTGTGCAAATATCAAATCATTTTAAGAAAACAGGGAACTGAAGAGTTGGTAATAAAGAAAGACAATGTACTGGAAGTAAAGGTTTACATGAGATAACACTGAAAGATAAATATTGAACACATATGAATTGTGATCCTGGAACTGCAGAGAGAGCTTTTGCTAGGAGGTGTAAGAGCACCCTTTTATAAGTACTTTAGTCAGAAATGCTTCTAAGCAGTTAAGGACATGCAATCCTATGTCATGGGGAGAGAGTTTCAGAAACACTTCCCCAGTAATTTATTTCAAAGATCCAGCCATAGTTATTGAGATCTAAGAAGCCAGAAATCAAAAACACTATTTCATAAATCAGAATAATTTTGTTTGTATGCTTCATAATACATAATAGATGTTATACATCTATGTTACACATAATATATGTTATATATAATATATATAATACATAATAGATGTTATAATATGTTATACATATATACATAATACATAATAGATGTTAGCTACAAATAAAATTAACTTCCAGTTTCTTGTATTAAGAGAGGCAAGCATTAGAAAGTTCTAGAGAGCAGATTCTGAGTGAAACTGTATCATATCTGTTGTTATTTTAAAAGGAAAAATTTCATTTATATTGAAATTATGTAGTATGCTACATCAATTGTTTTTTTCAAAACAGTATTTTCTCACAGCTTGGTCACAAGGAAGAGGAACTTCTGTTCTGAGTTCTCGAATTCCTTAATCACATTTCCCTTCTAAGTGGGCATACTGAGGAACTTAATACCTATGGCTAGAAAGAACCACCATAATACTTCAGTGGATCATTTGGAGGGTAAAATGGAATAATAAGGTTGAGGTTTTTTGAAATTTTTAAAAATAATTTTGTAATACAAATTTTTCTTCATCAAATCAGGCACCTCTTGGTGCCTATCATTGTACTGGGGAAGGAGGTGTAAAGAGCTGATTGTTCCCAGGAGGTGCTGGGGTAAAGTCATAACTAAACACACCAGGCACTGGGGAAGAGTAGTGTCTACTCCCAGAATGCACTAGGGTTGTTAGTGGTGACTGCTTTCAAGAGACACGGAGTGGGGTTATTAAAATGGTGGCTGCCCCAAGAAACATGGAGTGTAGAGTGGTGACTGCCCCATAGAAGCCTTCAATCCAGACAAATGCATAGGCTCAATACACAGAACTAGGAATTAAAATGGGATAAGGACAGAGTACTCTGAAGCATATGAGTAGCCCTTAAATCATACTTTAGGACCAAGGAAAGTTTTCCAGGGGAGGGAACATCTAAGTCATAAAAATGAATGAAGATTAGCTAGGCCTGGTTGTAATGGGGAGGGATAGAGAGTGCTGCTGGTATTGGTTGTGACAGTGAGAGACACAAAAAGAAATAAAATAATTTCCTATGACTAGAACAGAGCACAAAAAAGAGATATAGAAGAGGAGCTCTATCTAGTTCATGGAGGGAAGGATTTGTAAATTATTTTAAAGTTTCGTTCCTTATTCTATCTGATGGAAATTGAAAGCTAGAAAGGGTTTTGATCAAGGTAGTGACATGAATGGATTCACAATTGGACGACATCTTTCTGATTTCACTTTGGGAAGACAGATTGGAGAGGAGCAAATTTGGAAGCAAGGGGACCAACTATGAAACTATCCATGTAATTGAGGCAACTATGGCTTAGACTGCTGTGGTGGCAAGGAGCCCAGAGGAGAGTAGATAGAACTGACAGAATATATATAGGATGGAATCAACAGGACTTGGTAAGTGATTGGATACATCAGGTGGGAGAGGAATCAGAAGCCTAGTCAACTCCCATCCAAGTACTAACCAGGCCCGACCCTGCTTAGCTTCCGAGATCAGACGAGATCAGGCACGTTCAGGGTGGTATAGAAGCCTAGTCAACTGAAGGCGTAGCACTGTCACTCCAGGAGATAGGGACTGGAGTTAGCATCAGATATGGGGGTAAAGATAATGAGTCTCTCTGGAAGCAAACAAAGATTGACATTCTTAATAGACATCCAGGTGATGATATCCAATAGACCATTAGGATCTGTCTTGAAACTCCTCCTTATATTGGGAATAGAAGTTTGGAACTTGTAGAGGCCTTTTGAGAACATTATCATGGCTATATTAATGTAATAAGAGAGGACAAATAATAAAGGTGAGAGGGTTTAGGTATTGTTTTGGAAATATGAGAATATTCAGCCCAAGGCATGTATAAGAAAATAACTCAACCAAAATAGATCTGAGAAAAAGGCTCCATTTCTGAAAAGAGAAAAGATCAGCCACTTAGCAATCACCTGCTCTGAGACCTGACCTTTTAAGGATAGGCTATCATCTGGGGAGGAAATAATCTGCCCTCTGGTAAAGTCCCTCATCAAGGTCACTCATTTCCTTGACTTCTGAAAAGTCAGGGTGGGAATTAAACCTGAAGCAAAAGTGTTAGAGACACACATGGGTGTGAGTGATTACCTAGTCAGATTCCCTCATTTATAGAGGAAGGAACTAAGGCCCAGAGAGAGTAAGCAACATGCCCTCTGGTCACACAGCTAGTCAGTGAGATGTATAAGCCAGGTGTCAACTTGGCTTGGCTTACCCCACCCTTTAAAATCCTAATTAGATGAACTTGAACCCCTATGTCATATCCTATGAAAAACCTTATGCCACAATTTGCCTCCCAACTTCTGTGAATTCTTATGGGATTTTTGTTTCTCCTTGTCATCTCTAGTTCTGATTTCCAGCATTTGTTAAGTTTCTTATTCTCTACTCTTTCTTGTGCCTCTTCTTTTATCTTCTTCCCCTGGCATTGAGCCAACTAAATATGGGAACAACTCTTTCTTGACTTCTAGACTTCTACCCCTAATCAAATGCTATCATTTACACAAGGCCACTCTGTGTTGTGAAGTTTTATGAAAAAATTTCGGTAACATGAAAACACATTATACATATTCCAATATCATACATATTTTTAGTGAATATTTGACCTTTAAAAAAAGGCCCATATAGGCGAACCTATATGGTCATAGAAGAGACTATGGACTCTGAAAAACAACCTGAGGGTTTTGAAGGGGCGGGGGTGGGAGGTTGGGGAAACCAGGTGGTGGGTAGTAGGGAGGGCACGTATTGCATGGAGCACTGGGTGTTGTGCAAAAACAATGAATACTGTTTTGCTGAAAAAATATATAAATAAATTTTTTAAAAAAAGGAAAAAAAGTCCCATATATACAATGGAATATTATTTAGTCATAAAAAAGAAGGAAATCTTGCAATTTGCAACAATGCTGATGGATTTTAAGGGCTTTACACTGACTGAAATAAATCAGAGAAAAATACTGAGTAATCTCACTTATATGTGGAATCTAAAAAAAAAAAAAAATGAGCTCATAGAAATAGAGAACATGGGCATCTGGGTGGCTCAGTCAGTTAAGCATCTGCCTTCAGCTCTGGTCATGATCCCAGGGTCCTGGGATCAAGCCCTGCTTCAGGTTCCCTCCTCAGTGGGGAGCCTGCTTCTCCCTCTTCCTCTGCTGCTCCCCCTGCTTGTGGTCTCTCACACATATGCTCTCCCTCTCTGTGTCAAATAAAGAAAATTAAAGTTAAAAAAGAAGAGAGAAGAGATTGGTGGTTGCCAGAAGTGGCGGTGCTTGGGGTGGGTGAAATGGGTGAAGGAGGTCAGAAGGTACAAGCTTCCAGTTATAAAACAAGTCGTGGGGGGCACCCGGGTGACTCAGTGGGTTAAGCCACTGTCTTTGGCTCAGGTCATGATCTCAGGGTCCTGGGATCGAGTCCCGCATCGGGCTCTCTGCTCGGCAGGGAGCCTGCTTCCCTCTCTCTCTCTCTGCCTGCCTCTCTGTCTACTTGTGATCTCTCTCTGTCAAATAAATAAACAAACTCTTTAAAAAAAAAATAAGTCTTGGGTATGTACATAAACACATGACTGTAGTCAATAATACTATATTGCATATTTGAAAGTTGCTAAGAAGGTTCTTAAATATTCTCATTATAAGAAAAAAATTGTAATTATGTATGACAATGGATTTTAACTAGACTTATTATGGTGATCATTTTGCAATATCTACAATTGTTAAATCATTATGTTAGACACCTGAAATTATTGTAGTGTTATGTGGCAATTATACCTCAAAAAATTTAGAAAGTCCCTCTACCTTTTTCTGACAACGCAAGCACCAACTCTCTTAATCTCTATTTCTTATACTCTTGCCAACTAATTCTCTCCTCCTTTCCCTTCCCCTTTTCTTCTTCTACTTAATTTGTGTTCCATAGCCTTTCATCCCAAGTGTTGATCAGTGTGCATTTCCTTCCTAAGGAAACTCTAGAGACACCCACTGAAATATCAGTTTTTCTCACCCCATTTTACAGATCTGGTCCCATCTTCTTTGCGCTGAGCCAGTTGCCTAGTCCATTTGACCCTGAGAAAACCCCTCCCATCTTTCCCAGGTCCTGCTCTCTCACTGCCTACCTCACCTCAGTCTTTCCTGGAAGTAGTAGCATGTAACTCGCAGAATCATGCTTATGTTTGGAGTGAGGTGAACTGAGCACATCAGTGTGTCCTATTGTCTTTTAATTGCTTTCACTCCTGCAGACTTCGAACAACCTTCTTCACCCTTCAGCTCAGCACTGATTTATTCAGCTTGTGCAAGCAATTTGTTCACTTTTAATTAGACCCAATTTAATTATTTTATCAGTAAAATAAACCAAAAGAACTATAAAACAACTTTTAAGTGAAATCACATTTCTGCCTGAAGGGATATAAGAAATGAAATTATTATCTCATTTTACCTACCTCTTACAAAGAGAAGATTGCCTACATTGTCTTTTTATTTCCCAAGATCTTCTGCCTTTATTAGGAAAATACTTGGGAAATCAGGCTTGGAATAGAGGAAAGAAAATAAGTAAAGGTAGTTTTTAATAGAGAGCAGATATTTAAGGGCATAAGGCAGGGTCTTTCCAGGTTTGCTCTTTAGCAGTCCCTACTTCACAATGATCTGGGAGCGGGTTAGGAGTACCAATTTCCTATCCCATTCCCAGGATTTCTAACTTAGTAGGTCTGAGAGGTGGGAACAAGAGGCCTTGCTTCTGGGTACCCAGGCTTTCTTATTCACTAATTGACCACTTTTGCTTCTCCAGCAAGTTTGCCTTGTCCTACTCAGTCATTCATGTTTTCTTCTATCTTTGACAACTTCCAGAGCTTGCTGTTTGTGTTTATTCATTTCTCTGTTGATAGCCTATCTGTTACCTTTCCTGTGTGTAACCTCAACTCTCCAACCATCTTGTTGGGGCGGGAACCGTGCATTATAGAACTTTTTCTCTGCACTTAGCCAAATACCCTGTATTCAACTCTATGCTCCCTCCGCTACGCCAGTCTGTCCAACCTTTCAAAGCCCAAAGACCTCTTCTTTCATCAAAAAATTTCATAACCTTGGGGCGCCTAGGGGGCTCAGTGGGTTAAGCCGCTGCCTCCGGCTCAGGTCATGATCTCGGGGTCCTGGGATCGAGCCCCACATCGGGCTCTCTGCTCAGCAGGAAGCCTGCTTCCTCCTCTCTCTCTCTGCCTGCCTCTCTGCCTACTTGTGATCTCTCTGTGTGTGTCAAATAAATAAATAAAATCTTAAAAAAAAAAGAGATTCGAAAAAAAAATTTCATAACCTACACCTCAGAGTTGGTATAATTTTAGTATATTGGATTGAGGAAATACATAATAGCAAAAGTTTACCATGAAGTCAGTAATGCCCTTAAACAAATTTGCAATATATCCATTTCAACCCTATCTGCTACACATTTGCAAAGGTAGCGGTAGCAACAACATGGATGGAGCTAGAGAGTATAAAGCTAAGCAAATTAAATCAGGGAAAGGCAAACACTATATGATTTCACTCATATGTGGAATTTAAGAAACAAACAAAAAAGAAATCAAAAGGGAAAAAAAGAGAGAGAGAGAGAGAGAAGCTAACTGAAGAACAGGCTCTTAACTATAGAGAACAAACCGATGGTTACCAGAAGGGAGGTGAGTGAGGGGAGGGGTTAAATATTTGATGCGAATTAAGGAATGCATTTGTCCTAATGAACACAGGGTCATGTATGGAAGCGTTGAATTATTATATTTTATACCTGAAACTATTATAACACTGTATGTTAAGTGAAATTAAAATAACCAAATAAAAACTTAAAAGGAAAAAAGAGAAAGAAAAAAGAAGTAGTAGTTCACATATGTATGCAGCATTATCATGTGTTCCATCTACAGACTATGCCTGGAGCACATACGAATTCTCTAATATCTCACTATCATCAGGCTTAACCCCGGGCAGCAGCTAAGGGCCAGTATTTACAGTTCCCTCTCTTGGCCTCAAATTTGAAGGAGGGCACCCAAATAGAAGGTCAAAGTGTTCAGAAAGTGTAGAATCCCTTTCTTCAGCTAACAGGAAATAATGACAGGTCTGACCATATCCTAATTGCCACACTGGCACATTGCCTAGTAGCCCTCAGTGGATTAATCCTATACCCAAATCTATGAAGAAATGTCATTTAACTTGGGACCTGGTAGAAACCACCAATTCTCGCCAAAGATTCTATGTATTTGCCCACATAGCTCACCCCCCTTGTAGCCGAGGTTAGACTATGTGGCTGATTCTGGCCGCGATTTGATTATGAGCAAAGTAATGTAGTTCACTACATCTCTGTTATAGCTCTATTTAAAGCCACCTGTTGAGATTATGAGGCAGAGGGAGCCTGGAGCCCTGAGCCACTGGGTTGAGGAGAGCTACTTTGGAGCTGCAAACCCTTCATAGGTTGTGCTAAGCCACTGAGATTTAGGGCTTCCTCTCACAGCCTGGCCTGTAGCTTAGCCTGACTAATATACTAGGCAAAGCATGAAGAAAGGGCCTTCACAGGAGACAAACTACTAACTGCCTAGATTCTCACAGATGTGCACACGTGCACATGCACGCGCACGCGCGCACACACAGGGTGGGGGGAGGTAGACAGGGGAGGTGGAGAAAGAAAGCTTGGAGTATTTGAGAATACTGAATAAGAAGAACAGATGTAGATGGGAGCTTGGTCACATGAAGTCTAATGTAGTGAAAAGTCTGGGTTTTATACAAAACAATCATAATCATTCAACGTATTAAGAGACCTGACATGATCTGATTTGCACTTTAGAAAAACAACATTGGCTGTTAGGAGGAAACCAGGGTGGAAAGGGAGCAAGCAAGGATGTAGAAAGCCGATAGGAGTCTGTGCAGTGGTCCATACAAGAGACGAAGCAGCAGAAATGTTGAGAAGCAGATGGATTTGAAAAATATTTAGGTGAACACATGTAGAATTTAAAAATAGCTTGACTGTTCATCAAAAAAATGAAATTTTACCGTTTGCAACAACATGGATGAACTAGAGGGTATTACGTTAAGTGAAGTAAGTAAGAGAAAGACAAGTATTTTATAATTTCACTCATATGTGGAATTTAAGAAACAAAACAGATGAACATAGGGGAGGGATGGGGAAAAATAAGATGAAATCAGAGAGGGAGATAAACCGTAAGAGACTCTTAGCTATAGGAAACAAACTGAAATTTGCCTGAGGGGAGGCCGCTGGAAGGGGTAGGGTAACAACTGGGTGATGGGCATTAAGGAGGGTACTTGATGTAATGAGCACTGGGTCTTATATGCATGTGATGAATCACTAAATTCTACCTCTGAAACTAATACACTGTATGGTAATTAATTGATTTTAAATATAATTTTTAAAAATAGACTGTAGCAGATGAAGAAGAAATCAAAGATAACTTCCAGGTCATTTGGGTAAAGGGAGATGCTACTCATAGGAATGGGGGCTACTGGAACCAAAGTGAATTTTGGAGAGAGTCCAAAGCTTTAGAAATATTAAAGCTGAGATACCGAGAAAAGAAGAGAAGATGGCAAAGAAGCAGTGGGACACTCTTTTCCAAAACTCATGAAAGATGTCTGAGCTCCAAATACACCTAATGGGAGACCAGCTTGCTGGGTACCTGGTAATACGCTAAACTCCAATGAACCTGGGGAATAATGAAGTAGAGCATAACAGACCATAGAACTTTTTTCTTGTCTGTTTAAGAAACAATTGCTGTCCTTGAAAATCTGTTGTAGTAAGGCTCTTATGGACCAAGATGCTAAGAAAAAATCAGGGTAAACCACGTTCACAAAAAAGACTGGTAATGGAGACTGAGTGTGGTATGCTAGTAATACTTCTATAAAGATCTACTCTCTGATCATTCCCACAAAACCCCATTCTGTAGGATTTCATTTGTGGCATGTTTTCATTACCTTCTACAGAAGTACATCCTTCAAATTAAATTTTATCTAGGTGATTGCTATTTCCTTTTCACTCTGCCTTTGCTTTTCACTCCCATCAGCCTCCAAAAGCCACAATTTCCACCCCATCCTGTGCAAGGGCCTCAGACGCATTTCTTATTCAAAATTTCTTTCTCTCTGGAGGAAGTCAGCATCTGGCATCCTAATTATAGGACACGTTTTGTACCCGGTGAATGAGCACAATCACAGCTCTTGCTCTTCCCAGTGGGAAGGACAGAGCACTTTCTGGTACTTACAAGAACTGATTGCCCACAGCAGCTATATGTAGAATCCTGGAGCCGCATACAAGGCAAATGAAGGCTCTGATGTTCTGCCATCCTCAAGGCTCCTAGTCTCTCTGAATTCCACTGAAGAATAAGGTCTCCCCTTGGGCCATTCCTTTCCCAGCTTTCCCAGCCAAGTTCTGGAACTGGAAGCCTTAGTGACAGGCTTTTAAACTGTGATTTCTGTTCTGTGGTCTGCAACTAAACGTATTTCCTTGAATCTAAAATGCCATCAACTTAATAATATGTTGTGAGGATAAAAAGAAATATTGTCATATCAATTATGTGACATATCCTAGGTTCAAAACATTAAAATGTGGGGAAAAAAGTATACTTTGGATTCTAATAAATATAGGTTTTTCTAACAGGGAGGAGGAAGAAGTTTCCATAAAGGAATAATTCTATTCCCCTTACTTTTGTTTCTCCATCTATAAAATGGGTATGGGTAAAAAAGGTAGAGGACTACATAAAAGTAGTGGCCATTTCCTCAAGCAAATCCAATCAGAATAAGTGGGGGAAATAACAAAATGAATAGGGAATGGGTGATGAGCTTGTAGTATTGCAAGTTTTTCCTTGATCTAGTAGAATATTTGGGAAATGGATAGGAAGGAATTTCTCTGGATTTTTTATTTAATTGAGGTTGATGAAAAGCTTTTTGTTGTTTTGACACTTCTGTGGGAAACAAACAACTTGCAAAACATGTTAGCAGCATTTCCTGCATTAGTAGGTAAGCATCGAATAATGAAAATGACACTTTCTCTATAATTGGTGATGTTTCTGTACCTGGTTCCCCCAATAGCAAAGGGAAATATAGAAGGTCTAGGACAGTGTTGTGATAATGGGCCAGGAGTTTTTATTTCAATAAAAGTAGGTGCATGTTAGTGCCTATGAAGAATAATATATATCAAACCCCTAATTTCATATATCAGTCTCATATCAGAGTTATAGTCAGTGTTCTATCACTGTTAAAGTCAATATTTAAGCTTTAAAAAAAGTGAGTTGACTTAAAACATATTGCATTTAATAAAACAAATGATCTTTGGGTATGGTAAAAATTGGAAAGGTAATTCAAGAATGATTGCAGTTTGGGGAAAACTGATATAATTGATTGATTTAAGGACATACTAACCCCTGACTACTCTAAGGTGGCTATTGTTTGTTAACTAGAAGTCTAAGAGGAAATTATTTTGTAAGATTCATGCATTTCGTAGGGCTCAGGGTAGAGTGTTTTAAAAACCCCTGTGGTTAATTGAAGGCCAAACTTTCTTAGATTCCAATTAATTTTTTTTATTTATTTTCAGCGTAACAGTATTCATTGTTTTTGCACCACACCCAGTGCTCCATGCAATATTTGCCCTCCCTATTACCCACCACCTGATTCCCCAACCTCCCACCCCCCGCCCCTTCAAAACCCTCAGGTTGTTTTTCAGAGTCCATAGTCTCTCATGGTTCATCTCCCCTTCCACTTTCCCTCAACTCCCCTCTCCTCTCCATCTCCCCATGTCCTCCATGTTCTTTGTTATGCTCCACAAATAAATGAAACCATATGATATTTGACTCTCTCTGCTTGACTTATTTCACTCAGCATAATCTCCTCCAGTCCCGTGCATGTTGCTACAAAAGTTGGGCATTCATCCTTTCTGATGGAGGCATAATACTCTATTGTGTGTATGTACCACATCTTCCTTATCCATTTGTCCGTTGAAGGGCATCTTGGTTCTTTCCACAGTTTGGCGACTGTGGCCATTGCTGCTACAAACATTGGAGTACAGATGGCTCTTCTTTTCACTACATCTGTATCTTTGGGGTAAATAACCAGCAGTGCAATTGCAGGGTCATAGGGAAGCTCTATTTTTAATTTCTTGAGGAATCTCCACACTGTTCTCCAAAGTGGCTGCACCAACTTGCATTCCCACCAACAGTGTAAGAGGGTTCCCTTTTCTCCACATCCTCTCCAACACACGTTGTTTCCTGTCTTGCCAATTTTGGCCATTCTAACTGGTGTAAGGTGATATCTCAATGTGGTTTTAATTTGAATCTCCCTGATGGCTGGTGATGATGAACATTTTTTCATGTGTCTGATAGCCATTTGTATGTCTTCATTGGAGAAGTGTGCCCATTTTTTGATATGATTATCTGTTTTGTGTGTATTGAGTTTGAGGAGTTCTTTGTAGATCCTGGTCATCAACCTTTTGTCTGTACTGTCATTTGCAAATATCTTCTCCCATTCCGTGTGTTGCCTTTTTGTTTTGTTGACTGTTTCCTTTGCTGTGCAGAAGATTTTGATCTTGATGAAGTCCCAAAAGTTCATTTTCACTTTTGTTTCCTTTGCCTTTGGAGACATATCTTGAAAGAAGTTGCTGTGGCTGATATCAAAGAGGTTACTGCCTATGTTCTCCTCTAGGATTCTGATGGATTCTGTCTCATGTTGAGGTCTTTTATCCATTTCGAGTTTATCTTTGTGTACAGTGTAAGAGAATGGTCGAGTTTCATTCTTCTACATATAGCTGTCCAGTTTTCCCAGCACCATTTATTGAAGAGACTGTCTTTTTTCCACTCTATATTTTTTTCCTGTTTTATCAAAGATTATTTGACCATAGAGTTGAGGGTCCATATCTAGGCTCTCTACTCTGTTCCACTGGTCTATGTGTCTGTTTTTATGCCAGTACCACACTGTCTTGGTGATCACAGCCTTGTAGTAAAGCTTAAAAGATTCCAATTAATTTTAATATCAAGATAGTGTACTGTTTATCAAGAATCTAAGTGTAGACTAAATTTAATTTTATAGTTGTTTGTTTGTTTGTTTGTTTTCCCTTCATGGTCCTGCCTAACTGATATACATTTTAAGGAACTAGACATGAAGGGAAAATAACTCTCTAGTCTTCACTTACTACTACTTTCTAGTGTTACTTGAATTTTCTTCCCATTTTTAAAATCAGTATTTGCTCTAGCCATAGACACTTGTAAATATGGCTTCTTCCTAGGATGTGCTCTTATTTATAGACACAAAGCACACATACACACAACACACATACACTTATCCCATCCCCCTTACAGACACAATGCACACATACACTCAACACACACACACACTTATCCCATCCCTCTTACAGACACAATGCACACATACACACAACACACACACACACTTATCCCATCCCCCTGATCTCAGCTCAAACCCCACCTTTTCAGGGACAAGGCCTCACTCCTCTGCAGTGCAATCACGTTGGGCCCTAATCTCCTTTGTTGGTGAATATACAGTTGACCCTTGAAGAGCACAGGGGCTAGGGGTGCAGACACTCTGCACAGTCAAAATAATAAGCACAAGTCAAAATCTACATATAATTTTTGACTCTCCAAAAACAACTACTAAGAACCTACTATTGGCTGGAAACCTTTTGGATAACATAGTCAATTAGCACATATTCTGTATGTCATTTGTATTATATTCTTCCTTCTTACAATAAAGTAAACTCGAGAAAAGATATTTTAAAAATCATAAATTACATTTACAGTACTATGCTGTATTGAAAAAAAAATCCACATATAAGTGCACACAAGTGGTTCAAACCCATGTTGTTCAAGGGTCAACTTTATATTTATTTCTATGAGTGTGTGTTTAGCTTCTGAGTGCCTCACTAGAGTGCAAGTTCCAGAAAAAAAGAGATGGATGTGTAGGTTTTACTCACTTAATACAAAACAAGAGTTCAATAAATATTTTTTGGTTCAAAGAATGACTGGTTGATTGACCCCTTAACAGTGAAAATCGAAATTTGCTGAAGATGGGGTTTCCTTGGTTTGTTAAAATAAAAAAGTAAAGGACTAGGGTTAATTGGAATGTGGGCCAGGCTAGATGGAGAAAGTTGGGGAACAAGAACAGGATTTCTCAGTAAACTGTAATTAACTCAGTACGTTAGGCTAATGGTCCACCAAATAGAAATGTACCCCCTACCATCTAGAGGACATTCTGCCCAGGGGGAAATGATAGTGGTGCTAGAAGGAATTACTACTTCCAGTCAGAGAGATCTGAGTATGAATTAGCAAAACTAGAAACTTCTCAAGCTTATTGTTAGTGGGAGGTACCATTTCAGAAAATTAGGAGAGAAAGACTTTGTAACTGGATGGACCTTGTAGAGTTGCTTCAGACAGGGCACTCCCTCTAGGCAAGCAGTAATAAACCACACCTCAGATAAAAGGATTACACAATACCCCCTTGTTTCCTGATCTACTTTTGGAAAGAAGTAGCTTACTTAGAAGAATGAGTAAACAGTGGGTTAGGGAGCCCCAGTCCCAATGGTTCTTGGCCCCACCCAACCCATTCCAGTAAGTTTCTGGCAGAGCAAAGCCTAGGATTCACAGCTCTGGTCAGGTGCTTTCCCTGCCTAAAACTCTTCAGGACTCCATTCTACTCTCACCACAAAAGCCTTAACAAGCCAGCTGGTCGGGCTCCCTGCTCAGTGGGGAGCCTGCTTCTCCCTATCCCTCCGCTGCTCCCCCTGCTTATGCTCTCCTTGTGTCAAATAAATAAATAGAATCTTTTTTTTTTAAAGGGCGGGGGGGGCGTTCCTGGGTGGCTCAGTTGGTTAAGCCTCTGCTTTTGGCTCAGGTCATGATCCCAGAATCCTGGGATTGAGTCCTCCATCGGGTTCCCTGCTCAGTGAGGAGCCTGCTTCTCCCTCTCCCTCTGCTGCTCCCCCTGCTTGTGCCCTCTCTCTCTCTGTCAAATAAGTAAAATCTTTAACAAGCCATCTGGTCCTTGTCTGGCCCTCCAGACTCAGTCCTTGTTCTTTGTCCCGTACTTCGTGTGCTCTATAGGACACTCCTATGACCTTTTCTTTTTGTTTCTAGACCCAGTTCTTCTCCATGGAACACCCCTGCACAACCTTCCTACCTAGCTAAGTGTGTGTATACATATATATATATGTATACACACACATATACAAACATGGACATTATTTTCTGAACCACTGAAACATCTTGCCCCTTTACCCATAACTACTTTAGGATGAATTTTCTAGGAACAAGAACATTTTCTTATAAAACCACAATATAATTATTATAATAGGGAAATTTGACATAACTAAAATGCTATTACTAATCTTCAAATAATTTTTAAATTTTATGCATTGTCCATTTATGTCCTTTATACCTATTTTATCCCCCCCAGGCCAGGATCCAACCCAGGATCACACATTACACTTAGTTATCATATCTTTTTAGTCTGTTTTATTTTTTTTAAGATTTATTTTATTTATTTATTTGACAAAGAGAGAGAGAGAGAGAGATCACAAGTAGGCAGAGCGGCAGGCAGAGGGAAAGGGAGAAGCAGGCTCTCCACTGAGCAGGGAACCCAATGTGGGGCTCAATCCCAGGACCCTGGGTTCATGACCTGAGCCAAAGGCAGCCCATTTAACTGACTGAGCCACCTAGGAGCCCCTTTTTAGTGTTTTAATCAGAAATAGTTCCTCTGCCTTTTTTTGACCTTTAACATTTAATACCTTTAACGTAAGCTGGTTATTTTGTAAAATAATCCCCAGCTTGAGGATTTTCAGTGTTTCCTTGTGACTACCACAGAAATGATGCTGTGTCCTTGGTACATGATAACAACAGAATGTCAGGTTATACCATATTGGTGATTTTGCTTTAATCTCTTAGGTTAGGTGTGCCTGCCATGTTTCTTTACTACAATGATTCTTTTTTTTTTACTATTGTAATTAATAATTTGGGGGAAAGATACTTTGAAACTATGGAAATATTCACTTCTTCATCAATCTTAAGTCTACTTGTTTAGCATCCATTTTACATCTGTTTTATTTTAAAGAAAGCTTATTTTACAGTGTGAATAAAGAAAAGCAAAGGATATGATATGAAAAATGGACTTTTTAAACCACCCCACCTAAAATACCTGCATCTCCCATATTAATTCAGTCTTCCTTTTTGAAGTCCTTATTGTCTAAAATTGAGAGAAGCCTGATATGTATGTCACTAGGCACGGCAAGATTTCTCATTTGCATTTTCAACCCTATTCATGAATTATCTTTTCATTTCCTTTTCTTTTACAATAATAAAAAAATCCTGGAAAGGAACATTTTTTATAACGAGAAAGAAGATATACGATATTATTTCTGGCTTATCATATGTCATAATATTGCTTTCAGTCACATTATGATGGGCATCAGTAATTGCATTTATTTTTTCATGCTTGCTACAAGGGCTCACTTAAGACTCTGAAGAGCTCTTCTGATTGAAAATCATTTGGATTGATTAAACTCATGAGGAGAATTATGATAAGGGTCAGATCATATGGGCATCAGGAAGGTAAAATATTACCATTTAAACTAGAAATGGAACTTTTTCTCCTTTAAAGGACCATATCGTCAATGACAGGTGAGATTGTTCATTGTAAGATAAATAATACCTGATGTTTACTGTCTATTTATTCAAAAGAAAATCATCCTGTGAGCCTAAGTGAGAAGCCCCACTATATGCAACTTCTTACAAAGGATTTTTTTGAATAAAATCCTTCAGGGTTTTTAAGTAAGAATGGCCAGAGGGAAACTTGAAGTCTTACTTATAGGTTCCATAAAAAGAGCTCAGGAACTGGAATATCCTAGATAAAGCAGTATTTTGTCCCCCATCTAGGAGGATCATATGAAAAAGTGCTCAGTTTCAAAAACCACCAAATGGAGTTGGAGAGGAAGAAAAGGGGTCTCCCACCCTCACACCGAGTCAGCCACAATTAAAAAAAAAAAAAAAAAAAAAAAAAAAGATGTCCCCAGAACGACAATTTGTACAGCACAGTCATCTCAGGCCAAAGTTTCCTAGGAAAGAAACTGTTTCCTCTGTCCCACCTGTTACTCTCATTTGAGGTTCTGACCACAAACAAGGTTCTCCAAAATATCTGTACCAGAGAATTTTAGAGGTAGAGAACACCCTTCCCTTTAAGATATGACTCAGCATATTTTTATGTACTATTTAATTCACTCCTTACAAAAAGCTTGTAAAAAAGGTAGAAAAGTTTGTAAAAAAAGGTAGTTTTCCTCATATTACAGGAGGACACTGAGGACCGTGAAGGTGAAGGGACAGCTCAGTGTTAGGAACAAACCACAGATCACATTCTGACTTCTGGGGGTCATAGCCCACAGGGCTATACCTTTCCTGATAGGCCGAACAAGGTCATCAGCACCCTCCCCCCATCTTAAATGCTTTCATGGTACTTACCACATGGTATATGTGCTAGTTGTATATTATTTATATGATTATTTGCTTTATGTCTCTCACTCTTGAACATATGGTTTATAGGGATTGAACCTATTTGGTTCGCATTGTATCCCAGAATCTACCTTGGATGGATGGGTAAACAAGTGGGTGAGCCAATATACCACTTATTTTCTTCTGACCATGGCAACTGCCTGTGTCTGTTTTCAGACCGTAGCTTGCTGTCAGAAATGGCCCTCTCAGTGGACTCATCTTGGCACCGGTGGCAGTGGCGAGTCAGAGATGGCCTCCCCCAGTCTCCATCAGAAGCCACACCTCTGTTGTCCCAAGATAGAAGGAGGCAAAGCTACAACCTGACACAGCAGCGGGTCGTGTTCCCCAACAACAGCATGTGCCACCAAGATTGGGCAGCGGTCTCCAGGAAATACTCTGGCAACAGAATCTGCACAACCAAATATACCTTCCTCACCTTCCTGCCTCAGAATCTCTTTGAGCAGTTTCATAGGTATGCAACCAGTTGGCCAAGTAATATGTGCTTTAACCAAGTATTTGCTAGAATTTCTGAAACAAAGATGCTGACCTCAGGGCCACCTAGCCTTTAATATCCAAATGCATAAACCTTGAAAAGACTTGTCATTCATTTGTTCATTCATTAATTCAATAAATATTAGATTCTACTCTGTATTAGGCCATGCATTAGCTGCTAGAGATACATGAGGGGAGGAAAAGGGAGAGATTGTCCTGACTATTTTCTAGTAGAAGAGATAGATGTAGGGCGCCTGGGTGGCTCAGTGGGTTAAGCCTCTGCCCTCGGCTCGGGTCATGATCTCAGGGTCTTGGGATCGAGCCCCACATCAGACTCGGCAGGGAGCCTGCTTCCCTCTCTCTCTCTCTCTGCCTGCCTCTCTGTCTACTTGTGATCTCCCTGTCAAATAAACAAATAAAATTTTTAAAAATATATTTTAAAAAAAGAGAGGTTAATTTTAAGAATTACATAAATTGATATAAAATTAGAACTCAGAGAGATACTTCCAAGGAGAGGTATATGGTGATCTTAGAATGAATAGGAGGGAGATCTGGCCTAGTTAAGAAAGTCAGGAAAGACTTCCAGGAGGAAGTGACAATTGAATTGAAGTAACCTGAAAGAAGAGAATGCATTAACTGGATAAAAACAGAAGTCAGGAAGGGAGCCAGGGGAATGTTCCTGCCAACAGAACTTCATAGTGGCAAGAAGGAGCAAAATGCACTTGGAAGACTTAAAAATGTAAGCCATAATTTCAAGATAATATATGCAAGATCATCTTTTATTTATAAAGCAAAATATATACCAAGCTATCATCCTAAATTTTGTAATTACTATTACAAGCTATCATTTATTGAGCAAGTACCATGACTGAGAACCCTTTATTGTGTATTTAACAAATGTTATCCTTTGTAATATTTATATGAGCCCTTAAAAGTAGGTAATACTATCCCCCTTTTATACAAGTTGAAACAAGCTCCAGAGGTCACACAACTAGTGAACAATTCAAGTTTGAATGTATCTGGATTTGGCTAAAAAGCCCTTACCATAATTCCAGGTGACACTGAAAGAGAATATCATTTCTGTTGGTAAGGGCCAACAGTAGGAAAGAGTGAGGAGAGTATATTTTCTTCTCTGTGGTTTTCCCTCACACTTTGCTTGCTCCTTCCAGATGGGCTAATCTCTATTTCTTGTTCCTGGTGATTCTGAACTGGATACCCTCCATGGAAGTTTTCCACAGAGAAATCACCATGTTACCATTGGCCATTGTGCTGTTCATCATCATGGTCAAGGATGGCATGGAGGACTTCAAGAGACATCGTTTTGACAGAGAGATCAACTGCTCCAACATCTGGATATATGAAAGGTAAGAGAAATCATTCTTCTGTTTGCTTTCTTGCAAATAGTTTATGCAAACTCACTAGCATTTTCAAAGGATTGGTCTCTCTTCTCACATTTTATTTTCTTAAGTTCACTTAATTCAGTGATTCTCAACCAGAGCAGTTTTTCCCAGGAGGGAACATCTGACAAGGCCTAGAGACATTTTTGGCTGCCATATTGGGAAGGAAAATGCCAACAACATGTAGTTGATAAAGGCAGAAAGATGATGCTAAACATCTTACACCATGCAGGACAGCTGTCCAGAACAAATAATGTCAGTAATGTTGAGATTTAGATACCTTAATTTAACATGTATAAACACTCAGATTATTAAATATAAGAGTGTTATATTATTAAGAGTATAGTTGAAAGCTCAAGAATTGATGTCTAAAATTGACTAGATCAGGGCACCTGGGTGGCTCAGTGGGTTAAGCCTCTGCCTTTGGCTCAGGTCATGATCTTACAGTCCTGGGATCGAGCCCTGCATTGAGCTCTCTGCTCAGCAGAGAGCCTGCTTCCCCCTCTCTCTCTCTCTGCCTACTTATAATCTCTGTCTGTCAAATAAATATTTTTTTTACATCTTTAAAAAAAATCTTTAAAAAAATTAAAAAATAATAAAATGACTAGATCATCTCAGGAGACCAAGTTTAAGAGCAGCTCTTTGGAGAATGAGTGATAGGCTATGTCTCCCATACAAGAAAATGTATACCAATTTTATATATATATATATATATATATATATATATATACCATTTTTAAAGCATCTGAGGCTTCTTGTTTTTAAAACTTAACCAGGTAGGTTTTAGGACCTAGAGTTGGCACACCTGTTCTTGGCTGCCTGGGTGGAAAAGGAAGATCCCCATGGGTGCTGTCGGTATTCCAAGAGGCGGAGTCTCAAGAGGTAGAAGGAAGTGCCCTGGCAGGTGCACACCGGTTCTCTGCAAGCTTTTTCCTTGTCATTTTTCACCTGGCATTTGTAAACCAGCTTTTTATTTTTAATTTTCCTTTTGAAAGGAGAGAGAGAAATTGCCAGCAGAGAAGGCAAGTAAAAGATGTCAGGGACATGACTCACTGGCAGCTCAACAATGGGACTGATTAGGGAAAAACTCTTTTATGGGGAACTCATGTGCCGTGCTATGAGAATTAAAGAGACAAATTGAGCCAAGATGAGAAAGGAAGGGAAGAAAGGGTGGAAAAGGAAAGAAGACAAGAAACGAGTGGTAGTCTCCAACTTGCCCTTTGAAGTATGGTCCTGCAAAGAGAATCCCAACAGGCATTATTGTGGAAATCAAATTAAGACCAGCAAGTACACTGTGTTGTCCTTCATACCCAAGAACATCTTTGAACAGCTACACCGCTTTGCCAATCTCTATTTTCTGGGAATTGTGGTTCTGAATTTCGTCCCTGTGGTCAATGCTTTCCAGCCTGAGGTGAGCATGATACCTATCTGTATCATTCTGGCGGTCACTGCCATCAAGGATGCTTGGGAAGACCTCCGGAGGTACAAATCTGACAAAGTGATCAATAACCAAGAGTGTATCATCTATTGCAGGTAAAGCAAAACCCACTGGGGAAGTCTTGTGGGCCCAGCTCTGATCTTTCTATGGCTACTGCCACTACCGCTATGGTGGATAGAGGAGATGGAATAGGGAGATAGCATTATTTTATTTCAGTGAAGCTGTTTAATTCTCCACAGTCAGAATTATGATCTAAAAGCAAAAACCAGATTTTTTTTTAAAAAAAGTCTTGAATCAATTGCTTATTTTTTGTAAAGATCTTATTTATTTATTTATTTATTTGAGAGAGAGAGAGTGCACAAGCCAGGGGAGGGAGACAAGCAGACTCTGCACTGAGCATGGAGCCCCAGGCAGGGCTAATCTTACAACCCTGAGATCATGACCTGAGCCATAACTAAGAGTCAGACACTTAATAGACTGAGCCACACAGGCACCCCTTGAACCCGCTGTTTATTAAAATTAAGAGGTCTTTATTATGTGGTATTTTCTTTGGTGTTTCAAATGTGTTTAACGTTTAAGGATTTTGCATAAATTTTCATCCGCTCTTAGTCTGGTGTTACTATGAGCACACTGGAGCATATCTGGAAAGCTTTAGACGGAAGAGGTGTCACTCTTTTTCAGGAGAGCTATAGAGCATTTTTTTTATTAGATGCACTGGAGACACACTCTGCCTGAATCAAACTGCTCATTAACTACATGACATGAGGCAGGTGACCCAAACTCTCTGAGCCTCATTTTGTCACCTATAAAATTGAAATCCTTCCTGGGGTGGTCATGAGAATTGCATCATTGGAAAGTGCTTAGCACTATGCCTGATATATAATAAATGCTCAATACACAAGCTGTAGTTGCTTTGTTTTTAGACTATAAAACTCATGTTAGCTCTATTATCAAGGCTTTCCTTAAGATTTCTCTTTGAGGGGGCACCTGGGTGGCTTAGTGGGTTAAGCCTCTGCCTTCAGCTCAGGTCATGATCTCAGGGTCCTGGGATTGAGCCCCACATCAGGCTCTCTGTTTGGCAAGGAGCCTGCTTCCTCCTCTCGGTCTGCCTGCCTCTCTGCCTACTTGTGATCTCTTTCTCTCTGTCAAATAAATTAAAAATATATATATATTTCTCTTTGATGTCATCCCAACAAAAGCAAAAACGGTGAAGCACCTATCTTGCCACATTTTTTAAAGTTATTTCATATATGCTGTTGTTTTACAAAGGTTCCACTGAGGGTTGTTAGAGAAAGGACATGTACTTGGTCAGCCATATCCATATCCTTCTTTAGTGAAAGAGAAAAAGATAAGAGTTATTATAGGTCTTAACTTTATGACGGCATGTGTGCCAACAAAGAAGCAAGGGACTCAAGTCTGGGCTTGCAGAGCAACTGCCTGCCGTGACTGAGGGCTTTCTGGGCTAGCAGTCTGAAGCCATTGATGATTGAGCCACAAGCAGGGACGGTCTTGACTTTTTGGCAGATGAGGAAAACATCCATCTCTCTCAAAGGGCACCATCCCTCTGACTTTATCGATCTCAATTCAGCAGAAGTTCTGCAGTCACTGTCGTCACTCTTAGAATGAGAGGGACTGGCTTCAAGGTGTGCACTGCAACCTTCTAGTGGCTTCCTTCTCAGGAGGGCTTCTATTCTCCAGGGAAATGGAGGGTGACTGACTTGGAGCTGGCTGATGAGAGGTTTTATAGGAGACCATTGACTACAAGGTACTCATTTGTTCCAGGGCGCCTCTGTGGAAAACTCCACACCCTCCCTCAGCAGCAGCTGTGCTTCTGGTCTCTTTGCTTGCAGGGCCACCGTTGCATGTCTAAAGAAGTTAACCCAAAGCGCGCACACGCGTGTGTGTGTCTGTGTCTGTGTGTGTCTGTGTGTCTGTTTTCAGCTAAATCTAATTATCTCGATTGTTGTTAGCACACTGAACACCTAGAGATGAGATTTAGTCATTCCTCACCTTTGAATAATAAAATTACAAGGAGAGGGAAAATAATTGTCAGGTTGCCTTTCTTTGAAGAGACTGTCAACCAGTCCACCCCATCACTTTTTGTTTGCTCCTTTTCTCCTTTGTTGTTTTTCTCAGAGAAGACATACAGGGGTGAGCCAGAAAACTGGTTCTTTAGGGAAGAATGAGTGTGTACACCTCAATTAGCCTGATCCTATTCTCCCGTATCTGCCAGAAATCCTCTGCCCTAAGCCTCCTAAAATCATGGGCTTGTTCTTGGGGATAATCTCAGTGTTGATCAGACCCTAGACTGACCTGTGCTGGGAGCTGGTCTGACATAGGCCACGCTGTTGTTCTGTTCTCAAAATAGCTTCCAGGGAACAGTGAAAAATGGAGGCAATAGCAATCCTAGCAAAAAGACCTTGGTCCACAGGTTCACTGGCCGTGAGGGACATAAGAGGTTTTAGAATAGCAGTATTTCCCAAAATTTATTCAGTGGATCAATAATGAAAAAGAGGTAGTCTCTGAAAAAAAAGGCATTCATGATCAAAAATAATACATTGGCCCTCCTAACCTGTGTTCCCGTGAGGGAACTGAGAAAAGAGACACCATAAAGAAATCTGTCCATCCTTAACTCCGTGTTGTTCCTAACTTACTTAACTTGGAAATTTTTTCTAACATACATTAACATCTCAATTTGGGGAATTTTACCTTCTTCAGTATAACAAAATAATTGACTACAGGGCCAGGCAGGTAATTGAATGAATGAAGT
This sequence comes from Meles meles, assembly GCF_922984935.1. NCBI lineage: Eukaryota > Metazoa > Chordata > Mammalia > Carnivora > Mustelidae > Meles > Meles meles. The sequence continues at coordinate 132,639,863 of NC_060068.1, forward strand.
GGACCAGATACAAAAAGTAAAGCAATATTATCTGTGTACTAACAAGTGGGAACGGATCCCCCACATCAGTGCTAGGATGAGCGAGGGAATGGTGAGCATTCTGGCAAACAAGGGACCCACGTTCTCATATCGGGAGGCAGAGCTGGCCACCATATGGAAATATAGACCTAGTGTTGCCAGATTGTCTGAATTTTATTAAAGGAACTTAGAAGTTAGTATTTTTATTTTAAATAACCTGATATTTAAATGAAATAATCTGAAATAATTTTTTCAAATACTTCATGCCTATTTTGTTTGGCCTGAAGTTCTTATTTTGCCTGTGAGTCCCTAATTTGCAAACTTTGCTTTAGCCTCTGGCCCTAGGAATCTGGAGTCTCTAAAAAAGAATAATTAGATTCTTTCTTTTGAGATTCATCTTCAGTGAAGGAACCTCTTAACCTCTTTGGGTAGAGATGGGGTATAACTGTGAAGTGAGAATGCAGGCCTGGTATTCAGTAGGTCTAAACTTGAAGCCCACATCTATGACTGACTACTAATAATAGCTTAGAAAAGTCATTTAATTCTCTGGATCTGTTTCCACTTTTGTAAGACTTGGGAGTCAGACTAGATCTTGTCCTGTGAAATGGGCTCTGAAAGAAGAGAATCCACAACCAAATAAATTTGAGAAATAGAACATACTTGACATTTCTCTTGAATCTAACAATGCACAGCAATATAATAAAGGTCCTAGGAGGACACTCCATAAGTAACCTGTTCAATTTTGTTCAATTCAGTTGTGTCCGTTGGAATACTCTCTACTGTAAGCAGCAGAAACCAATTCAAATTTAAGCAACAAACAGTCTTGTTGGTTTAAGTCACTACAAATGTTCTGAGGTGGTCAGTTGATCAGGTATAGTTTAGTCTGCTTTCTAGATCTAGCACTTAGCTGTCCTTTTCATTCAGTCTCCTCTTCATTATCTTTACCCGGGGCAGATTTCCCTCATGGCAGTGATATGGCTGCAGCAGCTCCAGCCTTCACATCTACATGTGGTAACCCACAAAGGGAAAAAGAAAGGCACTTCTGGGAGTATTCTTGCAAGGGCAAGAAAGCTTATTTTCCCAAACCTCCTCACACCTCAGTGACCCCAATGGGTCACATGCTCATCATTGAACCAATCCCTATGAGTAGGAGACAGGATTATGTGAACTAAACTTAACTGAACCACAGTTCAGCATGAAGACCATTTCCCTGAATGCATATGTGCTACCCTGAGAAGATGTAAAACCCAAATGAAAATAAAAATAATAATAATAATAATAAAGTAGTTTCTAAGAGAAGGGGGAACAGCTATTGAAGAGGCCACCTCTATAGACTCAGTATCATCATCTTAAAATATGTTTGAGCCTAAATTCTTTGTAAATTGCTTTGCACATATTAACAGAAGCATATACTCTTGGGGACATTCTGTACTATATATCAGTAAGGTTCTTCCAACTCTGAAGTGGATTGATTCTATAAAAGACCCTGGAATAGGAAGCTAGGAAATTCTAGGTAAATGTAAGTTATTACCTTAATTGATGGAAGCTAAAGGACATTTCCTTTTGCCAAATATCAATGGCACATGATAGGATGTCAGGCAAAGAATACAAGATCTAAGAGGACAATTTATTTTTTGAGAACAATGTAAAAGCTTATATCTCAGGCACTAGCTCTATCCATTTTTTCTCAGAGTCACACATTTGAGAAATGTTGCCTCGTGTGTGTGTGTGTGTGTGTGTGTATACATACACATGAGTATCACTGAATACTAGGGCCCTTAGAATTTTGCTCAACCCAATCCTATGCATCATGCAGCCCAGACTTATTTATACTGAGAAAGACTCCTTTTGCAAACAGCAGAAGCCTTGTTAACAGAATTACAATCCTGTTAGAGCATTTTCTTTCAATATAGCAACTGTGCTTGTGGTCTAAAGGTGACCCATTAATCAGATTTATAGAATGACTTCAAGAAGAGATTAGCTTCAGAATTGTATTAGCTTACTTTCTCCCAGGGCTCAGTTTAATGAATCTAGGAACCATACCCAGCAAGAGATTTCTATCCTTCCATTCAGCTTAGTAAATTTTTGTTTGTATTCAGAAAACATGCAGTAAGGAAGCAGGGGTGTGAACCGAGGAGATCTGTGATTTTGTTTATTTGTTACATATTATAATGAAACTAAAGCCCTCCCGTGTCTCAGCAGCAGCTGGTCACTCATTTGTTCCCAAATGTTCATTCGGGATCTATGTGTGTACACCACATAGTAGGCCCTGAGTAGACCCCAGGGGTTCTCAGTCCAGGGATCACAAGGAACTTGTAAACAGCTACATTGTACCATGCCTATGCACAAAGGGCACAGTCATTAAGGGGATGAGGTGATGCATCTGCCTGCAGAAAGCATCAAGGTCGAGGGAAGCCTTCCCTGAAGAGGTGACATTTCAAGAGGCATCAGAACATGCGCAGCATTTAAATGGGCCGAGGAAACGCATTTTAGCTCATAGCCTGTTCATGCGTCAGCTAAAGGTTGTATGTGTGACTTGTGCTGGTATCAAAAAAACGGGATCAAGAAACATCAGAAATTTAAAGAATGGCTCAGATTAGAGATTTTGAAATTCTGGCTCTTTTACCAATTCTTTCCTGGAAGTCAGGTGGCCACTGTAACAGATGCTATGGGAGAGGGGCCAGTCTTCCGACAGCATGGCACTGAGGGCCTAATTTCCCAGCAGTGACCAGCTCTAGAGGGAAGAAAGAAGCCTGACCTGAATCTGTTTTTAGTTATATGTCAGTCTCCTTTCATGCCAGAGCCCCTATTGGAAAGCCTGACAATGCAGAAACCAGAAGTCTTGGTCCTGGGTCTGCCACTAATTAACTGTACGTCGTCAGGGAAGCCACTTAAGCAGTTGGGGCCCCATTTGTCTCATCTTTAAAGAGTGGTCATAATCTCTATGGTGTATTTCGTGAAAAGACACACAGTTGACCTACAAGAGGGCTTGAAAATAACAGAGCTATAGAAACAAACTATGCAATGCGTGCCAAAGGAGGGTGAAAAATGAGTGTCAACTATGGCATTTACTGAAAATGTGACCTCTTACTGGATGCTTGGCGTCAAGGACTTTGGCCTCAGACCTAGGATTGTCCAGAACTGCCACATACCAAAGCCGTGATGTGTGTAGTGATTTGATTCCTTGAGCCTTCATTTCAACCCCTGTAAAGTGGGAACAATACTAGCTCCTAATTCTTGGGGAACTGTGGATGGAATGAGATCATCTTTATAAATTGTTTAACTTCCTATTTGCACCATAAGTAGTACTAAGTATTTTTCTCCTTAATTTCCAGTGACTTCAACTCTAATTTTTTCAGCGTCAGGCCCAGCCAGAGTCTTTAACTTTCTTGCTACACTCCCCACACATGCAAGGGAGGAATCACTCATGTTAGTAGTGAAAAACAAGGCTCTGCTCCCTTCTTTCTATTCAATGTGGCAGAATCTGAAATCTGAAATCAAGAAACCCCTCCGGAACCTGACCCTCTTTCCCCCTCCTCTCTTTTTACAGAGTACCTGAGCACATCCACACCAACAGTCACATTCAGTCAGAGGATCCAGATGACCTCAATTAGCCCACAACCAAGGGCACTTTGTCCAACCCAACTTCTAACACAGAGCATGAGTTAGAATATCATACATGTGTGGTTATTAACAAGGCAGCGGTTTGGGCCCCATTTCACTATTATTTCCTCTAAATAATGGCTCTTTGGAAAACCCAAAGGAGAGGAGATGGTTGATAAGACAGAATTCAGGCTTTGCCGGGGTTATTCTAACATCGAGATACATAAACACACCTTTTCTCTAAAACTATCTCCCTGGGTTGCTGTGGGTGCTGAATGAGATAATGTATGTAAAATGCTTAGCATAGTGCCTGACGCTCAGTAGTGTTCAGAAAATGTTAGCTATAATCATGATAGCCAGGAGTTACCATGAGCTTGACCCATGACGATTAAGGAAGAAATGCCATTGGCTGGCATTTGAAACCACATGAGAGAAGACAAACTCTGTAGCTAAAGAACTTGAACTCCAAGCTCTTAAACATAACAAAATGGGCCTGAGGGAAGAATCTGAAAAATGCAAACAACAGACAAACGTCTAGTGTCATCTGAAGCATGACCATGAAAAGCACCCCTGGCTGGAGTTTATGGATCAGCAGCCCACTGCATTCATCCCACACATCTTTGCTCTGCACTCAGCATCAGCAAACTAGGCTCTGCTCTGAAGCATCAATTTTACAAGCACCCACCCTATTCCCACTGCCTCCCCTGAGCTCACAGAAGGCCATAAACTATTTGGGCCAATTCAACGTGTCATTTCAGCATCGAACACGTTAGGTCTTCTCCAAAACTCAATGGATGGAAGAGTCATAAAACAAGAATCCAGGTGTCCCTGAAGCTCTGACCTCATGTCAATGGGCATGATTTATATTTTGGCAGGTAGGGATTTATAGCCTCTGTTAAGGAGCTCACAGTTCCAAAAGGTGAGGCTCCTATTTTCAACCCGGCTCTAGTTTAGGTCACCAGCTTCTGAGGCTTCATCTGCATCATAGCTCACTCCCAAATAGAACCAAGAGACCACATCAAGCCATGAAGCTTCCATGGCTGTCACTTATATGTCCAAATAGACATGCCTGTGTCACCTTATGCAAGTTAGAAAACCTTTCTGGGCCTGCTTTCTCATTTATGAAATGGAGATAATGGTAATAATAAAGGTTGTTTCATTATTAGGTAATATAATGTAGCTAAATAGTAATGTAGCTTAAGTGCTGGGCAGAAGATAGATAAGCATATTGTGTTTTATTGTGCTGTGTTGTGTTGTGTTGTATATTACCAGAAGTCTTCCCCCGGCAAGTCCGTAACAAAAAGAGAGAGACTGGTTATTAAAATGACTGAAAGTTTCGGAAAAACTTCTCTTCTGCTGCCTCATGTTCAAAACAAATCTGCCCAGAATCAGTTACTAAATACTTACCAAACACTTCCCCATATGCTAGGCATCCCCACCAGATCCTATGTAGGAACAGAAATATAAGGCTCAGGGGTCATCCCACCTCTCCACAAGTTTATTACATTGTTAAAAGTAAAAGAGCCATGAAACAGTTAGGAAATAGGACCACAGGATGTCAGGAAATGGGGCAAAGAGAGGTGCACCACTGATATTCAGTGCCCAGAGTTGAAAGTGAAAGGTAGCATTTACATCTATAGAGGCTCGAGCAAGGACCTTTGGGGTGACATCTCATGCCTTCAGTACTCCCAGGCTGCTGCTCCATAATCTGGGAATGTGACCTTGATAGACTGCACCTGCGAGTCTCTTGTCCCCTGAGCATGGTGTTTCAATGGCCATCACTGCTTTGTGCCATTCTGTGCTCATTTCTGCTTTCTGTGTGTGACAGGTGTGTGTGCAAAGAGGTCAAAGAGTGGACAGTCCCTAGGAGCTTTGATACAAAGATGGGACTCTCAGTATAAAGAAGGACTTTAATAACAAACGTGACTGGTTATGTTAGGCTCATTGGCCTCTGGGTGAGGTCACATTAATACATATACCCCAGTGACACTTAACTCCAAACTGTTGATTTGGGACATGTTCTCCCACCCTAATTTCAAGCCACCCTAGACATATCTAAGCATCCTCAGATACAGGGCCTGTCACTGTGTCCCTCAATATTTCCAGTCAAGCCAGAAATCAAGGTACCCTGCCACTCTTCTGCCCCCCCCCCCACTAACCCCTTCTGGTACTTTTCTTTGTCCTGTAAGCCTGAAGCCCTCTCACTTGTGGACTATAGCTGACAGGTGGTTGCAGAGGGGAAGGAAGAGCCAGGCAGGGCGCTCTCACAACCCAGGCTCAGGCTGTCTTTAACGTAAATGCTTTAGCTTCTGGTCTGTTTCCTGGAGCCAGGTCAGGGACAGAGGCCACACAACCCTTTATCTCTTTGTCCCTTTTCAAATCTTCTATACCTTCTTGCCACTTTCCTTCCCCAGGGGAAAAAAAAAGAAGAAGAAGAAGAAGAGGAAAACACCTCATTCATATGAGATCATAAAAATAGACAATTTCACCCTCTCTAGTCTACCGTCGCCACAGCAGTGAACCTGTTTGCTCCAAGCTAATAATAACTACAATGATAATAATAGCAGTAGGAAATGCCATTTGCTGTGCAACCATTAAACACTTCTCATATATTATTTTAGTTAGCTCTCACTATAACCTATAGAATATATTTTAGTTGTCCTATTTGATAGATGAATAAACTGAGGGTCAGACAATAAAGCAGTAGATTCAGGGCAGCACCACATGTAAGAGATAGTTCCAGGTTTCAAATCAGGCTCATCTGACTCCAAAGCTTTTAACCATTCTCTGGTACTGCCTCTACCTCAACACACCACTGGCAAAACAATGGGGCATTACAAGTATTCCTGAGGCAGCCACAGGGCCCTAGGTTCTCTTCCTTGGCACCATGGAAAGGGTATAGTTTCTAGAGCAAACTTTGTTACTGTGTACCTTGGCCAGGTCACTCCTAGTCTCAGTTTCCTTACCTGAATAATAGGAGTAGAATGGGAAATCCATCAGATCCCTTCTGTCCTGATTTGTTGTTGTTATTGTTTATTAAGATTTTCATCACCAGGGGCGCCTGGGTGGCTCAGCGGGTTAAAGCCTCTGCCTTCGGCTCAGGTCATGATCCCAGGGTCCTGGGATCGAGCCCCGCATCGGGCTCTCTGCTTGGCTGGGAGCCTGCTTCCTCCTCTCTCTCTCTCTGCCTGCCTCTCTGCCTACTTGTAATCTCTATCTGTCAAAAAAATAAATCTAAAAAAAAAAAAAGATTTTCATCACCATACACAAGGTCATCTGGATTTTCTCCTATGTTAACTTCTGAAAGTCTTACAGTTCTGTTTTGCATTTAGGTCTATGATAAATTTTGAGTTAATTTGGGGGAAAGGTATAAGGTCTGTGTCTAAATTCATTTGTTTGTCTGTGGACATCCAGTTTTAGCACTATTTGTTGAAAAGACTATCTTTCCTCCATTGTATTGTCTTTGGTCCTTTGCCAAAGATCAGTTGAGTGTGTGTGTGTGTCTGAGTTATCTCTTCTGTACCATTGATCTGTTTATCTGTTCTTTCACCAATACCACACCGCCTTGATTACTGCAGCTTGAAGTCCTGAAATCAGATAGTGAGAGTCCTCCAAATTTGTTCTCCTCTAATATTGTGTTGGCTATTCTGGATCTTTTGCCCCTTTATATCAACTTTAGAATCAGTGTGTCATCATCTGCAAATGACCTTGTTGGACAGCACTGATTTTAAGGATATTCTTTCCTGGGAGTTTGTGCCAGTAGCCAGAGCCCTGAGTCTTCAATCAGCTAGATTGAGTCCCTCTTTTCTGAACCTGGGAAAAGGATTCAGTCTTTAGAGTGTCCTATGTTTGCATATTGTGTAGCTGGGTCTGCCATAAAATGCAATCATGGGCATAAAATGGGTGTCCCAGTTGCGTGAAGGAGAGAGCGCTGTGCCTGCAGAGCAGGGAGTCAGCACTCACCATGATATTAACAATCATTGTCGTTGTCCTTGTCCTCATCATCGACATCATCATCATCATCATCATCATCAAAGGAGCTTGCATTTATTGAGTACTTACCAAATGCAAAGCCCTGAGCTCAGTCCCTTTCATGGGTCATGTCACCAAACCTTTCAACAAGCCTCGGAGGCAAGTGCACATATTACTATCAACTGAAAAAACAAAGGCTCCGCAAGGTTAAATAACTTGCCCAGGGTCACATGGGTAATAAGCTGTGATGCTGAACTTCAAACCTACTCTTAACCCCTCCACTACACTCATTCTCCCTGGTATTCCTCTCTCACCCTGGGGTAGGAATGTGGACTCTTCTATGTCAGCCATTCAAGCTTCTGGAAGGACAGCTGAGGTCAGCCCATCACTGGTTTGTGGCCATCCTGTTTTGAATAGATAGTCTCACAGACAACCAAACCTCCTGAGAAATCCTCTCTCCTCTAGTTTCTTGAAACTCTTTTTGTAAAACCCACACACTTGATGAATGGAGCCTTAAGCATCCTCTCCTTCCCCATTTCCCTCCTTTCACCTGCCTCCTCGTGGCATCCAGTTGGTTACAAACCTCTCTTGCTGTTTATTTCCCTCTTAATAAGCCCCATCTCCTCTCAGAAAGCCATTTAGCACGGCTCCACTTAATTTCTCTTCGAAGCAGAATCTGCCAGATGGAGTCTTCATCCCAAGCCATGTTGATTTGTCTTATTTTTAAACAGCAGTGAACACCCCATGAAACTAAAATAGCAGTCGGTTCCCAGGTGTGACTCTCTGAGCAAGGAGGTGATCAAGAGTGCCTGGAGTCATCCACCTGAGGCAGCTGTTCCGAATGACTTCCTCTGGTGGCACCCAGCCAGCTGCTGGCCACATCTGGGTGTCACTCAATGCAGGAGCATGCTGCTTTTCCACATCAGCTGGGCTCAGCCACTCATCACTTCCTCTGGCTGGACCCCATTTGGCTATGCATCCTTGTCTTTCCCACAAACATACACTCCTGACTATTGGGGACACAAAATGGACCAGAGGACCAAGAGACCAGCACAAAATGGCCAAGTGAAAGAATGAAATATCTCGTTTTTTTACCCTGATATTTTTATCTCCAAAATACCTGACTTTTTATCTCCAAAAATTCCTTTAAAATTTGACTCTGACTCTAGAACATAACTATATATGAGTTAATATAAATTAACTAATTAATAAATTAGCTAAATTGCTAAACCATATCCCTACACATGCACACGTACACACACACGCACATGCACACACATGTCGGGTTTTTTAAAACTAACATCCCAAAGTCATGTTGATTCTATAGCTTCATTATCCCAGACACACATAATAGATTGTGTGCTTCAAGGCATATGTGCCTCTGTTTCAGGTGTACACTCACAAAGATGGGCAATCCCTTTCATAAGGGAGGATATGCCTACAACAGGGACTAAGAATGTTTCTTTACTTCCACATGTCATCCTAAGAAAGGATTAACCTAAGGAAAGATAGAAGTGATAGTTACTAGTAAGGCAGTGACTTCCCTGGGATCTAAGGAATAATAGAAATCAGAGACTCGTCTGACTTACTGCATCTTGGGTGGCTCCCTGACCTCATTATACCCATCATCCCAGTGGGAATTGACAACATTCAATCCCAGCTCACAGAAGTGACTGCTTATAAAAATGTATATACCATAAGCTCATCTCCATAACTCTCCATCTTCCATCAGCTTAATAGCCCAGATCCCATAATAAGCAGTTGAGTTCATTATTAGAAGGTGGAAGAATGAGGGGTGGCTGTGTGGCTCTGTTGGTTACACATCTGCCTTTAGCTCAGGTCATGATCCCAGGGTCCTGGGACAGAGCTCTGCATCAGGCTCCCTGTTCAGTGGAGAGCCTTCTTCTCCCTCTTTCTTTGTTGCTCCCCTGCTTGTGCTCTCTCTCTCTCTCTCTCTCTCTCTCTGTCAAATAAATAAATAAAATCTTTTTATTAAAAAAAAAAGAAGGGGGAGGAATGAGATTCAGTGTTCATGGATGAGGGTATGCTGGCCTTGCCTCTGATATGCCTATGTATGCAGCAATCCCAAGTAGCATTTGCAAATCTTCTGAACCAGTGTGCTCTGGAAGTTTTGGCAATGAGGATATTGCTCAGAATCTAAGGCATTTTCACTAAACTCAATTTCAAATACCAGGCAGAACGCTGAGATTATAGGGATCAACTGATACCCACCATCCCCAAAGCCATTATCTGATAGGACACAGAAGTCAAAGCTGGGAGGTGGGGAAGAATGTGGACAGGTTGAGTAATAATCCTTTATTCCTTGGATGAATTTTGCTATAACATTTAGGAATTTTTTGTTTTGTTTTAAGTGCCCTCTCAAAAAGAAGAACAACAACAAAAGCAGTAGAGAAAGCTAGTCTTTCTTTGACCCTGTGAGGTTCCTTCTCCCACAGAGAGCATGGGTCATTCCAGTTCCTTTAAGCAGCCTTATACTCAAGCATTTATACTCTGAAGAAAAAAAAACAAATCCTTCCCGGAATCAGCAGAGAGACCATGAATTATTTGACAGTAATATTCACATTCCTGGTGGAGGAGCAGCCACCCCAAATATATCAAGAAACAAACGGATAAGAATATTTCTGAAATGTCACTGAGAAAAAAAATATGAGGGGTCCTGTCCCTATTCTTTACAGGAAAAATAAGTGGTAAAATAAGTGGATGGAATCAAAAAAGTGTTTAGAAACCTGTTAAATGTCTTTCCATGGAAAGAAGCACTATTACTATCACTAAAATGCCACAGGTGCACTGCCCCCCAAATCCTCAGAAGTGGTAACATTAGTCATTTGGATGATATTGCCCATGGACTTATTATACCAGTGGTTGCTTTGCTGTGCTTTCTGGAGCCATGGGAATGTCCACAGAATTCTGAGGGTCTTTAGCATGGCAAGTTGCTCCCCAGTACTACTGTCCCTGATTATCTTATAGATTCAGATCAGATCTTCCCTTGATTGGCCTTCCAGATGAAACCACACTCACTTCAGGGGATTAGGAGAGTCCTCTGCATAGATCTTTTGGGACAAGAACAATGGTGTCTTAGGAGGGCTTATTTGGGGTTCTCCAGAGGGCACCAAAGAAGAAAAGAAGACCTCAAACCCTTATCCACCTTAGGGACTTTTATGAAGTTAAAAAGGAAAAGCAAAATTCCAGTCACATCTCTTTCTCTGTGAAAGAGTAGTCTTATTGTGACCAGGGCACCCAGATTCCAACAGAAACATTAACATGCCAGAGGGACTCAGCACCAGTGGAGAAAAACAGCCAAGAAAAGCCTGCTTCCCTAGGCCTGACTGGGCTCAGAGGTACCCAGCTGAAAACCAACTGGGCTTGGTTGAAAAGACTGTGTGTACAATATTGGTTTGGTTCCAAATCCCATATTTAAAGAGGAACATTTCCAAATACAGCCCTAGACAAAACAGCCCACACTTTCAGGACAGGTCTTGAAACTGTCATACAAGAGTATGAGTATGAGTAATGAAGGGCACTTGGAAAGTTAAATTTGACTTGGCAAGTCCAAAAGGCTTCCAGAAATACCTGATAAATGCCTTAAAATATTTACAAAATGGTAGAAGATGGAATAGATTACCCAGGAGAGCAGAACTAGTTCAATATTTGGCTAAGTAGAAGGAGGACTTTCTAAGACGAGAGCTCCTTGAAATGGAATGTCTTGACTCAGGTAGTAGGGAGTCTTTTGCTGATGGTGCCAAAGCTGAGGCTGCCATACCACCAGAGAACTAAGGAAAGAGGGGAATACTTTTGAGAAGGTACGATCTCCAAGCATTGAAAACTATTGGGTTGGGTGTCAACTTGGATCTGGGCTTAGGTTTCAGATATTTTTATGAGACCTTGGGAAATTTTTCTTTGACCTATTCCTCATTTGTGAACTGGGTCCAATAATATTCATTTCAGTAAGCTATTATACAAACTTAAAAAAAGTATTAACTATCACTAGTACTTGGCACAGTAGATATGTTACATTTGTGACTATTGCTGCCACTCTTATACCTGAGCTTGATAAATGGGGTGGGAAGAGAAAGTTCATAATTTTCTGGGATTTCTTTAACTCTCTGTTTCTATGATTACCATGGGTCCCCCATCCTGTCAGAATTCTGGTGCTTTCTAATTCCCTGACTGCCCAAAGTTTTCCATTTCAGCATCGTTCCAGATCTTTCTACACAATGGTTTATATCCTCACTTTCCTACGGCCACTTTACTAATCAAAAACACTCTTTTCTGAACAAACTTTCCTTGCAACCCTGCTTCCTACAGTGATAACTGGCTATTCTGAAAAATGATGTATATCAAGAGTACTAAAGTAATATGACTATGTAATCACCTTCTCCTTTAATTTTTTTTCTTCAGCTAGGAAGCAAGGCTGAGCACAGTACTTAGTCTACAGCCGACAGTCAAACAAAACTCTAAAGGCTCAGGACTGATCTTCTATTAGTGGGATTCTATAGACCATACTTAGCTTTTCTAGAGAGTTATGATGGTGGTTATTTGGGGCAAGGTAGAACACCAAACAATCTTGCGACAGGCTGCTTGGGGGATATTTAGGCACAGGCCAGGCCTTCCTCCATTCACTTATTAATTCTCTAGAGAACATTAAAACTCACTGTTGTTCTTCCACCCAAGAAAAGAGCGGAGCTACGTGCAGAAATGCTGGAAGGATGTGCGTGTGGGAGACTTCATCCAAATGAAATGCAACGAGATCATCCCAGCAGACATACTCCTCCTCTTTTCCTCAGACCCCACTGGGATCTGCCACCTAGAAACTGCCAACCTTGATGGAGAGACAAACCTCAAACAAAGACGTGTTGTGAAGGGCTTCTCACAGCAGGTAAGGCTCTTCTAACATCTTCATAGATGAGGTCAAAGGGAAGAAGCAAGCCAAATTCTACTGGGAAATTGAACTTAGGCTGGTAGCTAGATGAGAGAGTAGGGGTTGCCTCCTTTTCCCAAACACTTAGCTATACTTAATCTTCCCAGCAAGTCTTTTGATTGATATTATCCCTTTATCACAGATGGGGAAATAGTCTTAGGAAAGTTGAATAACTTGCTGAAAGCCTCAGAATTCCTAAGTAGGGTCTCACTCTATTAATGAAATTGTGTTCTGTGCTCTAGAGTCTAATATCTCTTCAGTTACCCTTGGGACTAACTCACTTTTCTGTGCTTATGCAGTCCTTGCCCATCCTCCCCAGCTCCACTCCCTCAACCACTTCCTCTCTGAATCTTCTCCAGAACTACTTTGACTCCAATATAAGCTACAGGAAGGTATTGCTAACTATTTTTCCACTTGTGTACATCTTACCTTATCTCCTTGAGAAACAGGGAATGATGATCACCACTTTTAGTTAACACCCATATACTTACATGCATGGTACTGTAGACATCATAAGGAAGTTACAACTGTTTCGTGGTTAAGAGCCCAGGCTCTGGAGGCTGACAGAACTGAACTCAAAGTCCAACCCAACCATTTATTAATATTCTCACCTCAAACAAGTTACTCCTCTCTCACATCTTTATTCCCTCATCTGGGAAATGGGTAAAAAAATAGTCCTTCTTCATTAGGATGATTCTGAAGACTAAAGGACGTGTATAGGAATTATTTAGCATAAAGGTAGACACATAGTAAGAAACCCGTAAATAGCTAGCAGTAAATTTCAGTGGTGTTCAGAAGCAATATGTGTTGATAAATTGAAACTAGATGTGATATTCCAATTTTCAATTAAAATTCCTCTTGGAAGTGTTGGTTTTTAATCTAGAACCTTCTTCTACCTATGGAAAAGAAGAAAATTCTATCAGTTTCTTCATTCTGTCAGCCTTCAGCGGGAGAGAAATTAGATGAGTCAGGGATTTAGGGGAAAGAAGGCAAGTGCTTCATTCCTCAGAGATTCTCTTGAACTACAGTTCAGTTATCTAGATGGAAACTTCTTGAGAGAAGTTTCAGTGACAACTTGACAACTGTGACAACTTGTCATACCTCACTTTGCCTCTCTCCAAGCACCCGATGAGCAGTTCTTGAAAAATCTCTTCGGTGTGATTGATTCAGTCCTCAGAAACCTGTTCTCTGACCCCTACATAGTTCTTCCCTAGTTCTGCTCTGAGATTCAGAGGAGATAAAGAAAGTAAGGAACAAAATGTAAGGTTTGGTGCATAGTAGGCCCATAATAAATGGTCTGTTACAGCCACCTCAGCTGTGTTTACTACCCTGGGCATGGAAACCACCGTGACCACTTTGCTGTCATCTGCTTTTTCTTGCTATTTTGCGGTTCAGTCTTTCCATTGGTCTCCCTCTGTCTCTCTCAAACAAATAAATAAAATCTTTTAAATAAATAAATAATTAATTAATTAAAATTAAAAAATTAAAAAGTAGCCTCAGCCAGCTCCCTAATAAGGAGGAATTTGGGCTTTTCTTTGCTACCTTGCTTCTCCCTTATGTCAGCGTGAAAAGATCTCTGAACATAAGTAGAATTCTCTTCTAACTCTTTACTACAGCATTTCTCAAATGTGTTGGACAGACATTGATGAGAGTTGCAGGAAAAATATATGTTGCAAAATCATAAAGCAGAAGACAATAGTTTACAAATTTTCAAATATTTCACATAGTACTGCCCCACATCTCAGGTAATTTAAGAAAGTCAAGGAGGAGAAAGGACGGGGACTAGTATGTAGCATCTCTAGCCATTTCACCACAGAGAACTTTTGTTCCACAGAACATACTCTAGGACTACTGCAGGAGACGTAGGATCACAATTTAGGGATTTGGTCCAAATATCTTACAGGTGTTCAAGATGTACCATCATCACCACAGGAAGAAACTTTTAAAAATACATATGCATTCTTCTCCATTATCACTAAATTATGGCTCTCTAGGACTGAGTAGGGGTCAGACATGCATATTTTTTAAATGCTCTCCCATATGATCTTGCCATGAACCTACAACATACCAGCTTTTTTGAAGACCTGTATGACAAAGGGAAGGTGTCACCTCAAGCACTCACAAAAAAACACTTTTGATAATAAGAACAAAACTACCATCTCCATGCTTCTTAGATGTGCCTGTGCTTTTCCATACATTGTCTCTTTTAGTCCCTGCAACCACCCTATGAAGTGGATATTACTATCCTCATTTTACGGATGAAAACTGAGGAATAAAAGTAGAATATTTCACTATTATCTCAGAGAAGAGCACCGACAGATATGGTTTGTTGGGAAATTTGATATCTTAAAAAATAAATGATTTGATATCTAATAAAAAATAAGTAGTAAAAAATAAGTTTAAAAAAAGGCATTTCTTAGTTTTCCCTCTAACTCCTAATGACTATAAGACCTTCACCTTGCCAAAAGGCTTTCTACTAACAGAGAGTTATAGAAACTTCCCACCCCATCTGTACACCGACACCCATTTTTACCATCTTGCAGATGATGAGAGATTATTATATTTTGTAAATTCAGAGTCGATAAGCAAACTTTGTCCCAGCTCCCCTAGATCAGCATTTCTCAAGGCAGAGTGTGCCAAACGCTTATCTCAAGAGACAGTTCATAGAAAACAAGGTTCATGGTCAAATCTGATTGGAAAAACTGTGTCCTGTGGACCCCTCTTAGAGGGTCCAATGTACATCAACATAGCAAGGTCTCTGAGAAGATCTACAGTCAACAGATCTTTTAAACTTTCTTTAACCCTGAGTTTTCAGAACTATTTTTTTAGCGCAATAATTTTAGCTTGCCCATGAAAATTTGGGAGGAAAACTAACCTGGATTGTGGAGCATGCATGAACGCAGTAGCTGAACAGTAACAGAGAAGGACCTAGGCAATTCATTCTCCCCTATCCTATATAGGTTCAAATGAAATCATAAACATGAAAGAGCTTCTCAAAAGTATCTTTCTCCTGTGACAAGTCACATCATTCTCAAGGTTGCCAAAGAGTCGCTTTCAAATCCTTTTCTTAGAATCCTACTTGGACAAGGCCAACTTTTTTTCTACAATTTAGAATTTTATCATGCTGGGTGATCTTTTAATTCACAAAATTATTGACCTGTTCTTGAAATATTTATTCCGACATCCCATTGCTGAGGAAAGGGAAGGAATCCAAAATTAGGCTTATGCTAAGGTCTGCTAAGCAGGTTAGAAGACTTTATTAGAGAATTAAATTGTACCATTCTCTCTTTGATACATTCTGATACACAAAATCACTTCTTAAAAGGATTTCCAAGATGGGTAGGAGGCATTTAATACCTGAAAAGGAGTATGTGCCTTTATTTTGGTAAATAGAAAATACCAAAGCCAAAGAATCAGAAATGAATTCTTCCAATTAATATTTCAGATGAAACATATTCCTGGCTATCTATTATACAAATCACTGAATCCTAAGTCCCACTAAAACGTGTGTCAGATCATTTCCTAGTGGCCAACCAAGTGCTTACCATGGCGAGTATGATATGTGGGTGAGCCTCTTCATTGTCAAATGGGAGCTTGTTAAAAATGCAGAATTTCAGGCCCTGCCCTAAACTCAATCGAAATCTGCAGTTTAACAAGATCCCCCACGTGACTGCCGTGCACAGCAGAAAATTGAAAACTCTGGCTTAGGGCATAATTGACTGACATAATAATTGTGTTTATCTGTTTATTGCCCAAATTAAAGATTTTTAATTGACTTTCCCTTTTAACTAGCTTGCCTTCCACGAAGTTTAGTGATTTTAAACCATTTTCTCAGTTAGGGAGAACCACTGGAGCTCAGATCTTCTACAGTAAATATGTGCACTGACTTTAACATATTTAGGCAGCAGAGCACTTTGCTGAAAGACTTGAGGGAAGATAGGGAGTCCTTTATCACCCTCCCATTTCAATGATGTTACACCTAGAAAGAAGCAAAAGGTAGCTATCTCTCAACCCTGCCTTCCCTGAGAACCAGAGGAAAAATCCCCTTTCCTGGGGGATTTTGTAATAAGACCTGCCCCTGGTAGGCTGTTGCAAGTTTCCCTTAAGAATGATAGTCTTTCTACCTATTGACCACTGCTTAAATGTTGAGCGGAGATCATATTTTCTAGAATCTCTTCAATATAAAATCTACATCACAATATATAATGATAATAAGTAATATCAATAGATAAGTTGATTGATCATACACTGTGTGCCATGGGCAGGTCTCTTGAGTGTCTTATACCTATTATTTTTCTCCTTCCCATAAATAACCCTGCGAGGTAGGCACTTTGAATATCCCCATTTGACAAATGAGGCAAGAACAGTTAAGTAACCATCCTAGCAGTGAGCTGAGCTTGGATTTAAACTCAGGCAGAATTATTTTACTTTAACATTTTTTCTTTTTTTTTTTTTTAAGATTTTATTTATTTTTTTGGCAGACAGAGATCACAAGTAGGCAGAGGGGCAGGCAGAGAGAGAGGGGGAAGCAGGTTCCCTGCTGAGCAGAAAGCCCAATGCGGGGCTCGATGTAGGGCTCAATCCCAGGAGGCTGAGATCTTGACCTGAGCAGAAGGCAGAGGCTTAATCCACTGAGCCACCAAGGCACCCCTTACTTTAACATTTTATTATGGAAATTTTCAAGTACATTCAAATGTAGGGAGAATAGTATGATGAATTTTTAATGTGCCCATCACCCAATTTCAACAATCAACTCATAGCTAATTTTGTTTTATCTATAGCCTCACCCTCTTCACTCTGCAAATTATTTTGAAGTAAACTTCAGTGTTGCAGCATTTCACCTGTAGATACTTTAATTAATCTCTCTCTCAAGGATATGATTTTTAAAACATGCAATGATACCATTGTCACTCCTAAAATATTAGCATTGATTTCTTGATGTCAGCTTTGAAGTCAGTGTTCAATGTTTTCCAGTTTGTTTGAATAAGAATCCAAGTAAGTCTAAAGACCTAGATAAGTTTCTCTTTTACTCTAGGGGTTCCCTGTTCAGCTTTCTTTTTTTGTTTTTCTTGTATATTCAGTTTTTGCTGCTGAATAAATCAGGTTGTTGGTCCTGTAAAATCTCCTACAGTCTGGATTTTGCTGGTCACATTGACTCGCAGCTGTGTCATTTAAACATGTTTCCCTGTTCGTTATATTTCTATAAATTAGCAATTAGAGCTCATGCCTAAATCTGATTCAGGTTGGGTTTGTGTTTGGGAGTGTATATGTCACCGTTGCATGAATTGATTCCCTCCCATCTTGCAAAGGTGACCAGTGAGTTTGTCTTTCTTAGTATCAATATGCACTGATGGATTTAAAGAGATTTGATATGTGTCAAATCAGTGCAGTTGTTATCTTTATTGATTACCCCATTTTTAGCCGGCGAGACCTTCTCTGGGTTGGGTCCTGAGCTCTTTTTCATGATCCCTGTAGTCTTAATAGATCAAGTCCCTTTCAATGTAAAATAGGATTTAGAAATCACAATAAGACATGTCAGAGATATATACAGCTATTGGATTGATCATTATTTCTACGCCATTTAAATGGACACAACAGGGACTTTTTAAAGATTAATCAATATTTATGCTGATACTTGAAATTCAAGACTAGAGGTCTTTACACAACCTCATCAATATGAAATATGTAAACCCTTCTCTCACATTAGGCAAAGTCCTTAGCCACTGTACTACACAGCCTATTTTACTACACAGTCCCCTTGGATATTTGACACTCACAACAATCCTTGGAAGTAGAAAAGGAAGGGATTAGTAACATTTTCAAGATGAGGAAACAATTGCAGAACAATTAAATCTTATCAGGAATTACCCCACGAATGTAGTGTTACACCAAAATTGGAACTCCGTTCAGATGTACATGATTATTTTTCCCATTGCTGAAGTGATTCTTAGATACTTTTATGTGTATATTTTATTTCTCAAGTAAATACGAAATTCACAGATATGAAAATACTGCAACTATACAAGTTTTGGTTGTAATTATTTGCAATAATAATAATTAGACCATGAAGGAAATAACCGTACAAAAAAACTTACTTTTATTTTTGATAGCCCTCTGACCTCTTTTTGGCCAGAGTTGTTCTAGGGCATGAGCACCACACACACACACACACACACACAAAACACAAACATGGAGATCCCCTCCCCTTCCCAGTGTTTAGCAGTATTTGGAAACTTCTATTAAAAATCTTTTTCGGGACGCCTGGGTGGCTCAGTTGGTTAAGCGGCTGCCTTCGGCTCAGATCACGATCCCAGCGTCCTGGGATCGAGTCCCACATCGGGCTCCGTGCTCAGCGGGGAGCCTGCTTCTCTCTGTCTCTGCCTGCCTCTCTATCTGCCTGTGCTCACTCTCGCTCTCTCTCTCTCTGACAAAATAAATTTTAAAAAAAAGTCTTCTTCTATTTTTGTCCCTTCAGGGCCTTATGAGGAAGCGCTGCTACCGTTATGTGAAAGACATAATCATGCAAAGTGTTAATAGATGATAGCTTAAACTTTTCCTCCTCCCCACTATCTCCATATACAGTGAGAACATATTTACCTTTGGAGAGTAGCCTTCACAGCCATAACCACCAGGGATAATTGGGAATATTTCAGGCCAGTGTGGGAACTATTTGACGTCTCAAAGGAGAACCATACCAATCTAGTGTAAGGATTAGGCAAGACTTCATTGCATGTGACTGAAATCTGATTCATAGTAGCCTTGACAGAAAGAGAATTTACTGAAAGAAAATAAGGTGAATTGGGCCTTAGGGTAGTGTCAACTAGAAATTTAGAATCCATCAATGCAACCCTCATTTCTTGTCTGGGTTTCTCTCCATGTCTGGCTTTCATCTCTCACAAATAGACCTAACGCTCACAGCTTCACCTCCAGAGAAGGACTGGAAACTTTCCTGATGTCTGAATTGAAAGGTATCAAAGACAGGGACTGGTTGGCCTGGCTGGTACTGCGCACCCATCCTTAGACCAACCAGGTAACTCTGGCTAGAGGGGAAGGATTCTGAGAGTGGCATCCTCTGCTTGGACTTGATGGTTGAGCTTAGACTATGGAGCAGGAGGGTTCTGAGCAGCTCACCAATAAATGTCCATTAAATACGTATTATGAATCAGGGCTATATGTATCTAACTTATCTATCTGCCCTATCTCTGCCTACACAGCATCCTCTGTAATGTACCCAGAGTAAATCGTTCCTTCCTCTGTGCTCCCATGGACCACCTTTGTCACTCTTAACCATTGTGCCTACCTCACCGTAGTTCATTCAATGAATTCACTTTTCCAACCAGTATCCAGTGAGGTCCTTTTATTGCCAGATACCATGCCAGATCATTTTGTTGTTGTTTATTGTGGTGACGCACTATGATCATATCTTTTGAGAGCAACTGAATAAAAAGTTTCTCAAATTGGAATTCATACTCTCTTCTCTGTGACTTCTTTTGCCAGAAACACAAGGTACAAAACATTGGCTCTCATGTCATTTTCTTTTGTCTCAGTTATCCATAGCCAGAAAAAGGTATACAGAAAAGGTCTGTCTGTGCAATGGCCTGTGAAGGCACCACGGTCCATCTGGTGGGCATATTTCAGGCATCATGCAGTCCCTCATTCATTCACCAAATATCGATGGATTAGGTCCTCTGTGTCAGGTGCTATAGTGTGCACTAGGGGTTCAGGTTTAAACAGGAGAGATACAGGCTGTGACTATATACTCTAACAGAGAATCACAAAGACAATGATTAACAAACAATCCCACAAATAATTAGTAATTGGTTCCTTCTAAGAATGACAGAAGAAGTCATTCTTTTTCCAGTATTCACTTGGCATGTCAAACCCCTGCCTTAGAGGTTAGAAAATGTCATAGCACAATTTCAAGGTTAAATTTAGTCTTAGCCCTGAATAAGAATCAGAGTATCTGTCCACTTGAATAAAGTCCACACAAGACTGTAAGGAATCCTTAGATAGAATCTCCCATCCACAGCCCTGCAGCCCAATCTGTGTGCTTTAGCGGGAATCTCTTGGGCAGGCAGGGAGACCCAGGGTGGTTCCATAATACAGACCATCTCCTCGCCCAGAGTCATAAAGGAAAGTAACTGCCAGTCACTCTGTTGCCAGTTATCTTGAAAAGAACTCTGACTCGACCGACCGGGAGCAGGAAGGTTATCGAATGCTGGTAACTGTCATTAGTTTTCAGATGGAATTCTCAGAAATCAGAGGGCTGTCTAATTTGTATGCTGGGAAGGAAACCTTGGTCACCTGGCTTAGCTGCTAGGGCATGAAGAACATTTGATTCTAGCATTATCCAAACTAATAAGCTTTAAAAAAAAAAAAAAAAAAAAGCAAAATTTTAAAATAGTATCCTCCTAAAGTTGCCTGCAGTGTACCTCCTGGGTAGCCACCTGGGGGGTGTGGTCTGTGTATCCTGAAACCTTGCTCCACCTACAGGAACTCTCCACGAATGAGCGAGTTCTGCTTTGTCATCCTCTCCCTAGTATGGGCTGGTTTTTCTAGTCATCTAGCCTGAGGGTCATGTAGAAACAGAGTGAGAGCTGCACAGAAGTTTGGCAATCCCTGGTTCAATACTTCTTTTTCACAGGCTCAAAGTGAAAACTCAATAAATAAGTACATTCTGTGTTTAAGGAGGTTAGCTGATTTCTTTAGCTGATTTCCAATTAACAGAATCTTTCTTGAATATCTCCTCATAGCTATGGAGAGGTTTCAAGGTGATGTAAAATGTACTTCTCTCCTCTAAGAACTTAAGACTATGGGTACCTATTTTTTTTAATTTAGAGACCCTTTGTGACTATCAAAAATTTTTGATAACCTTGCCCTGCCTAAGCCCTCTGACCTAAAAGCAATTGTCTTTTCAGTGTCCATTACTTAAGAAAATAAAACAAAAAGGTACTATGAATTTGGATTTGTAATTTACTGATCTCAAGAATTCCTAAAGAAGTCAGAAAACTTGGGCATCTGAGTGGCTCAGTTGGTTGAAGCCTCTGCCTTTGGCTCAGGTCATGATCCCAGGGTCATGGGATCATCGAGCCCGCATCCGGCTCTCTGCTCAGCAGGGAACCTGCTTCCTCCTCTCTCTCTCTGCCTCTCTGCCTACTTGTGATCTCTGTCTGTCAAATAAATAAATAAAATTTTTTTAAAAAAAGAAAGAAATCAGAAAATTGGGGTGCCTGGGTGGCTCAGTCGGTTAAGCATTTACCTTCAGCTCGGGTCATGATATTAGGGTCCTGGGAGCAAGCCCTGCATGAGGCTCCTTGCTCAGTAGGAGTCTGCTTCTCCCTCTTCCTCTGCCCCTCCCCCTTTTTGTGCTCTCTCTCTCTTTCTCAAATAAACAAAATCTTTTTTTTTTTTAAAGAAAGAAATTAGAAAACCATGTATGAGACTTATGTTTCTTCTGTCTCTGGACAACATCCTGCTGCATTTTGGGATTTATAGACAAGCTGCAATGTGTAATCTACCAGCTGGCTTATAGAAATAGCTTGGTATTTAGCAATTAGAAGCATAAGATATTACAAGTTCCAAGTGAATGACATGGATATTAAAATTGTCCCAAGCAAGGCAGATTGCTACAGTCTGTGGTGGACACATGGGTCCTATTGGGCCTGGCAATAAAAGTTTAAGAGAGTTATCAATATGGAAAACCTACAAAGAAAGCATGATAAAGGAAAGACCAAGAGGGTTTTTCCTTTGGGCAGACAGCATTAAATGCTAATGCCAAGCAAAGAACATGTATAACCTTTAGAATCAGACAAACTTGGGTGCTCATGAGCTGTGTACTCTTAGACAAGCTACTTAATACAAGCAACACTCAATTTTCTCTCCAATAAAATGGGGTGAACTTGTCCTTGGCACTTCACAGGAGAGCTGGGAAGAGTGAATAAAATCAGGTCAATAAGGGACAGCATTCTGTGAACTGCAATTTTACCAAATAAATAAAAATCGTTATTTTTTTGAAAGGCCAAGATATATCCATGGGACTGAATAGGCCACTGTTTTGATTAGACTTCTTTATTTGCAGGAAACGGAAATGATTCCGGCTCACTTAAGCAAAATAGTATCCTTGCAAAAATGCAGGGGCAGGTAGGGTGGAGGGGAAGAAGTGTACCATGTGGCTCACAGAATCAAAGGAAAGCTGAAAACCCAGGTTCAGAAACAAGAACCAGGAGCCTCAGTGCAATGGCCAATATTGGGAGCAACAACTACTTAATGATCTCCATTGTTTTTTCTTCTTTGAGTCATTCCCCTCAAGTCAAAGTCCCACAGTGGGAGAGTCTAAGGGGCAGGGCATCTTGACATTGAGTCCCATCAAGATTACAAACCACGGAGGAGAGGTGGTTTCCCAGAAGGAAGTGAAAGGACTATTCATGAAAAGGGAGTAGACTGGAAGGCGGGTAGCCGGAAAACAACTGCCCACTTCAAACAATTTGGAAATATCATTCATACATATGTAATCATATTTATGAATCAACATAAATTCATTTATGAAGAATAGAGGAAAATAGGCCTAGAAAAGTAAAAATTGAGACTAGTGCAGGGGAAATGGCCCATTCTTGTTACTGGAACATATTTCAGCCTCTTTGTTAAAACTCGGCCTTCCTGATGGGCCTCGGAGGATGCGGCTTGTTGATTCTGGGTCATAAGTCAGTGAGGATACCTTAACCCCGAGAGTCATTGCACACACACTTGGCCCACTTTCCTCTGCTTTCCCAGATATGGCCATTGACGCACCTGGGCTAAACTGGGAACTTTGAGTTGTTTTATGACTGCAATAATTGATGTGTGTCAAAAACCTCTCCGCTCTTTCTGATTCTC
This sequence comes from Meles meles, assembly GCF_922984935.1. NCBI lineage: Eukaryota > Metazoa > Chordata > Mammalia > Carnivora > Mustelidae > Meles > Meles meles. The sequence goes on from NC_060068.1 coordinate 132,663,267, forward strand.
TCTCACTTCCCCCCGTCGCTCATATATTAAGGGAATTCAATTAAATTTTTGAATATACTAATGAATGAGTGAGTGAATGAATGAATGAATGGATGGATGGATGAATTGGAGACCAGTTTGGCCCATGTTGAACGTTGGGATCTAGTTCTTTAACTACTTTTTTTTTTTTTAAAGTTGAGCCAAAGAATTTCCTTACAAGAAGCAGCCTTATTCCCACGAATCAAAGTTAATTAATTGCTTTGGGCAGTCTTTACAGAGAGGTCTTCCTTCATCTCCTCATCCATCACCTTTCAATATATACATTCCTCACACCACCCTCTCCAGGACTAACCTTCTCTCAACAAATCTTGATGGTATCCTGTTGCCTCAAGTTATTTTGGGAGATGCCCCAGAGGAGGCTGGCAGTAGAGGAAGTGTTAATGGAGGCAAAAGTAGTATGGTGTGGAAGCACGTAAAAAGGACAAATTCTCACTGGTTGAGGTGAAACAGTCTGTGGGGTTTTGGATGCGCTTGATAGAGGAGGTGGCAAAAAAAAAAAAAAAAACCTTCTTAAATGCGAATATATATATATATATAAATTTTTTTGAGGAAGTATATATATATATATCCTTAAAAGAGTGTCCCAATCTAGGTAGTATCTTAACCTCTACCCTTCAAAGGTACCATGCTTTAAAATGCAAATACACTTGAAAAACACAACACATTGCATTTCTTATTAGTTGTGGTATATTCTAAATATTTTCTACTAGATTTTAGACAATGAATTCATTTCTTTTTATTATCAGTCCCCTTTTATTTTTAACCTTGGCATGGTACATATATTGTAAGGAAACCTCCACCATGCTTATACAATAGTTTCTATAGTATATATAGGATAGAGTGATATATACAGATTTCTCATCATTCAATCATTAGGAACTCCCCATCATAAAATCTAACTTTTTTTTCCAATTGAAGAGAAAAGAAAAGAGGAAAAACATCCTATCATGTCCTCTCCTGATGGACAGATAGGATAGAGTGTGTTCTCAATCTTGGCAACTTTACATCTCCTTAGCCTGGAATTGGTTCTAGAGCAATTCTCAGTTCTACTCCCAGGAAATGTCTGTAAACATTTTTGGTCATCTTATCTGGCAGAACGAGAGTGTACTACTGGTATGAGGTTGGTAAAGGCCAGGAATGCTGCTAAAATCAAATAATTAACCAGCCCCAAAAGTCAGTAGTGCCAAAGTTGAGATACCCTGGTCTAGAAATGCCTTGACTGCCTACCAACTAGATGTTTATGTAGATACTAGAAAAAAGGATGAGACTAAGCCAATGACTCTAAGAAACAACGTTCATAAAATGTAAAAGTCTTTTAGAAACAATCAAATAAAAGCATTTAATGGAGGCAAATCAAAGGTCAGCCTGACAATATGATGTAGTTTAGATTTTTCATGCTTCTTCTTTGACTCCTATTAAGAAGGGTGAGGTGATCATGATGATTATAATAATGATGATTTCCAGGCATTAGGGCTTGTTTATTTTTTTACTATGATATAATTGACTTATAACATTATATTAGCATTAGGTATATAATAATGTTTTGATATTTGTATATATTGTGAAATCACAATAAGTCTAGTTAACATCCATCACCTCACAGTTATAATTTTTTTTCTCGTGATGAGAACTTTTAAAATCTCTCTTAACAAGTTTCAAATATACAGTGCAATATTATTAACTATAGTCACCTTGCTGTACATTGTACTGCATGACTGACTTATTTTTTAACTAGAAGCTTATACATTTTGAACCTCTTTACCCACCCCCACCTCTGGCAACCACCAAGCCATTCTCTATATCCATGAGCTCAGTTTTTTGGGTTTGTTTTTTAATTCCACATTTATGAATTTATTATATCAGGTATTTCAATTATAAAAAATGGAGAAGAAACACAGGAAAGGAAATAGAGCCAAGGGGAGATCTTTTTAATTTTTTAAATTATTTTAATTCAATTAATTCACATACAATGTATTATTGGTTTCAGAGGTACAGGTCTGTGACTCACCAGTTTTATATAATATCCAGTGCTCATTACATCACATGCTCTCCTTAATGTCCGTCCCTCAATTACCTCATTCGTCCACCCCCCTCCCAAAGGGAGATCTTAAACACTAATCTTTCCTTTGTGCATCAAAATAACACCATCTTTAAAAGAGCAAAGTGTATGGCATCAGAAGTCCCATAGTTAAAGCTTGCCTTCTCACCTTGCTAGCTGTAGGTCTTTGGGGAAATTACTGGGTCTCCTTAACCTTAGTTCCTTTACTTGTAAAATAGAGATAATAATGGTCTCTGCCTGGGGAACCTGGGTGGCTCAGTCAGGTAAGCCTCTGCCTTCCATTAAGGTCATGATCTCAGGGTCCTAGGATGGAGCTCTGCATTGGGCTCCCTGCTCAGTGGGGAACCTGCTTCTCCCTCTCCCTCTGCCACTCCCCCTGCTTGTGCTCTCTTGCCCTCTGTGAAATAAATAAATAAAATCTTTAAAAAAATAATAACAATAATAGTCCCTGTCTGATAGAGTTATTACGTGATCTAAAGGCAATAGCCTTTAAATAATAAAATGTTTAGTTGGTTCTTAGCACATAACAAGCACTCATAAGTGCTAAAGCAATAATAATAAAAACAGGACAGAGAGGATTAAATGTATTGATGATGGTCACGATGATGACCACAGAGACAACAGTGATAATAATTGGCTTTGGATTCCAGTGATGTGAACCACAGTCACAGCGGTTACTTACCAACCCTAAGACAATCGCTTTACTTCAGTCTCTATTTGCACATCTGTCAAAGTCTCCTACAGTCACTGTGAGAACTTAATGACACGTGCCTGGCGTATAATAAGTGTTTGAGGGAGGAGGGTCTGGCCTGAAGGTCGGCAGAGACACACACACACTCCTCTCCGGGAAGGGACTATCTTTTCCTGGACCCTGATGGCTTCCCAGGCCATTTTGCTTATTAGCAGGACTTTCTTCAATAACGATTTGAGTCAGAAAGAAATGTTGGGTAGGTGGGTTTCATCCACAAGTTATGAAAATCTGTGCTGTAATGAATCAGAAGGGAATCAGAAATTCCTGAATGAGTCTAACATAAGGACCTTGTAGGGTTTGGCAGGCCCCTCCATGCCCTCCTGTCCTTGGACTCTCCTAGCAGCTCCCTGGAGTGACTACAGCAAGTCCTTCAAAGCAAGCAATCCCCAGAGCTTATCTTTGAAGATGGCAAGACCTCCATGCCCCTCTTCACAGCCCATTTTGGGGAGGGAAGTAAGGAGCCCAGGGGACAGGTAGCTAGAAACGGTCACCTCCTCAGAAAAAGAGGGAGATGGACAGAGCATCCAAGGCCAGTGCACAGAAGAAAACCAGAACAAGGGACACTTGAGGAAAAAGGTCCCTGGGAAGCCCCAGCGCAGGGACAAGGGAGGTCAACCTCACATTGCCGGCATCTGCAGGGTAGGTAGGATTCAGCAGACACCCAGGACTCACTGCAGCAGGATCATTAGCTCTGAGACCCACGGCCACTCATACCTGAAATGAGTTTGGATTTAGAAAGCCAGCAATGAGCTGAGTGGTATGGATCGGAGTGAAGCACACGGCTTAATCAGGGGCCTGAAAGCAGCTGACAAATTACAGTGTGATTTGTCATCATCTCAGGACTCGGCAAGTGTTTGTCCCTGAAAGAATCGATACCTGGAGAGAAAAGGGCCATATTTTTAGAAACTCCTGGATGGGTAATTTATTTCAAGTGAGTGGAGAGTTTATTTATGTTGGCGCCCCCACAGATCCAATGGACAGTATATTTATACGAAGCCAGAAAATGCTATCATTTCTTCTAATCAATTTGCCCCTTTGAACAGCTGTACCTTGAAACATTCAGCAATAAATTCAGTCCCCATGCTAAAAGCTCTACCCAAGAAACTATTTCTCACCCCACCTTTAGCATTCCTTCTTCTACTGTGTGGCACGTTACATCTGCTAAAACTTTCCATGTGGATTCTGTCTGCTGGGGAGCAAATGAGACGGACAGGGAAGGTGGAGTTAGCCCCATTCCACAGATGGGAGACTGAGGCTCAAGAGGTAAAAGGAGTATTAGCCCATGCAGGTAGAAATCAAGATCTCCCCTCCTCCCATTGTGTCCCTCCCCCACTGGATTGTAAAATTTTATATACCTAGATAACCTAATGAAAGAGAAATCATGGAGAAAAAGGCAAGCGTTTGTCTAAGTACTTTGCTATGGGAATGTTCACTGGGGGGCAGCATGTTGTGCAAGTAAAGGACAGGGGTCCTCCGTTCAGACTTGGATTCAAATTCCAGTCCTAGGACAGCCATGGGCAGCCTGTCTCCCCTTCTGAGCCATGGTTTTTCCATTCCTAAAGAGGAGATAATTGGTATTTCTACTTCACAGAATAATTGTAAGCTTAAAAATAAATAATATATGCAAAGTTCTCATCATAACATCTGACAGAAACAAATACAGTAAATGCTGTTTATTGTGTTTTATTAGCTACAATTTCCACAGCATGTTCCTAATAGAAAAACAAATTGAGACAATATAAATGTGCCATAGTGAAATGGTGAAATGAATATGGTGGCATTCATACAACAGGTTTCTATGCAGGTGTAGTAAAGTTGTGCAAAAAATTTAAGATGTAAAAATTTCCAATTTCGTGAACACCATCTCATTTTTTGAAATGTTATAAATGTATGTATACCCATACATAGATGTATGCGTTGGTATATTTTTTAAATTATATTTTTTCAAATGCTACAAGTAATTATAAACTCAAGAATATTAATTATGGTTACTTCTGGGTGGTGCAATTTATAATCTCTTTTTGATTGTGTCTGTGCTGCCCAATGTGGTCACCACTTGCCACAGGTAGCCATTTAATTAAAGTGAAATAAAATCTAAAAGTCAGTTTCTCGGTCATACGTCCACATTTCAATAGCCCCATGGGATGAGGGGCTTCCATACGGGACACACAGACTCAGAACACTTCCATCATTGCTGCAGGTTCTGCTGGATGGTGCTGGTCTGGAAACTCAAACCCACGCCTACTAGAGAATTGTGGGATGGGCAGGGCCCTCCCTCTGCTGTGCTTCTAACTTGCCAGCATTTTCAGTGCATCTGCTTCCTCCTTCTTACTGAGGATTTCAGTTTTCTTCCAACATTCTACAACTATCACGGTGTGACAAAACAGGGATTGCCTTAGCTGTGATGGTTTTAACAGTGCTAAGCTCTCCTAGTAAAACTAGATCCCTCTGATGTAATGCCCTCCTGCTGTTCTCTCCCTCGCAGGAAGGACAGTTTGAACCCGAATATTTCTGCAACACCATCGTGTGTGAGAAGCCCAACAACCACCTCAACAAATTTAAGGGTTATATGTAAGTCTCTAATGTCCCTGTGCTGCTGGTAACTGTTTCCCCTCCAGCTAGAACACCACATCCTTTCTTGAAATGGCTGAAGAGATTGAGGATGTGTCTTTCTTTTTACCATAAAGAAACGCTAAAGGAAACTAACAACGTTGGGAAACTTTTCCTTTTTTTTTTTTGGCCAGAGTTGCATTTAATTATCTTGCTGGGTTAAATTTACTAATTTTTTTTAAACTTCTGGTGATGAAATAACATCAAAATCATGACCGCACTCTGATTCAGGAAAGGCAAGATTTCATTGAGGTCAGTGTTCTCACAGAGCTTGCATTGCATTGCAGGTAAGAACGGGGACTTCTGTGTTTGACAGACCTGAGTTTGAAATCAGGTTTTATCACTTACAAGCTGTGTGGCTTTGAGTAAATTCATTAACCTCTCTGGGCCTTGGTTGTCTTATCTGTAAAATACAGATTATAAGGTCTACATCATGGGACTTGTGCTTTCTATGAATTAAGTGGTTTATTGCACGCAGAACCCACAGCACAGCAACTGGCACAGAGTGAAAGTTGATGGCGGCTGCGCTCTTGTCATCAGTGTTATTCTTACGCCTCAACTTTAGTTTGGCCTGAGAATTTGACAGTAATTCTGCACCCACATCAGACTACTGGTCTTAATACAAGGATAGACCACAAAAGAGCAATGGAAACGATGAGAATATGAGCCCTCACACAGTGTTTTCACAGTTTCTAGAGTACTTACAGGGAGCATCATCTCTTTCACTCTGTCCAACCACCCAGGGAAGTGATGATTATGATCCTCCTGTTCCAGATAGGGATAATCTAAGACTTTCCAGATACACCCAAAGGCGCACAACAGGTACCAGACAATGCCAGGACTTGAATCCCAGTCTTTCCACTCGAGCCCCAGTTTGTTTTGCATTGTTGTGCAGAACGAGGCTCAGCTTGGTAAGGTGACTTCTTGACCAATCAGGTCTGGAATGAGGCTTAAGTAGTCTTCTTGGAAGGCAGATGTCTATGCTTTCTCTCCGCCCACATTTTCTCAGGCCTGTGTTGTCAAGAGAAACAATGAGAGAGGGGAAAGGATAAGAACAACACAAGATAAAGAGCAACTTTTAAACACAAATTATTTTAAAATGCACAGACAACACAGATGGAGACAGGCAGAGAAGGGCCAGAGCTCCTGGCAAAGAGGAGGATTCGTTGCCTGCATCTGTTCAGGTGAACTTGCCACCTGCCCCGGCAAAGAGGCCATCCCTCCTGCCTGGGGTTCGTGGATTTGGTTCATCCCAAGTCAGCTGTCAGACATTCTCTTGTTAGAGTCAAAAGAATTGCAAATGGAAAGGACTCTGATTCAGTGCAAGTTAATGGGGCACTACTCTGGGAATCCTAGTGTTGTGAAAACAGCATGACAGCTGCTGTCTGTGGCCTGGGTCCCTGAGTCCTAGGATGTCCCACGCCCCAGGTATGCGGCCTTCAAAATATCTCTCGCCCTCTCTGGGCTTCATCTTTTTCACAGGAAAGATAATCACCCTTCTAACTTCCCAGATGTATGAAGAATCAAATAAAACGATATAAGCAAACTTAGTTTATAACCACAGTAAGGAATAATTGGTATTAAAAGGCATATTGAGTGGCAGGATAGCATTCTGGAGCCAGACTTTGTGGACTTGAATCTCCATTCTGCCATTTACTAGCTCTATGAACTTGCCTCGGTTTCCCTTTTTACAAAGTGGGTATGGTAACATAACCTATCTTCCAAGGTTGTCCTGATGATTAATTGAGTTAGTAAATGGAAAACAATTATAAACCAGACCTAGAAAAATGAAGTATTGAAGAACTAAAAAGAGAAAGGCCCTAAAGGCTCATATTATTATTCTTTTTGTTCTCCCTAATGCTTTGGGGAAATTATATTTAAATTTAAATGCTCCCAAAGGAAGGGCATCAGGGTTGAGTAAAGGTCAGACCCCAGGTAATAACTGGTGTTGGGTGGAAATTTCACACCAGAAATTTCTGGTGTGAGGTAGAAAACTGCAATGCCCCTGAGACTAGAGCAAGGAAAAACCTCTCGGCTTTCAGGAGCTGCCTCCCCCATGTGGCACAGAGGGCTTCTGTCCCCCTCCTGTGAGGTCTGTTTATTTCACAAGAGATGAAGCAAGAGGAGGGTAGTACAGGAGAGAGGCAAGTGAGAGATGTAGCTCCATATAAGAGGACCCTTGCCAGTTCACAGGGGACGGGGTGGAGGGTGGAGAGCAGAACTGTCTGCTGACTTTGGCAGACTTGCAGTCAGACCCTGTGGTCTGGTCCCAGCAGCCAGGCGAGACAGAGCATGGGAAGGCTGCCTGAGGGAACACTCTGTGGTCTTTGGGATATCCTATCCACACTAAACCATTCTGAGTGAGAAAACTGAAGCCAATGCTTTTTCAGTAGAACCCTGACTTTAGGGTGGGTAGATGATGATTTCCATAAAGATGGATAATTCCTTTTTAATGGTCCAGTCCCTACCAGGCCTCCCAGGAGCAATGAAGGTTGTACTTGAACTTGGAGACAAGATGCTAAGTTAATAATACCCATTGCTCTTCTGAAAAAAGGGAGGAGAGGGATCGTGTTCACTCACCACTTCTAATTCTGTGACACTCACCAGTGATAGCATGAAGAGGCCACCAAACCACTCCTGGTATTTCTTCATCCCCAGGGAGCATCCTGACCAGACAAGGACAGGCTTTGGCAGCGAGAGTCTTCTGCTTCGAGGCTGTACCATCAGAAACACCGAGGTGGCTATTGGCATCGTCATCTATGCAGGTCATTGACTTATGTTGTCCTTCCCCTTGTCCTCCCTCCTCCAGCTCCTCCAAACCTGCCTGCAGTCAGTGGGAAGCCACAACAGTTCTGAGGGGTACAAGCAACTTCCCATTTCTCAGCTAAGCAAAGTGAGACTAGAATCACAGCATGTTATTTGGTTCACAGGAGATGTACTCAGATGCCAGGCTAACATCACTCATCTGAACAGGAAGAGGGATTCGTGCTCATTCACCTCTCATGGTCTTGTGACCCAAAGGCTGATCTAGAGTCATAGTCTCTCCTCTGACAATATGGACAAATGAAATAGGAGCACCTCAGAGTCAAAGGCTCAAAAAGGCCAAAGTAAGCCTCCAGAAGGAAGAGATCCAATATAGGTGTGTGCTCCTCACAAAAAAAACATATATTGAGTTCCCACTGTGTATAAGGAAGTAATTCAGATACTTCGTGTATATTAATTCACTCTCCTGCCCAAACACACACATACAACTATTGTCTCTCATTCTGCAGATGAGAAATTGAGGTACAAACAGATTAATTCACCCATGGTGACTTGTCTCCTGAGATTAATTCCTTATAACCCAATGTCAAGTCTCTACAGAGATAAGCTCTGACTCTAGAGACCACATTCCAACCATTACACCATACTGCCTTCCCTGGGAGCCTGTTTACCAAAAGAACAGTGGGCTCTCAGAAGGTGGGAAGCAGGTGGGTAAAGAGGGAGGTCTGAGGACCCTGATGTGAGGTGAGCCTGAAGCAGGTGGGAAGGCCACAGTATCATCAGCACAGTCAGCCTGTGCTCATTGCTGTGGAAACCCCCCTTACAACTACAGCAACTTGAGTCTGATTAATAAGCCCAGAGTTTGCTCACTCCTACTGTTTTGTTGCCACTTTAAATCCACAAGGCAACCAGCTAAGGAGCATTAAAGCCATTCACTGCTGGAGCGGATATATTGGTTTTCTTTAATTTTGCACAGCAAATATGTGGTGTATTTTTTTTTTTTAATTTGCTGAGGAATATAGCATGGTGTTTAAGTTTAACAGCCCCAAAGGACAAGCTCTGCCTGAAGACAAAATCTCAACTTGGCTCTCAGCTCTTAGCTGTGTGGCCTGGGTAGCACGATTGGTAGGAGAAAGAGTAGGAATCAGAATCCTGGGTTCTCAGTATGGCTCTGACGTTATGGCTCTTTCCCTCTAGGCAGGTCTCTTCTACTCACTGGTCCCCAGTCTCCAACTGGAACAAGGATGACTGGATGAGACTGGTAGTTTTCAAATTTTGTTGTCCTCTCTTTGAACAAAATTTTATGCAGAATTCCAAGATAGGTGTAGCGCGGCTCAAGGCTAATGCTGGGGTAGAGGCCTTTGGCCCCTACTCCCTTACACAAGCAACACCAACATCTTGGGCGAAGAAGCAAGAAAACTACTGGCCTAAGGCACTGTCCTGCCACGCGGTCTTGGTACGCACTGTTTCCCACAGCCAAAATCGTGTTTGCCCAACTCTTTTCTCTCCCTTCAAATGTCCCTTATATGTCATCTCCTCTGAGAAGCCATCCCTGACCATGTTCTCTAACACCATCTCTTACTTTTTAGCTCATTGTGTATTTCATGGGAGTTATTACTAACTGTAATTATTTATTTGTTTTCTTAAATATTTTCACCAAAATGTGAGTCATCTGCCTCATCCTTGTATCTTACCATTAGCCCATAACAGTGTCTTAGTGCAAATTAGAAAAAAAAAAAAAAAATAGCCTTTCTTCCAGTCAGCTGAGTGTCATTTGCAGAAGTTTATCGTGGTAAACCTACAAATCTAAAACAACTACAAAATGAGGGGTGTTTCTTGAGTTGTGCAGTGTACAACCTGTGCCTAGTAGCTCTATCAGTGTGCACCACAGTGTCTGGTGTGGAGGTGATTCTCAGGAAACACATGGTGACAAATTGTGTGAGGCCTCTACAGCTGTTCTCAGCAATCTCCCTGAGGCAGGAAAGACTTAGGTTAGGGGAAGAAGCCTCTCTTTTATTGTAAGCTTCCGTGAGAAGAGCTAAGGATATGATCCAGGCCAGAGGAAAACAGATGCTAAAGACTTATTACCTCATTTTCTCTCAAAGGCCATGAGACAAAAGCCATGCTGAACAACAGTGGCCCACGGTACAAACGCAGCAAGATTGAGAGGCGCATGAACATAGACATCTTCTTCTGCATTGGGCTCCTCTTCCTCATGTGCCTCATTGGAGCTGTAGGTATGGAATGTTCTGGAAAGAACAAGACAACTGTAAACTTCTGTTTCTTTGGGAAAATTGTTTCAACTCTCTGAATCTCAACTTCCTCATCGATAAAATAGAGTTAATGAAAACAAGTCCCACTCTGTAATTCAATAAGATATCAGTCAAATAAAAATGCTTGTGGGGGACCTGGCTTGCTCAGTTGGTAGAGTGTGCAACTCTTGAGCTCAGGATCCTGAGTTCTAGGCCCACGCTGGGGGGTGGAGATTACTTTTTTAAAAATGCTTATGAAAATCTGCTGAAAAGTATTATGCACTCTAAATATTAGGAATACCATCTATTGTTTATTTCTCCAAGAAATACTTACTGAAACCAGGCACTCTCTTAGCAGAAGAAAATAAAAAGATGCATCAGTCTGAGGACTGATCCTTAACAAGCTCACAGTTTAGCAGGAGGGAGTCCAACACATGAACAGAATTGGTAAAATCTGTCCTACACAGTAAAGACTGCATGCAAGCACTGTCTTAGTTTTCCATTGTTGCTATAAAAAGACAAAACAAATTTAGCAGTTTAAAACAATACTCATTTATTCTGTTACAAAGCTAGAGGTGAGACGTCCAAAATTAATTCCACTGGGTTAGTTCAAGGGTCAGTGGGGCTCATTTCTTCTGGAGGCTTTGAGGGCGAATTCTATCCCTTGTCTTTCTGAGCTTCTAGTGACTCCTTCCTCTTTCTTCAAAGTGCCTTACTCTAATCTCTCCTCATACTTCCTTCTCCTTTTTCTGTAGTAGTATTTCCCTATGCCTCCTTTTTCTTTTTCTGTAGTGTATCTCCCTTTGCCTTTTTCTGTAATAGCATCTCCTTATGCCTCTTCTTTATAAGGACATTTATAACTACATCATTGGGCCCACCAGGATAATCAATGATACTCTTCCCCATCTAAAGACCCTTAACTTAAATCACATTCTCAAAGCTCCTTTTGCCACGTAAGTTAGAGAGCATATTGATGGGCCAGGGAATTAGGACATGGACATTAGAGGCGGCCATTATTCACTCTACTGTTGGTAATATGAGAGCATCAGGGGAGGAAGTCTTCCTTGAAGAGATGGATGGCGCTGATGCCTGAATGCAGTCATCATTACCATAGGAGATAGGTGGCAGAGGCAGGATGCGCAGGCAGCTGTGAAAAGAAAGAAGTCACTCTTAGCCTCGGGCACAACACAAGTAAAGCACAGAAGTAGGAAGGAGAATCATTTTATGCAAAGGGGCATTTGGCTCTTTGGTGTGGCAAGAGTAAAGCCAAGCATGGGACCTAATTAGACCCAGGCTGTGGCCACGTTCTGTAACTGCGGAGTGTGGAAAGCTGCGGGAGTACAGACATGAATAATCTGAGCCTTTAAGTTGATTCTCAGAGTATAAGCAAAAAGGGATATTTGCTCTTATCCACTCTCTCTAAGGATGGTCCTCAGGATCCTAAAGGAGACCCCAAAAAAGAACCAGGGATGATCAAGAGGAGAAGTTCATGTGCTAAGTCCAGAACCCCCTGCTGACCCCATACCAATGGGCAGCAATGGTGTGTGCTCTTTACTTGCCTTGGTCAGAAATTGTGCCCATCACTGTTCTTGGAAGATTGTGTCTGAAAAGATTAGACCTCCCAGGGCCCAGGGAGATTTTGTGTGCCACCAGAGTGAGGACAATGGGATCTGGTCTTGTGAGTAGCCTGGGGTTTTTAACTATGCTTCCCAGATATGTCCAATGGTCCAGGTAAGGGTGGCCCACAGCTGGCAGGAGAACACCCAGAGAGCCAGCAAAATGGGGGAACACCACCATCCAGGTGAGGCCACCCCCATGCCCTCAGACACACGACAGGAACTGTTGTCTCTGCTTCAGAACACAGATTTTTCAGGGGATGTCAGAGCTGGAAAGGACATTCGAGATAATCTCACTGTGTCTCCAGAGAAAGGAAGTTAATGATTAAAAGGTCACACAGGGAGATAAGGTATAGGCAAACCAGAATCTGCTTGGCAGATTGCCCAAAACAATAAATAAATTGAGAAAGTAACAGGGAGGGGCAGAATTGTATGCTGTCTGAGAATCACTACTCATACACAGTGACAGGCCTCTGGTGGTGCCTAATTAAGGCCCAGCCCCTGCTGTAAAAGCTCTCAAGTGCGTGTCATTCAAGAGTTCTCTATCACATGCTTGCTTGGACTGTGCAAAGATGATGTTTCTTTTTTCTTTGCCCAAATGTCCTCCCCAGGCCTTTCTGATCACTGGTCTCCAGGCCTCCCCAAGGGTTCCTCCTCCATGTAGACTATCTGGCTCCCTTGAGGGCCAGAGCTATTTATTCTATAATATTACCTTAAAATAACCTCATGGTTGTAAGTCTCCGTTCTTCTGCAGTATATCATGGCGTTGGGCCCAACCTCCTGGGAAAAGACCACAGGGGACAGGGCAATATCCCCTGGATTTTTATTCCCTGTAGTTCCTACCCTAGGGCTGAGAGCATTATACACATTTAGTCATTCTATTTTCACAGTAATGCTACAGAAGAGGTATTATTACTAATTGATAGATGAGAAAACTGAGATTCAGAAAACTCTGTAGTACTTCCTCCTATTAAGCCTCAAGTGATGAATGTGGTTGTCCCTTTCTGTGGACAAGGAAATGGGGTTCAGTCTGCATCTGGATATGTTACTATGAGTTCTCATAACATTCCACACTTCTCGTAGTACCTCTTACAATCTGTGGGATTTGTCCCTTTACATCTGGTCTCTGAATTATTAGACCTCCTCAAAGACAAGAGCTGAGACCAATTCCTTCCTGAATTAATAAATGTTGGAGAGAGAGGAAGAGGGGGAAGCAGGGAAGAGTGGGTGAACAGAGATATGGGTGGATGGAGTGTGAAGAGATGAACTGTGGATGGATGGATGAATACATGAACTGTGAAAATGTGGATGCGTAGATGAATGGATGGGCATATGCACGGGGAAAAAAGAGGGGCTAGCTTATGGGTCTATCAAGATCCCCAGCTATGAACTTTCTACCATACAACTGAAAGGAACTCGTGCTCCCTTTTCTCTTTCCAATCCCTATATAATAGTACTTATATATAAGTAATATAAGTAATCCGCATGCTAGTCTCCTCCCAGTAGGACAGACTTTAATGCCATCAAGAGATGGAAGTGTAGGCTATGTGAAGGACCACTTTAGATGAATACATACACATAGAATTAGCCTGTATAGAATAAAGATGGGTTCCTTCAAAGCAACTCACTTCTGGGAATAAATTAGGGGCTGATACAATAGCCCTTAATTAGACTAGTATACTTAAGTGAGGATTCTGCTTAATCTCTGATTTTGCCTACTCTCAGGTCACCGCCTTTGGAATGGGACCTTCGAAGAACACCCTCCCTTTGATGTGCCAGATGCCAAGGGCAGCTTCCTTCCTCTTGCCCTTGGAGGCTTTTACATGTTCCTTACAATGATCATCCTGCTCCAGGTAGGAAGCCCTCCCTAGCTAGGGGCTCAAGACCTGTGACCAATACCTGCACAACTTTGTGAAATAAAGAACAAAGAGTGCTGTCCCCAAGAAAGAACTGACTGAACTAAGATGAGAAAATGGCCATTGTTTTCGTGTGAGTCTTTGAAAGTACTCACATTTGGGTTAATGTCAAGACCAGCCCTACCTTGTGGAAGGAACCTTGCTCCCCAGATAACAGTGGAGGAAAATATTTACCAGGCTTTTCTATTTAAGCATAAGATTATCGTAGTAATCTAAGTGCACCTACCCCTTTGCCAGATATAATAGAACAGGTAAAATCCTAATGACCTGGGAACAGAAGAAGATAAAATATCTCAGGGAATTACAGAGAACTGTCAAGCCCAAAGGATTGGGAGAAATAAACCACAAGTTAGTATTTTAGCATCTGATAGATTGAGAGGGAAAAAACACAGCTGGCCCTATAGAGGAGAAAACACAAAAACAAAGAGCACCTATAAGAAATGGGCATTAAGGAATAAAAAGAGGAATAAATTCTCCAGGCTCTAGAAGAAGTTACAGTCAATGGAAAGATCAGGGAAGTTGCAGTTTTGTTTTCATGAGGCTCCGTTTACATTCATTTCTTGTAGTATTTGAGGGTGTTTTGTTGTCCTCTTACAGGTGAACTTTTTTCAGTCATTAGTTCATTCGTTCATTTAGCAGAGTAATCTCTTTTAAATGTGAGTTGGGCCATACTCTTCCTCTGCACAGAATCCTCCAATGGTTTCACATCTGCTCGAAGAGAAATCCACAGTCCTTATAACAGCGAACGAGGCCCTACATGCTCTGAACCCTGACTTCCCCCACCGACTTCATCTCCTAGCCATCTCCTGCTCATTCATATAAGACCTGCTTACTCTTTCTCCTCAATTACCCAGTCTGCTCACACCCCAGTCTTTGCCCCAGTCCTCTTCCCACAGATAACTTCATGCTTCACACCCACATTTCTTTAGATCTCTGCTCAAAGGTCATGGTCTATAAGAGTCCCTTCCAGTCACCACCTTCTACACTCTTGACTTTTCTTTCTCACTACCTGAAATATATTTCTTTGTTTACTGGAATGTGAGGTCTTCAAAGTCAGGGATTTTGTTTTGCTTGCTACCATCTCCAGGACCTAGCACAAGATCTGATGCACAGCAAACACTCAGAAGATGTTAGGTATTGAATCCAGGACAGTAATCAACAATGGGTCTGAACACATATAAGAGGGAGCAATAGCCCTTGGTGGCATAGAGATCTGAGGAGCATCAGGAAACTCTGGACAGAGGCACTAGAGCTCCTCTCCCCCTAACCACTCAGTCATTAGACAACAAATAGTGAGAGCGTACCCCTACCAGACCTCCCTGGCACCTGTTTTCCAGATGCTCCTAAGAATTACAAAGGAGGAATGAAGTCATTGACCCTTAGTTTCTCAGAGAAAGTCCATCATGTGAGCTGACCTCAGCTTTCCATTAAATGCCTTTGCTGCCTACTGGTGAGAGTTCTGAGACAGGAAACTGGCCTGGTCTCTGATACTGTGGGATTCAATCTCCCCACAGGTGCTGATCCCAGTCTCCCTGTATGTATCCATTGAGCTGGTGAAGCTTGGGCAAGTCTTCTTCCTGCACAATGACCTTGACCTGTATGATGAAGAGACTGATTTGTCCATTCAGTGTCGAGCCCTCAACATCACTGAGGACTTGGGCCAGATCCAGTATGTCTTCTCTGACAAGACGGGGACACTGACTGAGAACAAGATGGTCTTTCGGCGTTGCAGTATCATGGGCAGCGAGTATTCTCACCAAGAAAATGGTATGAGAGTTCCAAGGGCCCTCACCACTCTTTCTAAATGAATCACCCTGCTATCCTAAAAGAGTTGTAATGAAAGACATTTTCCTGGCTCCCCTGGCTCTGTGGCAGATTGCTTCCTCTATCCCCGTGGGCTTCCTTTTCCTAGATCAGTTGTGCTGTGTTCTTATCACCTGTGAACTTCCCTTGCTCACAAAGGCTATCAGTGACCTCCTGTGTGGAAACCCTCCAGTCAGTCTTTGGTGCCATTACACACAGGATTTTTATCTGCCAGGAATGGACTGGGGACAGGTCCAATTATGTACCAGGTATATAACCAAGATTTAAGAATTTGGGGGGTCACTTTACCTGACATGTCAGGACGGGCCTTAGTATGGATGCATGATCAGATTCACTACATCCAGGAAAAGCCTTCCATGTTAACTGATCTTTTGGAATTTTACTGAGGCAGAACTTTGACTTAGGAGGTATAGCTGAAGAATGCCAGGATGGTCATCACACAGGGACTGAAAGTGACCTGTAAAGCTGACCTGATTGCCTCAGCAGCTCTCCACGATCACCACCACAAACATACCGCACATACTTTCTAACTAAAGGAAGACACTCAAAAGGGCAGCATGCATTCTTTTGAGTGGGAGGAATGGAGAAGAAGAAAGGGGGAGATATTATGGGTGGCCCAATCACCTTTGCCATGTGGTAACCATTTACATGGGAGCTTCTGATATCTTTTTAATAGTAACAGCTACCATGACCAGTCCTTAGAGTGTATCAATCACTTTGACACACTCTTTTTTTTTTTTTAAAGATTTTTTTTATTTATTTATTTGACAGAGAGATCACAAGTAGACAGAGAGGCAGGCAGAGAGAGAGGAGGAAGCAGGCTCCCTGCGGAGCAGAGAGCCCGATGCGGGGCTCGATCCCAGGACCCTGAGATCATGACCCGAGGCGAAGGCAGCAGCCCAACCCACTGAGCCACCCAGGCGCCCCTTGACACACTCTTTTATTAAGTCTTCCAAACAATCCTATGAGTTAAGTATTTCTTTTTAATCCCTAATGGAGGAAATAGGAGCACAGATTTAGTCAAAGCTCAGTCACAGAGCTAGGAAGGAGTAGGACTGGATTTAAATCTGTGCAACTTAGTTGCACCCCTCTTTCTCCAGTCAAGGTGGCCCAGTTGCCCATGTTCCAGAGCAGCAAAGTGCTCTTACCCTGTGTTCTTTCCTCTACCTCCAAAGTCTGGTATCCCCAAGACCGTGACTTGGCCAAGGTATGACTACTGTAATAACAGGACTCCTTTTTTGCAGCCAAGCGACTGGAGACCCCAAGGGAGCTTGACTCAGACAGTGAAGAGTGGACCCAATACCAGTGCCTGTCCTTCCCAGCCCAATGGGCTCAGGGCCCAGCAACACGGAGGGGCCAAGGATGGGCTCAGCCTCTGAGGAGGTGTCACAGTGCCCATGTACCCATCCAGGGCCACTCCAGACAAAGGTCTGTGGGGCGCTGTGAAAGTTCACAGCCTCCCGTGGCCTTCAGCAGCTCCATAGTAAGTACCTGTTTTTTACTCTTCAAGTTGCAAGTGACCTCTTTTTGGGGATAGAAGGGAGGGGTCTCTGGGGTGTACAAATCCTGAAGAGCTCTCAAAATGGCAGCCCGTTGTCTTATACTCAGTCCACGTATGTTTTGTTGGGCATATACACTTCTTGTTCATTTTAAATGTTCAGTGTTTAGAAATTGGTAGATTTCATATAAACCTATAGATCTCTGACTTCTCTTCTTAAACAGGAATTGGAAAATTTCTCCACATTAAGCCAACATTTCCTTGTGGCAATACTTGGCTTGAATGATGGAGTTGATGCTCCTTAGACTGGGCATGTGATCTTCTGTTACCACAGACTATCCCTCTTCTCTGTTTACCCCCATCACTGAACTGAGAGCCAGCAGCATGTCCGTGATGCATGTTTTTCCAAAATACAGTTAAAGGAAAGAGAAATCGTGATCGTGCCCATATTTCTATAAGGTGCAAAAACAAGACAAACCTTAAGGCTTGCAGGTTTCAAGAGTAATGGAAGAGTATACTTTTTTGTGATAATCATAAAGAGTCTTAAATAGTTATAAAGCAAAGAACATCTATGTCAAAATTACCCAGTACACTCCATTCCCTTAAATTAGTTTCCTGGCCCTTATGGTGATTTGACTTTGCAGCTTGGGTCTGGAGCTTTTTGTATATGCTTCCTTCACATTTGATCCAATGCTACAGCTGTCACTAAATCCCTGGCACATAAAGAAATTGAGTTTCTTCCCCAAGATTACACCGCATTCCCTAGAAGGCAAGGCCGGAACCAGAGCTTTCTGAGTCCTGTCCCATTCTATTTTTCTCTGCACCATGTTCTTTCTCTAGGAAACACATCATGTAGAGACTTTTGCACTTGCAGAAAAAGCCACAGGGAGCCCCAGCTATGCTGAACAAGGCCCACATCTTAAGAAAGGACTGAAATGCTATTATCTCATTACGGGAAAATTAGATTTTAAAAATTATCCTCATAATGAATTTCCTTCCAATTTTTATTTTCTCCATTAAGACACACATAACTACATTCATTTAACATTTCTGCAGTCATAGTACCTACAAATTAAGTGTGATGGGTCTTTTTAATCTGAAATAATATCGAAAGTATATTCCATATTGCTACCTAGTTTTTAAAAGCTTTTAAAAAGTTTTTCTGATCCTGACAGACAAGAAATTCTGTGAGTCTATGTGTTCTGGGTTATTACTTACTAAACTTGAGGTGAGTACAAAGTTAACTCTCTTATGTTACTTCCACACAAAGAAATGCAACATTAGCAAGGATAAAGCATTAGCCATGTGTTAAGACAGATGATGCTCATAAACATACAAGAGGAATGATCCATAGAAGCCTTTAGGAAGAACTTTTTTTTTCTTCTTTTTCTCAGGTAAGGTAACAGAACATGCATATTGTTGCATCTTTCTCTTCTTCAATTTAATTTTGTCCCTTCTGACTATAATGCTCTTCCTCCAGCTGCTTACCTAAATATATCAACAATACATTTAGTGAATTCTCACCAGGCACAGATTCTAAGTCTTGCGTTGCATGTGTCTTTTGATACCTTCCAGTTATGGATGCCATGGGCATCCCGTGTGCCTGAGAATGTCTCCCCCAAGACACATAAAGAGAAACAGGAAGCTTTCTTTTGTAGATCTCACTTGGGACAACACACAGATTCGCTCCCCCTTGTTCAGCCTGACAAATCTTAGTGGCTCAGGAAAACTGCAGCCGTGAGCCAGCTGGAGGAACTTTATTCAGGGCCTATCTATCACTAGGGCCTACAACTATCACCGGCTGTTCTAAAAGCTAAATAGCATGATGTTCATGCCGACCTGCAAGGTCCCCTTCAGCTATAAATTAGGTACATTCGGGTTCAAATGCTCTAGGTTTTCATCTCTCCTCCTTCATCTACTCTGTGACTTTGGTCAGCTTACTGAGCTAGAACCTCAATGTCTTCGTCTTTTTTTTTTTTTTTAGATTTATTTATTTGACAGAGAGAAATCACAAGAGAGGCAGGCAGAGAGAGAGGAAGGGAAGCAGGCTCTCCGCCGAGCAGAGAGCCCGATGCGGGACTCGATCCCAGGACCCCGAGATCATGACCCGAGCCGAAGGCAGTGGCTTAACCCACTGAGCCACCCAGGCGCCCAATGTCTTCATCTTTAAGGAGGATAATTGTTCTGTCTCCTGAGTTTATTTGAGGACTTAATTCTTAAAATCATGTGTTCCAGATAGATAACTGGTAGAAGTCTAAAACAGTGTTTTCCAAGGAAAGCTGTCTAGCTGGTATAAAGGTTCATATCTGATGACATGGGAAATGGGAGTTTTCATAAAATGTATTGTGAAGCCCTCTCCCATGAGATTCTGGTATATATGGTTTAGGGTACGACCTGAGCATTCACGTTTTTTATTTCTGATGATTCTAGAGAGCAACAAGATCAAGAACCTCTCTAAACCTAGCATTGCCCCCCTAGGAAATCATCTTCATTTGGCTCAAATGGACATCTTCTATAGCTTGGGAGGCAGTAGCTAAAGAGGGTGATTTGGGCAGCCTTAAAGGGCTCTGATACTAACGCATAAAATACCTGTGGCTGGAGTGGCAGATCATTGAGTCAGTCCATAGAGAATATCGGTGGCAGCCCCAGGGGTTGTAAGTCATTCCAAACTTGCCTCTAAAACCACCACAATGCCAAGTCTGGCAGAGCAAGCACCCTACCACAATCTAAAGAAGCTGGCTGTTGGTTTCTTTGGAACTTTGCCCTAAACCCCGAACAAAATGAGCATCAAGGCTAACAACAACAGAAGCTGGCTTTTTTTTTTTTCTTTTACTACAAAGAACAAGGAAGTATCAGTTAATGCCCCTTAATTGGCTGCTATAAAATCTGTGGCTTTAGGGTGGGGATAATACACTTAGGAGAGTGGTGAGTTAGTTCTAAGCCAGTGTTTAAGACTACTGGCAGATGGAAAATGAAATGGTTTCCCCACCCTCCCAGCTGCGTAAGAAGCCAAGATTTGAGCAGAGAGTCTTTGTTTAGAAGTGCCATTTACAAGAGGTTCTCCGGAACCATCAGACCAAAGAATATCTTTCTAATCATAAAATTTGCCCTGGAGCCCTTACACTCCTCCAGATGGCACCACCAATTCCTTCTGTGGGCATGGCCTCTCCCACCTGTCTGGAAAGAAGGCAATGAAGAAAAGTAAAGGTGGTGTCTTTGGCCCTCTGTCTGCTTTCCTTAGTCTTGGTCTTCCTTCCTTTCTTTGAAAGAAATGTGTGCAGCACTTCCAGTCTTCTCTGGACAGATGAGGACAGCCCACAGATACAAACTCCCACTCGAAAGTTAGATAAGAGTCCTGATTTAATTAGCCAAGCACACAAAATCTTTTCGGAATAATGTGGCCACACAGGGCAGGAACAGATGAAGCCTATACCCGCTGTGCCTCCCTTAGCTTCCAGGGTACCAGAAGGGGGCGCACAGCTGCGGTGACCCTGTTCACAGAGCGTGAGGTCTTGCAAGATCTGGAAAACTCCCTCCTTGCTAGGCCGCTTAGTTTCTTTCCTTGGGGCTTATGTCCCTTTTGGGAAGAGCTTATCTAAAACCCACATGCTTCTATTTAAGCAAATATTTGCTAACATTGGGTTCTCCCAGTTCTTTTTTTTCAAGATTTTGTTTATTTGACAGAGAGATAGAGAGCACAAGTAAGCAGAGCAGCAGGCGGAGGGAGAGAGGGAAGCAGGCTCTCCGCTGGGCAGGAAGCCCAATGCGGGGCTCAATTCCAGGACCCTGGAATCATGACCTGAGCCGAAGGCAGCCATTAACCAACTGAACCACCCAGGAACCCCAGGTTCTCTCAGTTCTTGAATGAAAGGCAGTGTCCTCTAGGTCACAGCCTCAACTTGGGCAAAATTGTAAATTTCTTAAATCATAGTTCAGCCTCCAGCTCCCCAGCAACCCAGAAAGTTTGTTTACACAATAGTGATATAACCACATAATTAAGTAAGTAGTAGAAAGTAACTAAAGGTCAAGTGATAAAAAATAAGTCTCCCTCCCTCCTGTTCTCTTCCCACAACCCTGGTGACAACCATTATTTGCATTTTCTTGTGTATGTCCCAGAGATGTTCTACCTATATGGGAGCATACAAGTGTGGTATACACATGAGTACATCCTTCAGTGCAAATATTAGCACACCCTGCACATTGTTTTGGAGTTTTTCTTTTAACCTAGAGAATCTGAGGGACTATTTCACAGATGTAGACAGATATTCAATGGAGAGCTGGCTCATCTTTTTTTTAATGGCTGCTAGAATTTGTTGGGTGGTTGAGCCATTGTCTGTTTACACATGTGTATTTTTCTATAGTATTCTTCAAACATAATTGATAAATTGTATCTTTTTTATTCTGATTGATACTTCCCAAGAGGCTATTAGTTCAGACACTCACCAACAACAAACAGAAGGATGTGCTTCTGTCCACTTCTGCCAATTCTGTGTATCTACTCAGTATCTACATTTCTTTGGAATAGCCTGTCATTTATTGTCAAACTTCGAGTAAGCTTCCACAGTATAGCATGTATTGTTCTAAACACTGGGATATAAGGTTTAATAGGGTCTCGTCCCTGATTTCAGGAGTTACAACCCAAAAGAGAGGAGAGAACACCAGTTCCTATAGAATGTTCCTTTTGGTGCTGGGTGAATGGGTACCAAGGGGCTGTAGGAACCCAGAAGGGGTGCGCCTGCATCCAATGAGGTCTCAGGAGGGCTGCCTGGAAGGGTTAGCACCTGAGCTTAATTCGAGACAAAATTAAAGGTTAACCAGAGCAAAGAGAAGACCATCTAGTGGGGAACAGCAAAGAGTGCAAGTGACATGGAAAACTGGGGTTTTGAGGAGCAGCTGGTACAGAAGGTGCAGGTCGGAGAGAGGTTGACACCTGGAGATGGAGGCCCAGGAAGAACCACGCCACAGAGACTTTTCTTCCAGGCTAGAGACCAGGGTTCCCCTTTTACTTCCACTGCTGGCTCCATGGATTCCTAATAGCAGCAAACTGCTACACCCAATGAATGATCGTTGTCAATGTCAACTTGAGTGAGTTATCGTTAAAACTGAGAAGAGAGGGGCAGACTGGAGGTTGGCCTGCTTTCCCTAGCCTTCAGTGTGGGACATACCTCAGCCATGTAGCACACGGTGCCCATATAAATTCTTGCTGTTCAAATGGGGTTTCCGGGACCAGCGGCATAAACATTGTAGAAAAGCAGATGCTCAGGCCACATTTCCAACCCACTGAATCAGCATCTGAGTTTAAACCAGAGGCCCAGTTGATTGTGTGTGTGTTAGCGTTTGGGAAGGGCTAGCATGGAGTTGAAGGGTTTAGGCGTTGGTATCAGGAGGCAGAACTGGACCCATGCCCCATCCTTTTTATTAACTTTGTGACCTTGGTCAAATTACTTAAACTCAGTAAGCCTCCTTTACCTCATAATTAAAGTGGGAGAATAATAGCACCTATTTCAATGCGGTCATGATAACTCAACGATGTACATGAACACACTTACCAAAACACCTGACTTTGATATAATTTCTCAATAAATGTAATCTAATGATAATAATAGGATCCTTGAGGGTATAGTGGGAGGTCCAAGATCACCTTCATCAAAGAAGGTTTGAATGAGCTATAGGTGTTCTGCAGTAGAAAGAAATCCAGCCAGTTGGGTGGCTGGCTGCCACAGAGCTCTAGCCTGAACAACCAGGTAACCCACAATTATATATTTCTTTTCCCTCAGAGAAGTAGACTAGCCAAAGGGCTCAGAGGTGGATGGGAGCATTGCTTTCTCTAAGTGTCCTAAGTGCCAAGTTCCTATATGTTAATGGGCCAGACAAGAAACCAATGAGCTTGGGCGAAGGGAACCATGAAGAACTTTGCCCTGTAGAAACTGTCTGTGGTGACAGGATAAAGCTTAACTGATGTCTGCTGCTGACACTGCAGGCTGGGCCTGCTGCCAGTGCCAGAGAGAAGTAGGCTCTTTGCAGAGACTTTTTTTCCAGTAATGCATTTTTGTATGATTGGGTTGAAATAAGAAGAGTTTTAACAAAGAGATCCCACGAGTTAATCAGTGATGGGGTAGCATCGGTTTGAGTGCTTGCTGCTGCCAGGCACTGGGGACATACCATGGGCTGTCTCTGCCCTCATGGCACTCATAGACTAAAGGGTAAATGAGCAAGCAATAAATAGCCATTAAATCATTTTAACTGTGTCACCATTTGGAAATATGTAATGCATACCTTAGAGCAAAGCAGTATGTTGTCAGAAGCTGGGAGTCAGCTGGTGTGAAAACTGCCCTAGTTCTAACCTTAATTCAATGTTCAGTCTTGAGTAGTTCACTTCCCACCTCTCTGACATTCAATTTTATCATCAGGAAAATGGGACATTTGGCTTTGATGACCCCCAAGCTCGTCCACAGCTCTGTGAATCTGTGCAAGGGGTTAAAAGTATCCCATTCATGTATACCCTCGGCCCCAAATGAAATCTTTTTCCTGAAAAAAGGAGATTCCCATAATCCCTTTTATAATCTCACAGACTATCTGCTGAGTCCTGAGGATTAGATATATAAGCCTATTAGTTGTGCTTGGGATGCCAAACACTAAAGATGCTTGCTGTCAGCAAGTATCAAAGGCTACTTCCCCCTTGTGGGGGATCTTGCGTGGCACAGAGGTTAAGAGCATGAATTCTGTTTGGACGATCTCAAATCAAGCAAAGGAGTCTCTTTCACTTACCGTGTGACCTTGAGAAAAACACTTAGTCTCCCAGGGCAGCAGTTTCCTTATCTGCTACATGGGTAACCAGGAGAATGATTGTACTGAACAGATAAGGTTGCTGTGGAACCACAGTGAGATAATGGAGGTAAGCAGAATGTAAGAAGTACTGTATGCATAGAAACTATCATTACTACCTTAAGAAAGGAGCTCCGAGACCCTTGAGTGTTGATGGTGCACTGATAACAGGCAGTGGATGGAGTCGGAGTCTGGTATCTGGCTAGGGGCGTTTTCCGATGACCATCAATAAGGGAGCACCGTTACTTTACCATGACCATGGAAAGGAAAGGAAGACTCTAGACTTGCAGTCAGAGGGTCTGACATCTGATTCTGGCTTTATACTGACTCTCTGAATGATTGGTTAAGTCAGCCCATCTTTCTGGGTTTCAGTTAGGTTGGGACTGTGAGAAGTCAGTGAGGTCACGTAAATGACTTTGCTTGGAAAAGTAGGAAGAGCTATCTCAAAGTGAACTCCTGCCAGGAAAACCCATTCAAAGGCAAAGAGGTTGGATAGTGCATGCTCCCTTCCTAGGCTTTCTGAAAATAGTGACACCATATGGTCTAGATGGTTCACCATTGCTTATCACAAGGCAATGAGAAGAAATGCAGACTTGCTGCGGTTTTACTAGCACTCTTCCTGTTAATAAGTGCTTTTCTCTGGATGTTGTTTTCCTAAGATGGTGTGAACCCGAGGAGTGTAATGTAGACGCTTGGAAAGCACTGCAGATGAAGGCTGGAACTCTGCTCCAGTCCATTTCCTTTCGCCTCCCTGTGCTGTTGGAAAGCCCAACTCTCATCCCTGCAGGCATCAAGCTCCTCCCCTGGGTGTCTGGGTTTCCTCTCCTGTGCTCTCACCTGTGCCAGCAACCCCAGAGAGAATACAGACTTCTGGAGGCATCCCATTTGGTAATCAGAGAAGGCACAGTCTGGGGACTCTCTCTCCACAGGGTTCTGTTTCTTTTTTTCCTTTTTTCTTTTTTTTTAATCTCAATTTGGGTTTTATTTGGCACTCAGTCCAGTTCACTGGCACTCAGTCTTCACCCTAGACAAATTAATCCAGATTCCTTCAGCCCATCTTTTTCAACCATTGAATTTCTTCTAAACTTTAACCTATGGACTATGAACACTGATAGAAGTCGTTTTGTGTGGAAACATCTTTGCTTGGTGACTTTTGTCGTATCTGTTAAGAGTCGGTGTTTGTTGAGCTTCTGCTTCAAACAAAGCAAGAGCCGGGGCTCTTGAAGGTACAGCTTTGTGGAACATGCGATCTCTATGTCTGAGGCTCTTACCCTATCTCTAGAGAGATTCAACATGGATCTAAGAAAATTGAATTTTAAAAATAGGTCAATATGTGGTGAATTCCAAAGGGACGGCACAAGTGCAGTTTCCGCAAAGATGTGAAAAATTGGAAACCCATGAGTCAGACCCAGCCCACGGACTTTTCTTCCTAAAAAACTGAGTTCTCACACCATCTCTCTTCATCTTGAAAAATCAATAGATTTGGCAAACTGGGCTAGCACCGGAGCACCACACTACAGAGCACTTGCCACCTTTTAGGCAGGGTAGGACGTGCCAGGGCTCACGGCCCCTGCCATCCACAGCGTCCTCATCTGTACCGTGGCCCACTACCCTCATTCACCTTACCTACATGACTCCTATGGACATTCTAAGTTCAAGAACACGCTGTTGTGGCTCAAAAGGCTGAGAACTCATTGTGGGCTGGATAAGATCTCGTGGACAGAGGGAACTTCTCACAGCTACTGAAGTCTAGGTGGGATTTTGGCAGAGAGATGGTTTTTCCAACAGGGTATGGTCAGAGGCGTTTAAAGGGAGTATACACCCAGGAGGCAGCAAACGAACAGCAGACTAAGCAGAGGGTCTGCACGGAGAAGCAGCAGGAGTAAAGAGCGGGAATGC
This sequence comes from Meles meles, assembly GCF_922984935.1. Lineage (NCBI taxonomy): Eukaryota > Metazoa > Chordata > Mammalia > Carnivora > Mustelidae > Meles > Meles meles. Next base: position 132,689,319 of record NC_060068.1, read on the forward strand.
AGACTGTGGAAGAGTTTAGATGCCAGACCGAACTGACTGTGCTAACGGTGATCTCCTGAAGGGGTTTTCAAGCTCAAGAATACCTTGAGGGAAATGATGTTTTAGAAAGATGCATGGTTGGGGCGCCTGGGTGGCTCAGTGGGTTAAAGCCTCTGTGTTTGGCTCAGATCATGGTCCCGGGGTCCTGGGATCAAGCCCTGCATTGGGCTCTCTGCTCGGTGAGGAGCCTACTTCCTCTTGTCTCTCTCTCTGCCAGCCTCTCTGCCTACTTGTGATCTCTGTCTGTCAAATAAATAAACAAAATCTTAAAAAAAAAAAAAAAGAAAGAAAGAAAGATGCATGGATAATACATATGAAAGGTTAGAAAAAAGAGAGATAAGAAGCAGCAACACCACTTCAGAGGCTGATGCAGAAATCCAGATTTGAGGACTAGAGATCTGTGCCTGGCTGAAAGCATCAGGAATGAAGGGCAAATGGCAGGAAGAAACTATGAGGGAAGGGCTACCAGAGTCTGTCACTGATGAGCATGCAAGGTGTAGGGAAAGGGAGGAATCACGTACGAATGCATTGACCAGGCCTGTGGGAGGAGGAGATGTGCTGGAGGCATGACTTTGGGAAAGACTGTATCTTCCTTTCCCAGGTGTGCAAAGCATCTGCTGGAGGGGCCTCCCTCCCCTGTCCCTTCAGGAAAGATTCTCATCCAGGCCTTTCCTTTTCAGGAAAAAGATGTGACTCCAGATAAAAATCTACTGCCTAAAGTGCAAGATGCTGCCCTGTGGCTGGAGACCTTGTCCGACACCAAAGCTGCCAAGCCTTTCCCCTCCACTGCCTCCTCCATTGCTGACTTCTTCCTTGCCCTAACCATCTGCAACTCTGTCATGGTCTCCACAACCACACAGCCCCGGCAGAGGGTAAGGATCGCTGGGGTGGGTGGTGGGATGGTTGGAAGGAGAGCTCGGGGTAAGGGGTGATGCCCTGAACAGAGAGACAAGACACCTGAGCCCTAGTCACAGAGTCACCATCTCATCACTGTGACACTTTGAACATATTCTTTATCTTTTCTGGGCCTCGGTTTCCTCATTTTTAAAATAAAATGGAAGATATGCACTTATATATGTGCTTTCTCTATAGCTTTCAAATTCTTTATCTGTCTATAGGATAGATGTTAAAAGTTAATATTTACTAAGCACTTGGTATGTGCCAGGCTCCATGCTAAACACATCCTCTACATTACCATTTAATCATCACGACCCCAAAACCCTATGCGGTATGTCCTTGGATTTCACAAGGGAAGACACAGTGGCTCAGAGAGTTTCAGCAACTTAAGGAAGGATGTATAGTCAATACACAGCAGAACCATCTGTACAACTCCATAATAATATCACATTACACTGGTCTCTGCTTTTATGTGAGGGCAAAAAAAAATTATTATTATTGTTTTATTATTATTATTATTATTATTATTATTAACACCATGGGTGAAGTTCTGCCAATTTAGAAATAATGCAGCTGGATGGCTATTTATAGAAGTTTATACTCTGAATTGTTTTTTAGTACTAAAGATGGATTGATCTTCAATTATCCACAAACTCTCACCCAAGGTCCCTTATGAGTGACTGATGAGAGTAACTGAGTGTTATAACTGGTGGCTGTGAAATCAGGAAAAAGAATGTTCACCCAGGTACCAAACCAGAGCCTCCCATTATTACACCTAGATCCCAAACTGCTCTGAACAGTCATTCCAGCCACTGAAACCTCACCAAGTTATCAAAAAATTTTTTAGAAAGCTTTGGGAGACAGAGAACATTACCTGAGAAATTAGTTCTGTTTTCAAGAAAGGAAGAAGTACATTTTGGGAAAGAGCATTTAACTCTCGATTTTCAAATTAATGGGGAGATATTAGCTGGCATGGAGCTCGGGAGACCAATCTCTGGAGCCAGGCAGCCTCTGATTTGAGTCCAGCTCTATTACCTACACACCAGGTAGTTATGGCCTATTTATTTAACCTCTTTGTGTCTTGGTTTCCTCATCCAGAAGTTGGGATAACATAGCATCCCCTAGAGTTACTAGGGAGTGAGATGAGATGCTGAATGCAAGGATAAAGCAAACAAAGCCATGGTAAGGACTTGGATAATGTGAACTCTTAATATGGGTCTGGCCTTTGTCTCCTTTTTTTCCTTTGCCCATGACCAGAGCAAGATGGTAAAATTGAGCATTATCAATCCCTAGAACATAGAACATAGAACATAGAAAGAACTATCTAGCCTAATTCCCTCATGCTCTAGGTAGAGGAAATGAGGTTCACAGAGAAGACTTGCCCATAATCACTGAAACCCCAAATAATCCACTTACTTCAAAATGACCTTCATAGTCTTCCATAAAACAGCTTGACATTTTTTCCAACACTGAGAGTTAATGTTCTGCTTTCCTCCTTTGACTGCAAGGTCACCGTGCCACCCTCGACCAAGACTCTGGGGACATCCCTGGAGAAGATTCAGCAGCTCTTCCACAGACTGAAGCTTTTGAACCTCAGCCAGTCATTCTCGTCTACTGCGCCCTCTGACACTGACCTGGGGGAGAGTTTGGGAGCCAACATGCCTACCACAGACTCAGAAGAGAGAGATGATGCATCTGTGTACAGCGGAGGCTACTCCACAGATGGTGGCTATAAGAGCAGCGCATGGGACGAGGGCGACATCCAGGGGTCTGGATTGGAGGCTTCCTTGGAGGACGTGCTGGAGGCCCCAGCTCTAGGCCTGGCCAGCCCTGAGCTCTGTTATGAGGCTGAGAGCCCTGATGAGGCAGCCCTGGTGCATGCTGCTCATGCCTACAGCTTCACACTGGTATCCCGGACACCGGAGCAGGTGACCGTGCGCTTGCCCCAGGGCACCTGCCTCACCTTTGACATCCTCTGTACGCTGGGCTTTGACTCTGTCAGGAAAAGAATGTCCGTGGTTGTGAGGCACCCACTGACAAGTGAGATCATCGTCTACACCAAGGGGGCAGACTCAGTTATCATGGATCTGCTGGAAGACCCAGAGTGCGGTGAGTCCCACCTCACCAGGGCTCTAGGAAGAGGGCTCCTTGGTTTAAGAGGCAGCACAGAACAGTAATAAGGAGCTTGAGTTATAGTGTCACTTAGTCCCACAGATCCTAATTTGAACAGAGGCCACAGGTGCTTTCCTCAAAGCAGGTTCCTTAAATCATGCTGCCTTCTGCATCTCCGAGCCCTGGAGAATTATAGTGTTCGTGAGCTTATTAAAGACTTAGGGCAGTCTTATGCTGGAGAAACCTCTTTACCTTTATCCCAATTTCTGGTTTCTCAAACTCATTTAAACATGGATTAGCCGTACACAGTTTTTTTCTACCATGACACCCATTAACATGCCCTAGAACACACTGTGGTCCTAACTCTTAGCTTTGGAAAGAAGCCAGCTGAACCCAGAAAGGGAAGTGACGTAAGAGAGGTGCACAGCTAACTAGTGGTAAATCCTAGGCCGGGTACCCTGAATCCCAGTTTGGAGCCTTTTCCATGCCACCAGAACTCTGCACCAGGCCCAGTCTGCTCTGGGAAGCCTCAGGTGTCGCTCTTTATCATCCTTTTCCCCAGCCTCCCCCAAATGGATTTTCATAAACTTGAGCCAAGCCAGAAAAATGTTCCAAAGTCCCTACATCTCTGTGTCCAATTTTGGAGCAGCATGAATTAGTGTGCAGCCGCTTCCTGATTGCTAACAAGAAGAAGACAGTTATGGGGCCATGATTCTCCCGGGATAGCAGATTTCAGCCAAGCTTTAGAATTGCCCGGGCAGCCCTGTGCCTCCTGCAGTATCAGCAGTGGACCAAAGCCAAGAGGTTCATGGGGATTGATGAGTGTTTAGAATGGGAAGGGAGCTAATTAGGTCTCTTCATCCCAGACTCTGGCAGACAATGAATTCAGTGTTTCTGAGTCAAGGGAACCACGGCACTCTATCCCTGGGCAACAGCCATCCAAACTGCCCTAGAGATGTTTTTTTGTGGTTGTTTTTTTTTTTTATTTGTTCCTCACCTGATTCCAAAATGGATTAGAGATGCTTCCAATAAAAGACACATACACAATATTACCATAAGAATTGAGAATCAACGCTATGAAAAGGAAAGAAGAAAATAACCCTAGGTATAATATAATTACAGTGTTTGAGCACTCAATTTGACCCTGAGGTTCCTGGTAGCCTGAGCAAAAAAATAAACTCCAAGGCACACAGTAGAAGGCAAAAGGGACTCATCTCAGGGAGCTAGTGTCTTTGAAAATAAAATATTGTAGACAGTGCTCGTTGGGACAGTAGTGCTCAATAAACACAAAGATTGTGCTGAAGGCACCAGGGAAAAAAGTAGTATCTGAAAAATGAGATAATCTTTAAAATGATTTTTATATTGCATAAAAACGGCCTTGGAATAGTATCATGGGAAAAATCAGAGATTTGTCGCATTCCCTTATATTCATTTTACTGTAATGAATTGTATGTTTGATTTTGCTTTATATGGAGGAAATAGATGAGGTACACAAAATCTGCTTACTCCCTGGGCGTCTGAAGATCGCAATCCAGCCCTGGTAAGGGAGGACTTGGAAGCCTTTTCCCAGCTCAGCTTTACAGTGCTGCACCTGATTAGTGATGTCTGGGACATCTTAAGTAAAGGAGGTGGGGATGGCATCAGAGCTGCCCCAGACCTGCCAACCCAGGCTGAAACATTCTTTTTATCTGATAGAAAAAAGTACTGGATTTTCAGGAGAAAAAGATAAAAGAAAACCCATCAGACTTCATAAAGGGAACGTTGCGCAACACAATGAAATATTTTTTCCAGCTAGATTTATAGGAAATACAAAAAATATTTTTTTCTAGGGCCATTTCCCATTATAGAAAGAAAGCCTAACTCAAAAAACCCAATGTGATGAAGAGCTTAGCAATGAGATCTAGAGCTGTGGCTATCCTGAGCCCTCAGTTGTATAAAGACTGGAATAGAGGACAGAGGGGATCATGGATGGTATGTCTTAAGATCATGCAGGGCTAACTGGCTACATGGAAAACACTGGAGGTAACAACAAAGATTCAGACTTCTGTGTCCAGATTCAGCAGGGCTTCAACTGGGAACCTCTATTATTTGTGTAAGTTCCCAGCTTATTTTGATGCAAACTTGTGTTTGGGAACAATACCTAAGACAACCCACCATCCCTAAATAGGACTTTTCTCAGCCAGGCTTTTGTGGATCAGATATAGAAAGCAAAAAATTTAAGGATTCCTGGAGTTATCACGAACATCATGGCAAACAAGAGAGACCGTCCATATTTCTGGGGTGGGCTATAAGGGGATTCCTCCTCACTCTTTCAGAGTGTTAGAAACAAGGATCCCCATGCATTTGTACATGACCTCATGGAGGACAATGACTATTTGACAGCAACTGACACGGATGTGGAAAAGAAGGTGAGGAAAATTCGAGCCAGGACCCAAAAACATCTAGACTTGTATGCAAGAGATGGCCTTCGAACACTGTGCATCGCCAAGAAGGTAAAAGAAAATTCTTTCTTTAGTAGCTATAAGGTCTCAGCCCTGAGTCTGTCCTTTCTATTTCTTTTTAGAAGACCCTTAATATTGGTTGATTTAATATTTTCAAAATTCAAAAAATATATATATTTTAAAAATTCAAAACACATATATATTTTCAAAATTTGCTATTCTGACTCACCATAAAGACCCAGGATCTTGACAATTATGCTGGGGCAGAAATCTGAATGGCAAGGTTCCATTTCAGTGTAGCTTTGATGTTCCCTGTTTTTCCTTATATATACATATATAATTGGTAACCCATAACTCATAAAATAATTTTTAGTGTTCTAATTTTACCTTCAAAGTAGACTTTTTAAATTTTGCATTATTTGCCTAGACTTGAAATTTGGGAGAGACTATGTGATCACATAAAAATCTAGATTTCTGGCTTCTCTTAAAAATTTAGAGAATCTGATGAACCATGTCTCCATTCTTGAAGAGCAACTAATAGCTAGAGCCTTGTAGTAGTTGATCCCTTCAATATAGGGTATATTCTTCTGTGTTCTGCAATTGGTCACAGCCCCTACCTTCCCTGTTGTCTTGCCCTTGGCCCAGCTGTAGTCTTGTAATTACCAACCTCTTGCCCTGCAGACCTTTGACTTTGCAGACCCTGCTAGGGAGGCAGGCAAAGAAATATGAATCCCAGAGTAGGGCCATCTAATGAGGCACCTAAAAATCAGATAAGGGAGCTATGATGATATGCATTTCTAGATGACTAAAATTCATCTTTTATTAGTTTCTTGTCTATAAATTCCCAGAGGTCTTCATCTCTTTTATGACGCCTAGTGCAACTACGTTTAAGAGCACCCACTTTAAACTCAGACCTACCCAGGTACAAGTCCCAATCTCACTACTTGCCTATTATGTGAACTTGGGAAAGTTCTTCGCCTCTCTGAGTTTGGGATTTTCTTATCTGTAAAATGGCATTAATGGTCCCTCCCTCATACAGTTATCATGGAGATTAAAGTAACACATATACAGTGCCTGAGACAGTGACCAGTGCTTACTATCCATAAATTCTAAGTATATCCTTACCACCTTCTATTTACCATTGAAATTCTTTGTGCCTTTTTGTCTCCTCTAATAGAATTATGAATACCTCAAGAGCCAAGGCCTACATGTGTCCCCTTGGTTTTCCCCATAATGCCATGTACAGAAGGAAAAGCAAGGAATATTTGATTGTTGGACAAAAGAATCATTTATTGCTATTAGAGACAGTATGTACATGACACCAGCAGAGGGGTCTAATGTGCTATGGACTGTAAGGGAGGAAGAGACGTCCTCCAGTTGGATTTTTCCAACTACTGTGTATCTCCAGTTGCTGGTGAAATAGTCTACCAGTCTATGCAAGATCTGACTGCTGCTTACCTTCCCAGCCTCATTGCTGCCTCTTCTCTCTCTGGCTCTCCATCCTTTAGCCAACTGGTATATTCAAGGGAACAGAAAGAAAGCTAAGCTCATTGCTGTTTCATGGCCTTTGCCTTTGCCCCTCTCCATGACTGACCCCTTCCCATCATTGGATCTCAACTTGCATGTCACTTTATCTAAGAGAACTGAAGATCCAAATGAGATAACCACACAGCTTCCCCCAACTAGTCACACTCTGTCACGTCACCCTCTTTGTTTTCTGTAACCCCTTAAAGTGATCTGTCCTTTTAAGTAATTTACTTGGATTAATGCCTCTCACCCTCCACTAGTACATAAGCCCAGGCATGCAGGGATCTTGTCCATCTTGATCACTACTATACCTCCAGTGTCTAGAGCACAGCAGGGGCTCGCTGGTGATAATGGAACCTCAGGATCAATATCTCAATGATTCATGCATTCAAAAAAAAAAAAATCAGGGGTGCCTGGGTGGCTCAGTGGGTTAAGCCGCTGCCTTCGGCTCAGGTCATGATCTCAGGGTCCTGGGATCGAGTCCCGCATCGGGCTCTCTGCTCAGCAGGGAGCCTGCTTCCCTCTCTCTCTCTCTGCCTGCCTCTCTGTCTACTTGTGATCTCTCTCTGTCAAATAAATAAAAATAAAATCTTTAAAAAAAAAAATCAATGAGGAGAAATAATTGTGTAGAGAAGTGTAATTCCTATATCTAATTGTATAGGGAACCTCAAACAGGCCCACAGAAAATGCTCTGGGATTCACTCTACATTTGGAAAGAGCCTCTTCCTTGTCCTGCAGGTCATAACTGAAGACGACTTCCAGCGATGGGCCACCTTCCGGTGTGAGGCAGAGGCATCCCTTGACAACCGAGATGAGCTTCTAATGGAGACTGCACAGCATCTGGAGAATCAACTCACCTTACTCGGTAACTAAAATAAGTCATCACTAAATTTTTTAAAAAATAAAAAAAAAAAGGGAAGGCTACACGCTGTAGAAGGAGTTCTTGGCCCTGACTCTGGCACTGCTGCAGATGTGTCTCAATTAAAAGCCTTCCCTGGAGTGCCCTTCCAGGTATTTGGCACAAGTGGTAGAGATACCCAATCCAGACTCCACAAGCTGCTTCCTGAGGATGCCCAGGAGCATTCCCACCCTGCCTGCTGGATGAAGCCCAGGAGCTTGGTTACTTCTCCTCCAGTTATTTGAATGTTTATTGAGCACCTACTATGTGCCAAGTGGCATGTTAGATATTGGAACTAACAAATAAGAGCCGTACACCCTATGCTCTCAGAGCTCGATCTAGCAAGGAAACTGGATGATTAAACAAGGAATTTCAACCAAGTGTGATGAGGGTCGGGCTGGAAGATTCACCTGGTGGTATGGGCGCAAAAGAGAAGGTACCAGCCTAGACTGGGGCCAAGGAGAGTGCTGGAAGGCAGGAAATGAGCAGGGCAGAGGAGTTGGTCAAGCAAAGGCAGAGCGTTGTCAGGCAGAGGGAGGGACCTACAGAAGAGTTAGATGTGAGACAGCCCAAACGGGCTGGAAACCCCGAGATCTGTCATGGCTAAACCACAGAGTATCGGGGAGAAAGCTCAGCATGACGCAGGTCATGAAGGACACATAAATAATATGCTAACGGTTTAGAGAGAAGGGACGAAAAGCAGGGACAGACTCAAGCTTTACAAAAAGCTGCTGCTCTATGGCAGTCCGACCGATAACACTGAGGTAAAGATGAGAAGCGGGGAGACGGGCTATGTGGTAGTCTTATGTTTCTGTGGGAGGGAAAACATTACCTGGGCAGAAGGAGGAGGCTTTGTTTATCGGGGTTAATCACCTCACCGCTGGCAGCAAGATCTGGAAAAGGCAACGCCTGATGTGTGTATGTGCTAACCACATGGCGAAAGCCTTCTTTCGTCTTGGGAGGCAATGCTGAGCTGGGGATGAGGGCCAAATCCTGGTCTTGTGCTGTATGCTCGGGGACCTATCCCTTCACCCCGCTGAGCCCTAGCTGCCCCTCCATGTAAACCAGACTGCTCCGAACTCTCAGCCAGGCAGCAGTGCAAGGGGAAAGCACCAGGAGTGCTGTAAGAAGACAGTGACGACTTTATGGATTAAAGATAGCAGCAAAAGGGGAACCTGGGTGGCTCAGTGGGTTAAAGCCTCTGCCTTCGGCTCAGGTCATGATCCCAGAGTCCTGGGATCGAGCCCCGCATCAGGCTCTCTGCTCCGCGGGGAGCCTGCTTCCTCCTCTCTCTCTCTGCCTGCCCCTCTGCCTACTTGTGAACTCTGTCTGTCAAATAAATAAATAAAATCTTTAAAAAAAAAAAAAGGAAAGAGATAGCAAGATTTGTCAGGAAGGGTGGCAAATGAGGAGACCTGTTCCCCACCTCCTTCAGCCTTTTTTCTTTTCCTGTGTTTTGACTCCGGGGCCTTTGCCCGCTGCCTCCCAAGGCCTTTCTGAAAACTGGCCATGAGAACTTATTTTAACAGGAACCAGAAGGTAGCCAGGCCAGACAGCTCTATCCACACGCAAGGCCACAGAACGTCATCCCACTCGGGCACATGACTCCCTCCTCACTCCCCCCACACCCCCCTACTCCCCTCCCCCCAGGTTGCTTTTGTGTCAGGGAGCACTTCGGTCTCAGTCAGCGAGCGGTACTCCACAGCGGGTTCTGCAGAACGAGAACACGCGTGTCGGGATCTGTCGACTTCCCTTGCTGCGAAAGACTTTCACGGTGTTTCTGCTCCATTTTTTCTTTCACGCAAATAAATGTGTTTTTCCTCTTTTCTCCTTCACTCTGCTTCCCTGTAATATAAATCAGCTTCAGAATCTCACCTTCCAGGCTAACCCTTGGAGGGAAAGACAAGGCCTGAGCCATCAGTTTTCATGGGGTTGTTTGCGCATCTGGGCCTGCAATACAAAAGAGGCACATTTCAGGATAGAGTCATTATTTTTGTTCCCTCAAGGTGGCTTGGGGAGGGGAGGATTGGGGCTGGGAAGAGATTTCATCTTACCACCAAGAATCTGCTACGCCACGAAAGCCGCATTGCATTCACCCTGGGTCCCACACTACGAAACGATCTTTTCAATATGCATCCACTGTAACTGCTTTGCCAACCTATTGTCGCTAGGGACTATTAAAAGAAATGAAATGCCTTGCTCCTGCCCAGAGTAAAATGGGTAGCCATTAGTCTGTTGTCTGAAGTGAATCTCAATTTAAATGCAGATTAATTTATGCTTAATCACTTCACAACTATTTAATATTTGGCTATATATTCATCAGGGTTGGTGCAAAGCTTGAGATCATTCAAAAATTATAATAGAGTCTGCATATTTAATTCCAAGAACAGTATCAAAACCCTGAGTCCCGATTCTGCGGTGAGCGGTTCCAGAGCAAAGTCTCTCCACTTCTCTCCAGTTTCCTTGCTGCTAGACCCACCCAGGCGATTTCTGCACACGGCTCAGCCTCTAATCTCATCCCACCTCCCCCAATCTCCAGTCCTTCTCTACAATGATCTTCTTAAAACTCAAAACTGATCCCATCACTCTCCATCTTAATTCCCTTTAATCCTTTCTCATCTACAGTAAATCCGAAATCCTGTAATGCCCCGACAAAGCTCTGTAGGATCCAGCAGACTTCCTTTCTTCCTGTCCCCATCTCTTAGCCCACTTGGCCTCCATTTCTGCCTTCTTCTACTCTGACCTCTGGGCCTTTATAGATGCTCATCCCTCTACCTGGAATTCTCCTCCTTGGCCATTTCTTGGCCTTATTTTCCAGGTCTGAGCTCAAACGGCACTTTTTACCAAGATTGTCCCTGACCTTCTAGATGAAGTTCAGGTCTCCTAGTGTATGGCACCCTGGGCTTTTCTTCTCATACAGTTCCATTATAAATCCTTCTTCAATAAGCTTTTGAGTTGCAAAAGGGTAGAGACGAGCTCCATTTCACTGCTGTATGCTGACTGCTTAGCACAGCCTAGGACATGGGAGATAGTTAATAATCCCTATCTGGTTTGAGAGGGCTTGAGGGAATTTAAGCAATTTTTCACACTAATTGTAAGCTCTGGTGTCTTTGATCACTCCAGGAGCCACTGGGATAGAAGACCGGCTACAGGAAGGGGTTCCGGACACAGTCGCTGCTCTGCGGGAGGCTGGCATCCAGCTCTGGGTCTTGACCGGAGATAAGCAGGAGACAGCAGTCAACATCGCCTATTCCTGCAGATTGTTAGATCAGACTGACACGGTTTACTCCATTAATACAGAAAGTCAGGTGAGACCAAAGTAGAGACCAGATGTCCAAGTGCAGAACAGCCTCTAAGTCAAAAGAGATAGGCTTACGGGTAGGACTTGGGTACACAGGGAAGCACCCCTGCCCCCTTGGAGCTCCGAGGCCCTCAGGAGTCACTCACTTCAGCCCCATGCACCACTGACCAGTTTGATCACATTATATCCAGGAGTACATGTTAGAACGTTTTGATCTTTTAACTTCCACCCTTGGCCCAATCTCCACATTTTACAATGGGGACACTAAAGATCGTTGGGACTAAGTCCCTTGCCCAGAGTCACCCTGGTAGTTTCTGACAGAACTAAATCTAGAACACTGTCCTCCCGCCAGGCTCGTGCTATCTGTACCGTAACACATTACTTGCTCACAGAACCCCAGTTGTGAGTTCTACTTCTACTTTGGATTAACTCTCCCATTGAAAAAGCCCCCTTTGCATTAAAATGATTCTGAGTTTCAAATTGCAGCTCCAATTTATGTGTCCAATTGGTTTGCCACAGCATAAAACCTGAAGGGAATGATTCATGAGACAGCATGCTTAGATAGGATGGGAGAGAAAGAGAAAGGGAGAAACAGAATCCTAGAACTGCAGTTTTCAACCCCCAGTGAGACTGTGGGCAGCAGGGGATGGGGTTTGGAGAGAGGATTGTGTGAAGTCTGAGGAAGAGTATTCGAAGTTACAATACAATTTTATATTTGGGGGGGAAAATCTATTTTCACAATGCAAACTGCACAAAGTGAAGTTCCAAAATCTTGGCTGATGACTATGAGAAGGAGGTATCAAGATGTTTGCTCCTACCAGAAGGAAACAAGCAGGAAAAGTATGGGAGGGGTGGTGGGAGGAGGGCACGGGGAGATGTAGGCATTCCGTGGGGAAAAAGATGGAGAAGAGGGAAAAAGATGGGAACGAACAGCACAGAAAAGGGAGGCAGGGAGGATGCTGGAACCACACTCTTTCAGTTTTGCTTAAGACTGACTGGACCCAGAACAGAGATTTAGGAGGTTTAAATCTGTTGTTGTTGTTGTTGTTGTTGTTGTTTTCCATAAAGAATCACATACACATATTTTTTTTAAGTAGTGTATACTATGAAAAGTGCCTGAGGCCCTTTGTAAGAATTGGAAAAATTGCTTTCTTCACCAGCGCACAGATTATGCTGTGATTAGATTAAAACCCCAATGAATTTTCAAAATGAATATAATCTTGGGGAAGTCTTTGGCATTAATATTATGCTTAGGAAAGAAATTTTTTTTTCTTTCTAATTTGCTGCTTGCTTGAGTACTTGATCCCTATAATAACAGTTGATATCTTCCTGCCCTGCTTACAATGGAAATTCTATTTACAAGGATTATTTCACTCCAGGTGATCCCAGAAGGAGGACATGGGCAAACTTCTGAGTCAGTCAGACCAAGAGTGATAGAGTGGGTTTTTGTGGTTTCTGTTAAATGTAATGTATTCCTCCAGGAAGCTAAAGATGTTTAGCAATTAATTAGCCAACGTTCTTAAGGAACAGTGGGTCACATTTCATGTTTTGTTCACTCACTCTTGATTCATTTAAAGCTTCTGGGATCCTCCCAGATGGTATCTGAATGTTAGCCCCTGTCCACACCCTAAGCCCACTAAACCTCTAAGATTAGTTTTTCTCACCCCCTTACCTGGCTACAAGGATATGTAAAGCCAGAAACTGGGAAAAGCCATTCCAAATCTCAGATTTACTTAAACCCTAGTTTAATATAATTCTGTATTCAGTGAATAATTTCTCCAAGGGTTTTAATCTGCCTAATTCATTATAAATTGATTTAGGGCTACTGTTTCTTTGTTATGTACCTTAAATCTATAAGCATGTTATGGGACCTCTCTAGACCTCAGGGTTCACATCCATAAAATGAGAGAATTACTAATCCATCACTGAAAGGGCTGGTCTGTCAAGGAATTTAGAAGGGACTAGAGTATTAGATAGAAATTAATAACAGCAATGATTATTATCATTTAGTAACATATATTGAAAGCTTAATATGGTCCAGGTACCAAACCTCCCAAAACTTCACTCTCTTCATATGTAAAACAGGGATTAGAAAGATTTATTTCAGAGGCTATTGACAGGATTATATAAAATCATAGAAGAAAAATACTTATTAGCATAGTATTTGTCTTAGTTAACAAATTACTCCAAAATTTAATGGCTGCAAACAACCAATATTTATTATCAGTTTCTGTGGGTTAGGAGTCCAGGGGCAGCTTAGCTGGGTACCTCTGGTTCAGGTCTTTCTGGAGGCTGCAGTTAAGCTGTCAGTCAAGGGTATACGTTCATCTGAAGGTTCAACCAGTAGGTTGTTTGGACATGGAAAGAAGCCTTTCTGCCAAGCTCACAAACATGATTGCTGGCAAACTTCAGTTCCTCACCACATGGGCCTCTCCATAGAGCTGCTTCACAACATGGCAGCTGCTTTCCCCCACAGTAAGCCATCCAAGAGAGAGAGAAAATAGTGACAAATTGGAAGCCATGGTCTTTTTATAAGCTAATCTGGAAGAGACTTCCCATCACTTTTGCAGAATTCTTAACAGTAGAAAGGAATTGCTAGATGTGGCTCACACCCAAGGGAAGGGATTAGACAGGGGCATGCATCCCAGGAGGGCAGGGTTCCCTACCACAGTACCTACCATATACTAAAGGTTAAATGAATGGTAACTATTTGGTTATTATATCACAATTTGAAATAAGTAAATTCAGAGATTTTGAAACTTATATCTCCAGTGACTTCCTGCAGCCATATGTTGGAGAAATTTATATAATTTGTGTCTGCCCCAACTCCCAGCATGGACTGTCTTGATCTCTTTCCCAGATAAGTGCCTCAGGCATAACCACCCACTCCTGGAACTACTTCCTATTACCCCTCTAGGTTCTGGGCATACCCTATTGCTTGCAACACTCAATTTAGCATCCTCTCAGGGAAGACTGAGGAATGATTATCTGCAGTTCTACTCACTCCAGAATAAATGACTCCAAATATTCTCAGAAGCTTCTAGATTAAACCTATCGTATCAGAACAGTCTTCACAATTTTTGCCTAAATCCACATATTACCTGTACTGTTTTTTTATTTAATGATTTCATTTAAATTGACTAACTTTAAACACTTAAATTTATTTTTAGAAATTTTTTGGCACTATAGTAAATGAAAATCATCCTTGCCATGAATAAAAGAACACTGCTAAATAAAGATCATGTGGACAAAATCAGAGAGGGAGATAAATCATAAGAGACTCTTAATCATAGGAAACAAACTGAGGTTTGCTGGAGGGGAGCAGCGTGGAGGGATGGGGTTACTGGGTGATAGGCATTAGGGCAGGCACTTGATGTAATGAGTATTGGGTATTATATAAGACTGATGAATCACTGACCTCTACCTCTGAAAGTAATATTATATGTTAATTAATTGAATTTAAATTTTTAAAAAGCTTATTAAAAAACAAAACAAAAAATAAAGATTATATGAAAAAACAATGCTATTAAAATTGATGATACAGTTGACTGCCACAACTTTTCTCTATCTTTATTTGAAAGTAATGTTGCAAAATCTCAAGAGGTACAAAGGATATACTTAGAACCAAAAGATGACTTTATCTCTGATACAATCAAAAGTAAAAGAGGAAAATTTTGATAAGAGCAAATAAATTCTTCACTAGATTTCAAGGTAAACATCAGAAAAAATCAGTGAGAAGTTTCTTTACATCATTAAGGTGTTCATATTCATAGTCAGTTTTAACCTATATGACCAACACATTCATGCCAACAGATAAACATATGATGTATTTTTTTAATTAAAAGCCATAATTTTGGTAATAATGATCTGCTTCCAATGTAAGTTGGGTGACCTAGGGCAAGTTACTAATGATTTCACTGTTTCAGTTTCCTCATCACTCAATTTCCTCAGGAGAACTAAAATGACTTGTGAGAAATAGAAAGCAGAATACCTTCATAACATTATTTATGAGCTTATACCATCCCTGTATCAGTCTCCATCTTGCTGAACTACTTCTACTCCCATTCCCTAGCCATCTCTCTTTTGCCATTAATCTGCTTCCAAATTAACATTGCTTTGATGCCTTTTGAAATATTGCAGGGAAACGAGAGAAATCAGAGAATGCTTCCTGCGTGATCTCTATGGTGGTAGAGTTTCATAACTATTTTACTAAAGGATAAAGTGAAATCTTTAACCTACACTTCCAGTGTTGCTTACTAATACCATATTTATTATTCTGACTCTACAGGAAACTTGTGAATCCGTCCTCAGCTGTGCACTGGAAGAAGTAAAGCAATTTCATGGGCCACAGAAGCCAGACCCCAAGCTCTTTGGGTTCTGTCTACCTTCTGAGACACTATCTCCCTCCTCAAGAGCTGCAGTTCCAGAAGTTGGATTGGTCATCGATGGGAAGACATTGAATGCCATTTTCCAGGGAAAACTGGAGATGAAATTTTTGGAGTTGACGCAGTACTGCCGGTCTGTCCTATGCTGCCGTTCCACCCCGCTCCAGAAGAGTATGATAGTCAAGTTGGTGCGAGACAAGTTGAGCGTCATGACCCTTTCCATAGGTACCTATCATGCTGAGATGTGGGTGCAGCTGTGAGGCTGATCTGGCAAGAGGCCTGGACCAGAGGTGGAAGGTCATGTGTCAAAGTCAAGATACCCAGGCTGAGGGTCACTGTCTTAGACTGAGAGAGTTCAAAGTGACAGCCAAGACTGGCAGCTGGGAGATGAAGCAGAGGCTAAGCAGAGTGGGAGAGTGAATCAAAGTTCTCAGGATGAGCAGATCACTAAGGAAAACTTAACGACTTGAATGGAGGTTAAAGCCAGAAGGAGCCTCAAATTCAGAATATTCACATAACTCAGTAAAATACACTCAGGCCAATTCAGTTCTGGGATACAGTCCATTCCCCTTTTGATACTTAACAGCTGGCATAATAGCATAAACATCAGGTGTTTGTGGATTTGATATTCTGCTGAGTGTTGATGGCTTGTGGGGAGATTGTAGAAGTTGAGCCTATCCCATATGTTCATCCTGGAATACAAGGCCCAGCACAAAGCAAACGCTCAACGAATGCAGACCTGTTGGTTGATGAAGAAATTCCTCATGGGACCCTAAACTTTAAACGTGGTTAAGGCAGAGATATCAAAACTGTACCTATATCAAACCTTCCAGGGATAAGCAAACCTGGTTTCCAAGAATCTTCACAATCTGGTCTCCACTAACCCTCTAGCCACATCCTTCAGCACAGCTACTGTCTGTTCCCCAACATCTGGCACTCCATGCTCTAACCAGATGGAACTGATTGCCATTCTCCAGGCCTATCTCTCTCACTCCTGGGCCTTTGCATTTGCCAAGCTATTTCCTCTGTAAAACACCCCTTGTTCCAATCCCATCTAACCTTCCTTATCTCTGGGAACTCCTGCAGCACACAGCCCTCAGAGCTGCAGAGCACTGATACGCTTTCTGCGATGGCCTGCTCAGGAGACCAGGAGTTCCTTGAATAGGGGGAACCATATCAGTCTTATCATTTTGTCTGTGCTCTGCGCATACCAAGCACATAGTAAACATTACATTCATTTAGGGATATTCCTACAGATGGTTCCAGGTTCTATCCTTCCTACACAGGCAGAAAGAGTTTCCTTCCCGGCATTTCAAATTAAGAAGACTATTCGCACATTGTTTTTTCTCCCAGTCTTCAGGTGAAAGCAATTCAAACCAAAAAAAAAGATATGCCTATCTTTGTGCATAGGCAAAAAGATAGGGAGCAAAGTTTTAGCAACTGCATCCTGATTTTATTCCCCAAATTGTCCTCTTCAGAACTTTACTCACACACAAGGCAATAGCCCAGGACTGACATTCTGAGGTAAGAAATTGTCTCCACTGCCGCAGAAGCAGAAAAAAACCCAGCAGGGGGAGTTATGGCACGATTCCATACCTCTCCTTCCACTGGTTTGCTAACAGAAGAAGTTAAAGAGTAGATTTGTTCTCCATGGGGAAGAAGAAAATAAATAATGATCATGACAAGAATAATGGCTACTTACATTCATAAAGTTTTATTTATTTTTTTAAAGATTTTATTTATTTATTTGACAGACAGAGATCGCAAGTAGGCAGAGAAGCAGGCAGAGAGAGAGGAGGAAGCAGGCTCGCTGCTGAGCAGAGAGCCCGATGCAGGGCTTGATCCCAGGACCCTGGGATCATGACCTGAGACGAAGGCAGAGGCTTTAACCCACTGAGCCACCCAGGCGCCCCATTCATAAAGTTTTAAAGATTAATTTCATTGCCAAGTAACAAAGGAAAGAAAATTCTCTCCCCAATTCCATATTCTCCATGTTATCTAATATATATTTAAATGCATTCTATTATGAGAAACTACTAGAAAAAGAGGTGGGGTCAGGAGGAGAATGAAGGCAATGCAGACCACAAACCATGGCCGCCAGGCTGAATCCCGCCCACTACATGCTCTTGCAGGAATATAAGAATGACTTTTATGTTTTTAACTGTGAAACGTGTACAAGACTACTCGCCTTTCAGCAAGAAGAGTTGTTCAGTTTTGCTTCTTGGCCTATAGAGCCTAAAGTATTTACTATCTGGCCCCTTATAGAAAAAGTTTGCTAATCTCTGTAGTCTGAAAGATAAAGCTTTGGGAAAAGCCAGGTTTGTAAGGAAAGCCTCCCTGGGTAGAGCTGTGCTGTGTAAAATGGTTGCTGCCTAGCTATATACAGGTATTGACGTTTATAATTAAATAGAATTTCACCGGCCACGTTTTGATAGTCACATGGGGCTCGTGGTCTCCATATTAGACAGTAAAGATAGATGATGTTTCCATCCTCACTGAAAACGATATGACAGTGCTGGAGGCTGTCCGTGTATTCCTGTGCCCTAACCTCCAATTTCCTGAAACAAACACCTTAGCTCATTACATGGGAACACAGTGTGACTAAATGTTCCTCAACGAAAAAAAAAAAATCAGTCAATCCCATTTCCCTATATTCAGAAACAAAACCGAACACCATCTCTGTCTTTGGACACCATTGCCAATCTGATGATTTAGCTGTCCAGACCTTCCAACGGTCTTAATATGGTCAATATTTTAGCTTCTACTGAGTTAGGAAAGGTAACAAAGATCTTCACACCAATGCTCCTGGGCCCCTTCCCTAGCTTGGTTTACCCTTGCAGAATCTCTATGTTGCTCAGATTCTCCATTTGCTCATTAGTGAAGTCCACTGTAATGTTTGTGAAGGCCTTTTATTGTAAACTGCAAAGCCATGCCTTGGCCTCACTCACTACTTTATTCCCAATACCTAATATTGTCCCTAGACAAAAGGTACAATAAACATTTGTCAAGGGGCACCTGGGTGGCTTAGTGGGTTAAGCCACTGCCTTCGGCTTGGATCATGATCTCAGGGTCCTGGGATTGAGCCCCACATAGGACTCTCTGCTCAGCGGGAAGCCTACTTCCCCCTGCCTCTCTGCCTACTTGTGATCTCTGTCACATAGATAAATAAAATCTTAAAAAAAATTTGTCAAATAGTAGAGCTTCTTGTCAAAGAAGAAAAGGCTATGGTGAGTGCTGTGCAGTGTGTAAACCTGGCGATTCACAGACCTGTACCTCTGGGGCTAGTAATACATTATATGTTTACAAAAAAAAATTTAAAGAAAAAGAAGAAGAAAAGACCTCTCTCAGGCCAAATACTGTAACAATGACTTTTCTTGTAGGACTATTCAGAGCAATGTTAAATGTATTCAATTATGTACAAACGGGGAGACTTTAGAGCCATTCGTGTAACACCCTTTTCATTGTCATGCAGCAGTTAGACCAGGAATAAAGACATCTCATGATCTCTCTCCTTTCAGGTGATGGAGCAAATGACGTAAGCATGATTCAAGCTGCTGATATTGGAATTGGGATATCTGGACAGGAAGGCATGCAGGTATTGTTCCCCTCAATTATTCTCATTTCTTCCCTCTCTCTGACTCTTTTTGGAGAGTTATGGAATCCCCTCACAGTGTTGGAGGATCTTCTCCCCAAGAGCTTTGCAGAATTATCATCTGAGAGTCACAGGGCTTCCATGCCTATACATAACCTCCATCACTATATCCTTTGCTGCCCAGTCCTTCTGATACAGAGGAAAATTGAAGGATGCTTAGCCTTTTTTGGGGGAGGGGGGTGCAAAAAAAGGTGGTTTTATTAAGGCATGGGGAAGGACCCACGGGCAGAAAGAGCTGCACCAAGGTCATGGGGAGTGGCCCGTTATATACTTTAAAGTTGGGAGGGAGTTATGGATAGCATAAGTCCCTAGGGAACTCTGGAAGTAAGGTTTCCAGGACCTTGAGGGGGCTTAGCTTTTTTACAGTCAGCAATACCTGTATTCTAAAGCCTCCCTGAATGGGAGGGCTAAGCTTTCTACTGACTCCGTTCTTCCTCTCTGTAACTTTATCCACATCCAAGAGTGCAGTGCCCTCCATGAGCAGTGACAGATATAAGGACATTTGAAAACATTTTTCAATTGCCATTTTAGTCTTGATGGCTAGATTGACCTATAAATTGTAAGGTACACTTACTAAGTCAAAATTCAGCTTGGGACAAGGATACTAGCTTGAGCTACTAACATTTCCCACTAAAACAGACCCCACTTTGTGGTTTTGAACCATTAACCATTGTACCGCTAGTACAGACAGGAGGCATTGCCTCAATTTGTTGGTGAGGATGAAGAACACAGTTATCTTTTGAGTATCTTCCATAAGCCAGCACTGTACTAGGCACCTTGCATTTATTATTTCAATTGATTTGAACAATCACATCCCTGTGTGTTAGGAATTATTATTCCTTTTTTTTTTTCCTAGATGAAACTGATGCTGGGAAAGGTTAAACAGCCTGACCGAGACTTATACCAGGGTCCATAACCAGGCACTTCCAAACCTCATACTCGTGTATTATTTGTTTTAGGAGTTCAGGTCTGTGATTCATCAGTTTTACACAATTCACAGCACTCACCATAGCACATACCCTCCCCCATGTCCATCACCCAGCCACCCTATCCCTTCCACTACCTCCCTCCCCTCCAGCAACCCTCAGTTTGTTTCCTGAGATTAAGTCTCTTATGGTTTGTCTCCCTCTCTGGTTTCATGTTGTTTCATTTTTCCCTCTCTTCCCCTATGATCCTCTGTCTTGTTTCTCAAATTCCTCACATCAGTGAGATCATATGATAATTGTCTTTCTCCAATTGACTTATTTCGATTAGGGTAATACCCTCTAGTTCCATCCATGTCATTGCAAATGGCAAGATTTCGGGGGTTTTAATGGCTGCATAGTATTCCATTATATGTATATACACCACATCTTTATCCATCTGTTGATGGACATCTAGACTCTTTCCATAGTTTCATACCTCATACTCTTAAGAGTACCTTGAACTATGTCCTGTTCTGAATAATCCCAAGGGCAGAAGACACAGTTCAGCTCCATGTAAAGGAATAGCTCTCCCGCCATCAGCTCCACGCTCTTCCGCAGGAGGCAACCAGGGCGTTGAGAGGTGTGAGGCTTTTCTGCATGGACGCCGCTACTTTCCGGTTAGCCGTCGCATCTCTAGCATGGTGCTAACACATTTTAGGCCACAGTTAATGTTTATCAGATAAAAGGAGGGAGATGAAAGGCCAGACTAGACCACTAATTCTTTACAAGCTGCCTTTCTTGGATTCTAGTGAGGTTTGGATTTTTCAGAAGAAAGGAGGGGGATGTCCAGTTCCAAAGAGCCACCCTAGGTTCCACTTAATGACAAAGAGTCTTTTTGGCCCTACCAGGTATGGACCTAGAACAAAGCAGAGCCCTCAAGGGGGACTCTTTGGTTCACTGGTGGCCATGGATAGAAGCTGATGTCTCTGTTCTGCCCTCTCAGGCTGTTATGGCCAGCGACTTTGCCATATCTCGCTTCAGACACCTCAAGAAGCTGCTGCTTGTGCACGGCCACTGGTGTTACTCACGCCTGGCCAGGATGGTGGTGTACTACTTCTACAAGAACGTGGTGAGTAGCCCTATGGGAACCTCTCGCGCAGGCCTTAATAGGCCCTGCCAGGGGACACGTTCCTACCACAGTGGTAAGACAAACAAGCTCAGCATAAGGGAGGGAGTCAGGCCGACCTAGATTTTGAATCCTGAAACGTTCCTACTAGCTCTGTGAACTTGAGCGGTATAACTCACTTCTCTGGGTCTCAATTTCTTCTTTTGTGACATTATTGTAAGTGTTAGCAACACTGTATGGAAAGCACCTGGTACAAAGAAAGCAGCATGAGTGGTTACAAGCATGGACTTTTGAGTCGAACATATTTGTTTCAAGTCTAGGCTCTTTTATTTGGTAATGGCCTTATACCTTATTTTTACTATCTGTAAAATGGGAATGATAATAGTACCTTTCTCCTATATTTACTAGAAGGATTAAAGGAGAGCTTGTATATAAAGTGATAGG
The DNA here is from genome assembly GCF_922984935.1 of Meles meles. Taxonomy (NCBI): domain Eukaryota; kingdom Metazoa; phylum Chordata; class Mammalia; order Carnivora; family Mustelidae; genus Meles; species Meles meles. The sequence goes on from NC_060068.1 coordinate 132,711,046, forward strand.
CACATGGTAATCACCCTATAGAGTCAGCCATTATTTTTATTATTGCTATTGCCATTGCTCTTAGTTGGGCTCCATAAATGAGATTTACTTTCTGACTACAAGAAAAAAGGACTTGAAGAATAATTAGCCTGACACATATCTTAAATTTTCTTTCCAGACAGAGCCACCCCAATGCAAGCGCTATATCCCACGCCTTGGGAGAGTACAGGTTTAAGACTAGAGTCCCTGGGGCGCCTGGGTGGCTCAGTGGGTTAAAGCCTCTGCTTTCGGCTCGGGTCATGATCCCAGGGTTCTGGGATCGAGCCCCGCATCAGGCTCTCTGCTCCGCGGGGAGCCTGCTTCCTCCTCTCTCTCTGACTGTCTCCCTGCCTACTTGTGATTTCTGTCTGTCAAATAAATAAATAAAATCTTTAAAAAAAAATTAAAAAAAAAAAAAGACTAGAGTCCCTGATACATAGTATCATTTCAGCTTCCCCAGCCTTCTCAGCAGGGAATGCACTGAGGTCAGGACATTAAATAAAACGCCTCATGGCAAAAATGTTTGGATTGAGAGATCATCTGGGTTTTAGTATTGCCTAACTCTAGCATACTTTGTGAACTTGGAAGTTACTTAACCTCTCTGAGCCTTGGTTTCCTCATCAATAATATGGAGACCCTAGGACTCCCTCTGTCCCTAGAAGTATTATCAAGAGACTTCAGTGTCAGAGCTCAGGAAAGCATGTGGCACTATACAATCATAGGAAGGTAACGTTGTTTCTCCTAAAAAATACATTTCTGTCTTGTTGATAAGAGCCCAAAGCAGGCACACCCTAACTGAGGCATTAAAACTTTCAGAGGCTCTTATTTGAAAAGCCCTTGACTAACAATGGGTATTGGAAGAAGCCAGAATGTTGCTGTACTAACGGAGGGAACAAGGGGCCTGAGTTTTCATTACCTAGTTCAAGGACCTTTGAATAATCCCCAAGAGTCTCCAAATAGAATCCCATTCCTGTTTGCATAAGGGAAAAGGGAGGATTAAGAGTTGAGTGATGAGTAGAGTGATGTCAGAGAAAGGCATTAGCCAAGTAGCAGCTGCAAAATTGCATTTTGTCCCCTTGTTCCATTCTCCCAGTCCTGATTTAGGCACTGTCACAGTTGCCCTCCCTCAAGAGTAAGCATTTTTGTGCAAAGTTCAATGTATATGTAAATAAAAAGCATGACAAAAAATGATGTAAATTCGATAAACTGTATGGTAATATTCAGCCAGTCTATGCAAACAAGTCACTCTATTTAACTTGAAACTCACTCTGGGCATGAAAGACTGTTTACTTAGAATTCAAAATGCCCGTTTAATTTTTTTTTTCTTGCCTCCAAAGGAGCTGTTCTTTGAATAAGTACAACCTCTTCTCCGCATTAAATTTGTGAAATAGAAAAGGAAATGTTTCCAGCCAGCCATGCTTTCAAAGCTTAAATGGTATTTATTTCCAGCCTGATGCCGTGCTCGAAATTGTGATACTGATGCCGCATTATCTCCCCATTGCAATTAGAGGGTGGAGAACTATGACTTCCACATCCGAAACCAATTTCAGAGGGGATTAAAACCCTGCCTGCTCTGAAATTTGAACAATGAATTAATTACTGCACTGTAGCTTCTTGGGAGGAAAATGCAGGCCCCCTTCTCAGTGATGCCGTCATCAGGTTCTGGGCGCCCCCTCCATAGGGCAGATATTCCAGCGGATGGAAGCGGAAGCAAGCAAGGTCCTAACAGGGCCTGCAGAGGAAGAAAATACTTCAATGTTAAACTCCAGGATATTGTTGGGACAATGGAACAATGACTGATTTCATTTATGCAAATCATTATTGAACATCTCTGTCCCTGCCTCCTGAAGCTGACAGTCTAAATCAGGGCTCAGTGAGCTTGTTCTGCAAAGGGCCAGGTAAGAAAGACTTCAGCTTTGCAGGCCTCATAGTCCATGTTACCTACTCCCGATCTGACCTACTCAACTCTGCTGCGGCAACATGAAAGCAAACTGTAGACCACATGCAAATGAATCGATGTGGCTGTGTCCCAGCAATACCTGATTTATGGCTGGATTTGGCCTGTAGGAAGCGGTTTGTCATCTCCTGGGCTCCATAAATCTTACTTCTCAAAATGTGGTTTCTGGACCAGAAGCATTAGCATCACCTAGATGCTAGTTAGAAATGCAGGTCCTTAGAACTGCATCCCAGGACTACTATCTCAGAATGTCACTTTTAGTAAGATCCCCCGCTAATTTGTATGCACCTTAAAGATTAAAAGTACTACTATAGGAAAAGAAGTATTACTATACTAAAAGAACAGAAAAAATACTTTACAATATTTTCTTAGGCACATCTCCCTCAAAGAAGGTCAAGGTGCTAAGGACATATCACCAGGAGATTCTTGACCTAATCAGTTAGAAAGAAAGTAACATTTAAGCTAGGACGAAAAAGAAGAGCTAGAACTATGAATTTGCCAGTTTCCTTGCAAGAAGGAGAGTCTTGACAACCTGAGTCTTTATAAAAAATATTTTAGGCGGTTTATAATTTTTGTATCATATACTGTATCTAATTCCAAAAAAAGAGATGAAAGTGACTTATAGTAAAAACAGAGGCAATAGAGAAGTAAGAAGGGAAATTTATAAGAGTATGGAGCAGAATTACAGAAAGGAAACAAGTCAGTTGTACCAGGAACCTGGGTTAAGATGCTAATTATTAAATGTCTGGTTAAAACAAGCAGACCAGTTCTCCAGGAGGAACACTCTCTCTTTGCATCAATTTGTCAAGCAAACCTTTAGAAGGTCACACACAAAAACCTTCAAGAAACTGACTTCTGTGGCATTTTTGTTGGAAATGAAAATTAACCTCCATATGGTAACTTTTTCTAACAACCCTTGATAAATCAGTATTAAATTATAATTCGGTAGAAATGGTTCTATGGAAAAACGGGCCAATGATATCCAAGCAGTGTTCTCTCCCTTTGACTAGGGATTAAAACCCTTTGATACTGCCCATGGGTGAAGTGCAAGGCCAGGAGCTCAGTAAATGCTAGTTTTCCAACACCCAGGTCCCCAGAGTTCTCCACGCCACTCTTGATTGCTGTAGTGTCCTTGGTACTTAGCACAGCTGGTTAATGTTTGGCATAGCATCACTAGCATTAATATCCACCAACATCTATAGGGAACCAACCACATACCAGGTGCTGTCCTGGTATGTATGTTTATGTATGTATGTAACTCTAAGAGCTATGTATAATATTGGGGTTAAGACCAAAAATATGTGCTAGAACCAGACTGGGTTCAAATCCCAGCCCCAATCTGCTACTTAACAGCAATGTGGCATTGAGTAACTTACTTCAGATCTGTGTCTCAGTTTTTTCACCTGTAAAAGGGGGATACTACCTAACTCACAGGGTTACTATGTGCATAAATGAGTTAATATGTGTGAGGTACCTAGGAAATGCTTCATCAGCTCTGTGGGGGTAGGGACAGTTATTATTCATCTATAGATGTGGTAGCTGAAAGCCAGAGGGGTTACCCAGATCACACAGCTAAGTACATCACAGAATCAGGATGGGACCTAGTTCTACGGTACTCCAAAATCCCCAGACTGAATGTCCTCACCGCCATGGCATTCAGTGTCTCCCAGAGGTCCAAGCACCCTGTTCTCCAGCAGTTGCCAAATTCTTTGTGTGTTTTCTGCTGTCCAAGCATCTCTAGCACCGTGTCTCAACATAAATTGTTCAAGAAATATCATGTGGTATCACACTTGACCGGAGAGCTTCAGACAGCCTCCAACACCAGCCAGTCACTGCTCTCTCCCTCCTTTAGCTTAGACTATGACTGGAGCTTGGGTGAAAACTGGGTCAAGCATCATAGAATCTACCATAAACTTGTACAACTTGAAAGCCGCAATTTGGAGAGGAAAGATTGAGGCTTGGAGTCAGAAAGACCAGATCTACATTGCAAATATCAGATGATGGCCTACAGCTGGCAAACTTGCTGCCTTGCTCTCTTGGCCCCCATGGCGGGAACTGCCAATCACAGCATTCTGTGTTCAGTACTTTCTCCCACTTGTAGCACTTTAGGATGGATCCACCTGGCCTCTCATGGTGTAGGATAAACGACTCTAGACATTAGTGCTGGAGACTGAGCTGCAGTCTCAAATCTTGAATTGGTTTAACAAGAGCATCCACTTCCCCCATCATGTTTATGAGGATGGACTCTAGAGCCAGATCATCTGAGCTTGAACTCCAATCTGTTACTTAACAGCTGTCTACTGCCAAAGCAAGGACTCTGAGGCTCAGTTTCCTCAACTGTAAAATGAGAGTAGTGATAACTGCCTCATGGGGCTATTAGGTGGCTCAGGGTCAGAACAGAGTTTAGCAAATAGTAAGTGCTTTGGGTGTTTGTGTTGCTATTAGTATCCTCATCTGTAAGATGGCCTCACTTCCAGCTCTGGCATCCTAGGCTTCTACAACTTCAAGTCACAGTTCCAACCCCAGGTGGCCAAGGGTATTTGGTACAGTCACTTACCTATGTGAGCTGCTCAGTCTACCTATGTGTAAGGGAGATAAGAGTTACTGTCTTGCCCATCTTGCTGGGGAGGGAGAAGTAAGGCAAGGTTCTCAAAGGGGAAAAAAAAAGTGAGAGAGAGAGGTCAAAGCCTCATACAGCTGCTGAATGCTAATATCAAGGGGACTTCAGTATTTCAAGTTCCTCTTAAGCCGACCATGTCAAGTGCCCAAGTGTTGTTGTTGATCTCAAAACTCTAAGTCTGCCCATAGTATATTTCAAACCTACTGGCAGCACAGCAAACAGATTGGGCCTTCTCACTCCTTCTGACAGAAAGATGAAAGGTCCAGGATATCTCAGGGCACTAGGATCTCTTTCAGAGCCAAGAAACATCCCACAGGTCACCTGAGCAGAAAAGCCGAAGGATAGAGCTCCTAAGCGAGAATCTCCATTAGCATTGTTTCTGTATAAACCAACAGGAGATTAAGAAAGTTTGGGGGTAGTCAAAGAGAAAGAGCTTTGAAAACTCGGATGCTGGTTGTGTGACTTTCTAGCTCTGAACTTGAACAAGAGGTAAGTGAGTCTGAAAACCTCAGATTCCTTGTCAGTCGAGTAGGGCTAATAACATCATCAAGGTATAACATTAATATAATATGTACTATTTTTATTAGCAATAAGCTTTCAAGAGTCTTGGGACAAATTAGGTCTGTTGCACACCTAATGCACTAGATACTAAAATAGTATAATATATATCACACACCTGGCACGAATAGAAGCTTCAGCAATGATCATTGGTGTTCCTAGAATTAACATGTCCATGTTATTAAAATTCTAGGGAACCTCTCCAAAACAACATTGGCCCAGCAGTTAGAACATGAACATTCTAGTTTGTACACAAAACTGCTGAATGATTTCTTGTAATACATTTCACCTTTCTGTGCCTCAGTCACACAGAGCTGAGAATTTCTAGTCCTAACTCTGGGAGCAGCAGTTTACGTGACCATCTTGGTCAGGTTACCAAAGCATATCACAGTGTGGTAGGCTGTACTAGTGACCCGGCCCATCTCAGGGTGGGGTGCTTTTGAGTGGGAAACAGTTTTAGAAAGCATAAAGAAACAGGGAGCAGATTTCTTACTTACCCTTCTGAGTTGCATGACCATTAGGAAAATAGTGTAAGGAAAACCTCATGCAATTCTCTTCCCATCAGGCTTCCTGCCCATAGTCCAGTCTTTCTATGATTCCTTCCCCAGGAGCACCCCCTTCTTTTTCCACACTGCTAATCATAAAAACTACCTTATCCCATGACAGGTCTAGGTTACGACTGTTCCTGTGTGAAAGATGGCAAGGAGATGTTCAGAAACGTTAAGCAATTTGCTCCAGGTGACACAGCTAGTAAGTGACAGACCTGGAAATTCCAAACCAACATTTTCTGCCTCCACAACCTGTGCTGTTAACCAGCAGTGTACTTACCTTAACAAGGTGGTGTAGTTCCCTTCAGGTCCTAACGCACATTCATGGGAGTTGCAGCGGCAGCTGCTACTCTAAGGATTAGTTACCTCTGATCCCTACACAACTCTGCATGTCACAAATGAGAAAACAGAAGCTCCAAGTCAGCGTGGTGACTTGCCAGAGGCTCCTAAGCAGCCGTTGGTGACCACCGCCCATGGGTCCTCCCTCACAAGGCCACACTTTCTGCCTGCAGTGCTACGTCAACCTGCTCTTCTGGTACCAGTTTTTCTGTGGTTTCTCTGGCTCCACCATGATCGATTACTGGCAGATGATATTCTTCAATCTCTTCTTCACGTCCTTGCCTCCTCTCGTCTTCGGAGTCCTCGATAAAGACATCTCTGCAGAAACACTCCTGGCGTTGCCTGAGCTGTACAAGAGTGGCCAAAACTCTGAGGTAAGATGGAGAGGCCCCAGCTCCTCCCTGCTGGTGTCAGAGAGGGAGCACTGACCTGGGGTCGGGGGCCTTGCACTCCCGTCACCACTCTGCCTCTTTCCTCCCATGTGGCCCACTCCTCATTGCTGGCCTGTTTCTCATTTGCTGTGGAGGGTGATAGATCAGACCAGTGGGTTTCTAGGAAACCATCAGGATAGTTTCCTAGAAGGCAGAAAGAGGTCACACTGACACCCTGAATGGTTTGGAGAAGTCAGACCACAGACACTCCAGGTGGTCCGATTTGCACAGACACAGCCCAGAGATTGGATGGAAGAGACAGACAGGGAAACTGACTGCCTTGAAGGAAGAGTTCTGGGAAGAGGGGCATTAAATGCATGAGAATACCTCTGGGCCCGGGAGAAAGGTGTTTGAGAGCTAGTAATATTTTGTGGACAGCCAACAAAGAACCAAGCCCAGTCCTAACCCAAAAATGGTAGGAGAGCAACAGAGCTACCCTAGCACAGCAGGCGAGAGAGACACAGTGATAGCACACGTACACCCAGAGCTCCTCTGATTTTTCCCCTCCCGCTGATGTGCTAGATGTATAATGTATTCCTTGGGTATCTAACAGTAAGAGAAGTTAATACAACAAAAACAAACTGAGAACAGTTTCGCTTTTCAAGGGAAGGCAGGAAGAGGGAAGCACAAAATGAGAACACTTGTCTCTGAAGCCACTGAGCCCTGTCTGTTGAGAACCTGTGATCCTGGGCTGGGATGGAGAACTCCCTTTCAGATGTTATGTAGAAATCTTAGAATCTCTAAACTTACCAAGTGTGTATTAACACTAGTGATGTGCTGATGAATGGTAGTTATTAATACCTGAGCACTTCCTGGGGACTAAAGCACAACTGCATTGAGATGTCTCAGAACCTAAGGAGAGAGTTGATGTTGTTTTTACCCTTTTTGTGGAAGCAGCAGCAGTTATCAAAGCAGTTGAGTGACTTTCACAAGGTCATACAGTTAGTGGCACAGCTAGGACTTGATCTAAGGTCTGTCACCCCCAGGTCTCTACTCTAATTTTTCCATCCTATTGCCTCTAAGAACACTGTAAATACCATACTGTCTGTCCAGGTAGCACAAGAAAGTTGCTTACAAAGAATGGAGGCTCACTTTGGTGGTAGTTGATGTGTTTTTTCCTGGCAGTGCTACAACCCGATGACTTTCTGGATTTCCATAGTGGATGCATTCTACCAGAGCCTTGTCTGTTTCTTCATTCCTTACCTGGTAAGTTCTATAATCCCATTCTAACTATACAAATCACAGAGTGGAACTGGTCCTGTTAATATGAAATACTGCAGCACAGAGGCCCCATCTGCAGACTACATCCAATGCAGTATTTGAAAAATCAGACTGCTTTACCAAAACATCTCAATTGTTGCTGGCTTTTGAGAAACTGGAAGCTACCATTACACTGAGTCATTTTCCCCACATGGCAAAAACCCAGAATTGACTCACCTACCTGGTAGATGGGGTGTATGTTCTCCAGTTTGCCATAGTCTCTACCACTCCCTTTTGTCTTATACCTAGCCTTCTACACTCCTTTACCATTCCTTACTTGAACACTGAAGGTATTTGAATTTACAATCGTTGATTTATATTTAGATTTGTGATTCCAGGGTCAGGGCAGCATGCATTCAGGCAGTAAGTTCTGATAATAACGGATGTTACATCATCTGAAATAAAAGCAAGAGATACCAGCCCCATCTCAATATGGTTCCCAGTTTAAAGAGTGGGAATTTAGATAGTCAAGCATAGCTGTATTTCTCCTGGATAGGGTACCAGAAGGTAGGGTAAGTGCATTCTTTTGAAGTTAGTGACAAGACAGGTCAAGGAGACAGTCATTTTGTGCTTCATTTGAATTTCCGATTTTATAATACTTTCTTTCTCTGGGACTCTGCTTGCCTTTCTTGGTTATTTTTTGTCCCTACTCTGTGCTCAACCCACCTACCTTCTAGGTCTATTTGAACTTTTCATCCTCAAGTTCTCACCTTTGTCTGGCCTGCCTTTCCTCTCTTTTCAAGAGTTAAACTCCTCTTATTATGGTCTCAGCTGATCATCTTCTCTTCTGTACCCCCAGGGTATTTTGTATACCTTGTACCATTGTATCCTTTATCCCCTTAATTGTACCACATTTTCCCTGCCTAGTAGACAATAACCTCCTTGAAGGTAGACACAGAAGTATCTTAAGCATTTGTCATTGTGCCTGCTGGTTCAGTCACTCCACAATGTTCTGGAATACCCATCGTGGATTCTGCCACAAATGTGTTTCCAAAGAATTTAGCCATATTAACTCACTCCTCATCTTGTCTGTTCCTTGGGCCCGTTCCCCATGGATGACAGCTGCATATCTTCTCTTCATTCCTTCCCCTCCCATGACACCCACCTTGAATCCCAGGGCACATCTAATAGTGCTTGTTTTTTCCTTCTCTGCAGACCTACAAGGATTCTGATATTGATGTCTTTACCTTTGGGACACCCATCAATACCATCTCCCTCACCACAATTCTCTTGCACCAGGCAATGGAAATGAAGACTTGGGTAAGCACCTCAGAACCTCTCTGACCTAAAATATTTGAGTTGTTTTACTCTGTATCATTGATCCACTCAAGAAGTCAAGCAGAGAAAGAATTATCATATAGTTTCACTCATATGTGGAACATAAGGGCCATAGGGGAAGGGAGAGAAAACTGAATGGGAAGAAATCAGACAGGGAGAAAAACCTGGACTCTGGGGGACAAACTGGGGGATACAGAAGGGAGCAGGAGTGAGGTAACTGGGTGATAGGTATTAAGGAGGGCACATGTGGTGATGAGCACTGGGTGTTACACACAACGAAGGAACTGTTGAACACTACATCAAAAACTACTGATGTACTATATGCTGGCTAATTGAACATAATAATAAAAAAATAACTACTGAACTCCTGTGTCCCACTTGAACAGGGAGGAGCCAGGTATAAAAGATAAAGTGCCAGGGCACCTGGGTGGCTCAGTGGGTTAAGCCTCTGCCTTCAGCTCAGGTCATGGTCTCAGGGTCCTGGGATCGAGCCCCACATTGGGCTCTCTGCTCAGCAGGGAGCCTGCTTCCCCCCCTCTCTCTGCCTGTCTCTCTGCCTACTTGTGATCTCTGTCTGTCAAATAAATAAAGAAATAAAATCTTTAAAAAAAGAAAAAAAATAAAGTGCCTAACCTCAATTTGCTTATCATCTATCCAGGATTACGAAAATTAGACCTATAAAACCATGAGACAATTCATTGCAAAAATTAGGTATTTGGGGTTAAAAACTTTTAGGGTATTTTTGGAGATGAGGAAAACAGTAGCCTGACTGGACTTAAGGCTGTGTTAGGGAAGCATATGCTCTCCATTTAATTTCAGGGTAAAAGATTAGAAGGCTACGTTCATGTGAGCACACCTCAAGCATGTCCAAATATCACATCTCAGTATCCAAAAAGGTAATGCAAGCTTTTTCATTAAATTCTTATAGTCAGTGATAATTATAAAAACAAAGAGCTTAAAATCATATAGCAGGTACCTATTTATATGATTTTTAATGTATCATCTTATCTAACATCCCAGAGCACTCTGTAGGTTTTGGGGGGTAGTGGTTAGTCTTATACAGTGCTGTAATTATTCCTCAACAAGTTTAAGGTACACGAGATAATCACTTGATATACACTTATTGTAAAGTAATGGATATCAATTCAATTAGATCAGCCTGTACGACGTGAGAGCTAGTAGGAGTTACCCAAGGAAACTTCCAGATCACAGACACCCTGTGTTCCAATTCATGCCAAAGACAAACAGAACAAAGTGATAAAACCAAAAAGGTATAGTCAAGCTTAAGCACAGGATAAATTTCTTAAAGAAGCACCAGCAAAAATAAAAAAAAGAAGAAGAAGAAGCACCAGCAACAGAAGAGGCTGAAGAACAGTGAGGCAGAGGAGGGAGAGGTACTGGCCTGGCTGAAACTAAAGGCTTTCCAGAATCCAGGACAAGAAACTGACTGTGGCAGTGGGGAGTCTGGTTCCTATGGGATAAGGAAGATTGGAGCCCTGTTTACTGCTAGGTTCAAGGTCTTGACTAGAGTTGCCCACTCAAGAAAGCAAGCTAAAGAAAAGTTGACAAGGACATGCTATTTGGAATTCCAGTTTTATCAGAAGCCATGAGGAAGGGAGGTAAGAGTCAAAGACGATTTTAATACTGGGAACTGAACCAAGCTGAGGAAACATAGAACTCTTCAAAATGAACAATTTTGTCACTGAAATTAAGGATTTATTTTGTGGGATACACTCTAGATCAGACTCTGACAAATAGTAAACTACCAGATTGAAGATAGGATTAGGAAATCACTGGAATGCCACCAAATACGATAAAGTAATTCAAAGAAATAATGGCTAGAATCAATGGCTCCAGCATCCGCATAAGAGAGAGGTCATAGAAGAAGAAAAAATGGTAGAGAAGCAGTATCTGAAGAGATAATAACAGAAAATTAAAATAAATCTGAACATATCACTTGGATATATCATAGTGAAACTGTATAGCATACAAGAGACAATCTTAAAGTTGACCAGAGGCTCTGGACAACTTACTTGAGAAGGAATAGCCATTAAACTGACAAACAATAGAAGCTAGAAAACAATGGAATAATTATCTTCAAAGACCTGAGGGGAAATAACAAACAGTTACACATCACTTAGAACCAGGGCAAAATCAATGACATTTTCAGATAAACAGACATTGTAAGGTTTGCTACTCCTAAAGAAGAAACATATGTCTGTAAGAACATAAAAGCCAAACTATAAGAAACAACAACATGGTAAGAAAAGATTGTTCAATAGGCAATTTATGCTAAAATCTCCATCATTAATAGGAGAATAGAAATATGTATTTAACTATCAATTTTTCCATAAAAGTCCATATTTATTTAGTGTGTCTCAAAACTTAAGGTCTCTTAATACTTGAAAATGTATCTTCCAAACTTAAGGTTTAGCCATAAAGAAATGGAAAGAAATAAGAGGGAAATAGGAAACTATCAATTCTGCATGATGTAGGAAAGATAAGAAGTTAAGAGCAAAGAAAAATGATAGCCCCCCCAAAAAACCCACAAAATAAGATGTTCAGAAGAAATCCAAATGTATCAGTACTCATAATAAATGTTAATGGATTTAATCACCTATTAAAAGCAAAAATTATCAAATTGGATTTTTTTGTCCAGCAGACATAAGGACAAGTAGACAAATTCACAATTGTAGTATGAGATTTATATACAACCCTATCAGAAACAGATAAAATAGAAAGAATATAAAAGCCTGAAATTATCACATTTGATCTAATGTAGTTGGTAAGCATGCATCTTTTCAAAAACACACAGACCATGTACCAAAAACTGAAGGACCAAATTCTAAATTCTTACAGGAATTTGAAAGAATCATAATCATCTTTTCTGACAATGCATTTAAATTAAAAGCAAACAATAAAAAGATAGTCAAACAAACCTAACATGCTTGGAAGTTTCAAAATGTACTTCTAAATAACCCATGAGGTCTAGAGTAAATCATGATGGAAACTATTGCTGAATGACTATAAAAATACCATATATGCAGACTTGTGGGATGAAGCTAATACTTTTATTATTAAAAAACAAAAAGATAAAAAACAAGAATTTGATTCAAGGAACTTAATAGAAAGGATCAATAAAACCAAAACTGAGTTCTTCAAAACCCTAATAAAAACTAATCTCTGTTACTCAGCCTTAAAAAAAGAATGAAATCCTGCCATTTGCAGCAACAGGGATAGGATCTAGGGAGTATATGCTAAGCGAAGTCAGTCAGTCAAAGAAAGACAAATACCACACTCGTTCGGAATTTAAGAAACAAAGCGAATAAGCAAAAGGAAAGGCAAACAAAGAAATAGACTCTTAACTGTAGGGAACAAATTGATGGTTACCGGAGGGGACGTGCTTGAGGGATGGGTTAAATAGCTGATGGGAATTAAGGAGAGCACTTGTGATGAGCACTGGGTGTTGTCTGGACTTGGTGCATCCCTGTATCACACACCTGAAACTAATATTGTACTGTATGCTAACTGAAATTTTAACTAAAAAAACTAATCTATGGCAAACCTGATCCAAGAGAAGACACCAAAAAGACCACAAAAATATGAGAATGACTGGTAATTATAGATAAAATTTTTAGGTATTTTTTGAAAATTTAAAACAAGTTGGTAATTTCTTTAAATATAAAATTTACCAGAACATAACCAAGGTCATTTAGCAAACCTGAATAAATCAGTCACATTAAAGAAATTGGCTAAAATAATCCTGATACCAAAATAGGCGCAGAAAGTTCAAAGAAAGAAAATTATAGACCAATCTGACTAAATGAACAGAGATATAAAAATTCTAAATAAATTATTGACAAATTAACTCAGAATATGTGAAAGCTGAGAAAGCCCAACCAAGGAACTTTCATATCCTGGTAGTAGACCAGGAACTATAAGCTGATGTCACCACTCTAGAGAGCAGTTTGAGAATAGCTGGAGGTTGGGGTGCCTGGGTGGCTCAGTGGGTTAAAGCCTCTTCCTTCAGTTCAGGTCATGATCTCGGAGGCCTGGGATGGAGCCCCATATCAGGCTCTCTACTCTGCTGGAAGCCTGCTTCCTCCTCTCTCTGCCTGCTTGTGATCTCTGTCTGTCAAATAAATATATAAAATCTTAAAAAAAAAATAGCTGGAGGAGTTTAAGTACTCACCTGCTAGGACACAATTCCACTTTTAAGTATGATGCACCCTGGAAATACTCTTACATGTGTATATACAGAGATGTCTTCAAAAATGCTTATTATAGTATTGTTCCTAATAGCAGGAGGAAAAAAAAAAAAAAGGAAAAAGCCTAAATGTTCATCAACAGGAAAATAAATTATGGCATATTCATATAATAGAACAGTTAAAATAAATAACCACAGCCAGATCTATCAACAAAGATGGCATTCCAAAGCATTAGGTCTAGGGAAAAAAGTTAAAGATGCATTCATAAACATGTATGTAAAAATATGCATAAGAATGGTGAACCACTGAATTTACATTCAAGACTGAAAAGAAAACATTTGCAAGGGAATCATGGGTACTTTAATTGTATATGTTAAATTTCTTTAATGAAAACTGGAGGAAATATGACATATTTAAACTTGATAAAGCTGGATGTTGGGTGTATGAGGTACTATCTGTATGCTTGAAATATTTTACAATTTAATTACATTTAAATAAAAGAAAACTAGCTCAAGACATTTTCCAAGAGGAATTCTACTATCTACCACCCTCTTAACCACTAGATTTTTTTAGCCCTTCAAAAGGCCCTGAAAAGTACAATCAGGCCTCGACTGTGTATCACATGGGTGAGGAACTAAAGATTCTGTATCTTGGGGCTCCTGGGTGGCTCAGTGGGTTAAAGCCTCTCCCTTCGGCTTGGGTCATGATCCCAGGGTCCTGGGATTGAGCCCCACATTGGGCTCTCTGCTCCGCAGGGAGCCTGCTTCCTCCTCTCTCTCTGCCTGCCTCTCTGCCTACTTGTGATTTCTCTCTGTCAAATAAATAAAATATTTTAAAAAAAATTAAAAAAAGGTTCTGTATCTTGATTGCTCAGCCCACCTTCTCACAGCACCACATCCATCTGCTTTCAAAGAGAGGACATTTTCCTTTCACTCCTTTCACTTTAAATTTTTGAAAATTTAAAACAAGTTGGTAATTTCTTTAAATATAAAATTTACCAGAACATAACCAAGGTCATTTAGCAAACCTGAATAAATCAGTCACCCGCCCAATGCATTTCTAGACCAGCTAAACCAGTAGTTACTTGTAATTTCCGGTGCTCTTGGAAAAGGAGTCAGTTACTAAAATCATTATGAGAAAGTGTATTTCCCTTTTGAAAGTACTTGAAGCCAAACACTCTCTTTCCTGGGTAGAAATTTAACATGAATTTTAGTAACTGTCAGTTTTCACTGACATGATATTCAACTATAATAATGACTTGTCTGCTTTAAAAGAGGATAGAATTAAAATATGCAGTAGCAATAAGATTTAAAGTCAGGAGGGAGGTAAACAGAGTTAAAGTGCTCTAAAGCCCTTGTGTGATTCAGGAGTAGGGAAAAGTAGTTACATACTTTAGACTATGGTAAGTTAAGATTACTTATTATCATTTATTGAGTAATCAATGAAAGAACAGAAATGGAGTACACAGCTTTCAAACCAGTAAAGGGAGAAAATGAAATTGTACAAAATAATCAAGTTTAAAAGAAAATAAGAATGGGTAAAAGAACACAAAACAGGACAAAATAAGATTGGACAACAGGACATACTATTGCTTTGAACACGAATAAACTGCCAACCACATGTGGAAAAAATGGATTCCTCACACCAAACAGGATTTTATTTATCTAACATTTGAAAAACAGAGTATATAGGCAGTGAAACTACAAAGGATGGCTGGTAAGTATCACCAAATTCAAGGGTGAGACAGAATCTTTAGGGGTTCTTTGAGTAAGTATGTTCAAATTCCAGGTGATAGCAATATGGGTGTTTGCTTCTAATGCTCCATTAAACTGCATGGTTTTTTTTAAATTTTTTATGTCTGTGTGTTACATTCCCCCCTCAAAAAAAGTTTAAAAACAAACAAAATTTGTGCCATGATTTCACTGCCCCCTGATCTAAGCTATAGTTTCAACAGTGTTTACTTTTCCTTTCCTTCCACAGACCATTATCCACGGGCTTGTTCTTATAGGCAGCTTCCTGATGTATTTTGTGGTATCCCTTGTTTACAATGCTACCTGCGTCATCTGCAACAGTCCCACCAATCCCTACTGGGTGATGGAAGGCCAGCTCTCAGACCCCACTTTCTACCTCGTCTGTTTCCTCACACCGGTCATGGCTCTTCTCCCAAGGTTTGAGCACAGGGATTGTTTTCTTCCTAGAACCACAAATGTCCCCTCTTAATAAGCTATTTTCATAAGCCAAGAGTCAGGAGTTTGACTCCTGCTGGGAACCTTGAGGCTACTGTTTCAAAAACAGGATATTAGATCGAAGAGAATAATGAATTAGAAGGCAAATAAGAGGGACTGTGATCCCAGGTCAGCCAGAGAGTAGCAAAGTCACCAACTGGCATGGCCTCAGTTGTGACATCTATAAAATGATAATTCCTGCCCTACCGCCTTACAAATTTTGTTGTGTATAAGGGACCGTTTTGAGAAGTTCTGTGGTCCTTTACTAGCCCAGGAGTCTCATAACTCTAATAACTATAGGGACAGACACACAACTGCAACAAACCAGGTGTCGTACAGACATGGGGAGAAAGATCTTCTCAGCTTCTCCCTATCATTGTCACCACAAAAGATCAAGTCTCAGCATTCCAGAGCTTTAGGCTTCTTTCAGAAATTCAAATTTTGCATAAAATAGCCAATTTTTTAAAGTAATTCAAAATATTACACATAAAAAAATGTGTATTAGCCAATTCCAGCCCAAAGACTATTTCTAACATTTCTGGACTAAACCTGCATTTTACTTTTCCAGAAGAATAACAACAACAATGCCTTGCATTTCCTTGAAGCTCATTCTTGCCACACACTATCTAGCATTTTGTTTTGCTTTTGCCATCAACTAGTTGTTAGGCAGAGCTATAGTTCTAGTACCACTTGCTCATGAGACAGCTAAGTCCCAGGATGCACCCTAATGTGTCCATAAGTCTACCAAAAACCACAGTGGGAACTGGATTCTCCCAATTTCATGGCCAGTGTTCTGTTCTGCAGCCCATACTTGAGTTAGAACAGTCAATGAACTTGAATATGTACATGTGTGCAGGACTTAGCCCCTCTCCATCCTTAAGATCTCACCACTCTGAACACTGAAATTCAGCCACCTTATCCTCATAAACTGTAGTAAACAGACAATCTCAACATTGTGCAGAACTTTCTCTAATCCAAAATTAGAGAGCCATAGCCAGTCATACTTCCTTTAATAAATGTGGCAGCTTGCTTACCTAGGTTGGTCGCCATTTCCTTGTCCTACGCCAGCTCAGAACCTTGATCTCTGATGCACCTCTGATGCAAAGTTGAAGGCTGAAGATACCTAGATGGAAACACAAGGTCTCCTCACCTTCTTGCTCTTATTCATGCTGTTCCTTCTATTTGGAATACATTTTCTATTACCAAACCTCCTCATCTTTTGACATTTTAGGCATGGCCAATTCCAACCCTTCTATGATTTCACCTACCTTCAAGTGGAAATACATTCCCCTCTCTTGCCTGTTCCCATCACCTGAGTGTGTCTCTGTCACTGCTTATAGCCATTTGTTATAAATCGTCTATCTCTGTCTGACCATTAATTTCTGGACAGAAGGTATCCTCCTTATCATTATATAACCAATACTTAGCACAGTTCCTGTCACATAGGCTTCATTCTGAGACAAATGAGCAATCCAGGTTAGAAAAGAAAGGGGAATAAGAGAGGACACTTTTTCTAAAAGAAACCTGCAATCCAACAGACAATTCCAATAGAACTGTGACCATAATACAGGGGAAGTGACAAGTTTTGAAAAAGGGCCTTGAGTGAAGAACAGGAAGCAATTAAGAACAAGTACAAGCCTCGGAGAATGTATTGCCCACCCCACCCCTTCTTCGGCCCAACCCCTTGGGAGAGACCATTAAGAATGTGGGCTCACTGGAAAGGGGCATCAAAATGTGGGTTAAGTACTTTTGTTCACACTTTTGGATTAAACATAGGTATGATCACCACAAGCCAAGGACTGAGCTCCCCTGTTGCATATCATATTTAGGGTATGGAAGGAAAGTCATCAGCCTATATTCTTTGTCTTACCCTTGGGTGGGAAACACAGAGAGCCAAAACCAATCAGGTTGCTGGGATATTTGAAAAGTATCAAGGCTGTTGACACCTGTTTTGAAAAGACATGCCTTCAACATCAGAGCTTGTTATAACAGATAAGGGACAAGTTAGGAAAAAGTTAACAAATATTTGCTTGCTAATTAACATTGCACATAAGTTACATCTCTGTTCTTTATCATCATTCTCTAAGAAAAGCAGATATTTCCTCTGATAAAGATTATTTTAATAGTTCCAAGGACTATAGACTCATAACCTTGGAAAAATAAATGTTTCATATAGAAACCTACAAGAAAGAATATTTGCCACAGAAAACTACTCATTCACTTAAAGTTGTAAGCTATATTTATCATAATGGAGATTGATTTCACACGCCAATCTTGTGATAATTAGCCCACTAGCTGTGACCTCACTTATCTTGGTCTAATTAATTCAAGCAGTATAAAAGAAATGTACAGATTCTCTTAAACTAGGAACATGTAAATCATTTTACAGATAAAACAAAAGAAACTACTGCACTAAGTTTACAACACAAAGCAGTGTCTTAATTAGCTATAAGGGAGGATAACCATCCTTGAACACTCTTTCCTTGGCTTCAGTAACACAGCACTCTGTTGGTCTTTCTCCAACTTCTTTGCTTCCTTTGCTGGTTCATGTTCTTGACATAGTGGATGTCTAGCCTTGGTCATAGGTTCTTCTGTCTTCTAACTTTATATTGTCTCCATAGACATAGCAACCACTATTGTGAAGTTAAATATCATTTTTAATAGATGAATCTCCAATATAAGTTCCTAGTCCAGACTCTCTTCTGAATTCCAGATATATCTTTCTAGCTACCTATCATCACCACCATGAGGCACATTTACTCTGAGGAAACAGAGACATCTGTAATTTAATTCATGACCCATCCTCTATCAGCACCACCATCAAAGAACCAGGTCTCTTCCAGAGTTCTCTCCATCAAATGCTTCCCACTTAGGACCAGGACAGAACAAACTCCTGGGAGTTATCCTTAATACCACCTATCACCTCATATCTGACTTGTCAGAAGAACAGATGGGTTTATCCCCTAGTATTTATCAAATCCATCTACTACTTCCATTTCTAATCTTTTTACCCCAAATTACCTCAGCAGTTTTCTAATGGGTTTGCTCTAACCCATTATCATTGTGTCAAAGTATAATCTTGTCATCTGTTTATGTACCACCCTCCACCCAAGAGCATCTCAAGGCCATCACAATAAAGCACAAAAACTCAACATATGGCTACAGTCCCTGCCTGCTCTGGCCCTACCAAACCCTTTCGTCTCATATCCCCCAACTCTTATCCTCACTTTCCATACTGCAGCCATTGTATGCAGGATTTTGTTCTCATCCCCTTTGCCTGACTTCCTCCTACACATCTCTCAGTCCTCAGCTTAAACGTTTGCTTCTCAAGGAAGGGCTCTCACACCAGATCAGGTGTTTGACACTTTTCATTGCTCTCTCCATTTATAAAAGTCTATTTATGTGCTACATGAAAACAAGAACCTTGTCTTGTTCACAGTTTGATCCCTTTGGACCTGGCTTGTTGTAGGGCCTTTACAGGTATTTGTTGAATAAATGGATGGAGAAAAGAAAGTGATAACTTGAGGGAAAAATTTAAATTTCCAAGAAATTGAATCTTTCCTGAAACATATACATGGACACCTATACTGCCTCACTGGGTGAGATAGAAAGAAAAGGGGAAATTTTATCTTATTCCATTGGACCTACTGTTGTCTTCAGAAACCCTTGCCCACTGTGAGGCCACCCTAAAGCTTTTAGACAATAGTGGAAGGATGGAGCCTTTCTATAAGGCTTTAGAAATAAAACTTTTTAAAGAATTATTTTTGGAAAAGACCATGAGTATTCTCCTGACCAGCTGAATTACATTTTAGGTTAAGAAATTGAGAGGGAACATGAATTGCCCAGTATCACAAGATGGTGTAATGGTGTGATTCTTTCTCTATACACCATACAGTCTTCCTCACCTCCCCACTCCTTTCTTCCCTAAACTTGGACTAGAGAAAAGATTCAAACACAGAGACTCTCAGAGTCTACCTTCAACTTGGCAGGGACAAAGGAACACTTGAGTTAACCATCAGGGAGGTCAATTAAGAAGGGAAACCCTTCTTGTCACTTAGGTCCTCCGTTTTTTCATCTAGAAAATAGTAATAATACAGTGATGCTGTCAAGTCAGTCCATAGATTCAGGGAAAGTATGTATTTAGAAACTACTTGAAAATTAGTAAGTTCTGGGTGCCTGGGTGGCTCAGTGAGTTAAGCCTCTGCCTTTGGCTCAGGTCATGATCTCAGGGTCCTGGGATCGAGCCCCACATAGGGCTCTCTGCTCAGTAGGGAGCCTACTTCACCCTCTCTCTCTCTGCCTGCCTCTCTGCCTACTTGTGATCTCTCTCTGTCAAATAAATAAATAGATGAAATCTTTAAAAAAATTTAAAAATTTAAAAAAAATTAGTAAGTTCCACAAAGGGTTGATATTACAAAGCAAATACATTTACCTGAATTAGAATATCCCAGAAATAGAATGGACCACTTTCACATGGTAGATAAAAGCCTTGGGATCCAGAGTGCTTGTTTCTGATCACAGCTCTGTCATTGTGTGGCTCTGGACAAATCACTTAATCCCTTGGTGCCTCAGTTTCCTCATCTGTACACAGGGACAACAAGAGTACAAACTGCACAAGATTGTTGGAAGAATGAAATGAGTTAATATCTAAAACACTTAGGATAGCTCAGACACACAATAAATGTTAGCTATTATATTTTGTTGTTGTTGAACTCCCCATTACCAGAGGTGCCCAGGCCTAGATTTGATAGGCAACAATCAGGACTGTAACAAAGAAGATCTTGCCCTGTATAGGGAATTGGATTCTAAGGCCCTTTCCAATGCTGAAATTCAAAACGTCCACAAAAAAACAAAGAACTTTTATTGTGTTGTCTCCCACCAGGTACTTTTTCCTATCTCTACAAGGGACTTACGGGAAGTCTCTGATCTTAAAAGCTCAAAAAATCGACAAACTCCCCACAGACAAAAGAGACCTAGAAATACAGAGCTGGAGAAGCAGACGGAGGCCTGTCCCT
Organism: Meles meles; assembly: GCF_922984935.1. Lineage (NCBI taxonomy): Eukaryota > Metazoa > Chordata > Mammalia > Carnivora > Mustelidae > Meles > Meles meles. Next base: position 132,731,503 of record NC_060068.1, read on the forward strand.
ATTCCTGGAGAGGCTCAGTGCACCCACCATCCAGTGCCACCTGTCCCAGAACAAGACTTCAGAGCCAGTAGCCCAAAGAGCTCTAGCCCTCACAAGCGGAAGTGTAAGGAGGATTGGGTGCTACATGGAGAGAAATACAGCAGAGACCATCTGAAGGATCATCCGTGCCCAGGGGACTCCTCAGTTAAACCCTCATCCAGGGAATACCCTCTTCTGGGGCCTAGCAGAACAATGGCTTCAGGAGTCTACTCAAGGGGACATATTGATGAAGACAGGCCCTTAAGCAGGGGCAGTCATCGCCGATCCCAGAGTTCAATGACCATATGAATGGCCTGCAGAAATCTGTACAAGCTCAGAAGAAGCCACCCACTTGATGGCCTAATTAACCCATGAATCTTCCTCTTCATGGAGGAACCAGGCTTGACTTCCTTGGAGAAAATGCTGGCCCCAAGGCTTTGACAAAGGACTGAAAACCAGTCAACCTCTAGCTTTCTCCTGCTGCCAGGCAGCACATCATGCCATCAAAATTTTTATAAGAAAGCTATGTTTTTAATGTATTGAGTTCTTAAATTTTTTTAGCCCAGAGACATTGCTGTGACCTTCTAGGTAAGTAGAGCCAATGGCCAACACAACAGGGCCATAATTTTCCAAGATTCCAAGAGATCTATCAACCCAGGCAATCTCTCAGGATATGGAAGGTTCTGGGCTTGTCAAGCCATCATCTCATCTTATTGTGCCAAAAGTTAAAGTTTCAGAAGAGGCCCATATTCACAGGTCGTTCATCTTGAGTGTATTGCAGGGGTAATTATGTCAAGCTTAACAACACTTTCATTCATAGAGAATTGGGTTGCTTTCTGTCTCTAAGTCAAAGAAAACATCTAAAGATTAAAACTAGATTTGACACTTCTCAGACACTTCTGAGAGTTGTAGGTCCATAGCTAGTATAAGAGGCAACAACATAAGCATACAAAAGTGAATGGGTGCACTAGAAACCCCAAGCTTTTGTAAAGGACCATATGTCCACAGTTAGTACCAGGAGAATAGGAGCAGTACTGTTTAAGCTATTTATTTATTTTTAAATGGAAGTACTCATCCTTATTCAGATATAAGACTGGTAGACTTTAATACCTCTGGACCCAGAATAAACCTGTATGATAGAGAAACTCCAAGCCCAAACAAGGACACCTCAAAGGACAGGTCCAATATTAAACTCTATCATTAAGCTTATCCCAGATTCTTACCAGCTGGAAGACACTGGCCCATGCTTCATTTATATTAGGGAGAGTCAGAGGAAGTCTCATTTCAGAGGTTAAGGGATTATGGAAACTTCTTATTCCTAGAGGTTACAAATGCCAAAATGTACAAGTGCTCAAAACAGTGTTGAAATGAAAGAATGCATGATAGAATTCCAAGAGGCTATCAAGAGAATTCAGGCCTATTATGGACAAGGATAGTATATCCCTAGTCTTTAGGATAAGTCAGACAAGGCTACTGAACCCTCTCCTCCTTAAGGTAGTACCTATATATTAAACAAAAATCCCTGTATATTAGTGATAGATGCAACACAGGTGATGAGTCTTTGAGCCTAAGAATCATAGCCACCCACAAGTTGACTTATCACTTGAGTAACTTCTCAGCAAGGATGCACAAAAATAATCTCAACAATCAAATTGGCAAATGACAGACTGAGCTCATCCTCTGAACTTCCTGTGGACAAGCCTAACTGGGGGACGTTTTAAAGCATTGTGTCCCTGGAACCAATACATGGATCTCTTTTACTGACTGTGCTACATAATGATGCCAATAATGGCTAACAGGAGAATCCTATATGCTGATTGCCAGAGAAGGAGCAGGTGAACACAGCAGGCAAAGCAGTAATGATAAGAATTGTTCCAAATGAGAGAATTGAGCCAAAACTTGGATCTTGGGGTCCCCGCTTTCCCCCATTTGATCCCTCCCCACTCCTGCAAGCCAGATTGAGAGCAATAGGCTGTTTTAGAGAAGAACAGAGGAGTGGAAGAACACTGGCCTCAGGAGATCTGGGTTTGAGTCTTCGCATCTGTACTCTTTAGGAGCCAGGAGCCTTGAAGCAAGATGCCACACCTGCAAGTTAGGTTAAAACTGCCTTACCTTCCAGGCTTGGCATAAGGATCAAGTCAAAAATATGCAGGGGACATGTAAACACTTTGAAAGTTGTAACACCCTCAATAGTAACACAGGGATTTCATTTCAGAGCTAAGGGGAAACAAGGTAATGGGAAACTTGTGAAAATGACCACTGTACCTATATGTCAAACCATACCCAACATTGTGATGTTGTGCTCTTTCTTGCATGATCAAACCATCCCAGATTGCCTGGGATTTTCCAAGTTTCAGCCCTGAGGGGCCCACATCCTAGGAAACCCCTCAATCCTGGGGCACCTGAGACAACTGGTCACCTACTCTTGCCCCTCTTTGAAACCAAACCAACTGTGACCATCCAACATGCCATCTTAAGGGAAAGGGTTATAACAACTTGTCCTATAACATTATGCTAATGATTGTACATAGTACACTTTTATACTTTTATGACCTTTTACTGATTGACTGGAAATGTGTTATCTGTTATGAGAAAAAAAAATAAACATTGTTTTCCATAATTGCCTGCAGTTCTGAGTACCCTCTCATCCATCCATCCATCCTTCTTGCATTCATTTATTCAGTAGTCTGTCCATCCATTTATCTATCCAATAAACTTCTGTTAAGCTCCTACTATATGCCTGGTGATGTGCTATGTGCTGTGAGAAATTCAGTTCCTATCTTAAAAGAAGCTCATACCTTGTCAGACAGAGTATCAGGAACATGTTTGATCTAACATGAGAGTATGACACAAACCGAAATGGCTATAAGAATTAGAAGCAGAAGCACACAGAGTCTCCTCTGTCTGAAACTCTAGGCTGGCTACTCTCCTCTTGATGGAAGGTTGACACCAACCTCCAACCCAGATTGATTCAGGTGCTTCCTTACACTCCTTTGGAAAAGATCAAGTGGGGTCCTGCTGTACACAGCACTGTGTTAGGCAGCAAGGATAAAATAGGAGAGAAAATGGGCCCATCTCCTGCCCTCAGGGGATTTACAACCTAGAAGGGAAGCTAGTAATTAAGGAAATAGATAAATGAGACTGTTGGACTCTATGAAAAGAAAGAAGAATGAAAAAGAAGGGAAGGGTGGTTCCCAGAAAAGACTTTAACCATGATAATACAGCAGGGGAGGGCTATTCCAGATGGAGAGAATTAACGGCGAAAGCCCTGAAAAGGGGGCGCCTGGGTGGCTCAGTGGGTTAAGCCTCTGCCTTTGGCTCAGGTCATGATTCCAGGGTCCTGGGATCAAGTCCCACATTGGGCTCTCTGCTCGGCAGGGAGCCTGCTTCCGCCTCTCTCTCTCTCGCCTGTCTCTCTGTCTACTTGTGATCTCTGTCAAATAAATAAATAAATAAAATCTTAAAAAAAAAAAAAAAAGCCCTGAAAAGAAAGAGTTTGGTATTCAGAAAAAGAAAAGAAAGGTCAGGATGACTAGATCCCAAATAAGAAAGAGTAAGTGCCCCACGGTAATGTTAAGAGTCACAACCATACTAGCTCACTGTGTGTTTGACACTAGACTAACGCACATCATCATGGAAACCTCACAGCAACCCTCCAAGGTAGGTAATATTATGCTCCACTATTTCAGTTAGCTCCTGCAACATACCTAACCACCACCACCACAAAATGGAGTGGACCAATACAATTACTTATGCGCTCAAGATTCCTTGTGCAATTTGAGGTGGATGGGCTGGGATCTCCCATCCTCGAGAATGTCAGCCAACATCATCATATGCCAGCAATGTCCTGGGAGTGAGAACAGAATCTACAAAGCCTCTTGAGACAGGCTCAGAACTCACATATCATCCATGTCACTACATTCTATCAAAGCAAATCACAAGGCCAGCCCAGTTTCAGGGGAGTGAGGAAAATACATTCCACCTTTAATGGGAGGATCTACAAAGAAATTTGAGGTCATTGACATCCCACCTTTAATGGGAGGATCTACAAAGAAATTTGAGGTCCACGGCATCCCATTACAAAGGGAGAAACTGAGGCAAAGACAAGGCAAATAAATATGGCACAGTCACACAATTAACAAGTGGGGAGGCAGCATTCAAGAGTCTGAAACCAGAGCCTATACTCTTAGCCACGAAGCTACACAACTGCAAGATGGGGCTGAACAGGCACGTAGGAAACAGATGACAGAGGGTCTTGTCTTCTCCACATTCTCCTGAGAAGCAAAGTAGTCCAGTATTCAGTGAGCTGGAATTCCACCCTAACTCTGTCACAGACTGGCCATGGGACCCAGGGAAAGACCACACTGTGTTCAGCTGGGTTGCACACCCAGACAAAGGCTTAAGTAAAGAAAATACTAACAGCTAAGATGAACTGGAACTCATGCCTACACTGCCCTAAAATATCTTCCCATTAGCTGTTCACCTAGCCAGAACTTTCTATTCTGCCCTGAGAGCCCCGGGAGAAATCACGTAGGAGCAAATTCTCCCATGCACTCGAAGAAGAGATAGCCCCTCCCTGCACCTCCAACCCAGGCACCATTTCACTCTTAAAGAAGGTGGGGATTGTGAGCTGGGCCAACAGGCCTTTTGAGAGCATTACAAAAGAAGTCCTGCCCATCTGAACTTTAGGATGCCCACAATGAGGATGGGGCATTGTCAGACAAGAGCTGAAACCCAGAGTCTTTTTTTTCAAAGGCGTCTGGTGCCACCTAGCATCAGCGGAGGAGCTGCTGCTTCTGACGACTCTTCCCGCAGCTAGAGCAAGGAAAACAAGATGGACGGGGAACTCAGCCAGGAGTGGGAGCCGAGATTTCAAGTCCGCTCTGCCAGTGGTGTCCACTGTGACTCTGGACAAATCCCTTCACCAGGTTTCAACCTCACGCTGAGGTTCTCTTGGCTTCCGCCAAACACTCAAGGTAGGAACTGGACTGGTTTTAACATTCTGTGGTTCTAAGAGCTATTTGTGAGGGGTTACACTGCAGAATGCCCTGGTGCAACCACAGCCTTTGGTTTACTATTTGTGCAACTGTCTGATTCTCTATCATGCATACGCACAGTGGAAAATCCCATAATGAAGGGACCCTGCAATCTTTCCTCTGCTGTGTTCCAAGTACTCAGTACATGGCAATGCTCAACAATGTTGTGACTCTGCTGTTGAAGAAACTCATTAATGGGGGCTGGTCTCAGAGGGAGTAGAGCAGGCAGGACAGAAACACTATTTGGGAAGATAATGAACCCCCCAAGCCTTTGTAAGGCCCCTGGTTGCCTTTCTCAGACCAGTAGCTTGTAAGGAGCTGCAGGACCAGGGAAGCCACCATCTCCAGCTGACGGGGGAAGCCAGAGCTAGGACATCTCTCTCCCTCACATAGGCTGTAGGCTCACTCCAGGTGCTGAGGTGTCTAAGGAGTGGGGAAGAACAGTTTTAGGCACCCATCTCCTCCATCAACACCCCTTTGTCCCCTCTGTCCTTTAAATAAAGGACCAACATGATCTCAGGGTCCTGGGATCGAGCCCCACGTCGGGCTCTCTGCTCCGCGGGAGCCTGCTTCCTCCTCTCTCTCTCTGCCTGCCTCTCTGCCTACTTGTGACCTCTCTCTCTGTCAAATAAATAAATAAATAAAAAATCTTTAAATAAAGGACCAAGTCGCGTCTCCAGTACCCTCCTTCCATGCGTATCACTGTGCCTAAGCCCCTCCTCTGTTAATATTTAAATTGCCACCGTCTGTGCCCTGACCCTCAGTCTGTCTACAGGAGAGGGCAGCCTTTCACAGGTCAAGCCTGGGGAAAGACAAGCCCAGGCCCCTCAGGAACCAATACCACCTGGGAGGGAACAGTAGCCTCAGGGCCTGTCCCCAGTGCCAGTTCAGCAAAGGGAGGCTGACTGACCGATTTTTTTAGGAAAAATGTTTTCTCTCCCGTCAGAGTCATGAGCTTTTCCTACCCCAGCTAACCTTTATCCCACAAAATTAGGTGAAAGATACCCTGCAGATATAGGTGACAAAACCCAAATAACAGGTAAGGGGATGAGCCCAGAGTTACCAGCTAATTTATAATTAGAGCTGAGACTGGAACTGGGGTTCCCGAACCAATTAGTGAAGGCTCTTTGACCACCTCATCAACCAGAGATTAACTGGCAGTCCTTTCCAGGGCTGCTTGGACACTTAAATCTCAGAATATTAATCCAAAGGAGTAAAATTTCAAAATATCAGGCTTTACGGCAGGTGAGTCAGGGTCTATTTGACCACAGAATCCTTCCAGAACTCCTCATATCACCCTGTTTGCAAAAGGGCAGCCTAGAGTTGAAGGGTAGGGTTATACCAGTAAGTCACCTCTCAGAATTCTCTTCTCCCATCTTCAGGGCCAGAAGTGACTCCTGAAACCCTCCAACTGCTGCTGCCTCTAAGTCTCTAATCCTGCCTTCAAACCTACCCAGATTTTCTGGGGGTAGGGAGAGAGAGAGAAAGATTTATAATCTTTTGCCCCTTTTTACAAAAAGAACTGTTTGAAAAGAAGCATCTATTTGCTTTCCCCATTTATAACAGACCGGAACATTAGGCAGTGAAAGTGGTCTTTCAGGAAGGGGATACAAGACCCCAGGGAAGCTTAACATTCGCTATGCCTCCAGCCAAGCACTCCTCTTTTTAAAAAGCAAGGAACCAATAAACATTGGGGTACAAATGGCCCTTCTTTTCACTACATCTGTATCTTTGGAGCATAACAAATAACATGGAGGACATGGGGAGATGGAGAGGAGAGGGAGTTGAGGGAAACTGGAAGGGGAGATGAACCATGAGAGACTATGGACTCTGAAAAACAACCAGAGGGTTATGAAGGGGTGGCAGGGGGGTGGGGGGGGGGTGGGAGGTTGAGGAACCAGGTGGTGGGTAATAGGGAGGGCACGTACTGCATGGAGCACTGGGTGTGATGCCAAAACAATGAACACTGTTATGCTGTAAATAAACAAATAAAAATTAAAAAAATAAAAAATAAATAAATAAAAAAAAAAGCAAGGAACCAGAGAAGGAATAGAAGGCCCAAAGAGGGGACATGAACTTGCCAGAGACTGAAAATCACCTCTGCTATCCTCAGCTACCCCATGAGCTGGTCCCAGGTGGCTAGAGGGTAGTAATTTAGAAGGTCGGTTCCAGGTTGAAAATGAAATTTATGGAGTACCCTTTTACCAAATGGTCCCATTGGTGCCTCTCCCAGTAGGACCTCATATCACTCTCCCGGCTCCATTTATCAGTTGGCTCAGGATAATCAGAGGATGTCTTTAGGGCATGGTCTTAATGAATATCATGACCAAATGTGAGAGCTTGGTAACATATTTTATCAGCATTTTGGGGTACTTCATCATTAAGAATAAGCAGGCATGGGAGTTCAGACAGAGTGGCAGACCAGAATGGTGGCAGGGGCAAGGGAACATAGACATCTTTTGTCAGAAGACCCTTTCTTTAGAAAGCCCTTGTTTCATCCCCTGGAAGTGATTGCCTACACATTGGGTGGCTCTTGGAACAATAGGAAAAACAGGGAATACACCTCATTTTTTTTGTTCCCTGTAAATGCCAATAAGTTTTTTTTCAATTCTGTGCCTCTATAAAATGGAACAAGGAAGCCAACTAATGTCTGATAACTTCCCCAAGTCAACAGACAAATATGTGGGTGAAAGAGGAGATTCAACTCCAAGAAGCCCAATTTTAGGGCCCAAAATATTAACAACTATACTACACTTCTATACTACAGTGAAAAGAGCCCTGACTAGATTAAGGGTTGGGATATCTGGGTTCCCAAATCTATAAATTTCTTATTATGAGACTTTTCTTCCCTTATCATTTTCCATCCTTAAAATTAGGGGGTTGGCATGGAGACTTCTAAAGCCCCAGATTATTCTGAATTCATCATTCTCACCTATAAGAACACATACTCAGTTTACTCTTAAGTGCCCTTGAAGCTTTCACTCAACCTACCAATAAGAAATCTTTTTTCAAGTAGATGAGTTGTAAACCAAAATAATCAGCTCTTGTACAGGATAATTAGAGCCACTAGCAAGTCAATTGAAGACCTGCTGACTGGCTAAGCATTAGAAAATCACAAATACATCTTGGGGATGGAGAGCAGGAAAAGTAAGCAGGTGGTAAAGAAGAAATCTGAAAGATATTAAGATAAATCCCAAAGGAAGTAAGCAAAAGCTGTGTGTTCTACTTATGCCCCAACTCCTGAATTGGGTATACACTAGGCCCCCATCACTTGATCCTGACCTGCCTTGCCAGGCTCAGAGCACCTGTTCAAGGGAAACTAATTGCTTACCATTATAAACACACTGTATACTTTCCAACTTCTGTGCCTTTGGTTGAGCCATCTCCTCTACCTAGAATGCCTGCTCAAAGCCTGAATCTCAAATTCAGCCCTCTAGAGACCACTTCTTCCATAAAGCTATCCCTAGTCACTGAACTCCCAAAGCTCTCTGTACATATCTTATGGTATTCAATACAGACACTTTTCGTTACTCAGGTCTTCCTTCCTCCCTCAATCATACTTGCTGGAATGACAGAGCCTGAAGTGACAAGTCCTAAATGATTCACCCCCGCGCTAGAACCAAGCCTTGGCGAATAATAATAGTGGACTGTCTCATAAGAACGTTCTTTCATCTACTCCTGACAGCAAACCCAGGAGGCAGAGGTAGGGAAAGACACTTCCTCTGCCTCTCCCCATGCCAAAAGTTCTCTGCCTCAGCCTCCCACTTCTTCTCTTCCCCAAAGGCAAAGACCAAAGGATGATCCAATGGTCAATGTTCCAGAAAAATCAGTAGTTCTTGAGGGCCAAATCTTAAAACAGCTTCAGACACATTCTGGGCTCTCCTGTCTCTCTTCCATTTCCTCTTTCCATGAGGTCAAACAGTACAATTAGGCTAAGTATCGCTTCACAGGGAAAACCAACCTTTCCTTTGCTCCCTTATCCATCTTCTACTTTGGGCTGTTGGGATCACAGTTATAAATAAGTTATTTTTGTTTCCATTTTGCTAATGTTTCTGGTAGTACTAGTATGAGGAGAAGGAAGTAGAGCACTGGGAAAGTGAAGGCCCACCAAGGGGAGATTAAGTGATTATCCATGTGGGTTGCAGACATTCCTGTATTCTAGGTCTATGATGACACCAAAATACCATCAAAATTTCAATTGGTATTTTTAATTTCCATTTTACAGGTAAGCAAACTGAGACTCAGAAAATTTGGGTAGCTTATACAAAGATGCGCTATTTTTTAAGCAGGCTCTATACCCAGCATGGAGCCTAACATGGGGCTTGAACTCAGGACCCCAGGATCAAGCCCTAAGCTGAGATCAAGAATCAGATGAGCCACAAGGCTTCCCCCCCAAAAATGCATTATTTTCAATAATGATGGGCATCAATAATGCATTAATAAGAGCCAGAAAAGAAGCAGAAAAGTTATTCCAAACCCAGACCAGATTCCCAGCCCACTGTAATTAGCAACAAGGGCAGCCTGGTCTTTGGTAAACAGCACATCCTGTAATTTTCCACAGTTCTATCTCCCAGACTCTCTCAAGGTCCTAGTTTGTACCTCTAGGTATTTAAGCTTTCCAGCCTCCTTTCCTCCCAGTTTTCCATGGGAATACCCTCCAAACACACATAGAGCCTGGAAGAAGGATTGGCATCCTGAAAGCCATGAGACATTGGCCTAGCTCTAATTACAGCTCGAAAGGCCTGTGCTGTGCCTAGCAGACAAACCACACCAGAAGCACATTAATTTTCTGCCCCAGCTGGCTCCCACCTTGGGAAGGGTTACATAGCCATGCTCAAAGGGGTTCTGCCTGAACCCCTGATGTGGGAGAGATGCACCCATCCCTGCCTCTCTTCTTATTTTTAATTAGAAGTTCCATTAAAACCACTACAGCAATAAGGCACACACCAGGCAACATACTTCAGGACAATTAGCACACTCCTCGGGGGGCTAAAATGGCCTCAGCCTTGGTCTGGGCAACATAATTGCACCAAAACATACAGCCTACTAGGAGGATCCCATTTTAAGTGGAAAGAAACAATTAGTCACACAATCTATCAGGCAGTTAGATCTGTAGGAAATTATTCAATGTGAATAATTTAAAAGTTTTCCAGGGGTTGAGATATATGGAAATTATTACTTGCCTATGGCTTGGTACATCCATAAGCAAAACACTATCCCCACCCACACTCACCCCATACTATTAATGCTCTATGTCTTTGTGTGTAGATGCCTACCACATAGAGTCTAGTTGTAATTATGTGTCTGGATCACTGTAGACAGTATTTTATTCCTAAAACGTGGGAAATAATCAGTGGGTCAGAGGGGTTATGGAAACCCCATCTACCTCACTGCCACTTTCTGAATCCCCAAGCCACTAATTAAAACCTGCCCCTAAGATAGCTCTTGGCCAAGTCATCCTGGTGATTCTGAGAAGTAAATAAAAAGAGCAAATTAGAAGGCCAGAAAGACCTCTCTGAACACCAGGAAAGCTGCAGAAAATCACCCGAGGCTCCCTGGACTCTGTTTGAAGCCACACGCCCAGATTCCACATGCAGAAGCATCTCGCCTGCATTTGCTCACCCTTCTTTAACACTCATTGCTGAACCATTGTACCTTCTGCAGACCCGCAGTGCCGCTCTAATTAATATTCAAGTGCCACTGCACACTCAAAGCCTGTTCTTTCAGCCGTTTCCAATCCAATTCAGACCAAAGTAATCTTTGCCCTTGCATTTTGGTTCAAGCAGCAGCGATTGTTAGGACGGCAGATAATGGTTTATTAGCATCCACCGAACAGCAATGGAGCCCGGCATGGTAGCGGTCATCACTAGGTTTCTGAAACTAAACTAGGTCTCACACACTAAAATTAACAAGCCAGCAGGACACAAATACTGGAGCAGGAATAAGGCCATTTCAGGCAGGATTATTAACTGTACTTTTTCATATAAGACTATACACGGAGTAGGAGGTTGTGAGGCTTCCAATAAAGGATGTGGTCCAGCTAATAAGAGGCAGCCACTGTTTGACCACTAACTTTAGACTCTCCACAATCACCTTCAAATCTCATTCTTTGTGGATCAAAGCAACTGCTACAGTGTAAGGAGGTCTTGATTCAAATCCTAGACTAAACCACTGCATGACCTTGTGCAAATTCTTTCCCTCTCAGGAACTCACCCCCTTATGCTTAAAATGAGAGTTTAAAAAGGATCAGGGGTGGCCATTACCCTTCATAATCATTTCTGGAGAACACAGAGATAGGCAAAAGTTAACTGTGGTGAACATTTTTTTTTAAGATTTATTTATTTATTTATTTGACAGACAGAGATCACAAGTGGGCAGAGAGGCAGACAGAGAGAGAGAGGAGGAAGCAGGCTCCCCGCAGAGCAGAGTGCCTGATGTGGGGCTCGATCCCAGAACCCTGAGATCATGACCCAAGCTGAAGGCAGAGGCTTTAACCCACTGAGCCACCGAGGCACCCCTGCGGTGAACATTTTAATTAAGAGGATCAGTCCTATAGAAACAAGATGGCAGAGGAGTAGCAGACTGAAATGACATCAGGTCCCAAGAGTTCAGCTAGATGGTTATCAAACCATTCCAAACACCTACAAACTCAACAGGAGATACAAGAAGAGGAGCAATTCTAGGAACAGAAAATAGACCACTTTCAGGAAGGTAGGACATGCAGAGAGATGAATCCAAAGCAACAGGAAGCTAGACTATGGGGGGAGGGGCCAGCTCCTGGCAAGCAGTGGAGCACTGGAGCACAAAATCAGAACTTTTAGAAATCTGCTCCACTGAGTGACATCACTCCAGAGGCTAAGCAGGGGCGGAGCCCTTGTGAGGACAGTGTGGTCTCAGGTCCCGCATGTCACAGAAAGACCAGGGGTGTCTGAGTGTGGCAGAACTCCCAGGTATCAGAGCAGGGAATCTAACCACAGAGACAGAGCCGAGGAGTGAGCTCTCAGATCCATGATCCTTTAGTCTTGCAAAGTTAAATTTTTTTCCTTATTCTATCTTTTTTAACTTTTCCTCTTTCCTCTTTTAATTTTTTTTAAATACTTTATCTTAACAATACTTTTTTTTAAATCTTTTTAAATCTTCATTGTTATAGTCATATTTTATCCCTTCATTGTATTTAACCCTACTTTTTGTATACATATAGGGTTTTTTTTTCCTTTAAAATTTTGGGATACAATTTCTTCTAATAGATCAAAATATACACTAAATCTAGCACATGGCTTTGTTCTACTCTCCAGCCTGATCACATTCTTTTTTTTTTCTTTTCCCAACCAACTTATCAATTCTTTTAGAATTTTAATTTTCATCTTTACAGTCATATTCCATCCCTTCATCATCTTTACCTATATGTATTTTTTCTTTCTTTAAAATTTGGGGAGGTATGGGGCGCCTGGGTGGCTCAGTGGGTTAAGCCTCTGCCTTCGGCTCAGGTCATGATCTCAGGGCCCTGGGATTGAGCCCCACATCGGGCTCTCTGCTCAGCAGGTAGCCTGCTTCCTCCTCTCTCTCTGCCTGCCTCTCTGCCTACTTGTGATCTCTGTCTGTCAAATAAATAAATAAAATCTTTAAAAAAAATAAATAAAAAAATAAAATAAAATTTGGGGAGGTAGTTTCTTATAAGAGATCAGAATACACCCAAAATCAAAGTGGGTGGCTCTCTTCTATTCACCAGTCTAATATATATATATATAAATTTTCCCCCTTTCTTCTCTCGCCAGTTTAGGGTCTCTTCTGATTTGGTTAGCACATATTTTTCCAGCGTCTTTGCCACACTTTTAGTATTATATTCTCTCATTCATATATTCTTATCTGGATAAAATGACAAGGCAGAAAAACTCACCACAATAAATAAATAAATAAATAAATAACAAGAGGCAGTACTGACGGTTAGGGACCCAATCAACACAGACATTAGTAATATGTCAGAACTAGAGTTCAGAATGACAATTATCAAGGTGATACTCAGGCTCGAAAAAGGCATGGAAGATATTAGAGAAACCCTTCCTGGAGAAATAAAAGAACTAAAATCTAACAAGTTGAAGTCAAAAAAGCTATTCATAAGGTCCAATCAAAAATGGAGGCTCTTATTACTAGGATAAATGAGGCAGAAGAGAGAATTAGTGATATAGAAGACCAAATGATGGAGAAAAACGAACCTGAGCAAAAGAGAGACAAACAACTACTGGATCACAGATAAGTGATACCATAAGACGAAACAATATTAGTATAATTGGGATCCCAGAAGAAGAAGAAAGAGAGAGAGGGGCAGAAGGTATATTGAAGCCAATTATAGTAGAGAATTTCCCTAATATAGCAAGGGAACAAGCATCAAAATCCAGGAGGCACAGAGAATCCCCCTCAAAAATCAATAAAAACAGGTCCACACCCCATCATCTAAGAGTAAAACTTACAAGCCTTAGTGACAAAGAGAAAATCCTGAAAGTAGCTTGAGACAAGAGGTCTGTAACATACATAGAAATATTAGATTGGCAGCAGACTTATCCACAGAGACCAAGCACACCAGAAAAACTGGCATGATATATTCAGAGCACTAAGTGAAAAAAATATTCAGCCAAGAATACTACACCCAACTATTCTGTCATTGAAAACAGGAGAGATAAAAAGCTTCCAGGACAAACAAAAATTAAAAGAATTTGCAAACACCAAACCAACCTTACAGGAAGTATTGAAAGGGGTCCACTAGGCAAAGAGGGAGCCTAAAAGTAACAGACCGGAAAGGAACAGAGAAAATATGCAGTAACGGTCACCTTACAGGCAATACAATGGCACTAAATTCATATCTTTCAATAGTTACCCTGAATATAAATGGGCTAAATGCCCTAATCAAATGACACAGGTTTTCAGAACGGCGAAAAAAACAAGACCCATCAATATGCTATCTACAAGAAACTCATTTTAGAACCAAAGACACCTCCAGATTTAAACTGGGGAGGGGGGAGATATACCATGCTAATAGACATCTAAAGAAAGTTGGGGTACAAATCCTTTTATCTAATAAATTAGATTTTAAGCCAAAGACTATAATAAGGGATCAGGAAGGACATTATATCATACTTAAAGGGTCTGTCCAACAAGAATATCTAACAATATTAAATATCTATGCCTCTTACATGGGAGCAGCCAATTATATAAGCCAATTAATAAAAAAAAATCAAAGAAACACATCAACAATAATACAATAATAGTAGAGGACTTTAACACCCCCCTGCCTGAAATGGACAGATCATCCAAGCAAAAGATCAACAAGGAAATAAAGGCCTTAAATGACACACTGGACCAGATGGACATCACAGATATATTCAGAACATTCCAACCAAACCAACAGAATAATCATTCTTCTCTAGTGCACATGGAACATACTCCAGAACAGATCATTTCCTGAGTCACAAATCACATCTCACCTGGTACCAAAAGATAGGGATCATTCCCTGCAGATTTTCAGACCACAATTCTCTGAAGCTAGAACTCAATCACAGGAGGAAAGTTGGAAAGAACTCAAATACAGGGAGGCTAAAGAGCATCCTACTAAAGAACGAATGGGTAACCAGGAAATTAAAGAAGAATTTTAAAAAATTCATGGAAACAAATGAAAATGAAAAAACAACTGTTCAAAATCTGTGGGACACAGCAAAGGCGGTCCTGAGAAAGAAGTACATAGCAATGCAAGCCTTTCTCAAGAAACAAGAAAGGTCTCAAGTATACAACCTAACCCTACACCTAAAGGAGCTGGTGAAAGAACAGCAAAGAAATCCTAAACTCAGCAGAAAAAGATAAATAAGAAAGATCAGAGCAGAATTCAAGGAAATAGAAGCCAAAATCACAGTAGACCAAATCAACAAAACAAGGAGCTGGTTCTTTGAAAGAATTAATAAGATTGATAGACCCCTGGCCAGACTTATGAAAAAGAAAAGAGAAAGGGCCCAAATTAATAAAATCATGAATGAAAAAGGAGAGATCACAACCAACACCAAGGGAATACGAACAATTATAAGAACATATTATGAGCAACTATATACCATCAAATTTGTCTATCTGGAAAAAATGGATGCATTCCTAGAGACATATAAACTACCAAAACTGAACCAGGAAGAAATGGGAAACCTGAACAGACCCATAACCAGTAAGGAAATTGAAGCAGTTATCAAAAAATCTCCCAAAAAGGGGCTCCTGGGTGGCTCAGTGGGTTGGGCCTCTGCCTTCGGCTCGGGTCATGATCTCGGGGTCCTGGGATCGAGCCCCACATCGGGTTCTCTGCGCGGTGGGGGGCTTGCTTCCCCCTCTCTCTTTGCCTGCCTCTTTGCCTACTTGTGATCTTTCTCTCTGTCAAATAAATGAATAAAATCTTAAAAAAAAAAAACAACTCCCAAAAAACAAGAGCCCAGGCCAGACAGCTTACCAGGGGACTTCCATCAAACATTTAAAGAAGAATTAATACCTACTCTTCTAAAACTGTTCCAAAAAATAGAAAGGAAGGAAAACTTTCAAACTCATTTTATGAGGCCAGCATGACTTTGATCCCAAAACCAGACAAAAACCCCATTAAAAAGGAAAATTACAGACCAACATCCTTGATGAACACAGATATGAAAATTCTCACCAAAATACTAGCCAATAGGATCCAATAGTACATTAAAAGGATTATTCATCAGGACCAAGTGGGATATATTCCTAGGCTACAAGGTTGGTTCAACATCCACAAGTCAATCAATATGATACATTAAAAAAGAAAGAACAAGAACCATATGATGCTCTCAATAGATGCTGAAAAAGCATTTGACAAAGTACAGCATCCTTTCTTGATCAAAACTCTTCAAAGTGTAGGGATAGAGAGTACATTCCTCAATATCATCAAAGCCATCTATGAAAAATCCACAGCGAATATCATTCTCAATGGAGAAAAACTAAGAGCTTTTCTGCTTAGGTCAGGAACACGGCAGGGATGTCCATTATCACCACTGCTATCCAACATAGTACTAGAAGTCCTAGCCTCAGCAATCAGACAATGAAAAGAAATTAAAGGCATCCAAATAAGCAAAGAAGAAGTCAAACTATCACTCTTCGCAGATGATATGATACTTTATGTGGAAAACCCAAAAGGTTCCACTCCAAATCTGCTAGAACTTATACAGGAATTCAGTAAAGTGTCAGGATATAAAATGAAAGCAAAGAAGTCAGTTGCATTTCTTCACACCAACAACAAGACAGAAGAAAGAGAAATTAAGGAATCAATCCCATTTACAACTGCACCCAAAACCATAAGATACCTAGGAATAAACCTGACCATATAGGCAAAGAATCTGTACTCAAAAAACTATAAAGTACTCATGAAAGAAATTGAGGAAGACACAAAGAAATGGAAAAAGTTTCCATGCTCATGGATTGAAAGAACAAATATTGTGAAAATGTCTATGCTACCTAAAGCAATCTACACGTTTAATGCAATCCCTATCAAAATACCATCTTTTTGGATAAGGAAGATGTGGTCCATATACACAATGGAGTATTATGCCTCCATCAGAAAGGACGAATACCCAACTTTTGTAGCAACATGGATGGGACTGGAAGAAATTATGCTGAGCGAAATAAGTCAAGCAGAGAGAGTCAAGTATCATATGGTCTCACTTATTTGTGGAGCATAACAAATAACATGGAGGACATGGGGAGATGGAGAGGAGAGGGAGTTGAGGGAAACTGGAAGGGGAGATGAACCATGAGAGACTATGGACTCTGAAAAACAACCAGAGGGTTATGAAGGGGCGGCAGGGGGGTGGGGGAGGGGGTGGGAGGTTGAGGAACCAGGTGGTGGGTAATAGGGAGGGCACGTACTGCATGGAGCACTGGGTGTGATGCCAAAACAATGAACACTGTTATGCTGTAAATAAACAAATAAAAATAAATATAAAAAAAATACCATCTTTTTTTCCCAAAGAAGTGGAACAAATAATCCTAAAATTTATATGGAACCAGAAAAGACCTTGAATAGCCAGAGGAATGTTGAAAAAGAAAGCCAAAGTTGGTGGCATCACAATTCCATACTTCAAGATTTATTACAAAGCTGTCATCATCAAGACAGTATGGTACTGGCACAAAAACAGACACGGATCAGTGGAACAGAATAGAGTCCAGAAACAGAACCTCAACTCTATGTTCAACTAATCTTTGACGAATCAGGAAAGAATGTCCAATGGAAAAAAGACAGTATCTTCAACAAATGGTGTTGGGAAAAGCCACATGCAGAAAAATGAAACTGGACCATTTCCTTACATCACACACAAAAATAGATTCCAAATGGGTGAAAGACTTCAATGTGAGACAGGAATCCTTCAAAATCCTTGAGGAGAACACAGGCAGCAACCTCTTCGACCTCAGCTGCAGCAACCTCTTCGACCTCAGCCACAGCAACTTCTTCCTAGGAACATTGCCAAAGGCAAGGGAAGCAAAGGCAAAAATGAACTATTGGAACTTCATCAAGATCAAAACCTTTTGCACAGCAAAGGAAACAGTTAACAAAACCAAAAGACAACTGACAGAATGGGAGAAGATATTTGCAAATGACATATCAGATAAAGGGCTAGTATCCAAAATCTATAAAGAACTTATCAAACTCAACACCCAAAGAACAAATAATCCAATCAAGAAATGGGCAGAAGACATGAACAGACATTTCTGCAAAGAAGACATCCAGATGGCCAACAGACACATGAAAAAGTGCTCCATATCACTCGGTATCAGGGAAATATAAATCAAAACCACAATGAGATATCACCTCACACCAGTACGAATGGCTAAAAATAACAAGTTAGGAAACAACAGATGCTGGTGAGGATGCGGAGAAAAGGGAACCCTTCTATACTGTTGGTTGGAATGGAAGCTGGTGCAGCCACTCTGGAAAATAGTATGGAGGTTCCTCAAAAAGTTGAAAATAGAGCTATCCTACAACCCAACAATTGCACTACTGTGTATTTACCCTAAAGATACAAATGTAGTGATCCGAAGGGGTACATGCACCCGAATGTTTATAGCAGCAATGTCCACAATAGCCAAATTATGAAAAGAACATAGATGTCCATCAAGAGATGAATGGATAAAGAAGATTTGGTGTATATATATACAATGGAATACTATGCAGCCATCAAAAGAAATGAAATCTTGCAATTTGCAATAACATGGATGGAATGAGAGGGTATTATGTTGAGCAAAATGAGTCAATCAGAGAAAGAAAATTATCATATGATCTCCCTGATATGAGGAAGTTGAGAGGCAAAGTAGGAGTTTGGGGAGTAGGGAAGGAAAAAATGAAACAAGATGGGATGGGGAGGGAGACAAACCATAAGAGACTCTTAATCTCAAAAAACAAACAGTGTTGCCAGGAGGAGTGGGGGGGGGGGGCGCGGAAGAGGGTGGTTGGGTTATGGGCATTGGGGAAGGTATGTGCTATGGTGAGTGCTGTTAAGTGTGTAAACCTGGCGATTCACAAACCTATACCCCTGGGGCTAATAATACATTATATGTTAATAAATAATAAAAAAAATTTTTTAATAAAAATAAAGGGGTGCCTGGGTGGCTCAGTGGGTTAAAGCCTCTGCCTTCAGCTCAGGTCATGGTCTCAGGGTCCTGGGATCGGGCCCCACATCAGGCTCTCTGCTCAGGGGGGAGCCTGCTTCCCCTTCTCTCTCTCTGCCTACTTCTCTGCCTACTTGTGCTCTCTCTCTGTCAAAATAAAAAAAAAATAAATAAATAAAAAATAAAATAAATAAAAATAAAAATAAATGTTGTTGAGGAAGCAGGAATTATGAGACTTACTTAAAAGTTTCAGTCTACCCAGATTCTTCAACTTAGCGGTATAAGACCAATTCTCAGCATGGGGACAAAGCAGAGTGAGAAATCAGGTGTCTCCCCAAATCTTTTCTGGCTCCAGCACCCTCAAAAGCCCTACGGCTTCTATAACAATTTCTAGGCCTGAAAGAGTAAGAAGAGGGGATGTTTTTACATAATGAAACCCAACACAGAGAAGACAGTCTTATAAGAGCAGAGATGTTTCAGTTGAATAAAAAGCCCATACAGTGGGAAACAGAAAATAACCACCTCATCTGCTCTCTTTCCTCCCTCCCATCTCTTGCTGCTGCCCTACACTGACGGAAATCTGCCAGAAGCTGAAGGGCAAGGGAACTCATTGCTATAAACTAGTAGTTCTTACACTTTTAGGTCAGGATCATCAGAGGACTGTTGAAACAAATATTCCCAGGCCCTATCCCCAAGTTTTCTGACTCACTTGATGTTGGGTGGGACCAGAAGACCACCAATAATGCAGGAAAGATGTGGATCTCAGGACACACAGTGAGAATAGCTGCCATAGACTTTACTATACCAGCCAGCCTCCGCGATACAGAGCAGGGTGGAAGGGGTGGAATGTTGATCCAGAAGGGCACACATGCATCTATTGAATCTATACCATTAGACCATGGGACAGCAAACTTTTTCCATAAAGAACCAGATGGTAAGTATTTTAGCTTTTACAGGCCATACAGTTGCTACTACTTAACTCTGCCATCATAGCACCAAAAAAATAAAGCTCACAGACAACACATAAATGAACATTTTCTTTTATTTTCCAATAAAAATTTACTTTCATTCTTTACTTATAAAATTTTATTTCCTGAAAATTCATTTAAGTCTTACCCACCTCTATCTCCTTGATGTTCAGAAAACACCACAACAGTCATTCCCTGAGTGTCCACGTATAAATGCCGGGAACATTACGTGCATTGTATCTTTGTTTTTAAGAAACCTAGATTTAATCTACCCAGTTAAGAACACCACTTGGGTAGCTCTCACTTCATTTAAGCCAATTTCTCATCTCCACTGTGTGTGGGGAACTGTGCTGGTTGCTCAAGATCCAGAAGTAAATAAGACATCCACAGTCCCTATTTTGGGGGTTAACTGGCTAATGAGATGTTGGTTAAGGTTTTCTGGATACAAGCAACAGATCTGAGCCTAAGTAAATTAGATAAAAAGAAAAGTGTTGGAAGAATACTGGAATGCCAAGAGGCTTGAGACACAAACAGGTCAGCTATTCTTCTGGAAAGCTGGAACCCAGAACGGTTCCCACAAGAGTTGCCAAGACCCAAGACCCACTTCTGGCTTCTCTTAAACTCTCTCTGGGCTGGGGACCTGGCTTAAGTAGTTTTAAAATTTCTCCTGATGATTCTGATTTGTAAACATGGTTGATAACTACTTCTTTGGTCTCTTCAGAAGAATGGTTTCCCTCTTTTGTCATTCTGAATTTTAGTAGATTGTGGACTCCTGATGGAGTTAGAATAAATGTTCATAAATCTACCCAAATTCCCCAACTCCCCACCAAGTTTAACAGGTGGACAACAACATGCTCCATCTTTATAGCACCTTTCCAAAGCATCCTCAGGTTTTATCTTTAATGAGCCCTATGAAGTAGATGGCACAAGTGTTATTATTCTTCAGTAAGGAAACTGAGGCTCCGGTAAGCATGTGCCCAAATTCACACAGCAAGTGATTGGGCAGAACAGAGACTAGAATGCAGTTCTCCAAAGGGCACTGGTTCACCAACTTGAGCATGAATAAGACACACCAAGGAAATCTGTCCCAGTGCAGTGCCCTTGGCTTCAAACCCAGAGGTTCTGATCCAGGAAGTCTTTATATATATATATATATATATATATATATATATATATAACTTATTTATTTATTTATTTGACAGAGAGAAATCACAACTAGGCAGAGAGAAAGGAGGAAGCAGGCACCCTGCAGAGCAGAGAGCCCGATGTGGGGCTCCATCCCAGGATCCTGGGATCATGACCTGAGCCGAAGGCAGAGGCTTTAACCCACTGAGCCACCCAGGCGCCCCCCGATCCAGGAAGTCTTGAGTGAAGCACAAGCACCTACATTATCACCAAAGTGATTCTGATGCATATGGCCCAAAAATCTCAGTTGCTGAAACACCGCCATGAGGAAAGCATCTTCAACCCATAGCTGTGAATATTATCCTGCCCAGAAGAGAGAGAAGAGACCCACTACCTAATTCAGTATGTTTTCCCAACCTATGATACTTCATTTTCTTTTCCCTTCATCTTATTACCTACTAGCATTAGCTTTCTAGAAAAATCATAGTCAAACTCTAGATCAGCAATAGTGAGTTTCAGTTCAGCATGCCAAGTCTCACCAACTTGTAGTGGCTTCTTAGAGCCTTGGGTTGAGAAATAAGGAGATCGGGCCAGGTACAGCATGAGAATATGCACTGATCACTTAGTGGTGTCAGTCATGGACACAGTGAGGGATTCATGGACACAGTGAGGGATTCTGACAGTCCAGCCTATCCTCTACATAGTACTTTATCCTCAGCTTTTTCTCATTTTTCTACTTAGTATTTCTATGAAGAGACTAGGTTCTGAGTAACAGATAATAAGGATTTTTTAAAGGTGTTTCTATGCTGTCCATCAACTATGGGTTCTGCTTAAAACATTCCGGATGCCATGATTGAAATATCCCTGAAATCCATCAATGTCTGGGTAGCTGATTAAGCACCATGGACTATAACAGTGTTCCCTTTTCTGATCTTCAGGCATTTTTTTGTGTGTGTGAGCTGATGTATTACCACAATGAGGGGACTTTCTCACATTCTGCTCATGATAACGGAGGAGGTGTGAAATTGATTCTGAACACTTAGGAGGGTTATGATTTATCATCATACATTAGGCCCCATGGAGCTTTACTGGATGAATCCAAACTACATGCAGAATCGAACCACACTCCCACAAAGAAGACACTTAGGAACTCAAGAAATATTAAGTACAGCTATTTCATAGTTGGCACCCAATGAAGAGCTCCCTTTCATTCGTTAAGTCAACAAATATTTACTGAGCACCTAACATATTCCAGGTACCACTTTAGGAGCTACAGACACTGCAATACACAAGAGAAACTTATCCTAAGACCCAGCTCCCCTCCCCATTATAATTAGTAAATTTAACTTACCCTCACCTTCAGGTAAACACACACACCCTGGTACCTGAGGATCAATACTTGAGATGTCCTGAACTGGGTATCATTGTACAGTTTCCTGGACTGCAGATATTGGAGGAACCAACCTGATGACTAATATTTCACCTTCCGTATTGATACTCCCAGTACAAAGAATGGATCCATGGAAATTTCTAATGAGGTTGTCCCACACGTGAACCACTCAGGAAGTCACTCAGTCAAGAAGGGCTTCAGGCAAAAAGCCTTACTGAATGAGAAGTATGTAGGTATCTGCAAAGAATTTTCTCTTCTGCCAACCAGTACCTAAAACCACATCCTTAGGCAGATTGGACAAGGAAAATGGGGCGGTTCATAAGAAACACTCTTAAGTTTTTTGGTATATATGCTCCTAAGGCTTTATTCTCCCACCCCAGAAATTCTGCCTCTCAAGTTCTAGGCTGGGCTTTGGTCAGATACATTTTGAATAAGTACCCACAGGTAAGTATGATGAATCTAGAAAACATGGTCTTTAAGTTTCATTTAGATACAAGCCTGATCTCTGTCAAAATACAAGGTACAAATTCTGGTAAATGGATAGAGAACTACGCAACTGGAAATCATGCAAGCTGACTTCTAGTACTGATTTTATCTTTAATCAGCTGTGTGACTTCAGAAAAGATACTCCACCTTTCTGGACCGGTGTCATCATATGCACAAGGAGGGGAGAAGGAGTAGATCATTTCTGAAGCATCTTGCTGGAGAAGCTAAGTTTATATAGCTATAGTTTTTCCACGTTTGCAGGCCAATTTCACATACTAATTGATTAAGCCCCAGTATAAATATCACTGTTAAGAAGAGTTGTTTTTTTTTTACAAGAAAGTAATGAATATTTAAAATATATTTGTGCCAGATTGGCCCATTACATATTTAAATGCCTTCAGGATCCATAATTAGTCTTCTGGGGTGTTCAGTGTAGAATTTTTATAAACTCCCCAGTAACAGAGTCATCTTTGTACTATTTGTCACCTTGCCTTCTGCCTTCCCACGCCTTGTCCCATCATTTAGGTGTCCCCACAGCTGCAGTAGTCAGTCATTATCTGACTCTTACGTGGAAACTACTGGATTTCTGTGTCAATAGGGTCTGTAAATTCCTTCTCCTCATTAATGAATCCAGAGTTGTCTTTTTATCGACCTTTAACAGACAGACTTTCTGCCTAATCATCTCCATTTGATTAATATCCTCATTTTTTTGTTGTTGTTGTTCTGATTGCCTTCCTCTCTATACCCCACTCACGTACACCTGCAGGCAAATACTCCCTGTGCTGATGGCTAAGACCATCAGGCAAGCAACAGATCAGATGGCAAACATCAAGGTTTTTTAGGTCTATGGCTTCTCCATGCAGATAATCTCTTCTGACATAGTAATGAATGGGACTGAAATCTGACTGTCTTGCCCGTTCAGATTTGTCATGCTGTCCACATGCCTATCTGCAGCCAAGTTACATGGTAAAAATTAGCAAGAGTAATTCCCTGGGAATTCTTTGCCAATCCCTAATTGATGCAGCCAGTGTTCCTCTTAGGAATGGGTTCACATTTCACTGCTCCTCTAGAATCATAGTATATTACAGCAGCAGGTCTCAAAATTGTAATGCGGTGAGAATTCCACAGGAGAGGGACGATTGTCGGCTTATCTGCTTGAAGCTCCACACTCTCGCTTCCATCCTTGCTTTTGTACTGCCAGGCCTGGAAGACTGCATGCTGAATGTCCCAGGTTTTATTACCAGGGACTTTTGGTTAGGTTGAGCCATTACAGACCCCTGGCAGCCAGAAAGGAGAAGTCACGCTGGTTCCAAGCGTAGGTGGTATCTCTTCAGCAATTCCAGCAGTAACAGTAGCAAAAGGTACCCACTCTCCAAGGTCCCAGCACTGCCTGCATGGGCTCCAGACTAGCTGCTTCCTCCTCAACAGACTCCCTGATCCTTTTGAATTCTGTTCATTTATTCCTCAGCCTCAGTCTCTTTTCCATTGCAGTTTCCCTGACTGAACCATAACTGATAAAGTCAACTTGTGAAGAATGCAAATCCCCCACAGAACCACCCCTGACAATTTTGATGTGTGGTCTCAGACCATTCTTTGCCAAACACAGTTTTCAAGGGACTACAGAAATCATCCTGTCTATACTATCCTCCCTCAGGCAGTTTATCCTTAAGTTCACCTTTAGGTAAAAACTCAGTCTGATTAAATATTTGGCAACCAATGCCAGTGTCCAAGGAACATCCCAACACAGCCAAGGATTTTCTTCTCCCTAATTGCTAACTTCATTCCCTCAAGGTGCAGGTATCTCTCTCCTCATACTCTTCCTTTAAAAAAAAAAAAAAAAAAAGTTAGTGGCTGAGAGAGATTCTAAATAAAACATTGTTTTACTCCATAGGTTAAATAGCCCCAGCCAGATGGCCCCTTGGAATTAAAAAGATAAAAGCAAGAGCAAAAAACAAACAAAAACTCTTTAGTATCAGATTGGTTTTGGATCAATTAGATCTACTATATGACTTTCTACAAGTCATTAACATCTCTGAACCTCATTTTTTTTTCCAACTGTTCAAGTCTGTTGTGAGAAATAAATGAAACAAAGTTTGTAAAAAGCTAATGCCTTTGGTCTTGGCTTTTTCTCCAAATTTGCTCTTAAAAAATAAACTGAGGCTAGTATGCACTCAAATCCCTGGATTCCAGTTTTATCAGAGCATCATGAACAAACTCTGCCATAGTGATGGTTGAAAAGCACCCATACCTATGGCAACTGATGGGGAGGACCAGTGCTGAAGCCAACTGCCTGTTCCTGCCCTCTGGGGAAGAAAGGCCCTAGAGAACTCCTGTCTCAAGAGAAGAACACAAAGAGGCACGTTAATTCTTTTGAGTTTACCCAAGCACCAAGATGATTATTTAATACAAATTAATATTTTTTACCTAGACAACAAAGAAACCAAACGAAAAATTCCTATTGCCCATAATAATCATGGTCAGTGCTTTGAGTATTCTTCCACACTCTGGGAGCTGTTCCCTTAACCTCCACTTCGACCTCTCCCAAAACCAGCCACTGGTATAAAACAAGAGAACAAAGTGGAGGAGACTCTAGAACTCAGAGGAAAAATGGAGGGAGATTACATCACACACTCCACAAAAGCCACTTCTAATTTCCCTCATTAGATCTCTCAGTCCTTTCAAAGTCCCTCCTAGGCTGTACTTTGGTCAGGCAAGGAGGAAATCAAGAAGAAGGGTAAGAGGGAGGCCAAGGAAGAATATAGTTTCTTTACCCTTCTTATTATACCTAATGACCAGCCTTGTTGGATCCTGCCTCCCTCCACAATACTTCTTTATTATTCAGAACAAGATAGCAACAAAATTATTGGGATTTTTTTTTAAGATTTTATTTGTCAGAGAGAGGGAGAGCACAAACAGGGGGAATAGCAAGTGGAGGGAGAAGCAGGCTCCCCACTGAACAAGAAGCCTGATGCGGAACTCGATCCCAGGACCCTGGGATAATGACCTGAGCCACAGGCAGATACTTAACTGACTGAGCCACCCAGGCATCCCATATTGTTAGGATTTTATTTTTGTTTTTGTGTTTCAGGATTCATACCCCACCCCCAAGGAAAGCATTTATTTTTAGCTAAGAAGACTCCCCAAGAGATATCCTAATGAATGGAGTTGCCTCCAATAATGTGAGTGTATGCATGCAGTATTTTATAGTCAAAATCCCATAAACACAATTAAGACTGTACCTATATACACATGGGATATAAATATATGGTCATTAATCTCATTTACTCTATCACAAACTTCTCCGTCAATAAATATCCTTTTGCATTTTCAAAGCTGTATGATATCTTGCAAAGTATGCATTAAGTAATTCTTCATTATTGGATACCAGTTTCTTAATATTAGAAATTAAGGAAAAAGTATTCTTGTTCCATCTTTCTCACCTGCCCAGTTATTCCCTTAGGATACAGACTTGAGGAGGAATAGCAGAGTCAAAGGTAGATAATATGCACATCTTTTTTTAAAGATTTTATTTATTTATCTGACAGACAGAGATCACAAGTAGGCAGAGAGGCAGGCAGAGAGAGAGGAGGAAGCAGGCTCCCTGCTGAGCAGAGAGCCCGATGCGGGGCTCGATCCCAAGACCCTGAGATCATGACCTGAACCGAAGGCAGAGGCTTAACCCACTGAGCCATCCAGGCACCCCGATAATATGCACATTTAAAGCTTTGATGTATTTTGCTAAATTGTTCTTCAGGGCTAGACTAGTGGACATCCCATTGAAGACATGAGAGAGAGTTCACAAGAGGGGATTTGTGAGTCCCAAATGGAATCTAAGAAGAAAGTCCATGTCAAAAAGCCTGGAGGCCTTCCCCTGAATCCTGGTGCTTTATTTTTTTCCTTCAAACAGGCAGACCTCCTCACTGCCCGCTTTGTAACCTTTGAACATCACTGCCTATAAATCTTAGCTCTTGCCTCTTCCCTCTCTACCTCCTCCTTCGTGCTTTCTCAAGCAGTTAATGTAACAACTCTAACAACAAATTTTTCATTTACTTTTTTTTAAGAGATTTTATTTATTTATTTATTTGACAGAGAGGGAGATCACAAGTAGGCAGAGAGGCGGGAAGAGAGAGAGGGGAAAGCAGACTCCCCGCTAAGCAGAGAGCCGATTCGGGGCTCAGTCTTAGGATGCTGAGACCATGACCTGAGCCGAAGGCAGAGGCTTAACCCACGGAGCCACCCAGGCGCCCTTCATTTACTCTTAAGGCTAACTTATACTAGCATGCAGCATGTTGGCCCTATGTACAGACAGCTGTTATGGCAATACTCTTGCAAAACATAACATTCCAAAACTCAACTTGTAATAGCAATCATTTATTTCTTGTTCATAGGACAGCAGGTTGTTCAGGTGTTAGGACAGCTACATTTGGCTCTGGCTTCAGGGCAGTTTCCATCTAATCCATTGGTCTCACTCTGAGTTCAGGATAAAGGAACAATGGCAATCTGTACCATGTGCATCTCAGAAAGACCTGGCAAACTATTAATTATGCCCACATCCCATTGACCAGAAGAAGCCACGTGGCCAAGCCCAACATCAATAGAACTAGGAAATATACTCCTTCCACCCAAAGCACTGCAGGGTTACATGGCAGAAAGAGTAAAGATGTGAGGATAATTCAATCTATCACATCATGACAATTGTTAAAATACCAAAACACATCCAGGGTGGTCAGAGAGAAATTCCCTACTTACTAAGATTCCAAACCACCTAATAACCTTGCCCGGCTGTGGTTACAGAAGCAAACAGTGAGGCCTAATAGCAGTGCCTTAACTGATGTGGGTAGGCCCTTGCAACTGTGTAACAAGCGGTGGTGGTAGAAGCAAGGTTGTATAGTTCCACCCACTACCCTGTAGAGAACCAGCACTGGTGAGGATATCAAAGCAGACAGTATAGTCAACCTGTGCCTCTGTCTCTACCTTCAAGGGTCAAGGTCATATGGAAACTGTTGGCATCTAGGAACATACCTATCCCCTGACTCACTGACAATGTTCCTCACCATCTACCTACTACAGCAAGGTACAGAACTGTGGGAACTTAACTACTGTCCATATTGTGAAAGTCTTTGATGCAATACTCATGTCTAATCATGGTTCAGACAGGTATTGAGCCAATAGAAGCTTCATTGAAAGTGCACAACAGAAATTTAAAACTTAGAAAAGGAAAGAACACTACCAAACTCATTTTCACAAGGCCAGCATTACTCTGACATGAAAGCTAGATAATGACACTACAAGAAAAAATTACAGGCTCATAACCTGATGAACAGACATGCAAGAACCCTCAACAAAATATTAGCAAACTGAATTTGACAGTACATTAAAAGGATCATACACCATAATTGTGTGATTTATTCCAAGGACCCAAGGATGATTCAACACCCACAAATCAATATGTTATATTCTATTCACAAAAATCAAGGATAAAAAATCTTATGGTCATCTCAAATACATAAAAGGCATTTGACAAAATTTAAGATGCTTTCATGAAAAAAAAAAAAAACTCTTCAACAAAAGTTCCTATAGGACAAGTCTACAGCTAACAACATACTCAATCAGGAATAAGACAAGCATGCCCATTCTCACCGCTACTATTCAAAAGAGTACTGAAAAGTCCTAGGACAGAGCAATTAGGCAAGAAATAAAAAGCATCCAAATCAGAAAGGAAGAGGTAAAATTTTCTCTATTTGCAGAAGACATGATATTATAAGTAGAGAACTAAAGACTTCACTAAAAAACTGTTAGAATAAGTGAATTTGATCAAGTTGCAAGGTACAAAATACACAGAAATCAACTGCATTTCCATAGATTAATAATGAACTACCAGAGAAAAATTACAAAAACAATCTCACAATAGCACCAAAAGGAATAAAGTACTTAAGAACACATTTAAGGAAGTGAAAGATCTGTACACTGAGAACTAGGACATTGATGAAAGAAATTGAATATGCAAATAAATGGAAAGATACTCTGTGCTCATGGATTGGAAGAATGTTGTTAAAATGTCCATACTACCCAAAGCAATCTACAGATTCAATTTAATCCCTATCAAAATTCCAATAGCATTTTTCATAGAAATAGGAAAAAATCCTAAGATTATTATGGAACCACTAACAATCCCAAATTCCCAAAGCAATTTTGAGAAAGAAGAACAAAGCTAGAGACATCTACTTTCTGATTTTCAACTGTATTACAAAGCTATAGTGATCAAAACCACACACACACACACACACACACACACAAATAGAACAGAACCAAGAGCCCTGAAATAAATATACTTATTCGATATATATATGATATATATAGTCAATTAATTTATCACAAAGAAGTCAAGTATGTACAACAGGGAAAGGATAGTTTCTTCAATAAATGGTGCTGAGAAACTGATAGCCACATGCAGAAGAATGAAATTGGACTCTTATCTTACAACATACACAAAAATCTACTCAAAATGGATTAAAAACTTAAACCTAAAACCTGAAACCATAAAACTCCTAGAAGGAAACATGGGGGATAAGCTTCTTGACAGCAATCTTGGTGGTGATTTTTTTGCATTTGGCACCAAAAACAAAGACAATGGCAAAAAACAAAGCAGGACTGCATCAAATTAAAAATCTTCTGCACAGCTAAAGGAAACCATCAACAAAATGAAAAGGCACTGAATGGGAGAAAATATTTGCAAACCAAATATCTGATGAAAGGTTAATACCTAAGATATATAAAGAACTCCTATAACTCAATAGCAAAAAATGAACACCCCAATTTAAAAACGTGCAGAGGAAAATAAATAAATAAAATAAAATAAAAACGTGCAGAGGAACTGAATAGACATTTTTCCCAAGGACACACAAATGGTTAACAGGTATATACGAAAAGGTGTTCAACATCAGTCATTAGGGAAATTCAAATCAAAAGATAATGAGATCACCTTACACCTGTTAGAATGAATATCCTAAAAAAGAAATATTGGTGAAGATGTGGAGAGAAGGGCACTCCTATACATTGATACACACAATGGTGGGAATGTTAATGGGTGCAGTCACTATGGAAAATGGTATGGAGTTTCCTTGAAAAAAAATAAAATAAAAACAGGACTACCAGATGATCCATCAACTCATTTCTGGGCATATATCCAACAGAAATGAAAGCAGGATCCTGAAGAGTCATCTGCACTTCCATATTCATTGCAGTATTATTCACAATAGCTGACATATGGAAACAGCGTAAGTGTCAGTCAACAAATGAATGGATGGACCTTAAGGGCATAATGCTAGGTAAACTAAGTCGGACAGAAAGAAAAATGCAAGTTCTGTGATATCACTTATGTGTAGAATCTAAAAAAAAAAAAAACAAAAACAAAACAAAACCGAGATCATATGATAGTTGTCTTTCTCCGATTGACTTATTTCACTAAGCATGATACGCTCTAGTTCCATCCACGTCGTCGCAAATGGCAAGATTTCATTTCTTTTGATGGCTGCATAGTATTCCATTGTGTATATATACCACATCTTCTTGATCCATTCATCTGTTGATGGAGAAGCAACATGGGGGGGGTAGGGGGATAGGAGAAGAATAAATGAAACAAGATGGGATTGGGAGGGAGACAAACCATAAATGACTCTTAATCTCACAAAACAAACTGGGGGTTGCTGGGGGGAGGTGGGATTGGGAGAGGGGGAGCGGGCTATGGACATTGGGGAGGGGAGGCGAACCATAAGAGACTATGGACTCTGAAAAACAACCTGAGGGTTTTGAAGGGTCAGGGGTGGGAGGTTGGGGGAACAGGTGGTGGGTGATGGGGAGGGCACGTTTTGCATGGAGCACTGGGTGTTGTGCAAAAAGAATGAATACTGTTACGCTGAAAAAAAAAAATAAATAAAAAGGGAAAAAAAAAAAAAACCGAAAGCTGAACTCATAGAAAAGAGGCTAGAATGGTGGTTAGGAGGAGCTGGGGGTTGGAAGAAAAGGGAGATATTGGTAAAAGAGTAAAAGCTTCCAATAATAGGAGGAAAAATGTACAGCATAGTGATAATAGTAATACTGTGTTTATTCACTTGAAAGCTTCTAAGAGAGTAGTCTTAAATGTTATTACAAAACAAGAAATGGTGATTTTTTTCTTCCAAGTTTTTATTTAAATTCCAGTTATACAGTGTAATATTGGTTTCAGTTGTAGAATTTAGGGATTCATCACATACATACAACACCCAGTGCTCATCACAAGTGCCCTCCTTAATCCCCATCACCTATTTCACCCATCCCCCCAGTCCCCTCCCTCTAGTAACAATCAGTTTGTTCTCTATAGTTGTTTCTTGGTAATTATGTAATGCAATTGAAGGGTTAGTTAATGCTAGGACATAATCACTTCGTAATATGTAGGGTATCAAATCAACACCTTGTCCATCTTAAACTTACGGAGTTTTTCCTATTATATCTCAATAAAGCTGGAAAAAACTCAACAAGTAATTTGGAAAGTAGAGTAATTTAACCAATGATATGAACTACAATTTATATCATTTGCCAAGCAGTTTTTAGAAATATATAGTACATCAACTAAAAGAAATTTTAAAACTTAGCTTTATTTTTTTATATTTTAAATTATCCAACAAGTTATTAACTATTTTGAGCATCACCTCTGCCTGCTTTATGACAGCAGCCTCATAATCTTATTCTTGTACTTCTCTCTCCTACTAGACTAGAACCCATTCCACTGCCCACCCAGAAGGCAGGAATGCCTTCCCTCTGGTCAGAAGATCATCATGCCAGCACAAAGGAAGTGTCTGTAAATACCTCAATCAGGGACCCCTGAGTGGCTCTGTTGGTTGGGCGACTGCCTTCGGCTCAGGTCATAATCCCAGAGTCCTTGGATCGAGTCCCACATCGGGCTCCCTCTCCCTCTGCAGCTCCCTCTGCTTGTGCTCACTCTCATTCTGTAAAATAAATAAATAAAATCTTAAAACATAAAAGTAAATAAATACCTGAATCACAGACTCGATCATCTAGAATGGACCTTGGAGATCACATCCAGGTTTCACTTTATACCTAGGAACGTTGGGATCTGGGCACCGTCAGGACCCAGACCTCCTGGCTCTCCTCAAGAAGTCCCTGAAGCATAAGGGCCAAGAACTTACACCAAGATGTGGGCTCAGGTACCAGCTTTGCCACTTACCACCTGTGTGACCTTAATTATTTAGTTTCTCTCGGCCTCTGTTTCCTCATCTGCAAATTTTAGATACTCCTACCTCCTGAGGTTGTTGAGTCAATGAAACTGTGTGTATGTGTCCTAAGCTCTCATTATCCTTATAGCTTTAATGACTACCCTAGGGAAGTCTCTTATTTTCTCACCATAATCCAAATAGTGCTCTCCTCAAAACCCACAGCCACCACAAACATGAAAAGGAAGGAAGTGGGAAATGGAACAAGAGGACAATGGACTCTGGCTTGTATGGATACACAAAGGAATCCAAAGGGCCTTGACTTTAGTATTTGCTGGCTCGTGTCAGGGCGGCTCTAGGGCACCATCCTCAGGTCTGGATTATTTACAGAACTGTGCTAGAGAAAGAAGGCCAGCACTTAGACAGAGAGCTCAAAGCAGCCTGTGCTAGGACCTGAGAAAGCCAGGTCTTGGGTCAGCAATATCTTATACACTCACTATTGGTTGAGGGCACTTCTCACCAACAGCTTTGTAGACTGAGATCAGAACTCACCACTAGCAAAACATCATCCATAAAACTAAATTAAGAAAAAAAAAATATATAGAATTTGTAAAATTCACTTTAAATTAAAATAAAAAATAAAACTAAAATATAAAAAAATTAAAATCTGATCCTCTCAAGGGATCAGATAGCATCATTTCCAGTCATCACTGATGGAACCAATCCTTTGACAACTGCCCTTCAACTCTCATTAGCAGATAGGCCTGCCATTGGGTAAAGGACCTCTGGGTAAAGGACCTCTGGGACTTCCTCCTTACAGTGTCAGAAATTCATTCATGATAGAGAACACAAAACTATAAAGCACTAAGGAGGACTTTCCATTACCATCCCAATAAGAACATCTTAAAAAATATATTTAATAACTATTATATCTAACATTTATTGAGCACTTACTATGTGTCAGGTGCAGTACAAAGTTTTCTAGTGAACAGTCATTGGACTCAATAGCACACTGCAGTGGGTACTATTATTATCCCTATTTGGGGATAAGGAAACTAAAGACCTAGTAATGCTAAATAACTTGCCCAAAGGCAGGCGGCATGAAACAGATGAAGATTTAATTGCTGGTTATCTGAGCTCAGAGCACCACCCTTAACCACTGCCCTGCTCTATTCACTGCCTTTTTGAGGCCATGTTTCACCATGGCTCCCAATACTGGTCCAGGACTAAGAATATGTTTTTTTCAAACTAAGCTCATTGAAGGTCAAGTTGTGTGACCTTGGCCATGCCATCTCTTTCTCTACACCTCTGCCTCACATCAGGTAAATTAAGCAGAGGGTTAGACCAGATAATGTTGAAAATCCCTTCCCACCCTGAAAATTAAGATGGTAAATGCTTTCCCAACATCATGTTATATTCCAAGTTTTACTCTCTTTTTTGCTAACTAAAGAGCATTAAGGGAGGAAAAAAGAAAAGCAGGGGCTATAAAAGTATGTTTATTAACTAACACAGGGAAATGAAAAGGCAGCCCAGGGGATTCTATTTATATCTCCCTCAAGGATTATGCCTTAATCTATACTATTTGATTTTTTAATGCATTTATTCAGAGCTGAGACCTGTAGGATGCTCTTCAAGTCTGGCACTGAATGAAATAATTCAATTAAAATAGGTTTGAGGTTTTTGTAAGGTATTAAACTCCCTGAAGAGATTTAGGACTTGATCAGGGCCGCTTCAGCACCAGGGCTGAGGAGACCACAGGAAAATATAAGTGGGGATTGGTCACAGGGGTTTCTGGGAACATTGAAGGAATCATCCCAAGCTGCTTGGAAAGGGGGTTGTCAGAGCAGAAGCAGTAGCTCAGGGAAAATAAACTCTGCCTAAAAGATTCCCAGTAGTTTACTGGAGTCTGACATTCACTTTGTCACATTACCTTGGATAAAACCTATCCTTACATAGCAGAAAATGAAATCTAGTAACTATCATTAACAAGTACCATTCAGGGGCACCTGGGTGGCTCAGCAGGTTAAAGCCTGCCTTTCGGCTCAGGTCATGATCCCAGGGTCCTGGGATCAAGCCCCGCATCGGGCTCTCTGCTTGGCTGGGAGCCTGCTTCCTCCTCTCTCTCTCTCTGCCTGCCTCTCTGCCTACTTGCCTACTTGTAATCTCTATCTGTCAAATAAATAAATCTTTAAAAAAAAAAAACAAGTACCATTCATCGAGCACTCTCTACAGCCTAGGCAGGATACTGACCTAAGTACTTTTCACACATTCGTTTATACAGTCTTCATAGCTGTAGGAGGTTAAAAAATCATCAAGCCCAAATGGATAAAGATGAGAGGTATATATACAATGGAACATTAGTCAGCCATCACAGAGAATGGAATCTTGCCATTTGCAATGAGGTAGATGGAGCTGGAGAGTATTTTGCTAAGTGAAAGCAGTCAGAGAAAGACAAAATACCATTATTTCACTCATCTGTGGAATTTAAGAAACAAGAGAGATGACATGAGGAAAAAAAAGAGGCAAACCATAAAACAGACTCTTAACTATAGAGAATAAACTGAGGGTTGCTGGAGAGGAGGTGGGCAGGGGGATGGCTCAAGTGGGGGATGGGGAGGAAGGAGTACACTTGCCGTGATGAGCACTGGGTGTTGTATGCAATTACTGAATCACTAAATTCTACACCTAAGACTAATAGTACACTGTACGTTAACTGGAATTTAAATAAAAACTTGAAAAAATCATCAAGCTCTTTTTATAGATGAGAAAACTGAGATGCCAAATAACGCCAGGACTTTCCCAAGTTATGCAGCTAACAAGTCATACACTAAAACCCTTGTCTGTGGTGCCAAAACCAGCGCTCTTCAGCACTATGCCGCTTAAAGTGCAAGTAGCAAGAAACTGAACCAGGGGGAAACACAGGCTTACAAAAAAAATAGACAGTCTCTTTCCTCAGGTGCACACAATCTGGTCAGCAAATGCGATTTGTATCAGAAGAGCTCAAACTAGATTACAAGTGACTGAGGTCAGATCCAAACTTGAGAACAGGTTTCCACGGGAGCAGGGCAGAGAGAACAACATTACAGGAAGAGGAAGATAGGAAAGGGGCACAGTGAGGACCTTCACAGTCTTGGATCTGCCCAAGACTGGCTCAGTTAGCCACTTTCTTCTTTTTTTTAAACTCACTACTAAAATTCTGACTCCAATTCCAATGTGTAGGGGGTTCCTTCCCCCCACCAAACTCTCCAAGGTCAGCTGGGTGTCCTGTAATTTTACTCCATTCTGACACTACTTACCCAGCTACAACATTGGATTTCACAGGTTAAGGGCTCAGTTCCACGAGACTGTGCCCCCACATTCAATTCAGATACAAGCACAGATTTTCTGACCTACCAGATATAGGTTGGAAATTCCAACGACCCCGCCTTATTTTCAAATAACTTGCTAGAGGGGCGCCTGGGTGGCTCAGTGGTTTAAGCCACTGCCTTCAGCTCAGGTCATGATCTCAGGGTCCTGGGATCGAGCCCCGCATCGGGCTCTCTGCTCAGCAGGGAGCTTGCTCCCCTCTCACTCTCTCTGCCTGCCTCTCTGCCTACTTGTGACCTCTCTCTGTCAAATAAATAAATAAAAATCTTTAAAAAAGTAACTTGCTAGAGCAGCTCATAGAGCCTGAAGAAACATTTTGCTTACTAGATTGCCAGTTTATTACAAATGACGGTAACTCAGGAACAGCCTGCTCGAAGAGATGCATGGGACAAGGTATAGAGAAGGAGTGAAGACCCACCATACTTTCTCAGCAAGCCAGGTCTCCTTACGTATCGTCTCCACCGTGTTTAGCAGCTTTGAAGCTCTCCAAACCCAGAGCTTTGGGATTTTTATGAAGACTTCATTACACAGGCACAAATGATTAACTCATTGGCCATTAGTGATTGAACTCAATCTCCAGGCCCTTTCTCCTCCCTGGAGGTCAGAGGTCTAAAACTGAAAGTTTGAGCCTCTAATCAGATGGTTGGTTCTTCTGGCAACCAGCCCCCATCCTTAAGTGCCTTCCAATGTCATTTCATTAATAAAACGAAAGACACTCTGTCACTCTTATCACAGGAAACTCCAAGGCTTTTAAGACCACCATGCCAGAAATGGGAACAAAGACCAAATGCCTATTTACTATAAATCACAGTATCACCACTGGGCATCCCATGCCATTAGGAACTGTGCCTTCCTTCCCCAGTATCCAGCACCTAGATTTTGTCTGGAGGAAGCAAGGATACCTAAAGGAAAGAAAAGAGGATATACAAAATGAAGTAAGCCAAAAAACAAGTAATCTCAACCCTAAATCTAACCATTCTCCTCTGAGGGGAAAAAAAAAAAGGCTGGGGAGCAGAGCAGGACAGGGGTACTCAGAACAGATAGGGTCCAGGATGCCTACTTAAGAGAGGAGTGAACTCTCTAACAGCCTGAGATATAAGGGAAGCCATTTTATGTTTCTCAGTCAACATGACTGTACATAAACTTTGCTTAAAACAAAAACCCTGACTTATGGTCCATTGTGCACCTGCTTTGTGAATGAGCAACCTTAAGGAAAACCATCTTGTCCTCAAGATATCAATCAGTGCTCCTACTCCCTGCATTTCTTGTGTTAAAACTTGTGATTCCTGCCTATATACTAATGTATAATCTTTTGAGCTCGTATAAGGTGTAAAACGTATATAACCCCATGGAACCTGTTCATTCTCCAGAACACTTTCTTCCCTGTGAAGACCTGTTTCCCAGGGAAAGTGTCCTAACAGACTCGAACAAAACTCTTTCTTACTTGTAAAGATTCTAAAAGGTTGGTTATTTTGCATAAATGCTCTCTGGTCAGTTGCAGGAAATGCCAACAGCTGAAATGACCACTCTAAATTGCTACACTCAGATCATACTTGGGAAAGTTGAGCGTGCATTAGAATCGACTGGGGAGCATATTAGGCCACAGACTGCTGATTTACCCCCAGAGGTTCTGATCAGGAATTTGCATTTTTAACTAATTCCCAGGTGATACTAATGCTGGTTTAGGGTCTACCAAGAAACCTTCGTTGCGTATTAGAATCACCTGGGAGCTTATAAAAACACCCAGAATCCCTGGAGATGGGACTAAATCATGTATATACTTTTTTTAAAGATTTTACTTATTTACTTACTTACTTAGTTGACAGAGAGCACAAGCGGCAGGCAGAGAGAGAGGGAGAAACAGACTCCCTGCAGAGCAGGGAGCCTGACACACGGCTCAATCCCAGGACCCCAGGATCATGACCTGAGCAGAAGGCAGACGCTTAACTGACTGAGCCACCCAGGCGCCCCTAAGTTATGTATATTTTTTAAAACCTAGGACTAGGTGATTTCAATGTGCAGCCAAACCAGAGAGTCAGAAATGTGAAGTATTACTTGAAATTCATGGGCCTGAAATTCATACCCATAAAATAA
Organism: Meles meles; assembly: GCF_922984935.1. Lineage (NCBI taxonomy): Eukaryota > Metazoa > Chordata > Mammalia > Carnivora > Mustelidae > Meles > Meles meles. Next base: position 132,768,836 of record NC_060068.1, read on the forward strand.
CAGCAAATATGTATTGAACACTTAGCATGTAATAGTCACTCCACTGAGTACATTACTGCCTGGTCTCATTCAGTCCACACTGGAACCTTTCAGGTAGGGACTATTATTCCCATTCTACTGATAAGGAGAGCGAGTGAAATTAAGTGATTTGTCCTGGGCTATAAACTGGTAAGTGACAACCTGGCAATCCAGCTCAGGTCTACATCTGTGCAGACTCAGAACCACGAGACCACTAAATTTAGCCCCTTCCCCCAAACCACTCAGGGCTCTGGTCTCTGCCTTAAATCTTCAGTATTTGGTTGAATCCAGATGCCAACAATATAAGCTAGAAAAACTAGAATCAACTTCGTGTTTGGCATCATTTACGTGGATGATAGATAAACAGATACAGATCTGGATTCATAGATACATATATGAATAAACAAATGCCAGTCACAGAATGGTTGTTTTCCTGGATTCAATCCTTTTCTAAACCTTTCTAAACCCAGCTACCGCTCTATTTATAGTCCTTCAGTGGCACTTCCAAAAAAAGTTCAGACTCCAAATATGGTGATAGAGCCCCTGCCTGGGACTCTGCAGCCCCTCACCCCTCTTCCTCACTTCTCACTGTCTACTCTCAACTCCCCAGATTCAACCAGGCCACCATTCCTTTGTCAATGTTCTTCTTTCTCCTTCCTTCCTCCCTATCTGTGTGAAGAACTTCTACCGATCCTTTAAAACTCAGGTCAACTATCCCTGCTAATCCAAAATCCTCCCCCATATCCCTTCCTGGAGAAATCAGAGCAGCACATGTACCACATTCCGTTTTTCCTTACTACGTCTCATTCCCTATAGCCTTCATCAATCCACCGAATTTCCAAGAGATCTTTGGCAAAGGATCCTGGCTCTGTCCTGAGAATGAGACTTTCCCTAAAGACTCCTCCAGTGGGCTGTACTCTCTCCCCTACACTAGGGCTGCAGGTGGGGTATTATCCTTTTTCCTCTCTTCCAGACTACTCTCCTCCCTTCCTCCGTAAAATCCCTGCGGACTTGAATCTCCCGTTATCAGATTACACCACCTGCCACCCCTCCTTCGTAGGGTCCCAGTCCCTAGCTCACAACTTTGTTCCTAGAATATTTAGTCCCTGGCTTGCCATCTCTTCCTCCAAGTTCAGATTCCCTGGTCCATTGTTAATCCTCTTGCCCAATCCCCTGGCCTCTTCACGCTGTCATACTGGCTAAACAACACATCTGTCAGTTGGAACCAAGTCTCTGCCTGCTCTGCACCCAAATCCTCAGAGCTAAAAGTTGCTGGAGAGAAATAGAGCCCTGCCAACTCTAAAGTCTCGACCATATTCCTCAAGCAGTGGAGTCCATAAATCCTTCTATCCTCCTATGATTCAAGCCTTTATCCCTCTCTGCAAACCCCAAGTCCCCATCCCCATTTTCAGCCCTTGACTTGGCTTCTCTAAATTATTGAGAGAAGAAAGGCAATCAGATAGGAACTTCCACAAGTTCCCACCTTCACTTGACTCTCCCGAGCGTGCACCCATGTTCTTTGATGGCTGTGATGTAGACATCTTCCCCTCTAACTGCCATGGATTCCAGGCACTGTGGCACCACTAAGCCCATATTCTGCCCTCTTTGGACCAAATTCTATAGCTCCCCTGGACTGGATGATACCACAGAAATGAAGATAAACCATGATGGGACATGGATCGCTTTTTTTTGGTTAAATTAGAAATTTAAACTATTCCTTTGGGGGTACCTGGTTGGCTCAGTTGGTTAAGTGTCTACTTTCAGCTCAGGTCATGATCCCTGGAATCATGATCAGGGTCCTGGGATCAAGCCCTGAGGGTCCTGGGATAGAGCCTCACTTCAGGCCCCGGGTCCCTTTCTCAGAGGGAACCTGCTTCTCCCTCTCTCTTTGCCTGCTGCTCCCCCTGCTTGTGCGCTCTCTCTCTCTCTCTCTGTGTGTGTCAAATAAATAAAATCATTAAAAAACTTTTTTTTAATAAAAGAAACTATTCCTTTCTGCTTTGTCCCCAAGTAGAGGATAAGGCTCTTGATATGCTATTATTTCAACATAAAAAAGGCTGGGCATTCCTGTATTGTTCCTCTGGTAGATGCCTATTTTTCTGGCTTCTGCTTATTTCAAGTACAATGACCCAAATAAAATGGGATTTGAGTCCTTAATGTGTTTGTGTTTATTTGGATTTGCGAAGACCAGTTGTTGAATTCAATCTGTAGAAATAAAATCTTATTCAGTCTTTTCCCTTTGTAATCATTGGAAGATCTCAGAAGTGAATTGTGTATGGTCGTGGGAAGTATGTGGGGGGAGATGAGATAGGATGAAATGCCCCTTTCTGTGAGCTCTTTTAAAAAAAGTCTTCACTTTTCCCAGACAACTTTTTTCCCAGACAATTTTTGAAACAGAATACTATGTATGATTTTTCTCTCCTTTCTTTCTAGCCCAAACTGTCAACCGTTCAAATTCCCACTTTCCTATTACACTAGTTAAGCTTATAGGAAAGTCTTCTAAGGGTATTTGCATTTTAATTTACATTGAACACTTACCATCTGCCTTGGCACTCTGCAAGTACTTTATGTCTGTTATTTCCATCTTAATGCTCATCTTCACAGGACTGGTAGTATTTTATCATCATCCCCATTTACAGATTTGGAAACAGGCTTAGATAAATTCAGGGATCAGCCCAAGGTCTCTAGCTAATAAGTGGGGGAGCCAAAGATCACACATGAGCAGTCTGACTCCTGAGTGTATATATGAGGGATGTCCCAGCACCTTCTCTTTGTTCCCCTCTCTGGGATTCCCTCCACTGTATCCTACATTCCACTGGGTATATTTAAGAGGAGAATGGGATGAATGGGATCCAGTTTCCCTAAGAAGATAAAAGATGAGTTAGGTCCATGGAATAGATTGCCTGCTTCAGGGTAAGAGTTAGCAAAGGCAAAATGCGAATTCTGGGTAGAAAAAAAAAAAAACCCTCTTATGTTATAAATCCTTATCTGCTAACACAGTGGTAAGGATGGGACAACCTGAGTCTCTAAATGGCTTAAAAAGGTAATCTAAGATACTGATTTCTAAAGATTTATTTATTTATTTATTTTACAGACAGAGATCTCAAGTAGGCAGAGAGGCAGGCAGAGAGAGAGGAGGAAGCAGGCTCCCCGCTGAGCAGAGAGCCCGATGCGGGACTCCATCCCAGGACCCTGGGATCATGACCTGAGCCAAAGGCAGAGGCTTTAACCCACTGAGCCACCCAGGCGCCCCTAAGATACTGATTTCTAGAATGAAAACTGCCAAGGTTTAAAGTCAGGCTCTTCTTCTTTTTTTTTTTTTTTTTTTAATTAACATATAATGTATTATTACCCTCCCAGGGGTAAAGGTCTGTGAATCGCCAGGTTTACACACTTCACAGCACTCACCATAGCACATACCTTCCCCAATGTCCATAACCCAACCACCCTCTCCCTACCCCTGCTCCCCCTGGCAACCCTCAGTTTGTTTTGTGAGATTAAAAGTCTCTTACGGTTTGTCTCCCTCCTGATCCCATCTTGTTTCATTTATTCTTTTCCTTCCCCAACCTCCCATGTTGCCTCTCAACTTCCTCATATCAGGGAGATCATATGGTAATTGTCTTTCTCTGATTGACTTATTTCGCTAAGCATAATACCCTCTAGTTCTATCCACGTCATTGCAAATGGCAAGATTTCATTTCTTTTGATATAAAACCAGGCTCTTCTTACCACGTGATTACCGGCCACGTACTTAAACCTTGAATTCTTCCTAGGCAAATAGGGATAGTAATAGCAGCAACTTCAGAGTCAAGTTGGCACCAAGTGTTCACCAAAGGGCTAACATTAAACTTTGAATGCAGCATGAGAGACTGAATAGACAGTGGCCAGATTGTATGTAAAAATAAAACTCTAACCCACTATCTGCAACCAGCCCAGGAAACCAACCCATCATCTATAGTACTAAGTGCAGGAAACCAGCCTACTTATATTTTCAAGTCAGATGTGTAAAAAGTCAGACCGCTATCGCTAGAAAAAAAAAAATCCATAAAACCAAATAACTCCTTAAACAATCATCCTCAAACAGGCAAGACTTCATTCATAACTGTCACCTTCGTTGAATTTTGTCCTCACTTCCAACTTAGAACCACCCGAAAAAGCCAAGTATGCACCCTTAACCAATCACACAAGATGTCCTCCTTCTCATTAGCCCACCTACAACTTCCTCACGCTAACAGCCTTTAATCGGTGTGTACGGGAAGTCTTCCCTTTTCTTCTCTCTAAAGCTTTCCCATTCCTCTGCATACTCTTAAGTCTCAACCAAAACACAAGTGATGGTGGCTGGGTCTCTTGTTATATCCCTTGAAAGCTCTAAATAAATAGCTTTTACCTGTTCTCATTGGGTTGGTCTTCATTTATTTCCACAAACCTTAACTGAGCTCATTCAGGTGAGAAATGATGGCGACTTAGAGCAAGATTGGAACAGTGAATATGGCAAGAAGCAAGCAGATTCAGGATATATTCTAAAGGCGGAATCTTCACAAGGAAGAGATGAGAGAAAGTGGGGATCATGTTCTAGCCCAGTAGCAAGGTGGGCAACGGTGCCATGTGCAGAGATGGGAAAGGCTAGAGTATGTACATTCCAAAACTGGAGGAACAGTGCTTTAGGCTTACCTACTCCCTGCACACAGAAATGTAAATAGCTCCAAAAATCTCCTCTAAGAGACCGCGTCAGCCAGCCCAACATGTGTGCAAAGGATCATTTCCACGGACCAAGAGTCAGAGTTGATGAGTGCTGTAAGCTCCCACTGCCATTTACTTCTCCTCCCTCAAAAACAAATCTTCACAATTCCCTGAATAAGATGTGAAATGCTACCCTTGGAACTGGCTTCAACCACAATTAAAAAGTTAATAAGATGGCATAATCTCAATTTGTTTTCAAGTACATATATATCTGGAAGGAAATATAGCACAGTGTTAACCACGTTTGTTATCTCTGGATAGTGGTATTCTGGGTGATTCAAATTTTCTTCTTCATACAGTTCTGTATTGCCTAAGCCTTTAATAATGAACAAGAAATTTTTTTATTAAAAAAATACATTTCCTAAAAATTAGATCTCTGGGATGGGTAACAAATTAAAAGCTGTCAGTCATTTCTTTCCTGGCATGAATAAATGGAGTGTGTATCACACACGTGCAAGTTCTGATGGGGAATGTAGAAGATATGAGAACTGGGCTGTCTGCTAGGGTCAAAGGCACACAGGGAAATATGTGCTCCCAAGCACTTCACAAGAAGGCCAAAACCAGCCCTGCCTTTGCAGCTATGTGAGGGAGATTAGCCACAGAGTTGGGTCCAGAGAGTGAGCTGTGATACAAATATATACAGTATTTCCAAACACGATTTCAGGGGAGTCACCACCAGCCTAAGAAGAGGGTACAGCCTATTTTCTAATGAAATAATCAATTTGAAAGGAAAACCAAGGGAAATTCAGAAATCGGCCCTCCCAAGAGAACCAGTCTTGACCAATTCAGCCCTGACTAGAATTCATGGTCAAGGCCTGGACTTGGAGAAGCACCAAGGTGCGTGGCCATATTTTGTCACTTGGGTGAGAAAAGGAAGTGAAATGACTCCATTCCTGCAGCTACCCCTCCCCCCACATTGAAGAGGAAAGCAGTCATCACCAAACCCCCGCCCCCAATTCAACAGGCCTTCTGCTCTGAAAACATTAACTCCTTGGCTTATTTTCACTCATTCTTGGCTAAACTGACAAATATCTCTGATTACTCTGGTTTCAAGCAAAGAATAGGCCCCTCCAAGGCCTAGTATTTAAAATGCTCAGCAGTGTGGCCAACTGGTGGTGGGAGGATTGTCGAAGGAGAATTTCTCTGTCACTGTGAACCTGGGAGCTAGAGATGGATGGACTCTCAAAGAATCAAGGGCCCAGAAAACTCCAGAAGCACATTCTCCTGCTCAGTGGTAACACTGGAGGGAACTTCAGATACATTTGTTTTCATCCCATCCCCGTGCTAATCCCAAATTATCCAAAACCTGGAAATAAATTGAAGAAAGAAATGTCTGTCCTTTCAATGTCATTGTTTAAGAGACTCCTGAGAGGATCATTTAATTAGGACTTCGATTTTTGCCATTCACTACTTGTGAAAAGGATGTTAACTTGTAGATTTCTGTTCCAAAAGTTACAATTTCATTGCCCAGTAGAACTTGAATCAATTTTGTATCTTTTAGCCAATTTATTTCCACATTCCTTTTGACTGGCTTACAATATAAATGCCCATTCCTTGAGTTTTCTTTTTGAACCACTTCTACCTTCTCACTGAGTCACTCATTAATTAAAGAGTTGAGGAAAATCTCTGTACATGCTTATTGTCTTTCATATGAGTCATGAGTCAGGGAGCAAGACTTTTCCTCCAACTCTCAGATTCAGCGCTCGGGGCCTACAAATTAAACTCAAATGGACAGATCAGCAAGAGAGAAAATAGATTATAATCATGTATGTAGGGGAGTTTGTAAAAAACAGATATGACTAAAGGGGCTTATACATATCATCTTAAAAGGGCAAGTGAAAGGGGAGATCAGCACTTGAGGGAAGCAAATGACTTCTTAGAAGGACAGACGTGAAAGAGCACTTAGAAGAGATGGCTGATAGGACAGTTTTGTTACAATGTCTGCTTGGGTGTGGTGCCGATGTCTCATTGCCATGATCAGAGTTGTTCTCAGGGAAGGGATTTGTGACAATTGAGTTCTTTTGAGTTCTTTTGAAAGGCTTTGCTCTTAGGCCGATAAGAGAGCTCAGGACCTTAAATCTTCCAGCTCAAAAAAATTTTTATGCAACAGTAGCATATTCTGGATCCCTTCATACCTTCGCATGTTTTAAATTTCTGGAAACTTATCTCCCAATTTGCAGGTATGGAAATATAAGTCTCAAGGATAGCAGAAGAGCCACACTTCAGTACGATCAGAGCCAGACTTTAAAGCCAGTTCTGACACTAAACTTCTTCCCACATTGTCCAACTAAATAACTTGTGGCCTTGACCAAGACACTCTCCCCTTCTGAGCTTGGTTTCTAGGATCTAAACCAGGGCAGGTAGAAGATGTGACCTCCACATTTCCTTCCAGATCCCGTGATCTCTGGTAAAGTTAATTCCTTGGCTAAAGGATAAAACAACAAGCCAGACTGATCTTCACATACTCCTCCCATTCCACCCGCATCCCTAATGATGTCATTTCACAGATAAGCCCATGGTCATGAATTTTCTCTCCCCATCAAGACTGCCTTCTCCTGTGTCCTGTCCATCAGGGAACCCTTCCAACAGGGACTCTGCTAATGTTATAAACTATAAAGCAATCAATACTAAGGGAAATGGCTATTAAGGGATTAAGGGTCTCATGGACATATATATATACACTCTCCTTTCAAAGGTATCTGTATTTACCTTCCAAGGAAGATAAAATTCTTACTCAGGTGAACGGTGAAATCCCAGGCAATGTGACAGGCAAGTAGGGTGGCTTTATGAGAGCAAATACTCTTAATACTCCTGCACCAAATGTATTTGGAGTGCTGAGTTTCGGTCAAAACAGACTGGAGCTGAGTCCCGGCCAGCACCAGTCCCCCCACACACACACCAGCTATAATATATTTTGGACACTACCCTTGCTTTTTTGTCTTGGTTCATTGAGTCACATCTGCTTCCAAATACATAAACAGGGACAAAAATCTCTGCATCTGTTGCTAGGCATTCATCTTTCCTAACCCAAAATGTAACATTTGTACTTGAACACTGCTGTTGATTAAGATGATTAGACTTGATTCTCATTATTCTTCATTAAATAGAAAATAGATGCTTATATATTTTTCTTTTTACTTATTAATCTGTCCTAATGTTTCCACACTGACTATTTCTTCAATGCTAGCGTTTAAATAATGAAACCAACTAATGTGAGACTCTATTAAGGATAAGGAATGAGCCACCATCCTGATCCTTAAAGTGAAGCTTGTCTATTTAATGCTCTTTTCCCACACCTCCCTGGGAATTAAAAACATCTGTGCTGGGGAAGGGTGTGCGTATACATGTTTTAGAGCAGAGGAGAACCAGTAGGCCAGTTTTTGCCACTGCCAATGTTGTAACCACATAGCACGTCTTGACTTCCCAGAGAATTATTTCAATATCATTTTTTTATAAAGATAATGAAGGGTCATCTTTGGGTTAGCATCAGATCTCAAGGGAATGTCCTGGCCTAGACAAGACATAGCACAAGTGGTCAAAGGTACATGTACAACAATGTTTCTCAACCCTGGTTGCATATTAGAATCACCTGAGGACCTTTTTATTTCTTTTTAAAGATTTTATTTATTTATTTATTTATTTATTTATTTGACAGACAGAGATCACAAGTAGGCAGAGAGGCAGGGTGGGGATGGAGGAGCAGGCTCCCTGCTGAGCAGAGAGCCCAATGCAGGACTCAATCCCAGGACCCTGGGATCATGACCTGAGCCAAAGGCAGAGGCTTTAACCCACTGAGCCACCCAGGCGCCCCTCACCTGAGTACCTTAAAAAAATAATAATAATACTCATGCCTAGGCAGTGCTCAGACCAATAAAATCAGAACCTCCGCTATTAAGTCCAAGTATAAGAATAGAAAAGCTCTACAGGTAATTTTAACACACAGCCAGAAGTGTGAACCCCTGGTGTAGAGGAGTGTTCACTGAAGCTTTGCTTATAGAAGGAAAACAATGGAAACAACTTAAAGTTTATTGATTGAGTGTGAATAATTAAATTATGATGCATCCACACAATGAGATACTTCCCTGTCTTTTAAAAAATAATAATAATAACACAAATCTATAGGTGTTGGGCAAAACAATTCTCTCCATCAGTGCTTTGGGCACAATAAGTAAGACCAATAATTTTTTGGGAGGCCTATAAATGTCAGACACCTGGGAAAAAATGTTAATTACAAAATATAAAAACAAAACTGCAAAGCTGCAATGAGTAAAAGTTTGTCTATAAAACATAATATGCTATTGTATTCAGTAATTATTAGATTTGATATTCGTAAAATTTTTATTACATTTGAAAACAATTGGTAGGTTATATTCTCACCTCAAGAATTCCCCAGTATGCGTCATCAGTGGTTCTCAAAATGTGGCCTCCACAGCAGCATGATCAGACTCACCTGGGAATGTGCTAGAAAAGGAGCCTTGTAGGCCTCACCTCCAACCTACTGAACCAGAACCTCTGAGGATGGAGCCCAAGTATCTGCTTGCACAAGCTCTTCAAGTGATTCTGATATATGCTCAAATATGAGAACCACTGTGCCAGATATTACCAAAATAAAAAGAAAATATTATGTAATTAAAATTAAAATTAAAATAACCAACCATAAACTAAATAATAAGTAGCCAAGTAATGTATAAGGCAAAATTTGAAAATCCTTTCAAAAATTTCTGCTGAGAAAAAAATATATATATCCTCAAATGGCTAAACATAAAATTATCATATGATCTAGCAATTCTACTCCTAGAGTAACCAAAAGCACAGCAGGAACTCAAACAGATACTTATACATCAATGTTCACAGCAGCATTATTCGCAATAGCCAAAAGGTGGAGATAACCCAAGTGTCCGTCAATGGAAGAGCTGATAAACAAAATGTGGTCTACATATACAATAGATTATTTGGCCATAAGAAGGAATGCAATTCTGATACATGCTACAACATGGATAAACCTCAAAAACATTATGCTAACTGAAGTAAGCCAACACAAAAGGACAAATAATGCAGGATACAACTCAATTTGAGGTACCTAGAATAGGCAAATTCATAGAGGCAGAAAGTAGAAGAAAGGCTACCAGGGGTTTGGGGGTGGAGGTAAGGTGGGAGTGGGGGAGGGAATTTAATAAGTAGAGTTCCTATTTGGGGCGATAAAAAAAAAGTTGTGGAAATGGATAGTGGCATAGTCGCATAACACTGTGCATGTTCTTAATGTCACTGGATTGTGCACTTAAAAATAGTTAAAATGATGAGCCGTACATTGCCTATATTCTTCCACAATAAAAAAATGCAAGCTGGAGAACCAAGAAAGCCAGAAATGTACTTCAGTCTAAGCCAAACCAGTGGAACCAATGGTGTAAGTCCCAGTCCAATCTAAAGGCTTGAGAATCAAGAATGCTGATGTCTGAGGGCAGGAGAAGATGAACGCCCCAGCTCCAGCAAGGAGAAAAAATTTGCCCTTCCCTCTCACATTTTGTACTATTCAGGTCCTCAGTGGATATGATGATGCCCACCCACATCGGTAAGGAAGGACTTCTTTCTTCAGTCTACCAATTCAAATGCTAATCTCTTCCAGAAACATCCTCAAAGACACACTCAAAATAATGTTTTACCAGCTGTCTGGGTATCCCTTAGCCCAAGCAATGTGAAACATAAAATTTACCATCACATGTCTACTCTCACCACTTTTGTTCAATATGGTACTGGAAGTCCTAGCCACAGCTATCATAAAATAAAAAGAAATAAAAGACATCCAAATCAATGAGGAAGAAGTCAAACTTTCACTATTTACAGATGACATATTACTATATATAAAAAAACCAAAAAACTCTGTCATAAAACTGTTAGTACTGATAAATGAATTCAGTAAAATCACAGGATATAAAATCAGTGCATAGAAATCTGTTGCATTTGTATACACCAGTAATGAAGCAGCAGAAAGAGAAATTAGGGAACAACCCATTTCAATTAGATGCCTAGGAATAAACCTAACCGAGGAGGTAAAAGACCTGTGCTCTGAAAGTTATAAAACACTGATAAGAGAAATTGAAGATGACACAAAAAAATGGAAATACATCCCATGCTCATTGATTGGAAGAACAAATATTGTTAAAATGTCTATATTATCCAAAGCAATCTATGCATTTAATGCAATCCCTATAAAATATCAACAGCATTTTTCACAGAGCTTGAACAAACAATCCTAAAATTTGTGTGGAACCACAAAAGACCCTAAATAGCCAAAGAAGCCTTAGAAAGAAAAAAAGAAAGAAAGAGGGGGGGGAGGGAGGGAAGAAGGAAGGAAGGAGAGAGGGAAGGAAGGAAGGCACTACGGAATGGGAGAAGATATTTGCAGATGATATAGCTGATTAAAAATTAGTGTCCATGAGAGACTATGGACTCTGAAAAACAACCAGAGGGTTATGAAGGGGTGGCAGGGGGGTGGGGGGGGTGGGAGGTTGAGGAACCAGGTGGTGGGTAATAGGGAGGGCACGTACTGCATGGAGCACTGGGTGTGATGCCAAAACAATGAACACTGTTATGCTGTAAATAAACAAATAAAAATAAATAAAAAATAAAAAAATAAAAAAAATAAAAATTAAAAAAAAAAATTAGTGTCCAAAATATATTTTAAAAACTTACAAAATTCAACACCCAAAAAATGAAGAATCCAATTAAACACGGGCAGAAAAGGTTGGTTCAACATCCGCAAATCAATCAATGTGATACAACACATTAATAAAAGAAAGAACAAGAACCATATGATACTCTCAATAGATGCTGAAAAAGCATTTGACAAAGCACAGCATCCCTTCCTGATCAAAACTCTTCAAAGTGTAAGGATAGAGGGCACATACCTCAATATTATCAAAGCCATCTATGAAAACCCACCGCAAATATCATTCTCAATGGAGAAAAACTGAAAGCTTTTTCGTTACGGTCAGGAACACGGCAGGGAAGTCCATTATCACCACTGCTATTCAACATAGTACTAGAAGTCCTAGCCTCAGCAATCAGACAACAAAAGGAAATTAAAGGCATCCAAATCGGCAAAGAAGTCAAACTATCACTCTTCGCAGATGATATGATAGTATATGTGGAAAACCCAAAAGACTCCACTCCAAAACTGCTAGAACTTGTACAGGAATTCAGTAAAGTGTCAGGATATAAAATCAATGCACAGAAATCAGTTGCATTTCTATATACCAACAAGACAGAAGAAAGAGAAATTAAGGAGTCAATCCCATTTACAATTGCACCCAAAACCATAAGATACCTAGGGATAAACCTAACCAAAGAGGCTAAGAATCTATATGCAGAAAACTAAAAAGTACTCATGAAAGAAAATGAGGAAGACACAAAGAAATGGAAAAATGTTCCATGCTCTTGGATGGGAAGAATAAATATTGTGAAAATGTCTATGCTACCTAAAGCAATCTACACATTTAACACAATCTCTATCAAAATCCCATCCATTTTTTTCAAAGAAATGGAACAAATAATCCTAAAATGTATATGGAACCAGAAAAGACCTCGAATAGCCAAAGGAATATTGAAAAAGAAAGCCAAAGTTGGTGGCATCACAATTCTGGGTACCAGAAGGGAGGTGGGTGGTGGGACGGGTGAAGTAAGTGATGGGGATGAAGGAGTGACTGGTGATGAGCAGTGAGTGACGTATGGAAGGGCTGACTCACTAAATTCTATACCTGCAACTAATATTACACTGTATTTAACTAACTGGAATTTAAATAAAAACTTTTTAAAAATTTACCCAACACAAATGATCTACTTACCATGCATAAGCTTGGACTATAGGCTCCTGGAGGGCAGGAACTATTGTTCATAATTCTCCAATATCTAACCCAGCACCAAGACAGCTGTGGTTAACAGTAAATGAATCAATAAGTGAATAAGGGACGGAGCAAGTAAATAAATAAATGAGTATGTAAATAAATTATTGTCTCCTAGGTCTTTAAGTGATCTAGTATCCACTGAGCTTGTGTGCAAAATTTTGTGCATGAGGTTTTTCATAGAAAGGGTCTCATCTTTCATTAGATTATCAGTGGGACACAGGCCCCCAAAGTGCCTGCAACCACTTGTATAGAGACAGTGAGAAGATGAGGTGAACAAGAGGGTTTATCAGTGTGGCTTTCCCTGCTACTCACCAATCCCACTCCTGCGTATATACCTGAAGAAATTACCACACTGATCCCTACAGCGACTTAAGTAGTTTTCCGCGGCTCCTGGAAACCCCAGATGCTGCTTTGTTTGTCTCCTGTTACAGAGGATATGTTGGAAACACTGGTAAAACGCTCTGTTGCAGAGGGAAGAACATATTGCCTTCAACCTAGCTTCTGCACCTAGCTCCATAATCCCCACCTCAAACCACCTGGGGAGGATAATGTGTCTGTTTCCAGAAGGGTGGGTTTTAGAGGGCAAATGTCACCTGGATGCCGAAGACAAAAATCAACTCAGAAAGATGGCCTTTAACACAAGAGGTATCTCAGCCATTCCTGTATGAGAAAGTAGAATGAGAAATTTGGAAATTAACCTCACTAGGATGGCCCATCTAGTCCTCTGCCTTTCTTGAGCTAAATGCTTACGGCAGCTTCAAGAGCTCAAATCTAGGGAAATAATTTTCTATCGTTTCTCCTCAGACTATTTAAAACTTTGACAGGAGGGCTATGAATTTTTGGATGGAGGGGACTAGAGATCTAAAGTGAAACTATAATTATAAACAGAGTTTTTGAGAGAGGAACGCAAAATGACTATTTTGTACATAACTTTATTACTTTATTATGTACTTTGTACATAACTTTGTACATGGTTCCACTTACTAATAGTGTGCCCTATCCAGGTTGCTTAAAGTCCTCTGTTTCTCTGTAAGGATTATAGTAGAACCCACCCTCGTAGGGCCACTGCCAATGAAATAACTGTGAAGCATTTAGCACATAACGAATAGCTCATTATTCACAAAATTTTTCTTTTTATTTCCAACCAATAAAATGTATTAAACCCTTTTGTGTTCACTAAACTGGACCTTAGAAATAAAAATTAAATGTAAAACTTGAATTTTTAAAAGCTGAACAGTAACTTGGATCTAATCCAGTCCATTTTCTCCAAATCAAATCTTAATTCTAACACACAGTTTAAAAAAAAAAATAGTAACTTGAAAAGTAATTAAAAACAGAGCTGCTCTCCTGGGAGAGTTTGGTACGTGGAGAACTGCCCTCTTGCCTTCCACAGGACCCTGGAGTACCAAAGAGCACAGCCTGAAAATCACGGTTCATCCAACCCTTTCTTCTCCCAGATAAGGACTGTGGGACCTAAGAGTCTAGTTGTTAGTCCAAGGTCACAGGGCTAATCAGAGACAGACTTCCTAGGCTAGAATCTGGATCTCCAATTGCATGGAATTTACCAACTAGCTATGGGAACAAGATATGTGCATGCTAGGATGTAGGAGAAAATTAAGGCTGTTTTCCAAGTTGTATTATCAAGTCCTTTACTCTTCAGTTCTCCACTGAACTCTCTGTTCTTTTTTTTTTTTTTTTAAGATTTTATTTATTTTCTTGAGAGAGAGAGAGAGAGCAAAGCAGGAGGAAGGAGCACAGAGAGACGCAGGCTCCCTGGGCTCATGACCTAAGCCAAAGGCAGATGCTTAACCGACTGGCCCACCCAGGCGCTCCTGAACTTTCTGTTCTTAATAACATGTCTAAGTATCCAGTACCATGAAAAGAGTGATCGCATACATGCTCAGTGAGTCACACCAACTTTTCCTTCAATATTTTTATGAATTTGTGGAGTTGTTATGAATTTAAATATGAATGTAAAAACAAAAATTTGACATTATAATGAAGGAAAATCCTTTCAAATAAAACATCATTATGTAATGTGGAAATACATAGAAAAAACTCAGAGAGCAAGTATTAGGTCTCATTTCTGTTACTTATCTTCTCTGTGCTTCAAACAATGAAATTTATATCATTTTTATGAAATGATACGCTGAAACTTTATCTTTTAAAACTTACTGAGAAATATTTCAAATAGACAAGCTCTGCTTGTTCTGTCAGTTGACTCTGAGCAGGGCAGAGTGACCGTGAGGCTCGTTGCTTTGATGAAATGTGATTCTTGCCTAACGGCAGGACTGAAGACAAAGGGATTCTGGAGACTGGGTATTTTCCTAACTTCCCACTGGGGAAGGAACAAAGAAAAGAAGGTTTGACTGACTTCAGTGCTCTGTTCCACTATCTGGGTTTGCTGCTTCACATCCTCTGGCTCCTTCCTGTAAATATCCCTCAGTCCTGCATTACCTCTTCTCAGAAAAACCCACAGACATCCTAATCTATGTTTTGAATCCTCTTTAAAAGGCCTCAAACAAACAGACAGAGCGGAGCTTCCAGCGGAGCCCAGAACAAATGAAGCAGGGCTCATTTCCCTTCCATCAGCATCCCCTCCTCACCCCACCACCATACAAATGGTTCTTAACCAACATAAACACTCAGTGCAAAGGAAGGCCATGGACCAGACCTGCCTGGAAAGGTTTATCATCTAGTGGTTAAAAGAATTTGGACACCAAGACCTTAAAAGGGAACAAACATTTCACGGGAAGACATTTGATGCCAAGCGAGGTCAATGAATTGTAAATGCCATAGGACTTTAAACCACAGAGAAATCATTACTGATATTTAGAAAAGACTTAGAAAAAAAAAAAGATGGCACAGGAGGTAGGGTTTAAATAATGGCAAGTATTGGATGGACATGAGGGAGGGTGTTCCCAATGGGGGAAACGGTGAACAGAGGACCCAGGAAAGGGAAAAGGCAAGATGGAAGGAAGCAAGTGGGCAGGCTTATCTGTTTGAGTAAAGACAGAAACTGAGGCCAAATCATGAGGGGTCTTAGAGACCAAACAGAAGAGTTTATACCTGCCTTTATTCCCTCCATTCCCAGGTGACGCTAATCTGATGAAATAACTCACAAACGGGACTCAATGACAGACGTCTTGCCTCCTCACCCTCAGAAACCCGGGGATGGCAAAGACCTTTCCTGTTCTATGCAAAATCCCATCTGTTGGTAAAAGTTATAAAAAACTGTGCAGAGACATGGGGCACCTTGGTGGCTCAGTGGGTTAAAGCCTCTGCCTTTGGCACAGGTCATGATCTCAGGGTCTTGGGATCAAGCCCCGCACTGGGCTCTCTGCTCAGCAGGGAGCCTGCTTCCCCCTCTCTCTCTGCCTGCCTCTCTGCCTACTTGTGATCTCTGTCTGTCAAATAAATAAATAAATAAAATCTTTTTAAATAAATAAATAAATAAAATCTTTAAAAAAAAAAGAACTGTGTGGAGACAGATTCTAAGATCACAGCTGAGCTCACCGTGAGTGCTGTGATTTATAATTACCACCTGTCAAGAGCTACAGTAAGAATATCAGTGCAAATGCTTTGTGTTTGCCAACTCTGCTTTATCCAAAAAATGATAGCTATCATGGTGGGAAATTCGGGCTTTGAGGTCGCTTACTGGGGAAAGTGCTTTAGGTTAAGGAAGTCTTGCCAATTTCTGCTAGTTAGGTTAATGACCAACTCTACCTTTGCTTAAGACCAACCCAAAAGGAATGTTCTGCCCCAGACTGTAAGTGAGAATATTTAACCAGTAGTGCTGACATCTGGCCTCGGCAGAGAATACCATCATTGACTAGTGATGCCTGCCATGGGCTCAGCCCTAAGAAGTAATGCTATGCATACTCTATACTTACTATGCCTAGCTTTGCCAAAAGGAACACATGAAAAGTATTTCAGGCATCAGAACCAACAGATGCAAGATGTTAGGTGTTCTTCTTTGGTTTGGTTTCATTTTTCAAATGATACATGTTTTTCAAATTTTATAACCAAGTTAGCAGGTACGCCTTCTATATACTTATGTAACTAATAAGATCAGCCCAAAATAGACGTTATGCTCCAGAATGAATTCAAAACAGGACCACAGAGCTCACTCACGAGAGAGTTCAGGGACTTTAAAGGCTTCAATCATAGCTGTTGTGTTGATCTTTGCTGGTTTCTTCGGTGAGACCTAGACAGTGTTGAAAATTCCAGCCCCTACCTGCCCATGATCCCTGATGCTGATCAGCCCTAAAATTTCATCTCCCTACCTCTAATTTTCTCTCCTGTTGGAAGCCCTTCATCTCCTTCTCTACCACACTCCTGCGGATGGTGGAGTCTGTCGGCAGAGAGAGCAATTTTTTTTTCTTCTTTTTATTCTTCCTGTAAATGCAAACAAGCAAACAACACTACAAGAACTTTCATATTTGCAAACACCCCAGGGTGCTTCACAAAAATCAATCTGACAAAAAAACCATAAAATATAAATTCACCTGATACAAGCACATGATGACTGTGGAGATTTCTCCCCCCACCTCTGCATTACACTGTGTCCATACAAATGATTCTGGAAACTGCACCAATTGCTAGAGCTGCTGGATAAGTCTCAAGGTCAGGAGAATTTGCAGGAAAAAGAAAGCAAATTATATGCATCTTTAAAGAGGGCCCTCTGCCCAGGAGAGGCCGCTCTGGAGCACATTCAAACAAAAGTAGATGCTTTGGGCAAGATATTTTTCACCTTATCTTGATGATACTGCAGGTATCCATTCCCAAAGGACTTTCCTAACAGGAGTCTGTGCCACGTGCTTCTGTGATTGTGGAAGAAATGAGGACTACGCTGGGCACAGGGAAAGGCAGACAGGAGGGCACTGATGCTGAATATTTTTGCATATAAAATGTTCACCTTTTTCTAATTATAAGAAAAATTCTTACAAAGTGTAAAACTTTGCAAAACACAAGGGAAAATACTAAGATCACTCCTAATCCCCTCCGCCACCATTGGTTAATGGTATATCCACGAGCAGTCTCCCAAGGCCATGGCAGAAATCCCTGGTACATTCACAGAAGGAAGATTCGTGGGGCTCCCCCCACAGCTGCAGAAGCCAAATTTCTGAAAGTGGATGAGTCCCAGCATCTAAATTTTTGAAAAGCATGCCCAGCAATTCTTACAAGGTCTTCCTCTCTGAACTGTAAACTCCCCTAATGTAGATATTTGTTTCTTTCATTCACTGTTGTATTCCAAGCCTGGCGCATAGGAAGTACTCAATAAATATGAGTTAAATAAGTAAATAAATCCTATCTTTTCTCCTTACACATAGACTTTTCTTTCCTTTTTTTTCTGAAATGTACCCTCACCACTTCCACTCAACCATATATAAGGAACTTGCCATGAACTGGTCACTGTCCTAAGTTTTGCATGCACATTTAACAAACCCATAAAGCAATTATTATTTATCTCCCTATTTCTGATGGAAAATCCTAGGTACAGAGTAGTTGTGTAATTTGTCCAATGTCACACAGCTAGGAACTAGTAAAAGCAGATTTAAACCCCAAAATATAAACCTAGTCTTCATGCCTCACATCTGCATCCAACTTGGACCTTTTCTAAGATTTTAACTAACATTCTACATTTTTTAATGGTGACATGGTATTCTACCATACAGATTTGCCAGAACTTAAGAAATTATTGGACGGTTCCTCTCTGTTTTTATAACACTATATAAAAGGCATGTTAACTAGGGGTGTCTGGATGAGGCATACGGTTAAGTGTTATCGGTTTCGCCTCAATTCATGATCTCGGGGTCTTGAGATCAAGCCCCGGTTTGGGCTCCCACTGCTTAAGATTCTCCCTCTGCCCAGCACTCATTCTCTCTCTCTCTCTCTCTCTCTCTCTCAAATAAATAATAAAATAAATCATTTTTTTTAAAAACACATTAACTAAATTTTCCCACAACTGCATTTTTGTTTTTCCCTTAAAATCTCTTCCTGAAAGTGGAATTACCAGGTCAAAAAATCTGAACACATTTTGGGCTCTTGATTCATATTGATTAATTGTCCTAAAATATTTTAATAAGATACACATCCACAGTAGCACAAATGTGCCTAGCTCTTCCATTCTAAAAAATACAGAAAATTTAAATATCATTAAAAATACATATTTGGGGCTACCGTGTTTAGGGGAGTATTTTAGTTCTTTTTTAATGTAGGCACTTCTCACAGGACAGGATCCTGACAGTACCAGCAGACAAAGAATTAGGCAGGAAAACGGATTTTTCCCATACTTCCTAGAAATGCTATGGGTACTCCTCCCTCTACATGTTTGGGGGGGGGGGGGTATGTTTTTATTTTGTTTTGTTTTACCTCTGTACTTTACCTATGGTACATCCCCAAGATATTTCATGTATATGCATACCCAGACTGTGAAACAACCATTCCCAGAGCTGACTAACATAACAACCTTGCATCCAAAACAAAAACAAAAACAAAAAAAAAAAAGAGCTTACTTCTCCCTATGCAGAGGAAGAAAAAAAGAGCAAGGCTCTACTCTTTGCTACAGAACTCCAAATGTAACCATCACTCCTCCAGTCACTGGCTTCGAACACTTTGCCTCTGGTGTAACTGCAAACATTATCGATCCAGAGTGTTCTCTAAATGAGCTCACAATCTACTATGGTCTGCCGACCAGCCAGGCTCCTAGGAGCAGCTACTTCCTTGATCAGCTCTTCCTGGCTCATATTTACTCTGAGAAATTGGAAGTTAAAAGTAAAAGCAAATAAAGATGGAATTTAATTATATTGAGCAAAGGCACAGTGTGCAAGAACAATGCTGTTCTTCTCCTCTGATAAGCAAAAGAGAAAGGCGGAGTGGGCACCCAGGCATTGCCTGAACAGACAACTTTGTTCTGTACCCATCCTGCTTCACTGTCATCTGTTGATTGAGTATAAGCAATATGTGGCCAAGGACTCAGTCTGGTCACTCACCATGCAGGTAGGTATCTGTTAGGACTGATAAAGAGGTTTAGAGTAACTTAAACCATTCTGAGTTGATGGTTTTCTCAGTGAGCCCAGAGGAAGGCAGCCTCAGGTTGGTCTGACAGCTCCACCAAGTCATCAGGATTTAGGCTGTCCCATATTCCTGCTCTAACATCCTCGTGTGGTTCTTTCCACCCAAGCTTAGTGCTCCAGGCTCCCAAGCTCCAGGCGTCAACTCAAGGCAGAAAATCAGGAAAGGCCACGGCACTACCTTTCACATCTGCCCTTTTTATCAGGAAAGCAAATGCTTTCCCAGAAATAGCTATCCTTCCTCTTATAACTCATCTAGCTTAGGATCATATGGCTACTAGATTGGGGTGGGGGGAGTGGGGGTAGGCAGAGTATCCTGCTCAATTTACAACAATCACAAGACTTCACTGGAGTTTGACAAATTCTTGCCCCAATAAAATTTCCCATAGAACTGAAGTTCTATGAGAAAGGAAGAAAAGAAAGATTGGCAAACAACTATACTCCCAGCACAAAGCAGAAGGCCTGGCACATAGCAAGCACTCAGTGAAAACATATTCAGTAAGTCAATAAACGCCCTTGTTCTGCAGCTAAGAATGGAGAGAGGAGTATGGTTTGAGTTCAAAGAGGAGAACACAGGAGGATGGAGGGAATGGGGTGGTATCTGCTTCCCATCTATTCTTTGGAATAGGTCTAAGCTGCTATGGTTGAGAGAGTGAAGGCCAGAAACTGATGGGACCATAACTCATGAACACAACCATAACTCCTGGTGATATTTTGGATATGGGATGATGGCCAGGGGCTCCTGGCACTGTTCATAAGAGCCCAGTGATAATGGGACACAGAGCTGGGAAGAGTCCTTTTTCTGGGCCACCATATAACCCTGCAATGCTCTGCCCATTCTCAAAGTTGCAAACTTTGAGAGCATCCAGAGAACCCCCTTCATCATGGAAAGCCAAAATATCCTCACGGAGGGCACTGAGGAAGCTTCAGCAGCCAGCTTTCCAGGCAGCAGACTCTGTCAGGTAGGAGTAGAAGAGAGGAGGGAAGAGGCCATGTAAACCCTGCAGCTGACAGACAGGCTATGGGAAAACATGAGACAAGCCTTGGCAATCCCAGAAATCACCAGGGAAGACTTTGAGGGGGCAAATCCCAAGCAGGTGGGGGCTTGTGCCAACACAATTTGTATTTCCAGGTTGGTGGTGTTTGGGTTGCAAATGGACAAGACAGAGTTGGCTGCAGTGTTCCCATACAGAGGAATGCGGCCTACCTAGATTCTCAGAGCAGGGGTACTGCCAGTGAGAAGCCTACCTGGGAAGCCAGAGTTCGACTTCTCTGTTAGGGTTTGAGGATTATCCAGACAGAGCTGGAATCAGGAGAGTACTTGGCAGCCAGGATGCCTGCTACCTCTAGGCTGTACATGGAACAAGACAGACAGACAACTACTCTTTCACTGGTTTATTTAGGTGGTCCCTTCTCCTCCCTGGGCTTCAATTTCCTCATTTATAGGGTGAAGGGATCACATTACATCCCTAAAGGTCCTCAACACTAGCATTCTATTTTTGTTAAAAATCTACCAACATGAAAAAAGTTAAAATAAATTACAGTGACTGGACTGAGCATACAAATAAAGGTGTGGCCAGACCAAGAGGCAGTAAAACGCAGTGGCTAAGAATTAAAGGCTCTAGACTCAGCCAGACCTGGGCTTAGGGCCAAGATCTGTCTCTTACTATATGATCTCATGCTTTTAAGCCTGAGATGGGTTCTCCTTGTCAAATGGAAATAACACCAGCAATCTCATAAAGTAGTGTTCAGAACTAAATAATATACGCATGTTGCCGAGCCAAGTACCAGGCAAATACTAGATGCCTCATAAATGGCACTTTCAACAAACCAGAAAGATGAATCCCTGAGTGACAATCTTCCTTTAAGACTTCAGAAATCTCAATATCCCGGTTTTGGTTTCCAACTCTTTGTTCCAAAAAGACTGTCCATTTTCTGACTACCAACTTTGAGCTCAAGGAAAGAACCAATCCATCATGCCTTCCTGAAAGCTTGACGACTGGGAGTTTTACATAGGGTATTTCCAGTGTTAACTCTGGACTCAGAAAGGTGTGCAGAGGCCCTCTATTCTGGGAAGGGCCCACCCTTTTTCCTTTCATGGGCCTTGTCTTGTTGGATAGCCAGATAAAAGGCTCTGCCCACTCGCATTCAAAAATCTATTCATTAATGGGATGCAATTCACATTATGTTCCTCTAATTACCCTAGGAAGGCAGTAAAAATTAATAAGGAACTAGAGTTTAATTGTTTGATAATGACAGGGAGTTCCAAAGTGCCCTCTTGAGTAATAAAATTAACATTTAAACTAGTTCAGTCAAAGAACCTTCCCTTAAACATAACTCTTCACCATTAGGATGGCTTATTTATTTATTTTATCTTTGGGAAGCTCTAATATCACAAATTTAGACTGAACTTCGAGAATCTGCCTAATGTTCCAGGACAGAGACTACAGTGTTTACAGTGTTTCAGGTGGACTATGGATGGACCCACGATACACGTGCATGCACTATAAAATTGGATGATCCTTTATTTATTTAATCAGAGGACATTGCATTGGGAAGATGGAGGCTGGAGGAAGCTGCCAAAACACTGCTTAGGAAAGTGTCCTGCAAAATCTCAAAACACAAATTGTTGCTATAATGCCATTCTTTTACATGTGAGCTTATATCACTATTCCAGGGTCTTCCCTAGACTTCAGTTAAAGGGGATACGGTGGTTTTAAAATATGTAAAAAATGGAGTCTAATTTCCTTTCCCTTGAACATAGGGAAGATGTAGTGATTCTCTTCTAACAAATACAATGTGGCAGAGTCAACCCTGTGTGACTTCTAGAATCAGGTTTGAAAATGGATACAGTTTCCACCTGGCTCTCTGTCTTGAGACAGTTACCTTGGAATCCAGTCATCAGGTTGTAAAGAAGCCCAAGAGCACGAAGAAGAGATGCTTGGGTGTCCCAGCCAGCTAGGTCCCCAGCCAACATCATCAACGGCCAGACTTACAAGTGAATAAGCCTCTAGATGATTTCAGCATGTAGCCTTTGACCCACCCCACCTGAGGCCCCAGACAGATTCCTAACCCACAGAAACCAGGGAGAGATATTAAATAACAGTCATTATTTTATGCCACAAAATTCAGGGATAAGCTGTTACAAAGCAACAGATGACCCCAACAGCAAAGTTTATAGACATTGGGCCTCCTAGGTCTTAAAAAAAAAAAAAAAAAAAAAAAAAGGCTTAAGGCCAGCAAGGCCTCATGCACAGAGGGTCATCTCAGCCGTGCCTGACCGCTGTCCCTGTCACCAGCCTTTCAACATGCATGTGCGTCACCCTCCTGGGTGACATACCCCAAAAGCAGCTCATTAGCTTTGGGCAATTTTAAGGTTGAAGGATTTTCTTATCCTTCTCAGAGATAGGACTAAGCACAGTTCATCCACCTGGGATGTTTGCTTTCCCTAAAGAGCTAAGGATTGGCATGGATAATCCTTGAAAGTGGCCTTTCAGAGAGTTCCATCATGTTGTGGCTCATTTCACACATGCCTGGGAGAGGGAAAAGCCAGCAGAGAGGAAATGGCTATGTTGTGAGCCAGGCCACATCCAGCTCTCCCCGCTCAACCCCAATCCCACACCCCAAATCCAGTCTCTCACACAAGTGCTGCTCTTCTCCCAGCCAGGCCAGCTGTCTTCTCGTTCATTCATTTGCTCAATATGTGTTGAGCATCTACGGCATCCAGGGAGACAGACATTAAACATCTCCTTGTACAAATAAGAACTGCACTTGCCCTAAGCACTAGTAGGGGGATATACATGGTCCTCTGGGGAGCTAGGAATATTTCACCTGAGATCTAAAAAAATCCGAAAACTACTGAAGCAGACAGGGGAAGCATGGGATCATAGGGAGAGTCTTCCGAAAAAAAGGCCACACAGTAGGAAGAAGGTGTGTGTATCTGGGGTTCTAAAGAAAGATCAGTCAGGGTGCCAGGAGTGGAGAAAGCAAGAGAGAGAGAATGCTCCAGAAGACTCTGAGGAGGGAGGGAGCAACGGGTCACGTGGGGTCATGCAAAAAGATTTGTCTATATTTTAAGGGCAGGCAGCTATAATGCATTTGAAACAGGAGAGTGACACAGTTGAATTTCTTCATCAAATCACTTCCGTCCCCCCAGCCCCGTCATTTCCCATCTGCACTTATACTTCTTACAACCCAGACCATTTTACGTTATAGCTAGTTGCCTAGGTATCTCTTCTTCCCCACCTGGCTGATGGCCTCTTGAGAGCAGAGACTGGGTCCTAACCATAACTGTAACCCATCAGGCTTCCTACTGTCTTTGGTATCAAGTGCAAACTCCTTTTGTGGCCTGCAAGGCCTGGTACCATGTGTTCCTTGACCACCTCTCCAGGATCACCTTGAGTCACCTTCTCTGCTCTCCAGGGATCCGCCATGCTCCAGCCACACCAGTAGGCACATCACTTTCTAGAGGACTTTTCAAGAAGCTCTGGCTAGGATAGCACAACTGTTTCACATTCTCAGAGCTACCAATGCTTCCCCATCACAGTACCTACTAGGATCTCTATCACTTATATACATTATTGATTTGATATCTGTCCCCCCTCCTAGACTGTCAGTTTCATAAAGGCAAAGAACCTGTCAGCCTTGGTCACCATTATACCCTCAGTACCTGGCACTGTGATGCTTATAGTTGGCATTCCACAAAGAGTTGTTGAATGACAGAATAAATGAGTAAGAATGCATGAGTAGGAATGAATAGATGAATTAATGCATGATCCCAGTGGTCACACAGGCCAACTCAATAGCTGATGTTGGAGACCTCTCTCTCATTGCTCTCCGGTACCTTCAAAGACATAACTGCTTTGCTGGCCTCACTGATTCTCCCCTGGAAGAAATATATGCTAGCGAAAGCTTTATGGAATAAATGGATAGTGGAAATGGGTAGAGGAGGCCAGGAAGGCATTTCTGGCAAACTCTGAGTAGTTATTATCTTATTCCTTTTGCCAAGCAAGGGAAGGAAAGCTGGCAAACACCCATGTTCAGTGAACGAGTCCATGTAAATGCTGATGTACACAGGACTTTGGCTGCTTTCAGAAGCTCCCCAAGTCCAGGGCATTTGAAAATCTTTCACAGGAACTAATAGGGTCAAATAGATTCATCCAGGTCAGTGCTTCTCAAGCTATTTCTGGTAAAGGGCCAGGTTTTGTTTTTATGTTTAATCCATCAGAGATCAATACTTTACAAAATATAGAAATTATTCACTTGGACAAGGCAGCAATGTCAAATTGCTATAAAGTTTCTAAATGCTTATTCCCCATTTCTGTAATCATTTCATCATGAGTAATAAATGTGTTGTAGGCCTATAGCCAGCTGCCACCCACACTCTGAGTAGCACTAATTCAAGTCAGTACTTACGCTCCCACTACCTCATTCCTAGTCACAGCAGACATTGCTAATCAATCGTTGCACCTTTCCCCATCGAGATCATGCTTGGCCTTAAAATCTTTCTCATCTTAGGGCTCAAGACAGTCATCACCATGTAAATAAACAGGGAACCCACAGGAAGTTAAATTTATTTGCCACTCCTACTCTACATGGTCCATAGATGGGCCACTTGTCATATTCATGCCCAGGATAGGGAAATATCTATATTTTTGTGTCCAACCTAATGAAAAGTTCATAGAGAATGGGCACTTCATCAAAGAGAGTCTGTCCTGGACCTATGCAGTCTACTAACAACCTTTCTGCAACTTGAGAAGCCCTTAATTCACACATGCTAAGAGAAGATGTAGCAATCTATACCACATACAGAAACTTCCGGTTTGTTCTCTGATTTAAACTGTATGGATCACATTCGAGAACAAACTCGCTGGCCCTTCATTGCTTTGATTCTTTCTTCCCTCAAATTCTTCATTCCTATGACTCACCTGCTTTTATCTCAGGTTGTCACAGGAGCTCATTCACAGTGGTTGTCTGCACTTCTCTTTGTCCTCTTTGTCAAAACAGTGAGGGTTTTCATTCCTCCCACATTCAACATTTTCCCATGCAAGATTAAAGCTCCTTAGCCCTTCTCTGGTAACAATCTAGCTGTAACCCAACATCCAGCCATTGTCTTTGAGAGGCCACAGAAGAATCCACAGGAGGAAGGAATTAATCTGTTGTCTCTGGGCTGCAGATCTGAAGCTCACTCTGAAGAGAGGCAAGTTTCACTTCAAACCCTTTCTCTCAACCTCACCTGTCAAGTCCCTTTGAAATGTTTCTGCAACTTCTTCATGGTCCTTACAGACCACAGACTCACAGAATATGAGAGCTGGACTGTGTTGTACGGAGCATCTGGCTAATCCGGAACCCTCTGTGGACTGGAGGAGAAACAGTGAGGCTTGTCTGAGGAGTCAGAAGGCTAAGGTCCCTCACTAACTAGTTGGATGACCTCAGAAAAGCAAATTCACCTCTCAGAGACCATTTCCAAGGGAAAGAGATCAGATCCCTAAGAGGGATTGTGACCTACTCACAGGGCTAACTGAGAACTAAATGAAACAATGTGAACTAAAGTATTTTGACAATGAGAGCCCTACATGAATGTGAGGATCTTAACTCTCCTTCTGATACCTCCACAGTGAACGGGAGGCTCGTGCTAGAATAGGAATCCTGGGATAGAAAGAAGGGAAAGGACTACCCAACATACCCTTTGACAAAGACCACTCAGGAGCTGAAATGAATTTAAGGAAAAGAACTGGGGGGAAGGGGTGTTCCATTTGCAATCCAATTAAGAGATGACAGTAGCTTAAACTAGGATGGTGGTCATGAAAGGAAAAAGGGGACAAATTCAATAATATTCATTAGGCAGAATCATCCAGGCTAGGTGATAGATTAGACATGTGAAGGGGGGAGAAGAGGGCATGTTCAGGGTGACATCTGAGGCTTACTTAACTGGATGAGGGTGTGGTTCAATGAGACAGGAAAGAATAGGAGAGACTCAGGTAGGTGGGACACAGGTGAGAGATGGCAGGCTTGCTTTCAAATGCATTGAGTTGGAGGCACCTTTGAGATATCCAAGTGGAAATGTCAAACAGGCCATTGGAACTAAGTGGATATGTGTGGCTCAGCTATAAATGGGCAAGTGTATCCACATAGGTGGAAACTGGAGTCATTGGCTAGGATAAGATCATTTAGAGAGAGAGTACAAGGTAAGAAAAGAAGTGGGCCTCAGACCAAGTCTAGAGGAACCATCACATTTAATGCAGAGCAGGTAGAACCTCTAGGGAAACCAAGGAGAAACCAGAGAGGCAGAAGGAAAAGCAAACTAGCATTTTTAACCAAGGGAAGAACATAATTCAAGAAGGAAGAAATGGCTAGTAGCACCAAGTACTGATAAGGTTTCATTTAAGAAAAAGGCTAAAAATTTCAAATAAACAAGGGAGGCCATCAGCGCCCTTTGCCATACTCCAGGTCCTTTCCAAACAGTCTCTTTCCTGTTCCTTGGCCCCATTTCCATCCAAGATTAAGAATGGACCACAAATCTCCGGGAAAACCAATCTTCCTTGGGGTCCTGAACACCATGGCTATTTCAACACAACAGTTTGGAGCTTCAGTTAAGCCTATAACGTTCAGGCAGCTCTACTCCACCCTGCATACTAATAAGTCCTATCTACTGAGATTGGTTTCCTACAGACCACAGAGGGAAATACGCAGCATTAACACCCACCAAATCTGGGTCCACATCAGACGTCAATAACTGATCACAAGTCCTCACCTAAAAAATGTGTGCCTCTGAAAGTCACTATCTCTACATGTCACGTGGCAGGATGGCTATACAGTACAGAATCCGGAATCCCTGACTTCATTGTTCCCCATTCACCATCGTCCTCTGAGGTAGGTAAGACACAAAGGAGACAGAGATGAGACATATTCCACACCCAGCATCCCTTTGTCCCTGGTTCCATGTCCCTGGCTGACTGGCTGCATGCAGCCCTTGGCCAGACCATTACATCTATTCCCATTATTGATGCGATTTGCAGTGATTTCCTTTAGAAATCAAAGCTGGGGATTCTGGGCTTTCTCTGAAAAGCAGGCCCTACTGCACTAGAAATGGGGAATGACTGGGCTCATGGCAGAGTTCTGTCTGTTTGGCATGTCCTGTCGGACACGAACACCCATTGGGTCCTGCCCAGCATGGACAATGTGCATGCCACTTACCAGCCTGATCTGGGAGGATAATAAGCTGAACAAAGGAGCAGATGATCATGGGGTTTGTTTGTAGTCTGCACAATTTATATGTGTGGCAGTCACCCTAGGGAAATCAAATCCTGGGGAATGCAGAGGTGGGACAGACCAGGGAGAGGGAAGGAGGAGCTTAAAATGCCACTTTAGAGCACAGGAAAGAGGGTCAGACCAATAAGCAGTCAGCTGGCAACAGTAAAAACTTATCTGTTAGCAATATGGAAAAGAATGCAAATATGTGTAAGGGGACATTTTTAATTGTCTGTAAATTGCCCAGCACACAGGCATCAAAGTCTCTTCCTCTTCCCTTTGAGTCTACCTAGTCTACCAAGGGCTAGAAGCCATTTCCCTGTTCTGTAAAATGAATGGGCTAGAGAGGATGATCCCTAAGGCTGTGATTCCACCCACGACAAGGTAAAGAGAGGCAACCAATGGGGTGTGCAGTGGTTGGAGTGAGTGGGGAGATGTGGGCTTGTTAAAACCTTGGGGCAGTCATAATAGAACATTCTGTGTTCTACTGTGATAGGACCAGTGGGCAATCGTTAAAAACACTGTGCTGACGCCGCTCAACAAAAAATGAACTTCCATTAAAATGCATCTCAAGGGATTAAAGAGTATACACACATGGGCACACGCACACACAAATGTATCTCAACATTAAAATAATCTTCAGAGAAAAAAGAGAGTGCTAATCTATTAATTGAAATTGAAAGTATTGATACTAATCTTGCTGAGGACGGCGGCGGGCTCATGAAGTGGCCAATGTGTCAATAAGGCAGCAGGGGGATAGGAAACGGTGAATTGCCTCACCCCTGCTGACCCCTCCCACTCTGTATTTTGGGACTATGGTGTCAGGGAATGTGAACCCCAGAGAAAGGGGGTTTTTACATAGGATTTTGTTGTCATATGTTTTGATTTGCTTTGGGTTTTTTGTCTCCATGATGTTTGATACCAGAGTACAGGGAGAGAGAGCCCAACACACCATCCTCCGGCAGCTTAAGGCAGCAGTGGGAGTGTAGACAGGCACACAGGTCCTTAGGGATCCAGTCTGTAGGGCCTTTCTTAGAAAAGACTGTGGTGTTAGAAGCTCCACCTTTCAGTGAGACCCGGCCTCCTTGAGATGGTCTTGTCTGGGTATAAATCCTACAATTCTAATGACAAGGCAGAAAGTTCCTTATACATCACTCATCACTCCCAGAGCAGTCCTGTTTCCATGGTCTTCTCAAGTGGGCAGTCTCCTGAGCTAGTCCAATAAGGCTCTGGATTCCAGGATAATGGAGGGTTTAATGCGAGTTTCAGGCAGAGACCTGCTTCTCGCAGATACTTGTCCAGTCCCCAGAGCAGCTCCAATGCCTCCTCCCCATCAAAGGCAAAGCGAATGCTGACTGTCATGGTGTGATGTGAAAGTCAAGAGTATCTCTATCTCCACTTGCCAAAACGCTACCCATTGCTCTTCATTTATATTCAGGTATATTCATCTGCTAAAATGAAAGGAGATATGAGTCAGAAAACAAAACTGCCTCTTATGAAAGAGCCCCCAAAGTTAGAAATTATACCAGGGGGCATCCAAGGTGGGGAGCAGCTCCCCCGTCTTACCTTCAGCACTTGGAACCAAAAGGGACTTTTCACATCAGGCCATCCTTTAATGAAGGAGCAGTTTAGGTCCAGAGGGTTTATGTCTCTTAAGCAAGATCACACAGCACACTGGGAACTAGGAATGGGGGCCCTCTGGCTCCTCCGCACATTTCAGAGGATCCTACAGAGTAATTTTTAATCCAAGACCCTCATTCCTTTGTTTTACAAACACAGGAACCTCCCACACAAAAAGTCCCCTTTAACAATTTCTTTTCTGGCACTAGCATCCTTAGCGAATGGAATTATCACCGTAAGTACGCTTGTGTGTCTGAATGGAGACACGGGGACCTTGAGACCCGCGGATCCGACGCGTCCCGCACCAGCACGAACCTTGTCCCACCGCGCGTTTTACCTGCGGGCTTCCGCGGCCTTGTGGCCCGGCCTTGGTCGTTTGCCTTGGCGCTCCTGCCCCCTAGTGACAGCAAACTTTGCTGCAGCCACATTCACCCGACAAACGAAAGGAAGGGAAATCGGGTGAGAAGAAATGGAACAGGCATCCCTCTCTAAAAAAGGCAGACCTGGTTATGCAGATCTTTTTTAACCTCACACACAAAAACACGACAAACTAGACATTAACCTGCAGCCGATTTGAACCTGCGGATAAGTGAGGGCAGAGGACCGAGGATCCTGGATTGAAAACAGTTATGTAGGGGCGCCTGCGTGGCTCAGTGGGTTGAGCCACTGCCTTCGGCTCAGGTCATGATCTCAGGGTCCTGGGATCGAGCCCCGCATCGAGCTCTCTGCTCTGCGGGGAGCCTGCTTCCTCCTCTCTCTCTGCCTGCCTCTCTGCCTACTTGTGATCTCTCTCTCTGTCAAATAAATAAAATAAAATCTTAAAAAAAAAAAAAAAACAGTTATGTAGGGGTGCCTGGGTGGCTCAGTGGGTTAAGGCCTCTGCCTTCGGCTCTGGTCATGATCCCAGGGTCCTGGATTGAGCCCCACATCGGGCTCTCTGCTCTGCAGGGAGCCTGCTTCCTCCTCTCTCTCTCTCTCTCTGCCTGTTATGTAACTAACTCAGGGACTCGTGAGAATCCCAGGGACTCTGAGAATCCCACGGAGACAGGAACAGAAGGCCTAAAATAGCACAAGAGGGGGACACTGGCATATGGTGCACCCACCACCACCAATCGCTGGCATGAATGAATTCAGAGTCCTGCCCCAGCAGAGTCCTGCCCCGCTGAGGAGATGTGCCCTGTCCCGGATCCTGTGTCTCTCAGATTGTCTCACACCCAGGCTGAAGAGTCAGCTCCCTGAGGACAGGCACTGACTCCACTTTGTTGACTACGGAATCTACATCTTTAAAATAGCAATGACTACACAGGAGGCCATCATTTCATACTTTACAATGGAATTAATAAAATCACAAATGTTGGTTGAATGAGTTACATCTATCTCAGTGGAGAAAGGAGAATATTATTTTAGGGCTTCAGGGCTGTGCCACGTAGACTGTGTGATTAGTACCCTTCTTGCCATGTTTCGGGACCCTCCTGGTCTATAAAAGACACAAAGATCTCCTGAAGGCGGAGACCCTTGACTATCACCCCAAATGCTCGCCATTGCCCTTGGGGCAGGTAGCTAGGCAGATGTCTACCAAAATGACACTTTTTGACGATCAGCCTCCACAGGTTCAGCTTTTATCTCTACTGTGGGAGGAAAATCTGCATGAGAACTGAAGGACAAGCAGGTTAAGAGGCTATGAGGATGTCAGGAGAACCAACCTTCAGAGCTGCCTTTCTGTGTGACCTTGGATGGTGATTCCCTGCACTAGCTCTCCATTGTCCCATTTGTAAAATAAAGATCTTGGGGTATGTAACATCAAACTCACTGGTTTTTCAGGTGTCAGAAAATCCAACTTAAACTGCCTTAAGGGGGTAAAAAGGGGATATATTTTGCTCATGAAACTGAAAAGCCATGGATTCAGGGTTGACTCAATCCAGGATATTGAGCAATGTCATCTCAGCCTGGTTTCTCTTCTCCATCCTTCAGCTCAGCTTCCATGTTGCTCCCCTTGGGTGCAGGTTCCCAATATATGGGGGTCTCCAGCAGCTCCAGGCTTTCAGCCCTCTGGCAGAAAAATAGAGGGACTTTATCTCCCCAGTATTAGATGAACATCCCAGGACTGCCCCCACTGTTGCCTTTGGGCCACATGATCAGAGCTGCCGTCAGGTGAAATTCTGGGCTTCAACAGAATCCCACGATTGACACAGAGGCCCACCACCCCAGAAGGTGACTGGGGAAACACTCTCAGAAAGTGGGGGTACAGTTGCTAGACAAGCAAACATAGAAACAGCACAGCAGAGGAAGTGATCTTGAAAGACGTTTCCAGCTTCCAGTGACCTGTCGTGACTCTAAAGAGATGCCAGGGAAGTGGAAGGGAGAGTAAAGCCACAGACATGCTCTAGAGCCAGCCCAACTCCAAATAAGACCCTCACGTCCTCTAAAGGGAGAGAGGGGGTGATGTTAGCAGCCCCTAGAGAGCAAGTCGTGATGTTGACCCTCCAGAAGCCAAGGGGCATAAAATGAATGGCATTTTGATAATGCCACTAGAATGGAACATTTCTATT
This sequence comes from Meles meles, assembly GCF_922984935.1. NCBI lineage: Eukaryota > Metazoa > Chordata > Mammalia > Carnivora > Mustelidae > Meles > Meles meles. Next base: position 132,800,990 of record NC_060068.1, read on the forward strand.
TCCCAAAAAGATGGACATTGTCAGTGAGATTCATAAAAAAAAAAAAAAAATCTTATTAAACTTTCCCTTTCACTGCTTCTTTGTATCTCTGGTTGAAATGGAGCAGGATGCAGGTTGCCATGGTGATGGCTGAATTTTAAATAACAGGGCTCAGGAGCTCCGGCTGCTGGCTGTACCCGCCCCAGGCAGGAAACAGTGGGGGGAAGGAGAGAGGCAAAGTGAGCAAAGGAAGAAATCTGCTGGGCTTATCCCAGGACACTAACTTCTCCAGCCTGTTCTCCTCCCACTGGCAATAAGGCCCCAAAATCGCAGACTCTGCCTTCCTCAAAGAATGAGAGAATGTGGAGTCCAAATGCATAAGGACAGGACGTTCAAAGTCACTTCGTCCAGCCCCTTCCTGATTCACTCTCATGACAAATGGATTTCTCCAACACTTAGACCCCTTCCCGCGAGCAATGAGCCCAGCCTGCCCAAGTTTTAGAAGGGCCGCTGGAAACCTAACCCCAAGAGAAATGTTCAAGACCTAGAGACCCTGAGAGTGAGAGTCGATGGGATTTTTAAGTGAAAGAGGAATTTGAGGGCAAGAGCCTAGTAGCTGTCAATTCAAACAGCCCTGGCCACAAATTCCAGTTCTGCTCTTCTCTCTAGAACCATCTAAGAATAAAATGGAGAAATTCCGGAAGTGAGAGTTCCCCATGATGGGACACACTTAGGCCAGCATAGGTCAGTGAGGAGCTGACTGGCAGTAATGTTTTAAATAGTGCCAGGTGTCAGAGAGGTAGGGTCCTGCTGAGGGAAGCTCAGAAAAGCGGCACACCAAGGCCTCCCCCGAGAAGCCTTCTGAAGTCCAGGCCAGACACAGAGGAAACCAGAGAGTAAGGCTGGAGAGACCAGCCACGAAAACACTTCCACAAAGCGTGGAAATCTGCTCTGCCACCTACTGCCATGGGAACCGGCCCTGACAGGGACAGTCTTGGCTCAGGGGCCTCTCTTTGCTTGCCCCCGCACACCCCAGAAAGAACTAGCACTCTCAGCTGGGCCCATCCCTTGTCTCCCAAACAAAATGGCTATTCTGGATATGTCACAGTCAAGGCCATTCTGTGTATGTCACAGAATGGCTTCTAGAAGTTAAATAATAATAGTAATAATAAGTTTGTGTTTCTCTAACACAAAAACTGTTGTTTTTCTCAAACCTGGAAAATGGCAAGATTATTATTATTCTCCCCAAGAGAATGGGGAAGAGCCAAGGAGATGGGACCCCTGGGCCCATGACCTACAGATCCATGACCTGCATCTCTAAACCTGTGCCCAGGCCTGATATTACAGCAGTTTGGGGGTTACGATTCCCCCATTAGGATTCCCTCGGCAGCTTGGAGTGAGCAAGAGAATGGCAGTAGCTTAAGAAAGAGGATAAAGCCAGATTGAGAGTAAAGGGCAGTGGCCCAGCATTCACACCACCAGGTCACACTCCTGGGCCTTCCTGAGCAGCAGTGAGAACTCAAAGGCCCCCACTCCCGAGGTGGCAGAAGGCAGGCACCCAACACTGGCCTTGGTCTATCATTGGTGCTGCCCAAGACCTACTGGCCTCTCTTTCCAAGGGCAAGCTTGGATCCCAAACCACCACTTCTGCCTGCACAAATTCTGCCCTGCTTGCCCTGCATGTGGGTGCACACACACACACACAGAGAGAGAGAGAGAAAGAGAAAGAGAGACACATGCCTAGAACAGGAGGCAGGCGCAACATGCAGCCTTAGAAATAGCACCCAGAAATCTGTATACACTAGGCTTGTACAGGCATAAAGCAGCTCCTGAGGGATGCCCAGAATCCATCAGCAGAAAGGGACCAGGAGACCAGAGGTTAGGACCGTGGGAAGGATGGGGATGTATTTTCCACTCCGCACCTTTATGGAAAATGTTTCTCACATGCATATATGCCTTTTAAAGAAATAAGTTCTACTCTTCCTTCTAGAACATGCATATTAAATTTGTCTTTGTCCTGGGCACCCTTTGCCTCAGTTGCTGGGGCTGTAACATGGAGCTGAAGTGACCTACTCTACTCTTCTCAGAGACCCTTCGGGAGTTCAATGAGACATGGCAATAACGGCGGTGATAACAGTTAAATATACTGAGTGCTCCTCATGGACTGGGCGCACTGCTAGTCTCTCCAGCCTAAAACAAGCCTCTAACATTTAGTATCAATCTCATTTATAAAAGAGAAGAAAAACAAGGCAGAGAGAGGTAACTTGCTCAAAGGCTCGCAAGTACATATCCAGCCTTCTGACTCCAGAACCAACACTCTCACCCACAGAACACTATCTGTCCATCAGTATTCATTATCCTAGATGCAGTCCCAAGAGGTTTGGGTGAGTGCTCAGATAGCCTCCACCTGTTCTCCCCAGTATTGGAGTCTCTGCCTTTGCTTAAGACAGTTTCATGAGGGGCAAGAATATAGGGATAAGGATATAAGCAAATCCCGAAGTGGGATCCCGGTTCTAGATGCCAGCATCTGCTTCTCGGCAGAGACCAGGTCGGTGGGCGTGCCTCTAATGGCCAGAAGCCCCACCTGAGGCTCCCAGCGGCACGGAGGACTTGTTACTATCCCACCCCCTGTCACCATGGCAACGAGAGACCTAGGCTGCCAGGCCTCCCTGCCTGTTCCTGATTTACAGAGCCTTCCTGACTCACCCTTCCCCTTTCACTCTCCTCTCCTCTCTCCCGTGGACTTCGCAACCCTCTGCAATTCCACCAACGGACGGTCATGCAGCTTCTCCCGGAACCCCACAATGGATGAACCACTCCCTCTCCACCCAGCCCAAACCAGTCTCTACCCACCCACCCTTACCTGCTTGCAAAGTCTCCTTTCTGCTGCCCTGAAATCTGTCTCCCCACTTTGTCTAGCTCTCTGCCTCTTCTTCACTGTTTCTGCTGCTGCCACTCCTTCTTCATCTCCTCTCCCCTAGTAGATTGTCTCCACCTCAAAGCTTCTGCTTCCTCATTCTTGCTTCTGTTTTCTTCTGTTCCTTCTGCCCCCTTTTGGCCTCTAGCACTGCCTCTCTCCATGAACATTTGAGCTTCTGGGCCTGTCACCAGCTGCCAGATTTGCTCTCCCCCACCCCACCACCCCACCCCCACACACACCCACCCCAGTTCAAACTCTCAAAAACAGAGAATCAGATTGGGCAAACTTGTTCTTATTTGGACAGAGCTCCTCAAAGCAGCCTGTAGATCGGCAGCCCTTGGGTCCATATCCAATCTGTTGTGGTTGGTAAAAGGTTGGACCATATGATAGAAGTATGGGCTGTCCCTAGAAGATCATAGGAGTAGCCTGCCATTTACTGGCTGCCAATACATTTCTTTTTGCATGCCAACTGCACTCAAAAAAATATTGGCTGCTTTACAAACTGTGTTGAGACGGACTCAGAGGTTACATCTGAACTCCATGGAATATGAATAATGAGTTTTATTTGCCATGGGCACGCAACAGCAACAAAAAAAAGCCTCAGCCTACATGTCCATCACTTGCCATTTTAGTGTGAGACCATGTGATCTCATAAGACAAAGTAAGTGCAGGCATCACCTTCCTCATTGTGAATTTGCTGCTTCTCTTTATGAGGGCTAAGGTTGCATTTGCTTGTTTAGATGGATGGATCACATCCTGACTTTACACCGAACTTCAGCCACATAAAACCCCTGAGCTTTTTTCATCATACCTGCTAACTAAATTACATTTCTCCTATTCCATAGTACCAAAACAAGAGAGAAACCAAAAAGTTAAATTTTACATTTTTCCTTAATAAAGCTCACCTTGTTTAATTTAGCCTGTCACTCCAGTCTACTGAGATCTTACTATGAATGGTGTCTTTTTCCTGCCTGTTTGATAAATTGCTCGCATTCTGTCTGCAAGCCTCTGTCCATGAAATGGAGGTTAAATGTTTGTGCTATCTTCCTTACAGGACTGGCACAATGGAGAGTTTTGATTATTTGCTCCCAGGAACCTACTTTTCACAGTTTGGGGGACAACTGCTCAAGAATTTCAGAAAATTACTTTAAACTCCCAAGTTCATGTGGGTATTTGACCGTTGTGCCCACTGTGGGGATAACCAAAAATAGTTAAAACTATTTTGTGGAGGAAGCTCCTTTCTTAGAATAATAGCTTTTGCTTATTGAGCAACCATTCTGGGTGATAGATGCTTTCATACATTATTTCTAACCCTTACAACAATTTCAGGAGGTAGGTTTTATTATTCCTCCCTCTTTTTTATTCCATTAGACCACTGAGGCATAAAGTGTTTACTCACTTTCTGAGATCATACAGCTGGTGTGTCCTGTGGCTGCATCCCAGGCCCAGTCTGCCTGACCCCGATCCTATGCCCCTCCTGCTGGGCCATACGGCTTCTCCCTGAGGATGTTTCTCTGAGTGAAGGCAAAACTTGCCATTGATACCCAAAAAATAGATAATCATGTCAAAAAATGGGCAGAAAACATGAACAGACACTTCTCCCAAGAAGACATACAAATGGCTAACAGACACGTGAAAAAATGTTCATCATTGTTAGCCATCAGGGAGATTCAAATCAAAACCACATTGAGGGTTGCCAGGGGGAGGTGGGTAGGGAAAGGGTGGTTGGGTTATGGACATTGGGGAGGGTATGTGCTATGGTGAGTGCTGTGAAGTGTGTAAGCCTGACGATTCACAGACCTGTACCCCTGGGGCTAATAATACATTATATGTGAAAGAAAGAAAGAAAGAAAGAAAGAAAGAAAGAAAGAAAGAAAGAAAGAACGAACATTGAGATACCATCATACACCAGTTAGAGTGACCAAAATTAACAAGACAGGAAACAACGTGTGTTGGAGAGGATGTGGAGAAAGGGGAACCCTCTTACACTGTTGGTGGGAATGCAAGTTGGTGCAGCCACTTGGGAAAACAGTGTGGAGATTCCTTAAGAAATTAAAAATAGAGCTACCTTATGACCCTGCAATTGCACTGCTGGGTATTTACCCCAAAGATAGAGGTGTAGTGAAAAGAAGGGCCATCTGTACCCCAATGTTCATAGCAGCAATGGCCACAGTCTGGCACCAAACTGTGGAAAGAGCCCTTCAACAGACGAATGGATAAAGAAGATATGGTCCATATACACAATGGAGTATTATGCCTCCATCAGAAAGGATGAATACCCAACTTTGTATCAACATGGATGGGACTGGAGGAGATTATGCTGAGTGAAATAAGTCAAGCAGAGAGAGTCAAGTATCATATGGTTTCACTTACTTGTGGCGCATGAGGAATAACATGGAGAACATTAGGAGAAGGAAAGGAAAAGTGAACTGGTGGAAATTAGAAGGGGAGACAAAACATGAGACTCTAGAGTCTGAGAAACAAACTGAGGTTTTTGGAACGAAGGAGGGTGAGGGGATGGGTGAGCCTGGTGGTGGATATTAAGGAGGGTATGTATTACATGGTACATGGGGTGTGGTGCATAAACAGTGAATCTTGGAACACTGAAAAAAAAAATAAAATTATATTAAAAAAAACTTGCTGTTGATGACTGATGGCAGAGATTGGGGGTTCATGAATATAGTTAACTAAGGGTCACACTGTTTAAAAGCACCTATATTAGGTTTTTATAAAAGTATGATATACCCATACTTGCAATATTAAAGGGGAAGGTAGATCTACATGTATTCATACAAAAGACATCTAAGAGGTTAAGTGTGACCATTCTGATCTTATTTTTTTTAATTACATTAATGTGTATAGGTAGGAGGTGAAGAACTAGAGACTTCCAGTTTCTATTCTTAATATCTCCAAATTTATTTAATTTTTACATTTTTATATTATTCTACAAGTCAAAAAATCTAGGGAAACAATGTGTCAAAATCACCAGTTCCTGGGGTGCCTGGGTAGCTCAGCCAGGTGAGCATGCAACTCTTGATTTCAGCTCAGGTCATGTTCTCAGGGTTGTGGGATCAAGACCCGCATTGGGCTCTGCACTCAGCACAGGATCCGCGTGAGGTTCTCTCCTCTGCCTCTCCCCTCACTTGCTGTCTCTCTCTCTCTCCCTCAAATAAATAAATTAAATTAAATATTTTTTTGAAGTCATCAGTTTCTCTTCCCCTTCAACTCCTGAATGTCATGCATCTGCGTTACGCATAAAGGTCGGAGCCTCCTGTATCTGTGGCGGTAATACAAGAAACACACTGTCTCACATACACAGACGTGAGGCAGGAGAGCACCAGGGTTGGTTACCTCAGTGACTGACTGACTTCTGAGGTCCTAAGACGTATTTGCCTCCTCCAACCTCACCATGCCACCTGGCCCCCTATACGTCACTAAATGGCAGCCGCTGCTCTAGGCCTCCCAGGTAGCTGGGATAATACCCAGTGAGAAAAGAGGCTCTCCTCCTCTGTCACTCTTATCTGCATCAACAAGAACCTATTCTAGAAACATCTGCAGCAGACTTCTCGCATCCCGTTAGTCAGAATTGCATTCCTCGCCCCTGCTAATCCAATGGCTGATAAATGCGATGCGGTCATTGAGCTGAGAATGGACAGATGATTTGGTCCCTGGGACTGGAGAGGCCAGCCCTCTTTGAGGCATGTGACTTGTCTGCTCCAAATGATACTAGGGTTCTGTTAACAAGGAAAAAGAGAGGGGACAGCTGTAGGTACCATGGTGTCACACTATTCCCAAAATTAATTATGATACCGTGCTCCCCTTATGAGTGTTCTTACCCAGCAACTCTCTCCCTCCCCTCCCACCCCCAACCCATGTATTCTTAGGAGCACATTGTTTTTGAGCCAGATGTGCTAGGTTTATAAACGATTTGAATATCAAAATGTCCCTTAATGTGCTCCTGATTTTGTTACTGTTACTTATGCTGAAAGGAGTACTCATAAAAACCTTTACTGCAAATCCAAAGCCATGGTCCAGTTAATTTCAGAAACTGAGAATTCTAAAAGCAAGCAAGCAATGATTTTTAGTGGTGGTAATTTATGGCTCAGTTTAGCAGGATATACAGTATTTGACAAGAAGGATTAAGCCGAATGGAATTTAGAGGAGAAATTTAAAACCAGACAGAGCTGTCTTAGATGTTTTAAAAGAAAGTTTCCTACAGGTAGGGTTCAATATGCTCTACCAATACTCTGAAAAGCTGGAAGAGGGTACCACCACCTTCCACGGTCAGCATTTTGTCCATTTGGGAAGTCATCCAGATAAGTCTCGAGCCACATGTTACAAACTTGAGGAATCTCTGATATGAAATCAGTTTTTCTGGTAGAGGAGGTTGCTGACCATGACTGCCAGGGAAAGAGAATGAGGAAGAGTTGTTCCCCCAGCCCTGTCAAAGCTGGACCTTGAAATCAGTTACTTAACTTCATAACTGGCTTTGGCTTGCCCCTTGTGCTAGATGCCTTCATTTGCTCCTCCCAAACTACTCTGCTCTCTTCCCCATCCAGCTTCGTGCCCCCAGAGGCTGACCTGCAGGAGTGCATCAGTGGGGTCCTGGCCCTCTGACTTCCGGTTGGGTCTGGCAATGGCAGGAGAGAAACAGGAAGAAGTAGAGAGCACTTCGTGAGATTGGGATGTTCATTCTCCAGGTGTCCTCCCTTTTGGGTCCCCAAGTGCTGGCTTCATTTGGAGTTCTCCGTGAATAGTCCTATTTCTCCAATCCCAGTAACACACCCCCTCATCTGCCATAGCAGAAGTAATGGAGCCCTGCTATTACTAATCTGAGGTTCTGAGCTATGCCTTGTGGTTTCCCTACACCCTGCCCACGCCTTTGTAAATAGCTTCTTTATGAAACTGTGCTTGAGTTATCCTAATTTGAGGGTGCCATCTGTTTCCTGCTAACACACCTCTCTAATTTGATCTTATATGGGCTGAATGTTTTGCTCAGTGATATTTCTGTGTTCCTGCCTCCTGAATCACTGCTCTGCACAGGAGCATAATCCGCAACCTCTGACGTCACATAGAAATGGGCTCAGATCCCACCCCACCATCAATCGCTAGAAAGCCTCGGGCAGACTCTTTACCTCTTTGAGCCTCAGTCTCCTCACCTGCCATATGGCAATAATAACAATAATAACGGTACGCTCTCCCTGGAAACACTGAGAATCAAATGACACGAGGGAGTGGTGGGGAGCAGGGTGAACTACAGAGCTCATGCCACGTCTGAAAAAGGAGGTTCCAGCTCCCCGGATCCCTGTGATGGCTGCCATGAAGAAAAAGCCAGTCCAGAGTCGCCAGTTCTTCTGATACTTCAAGAAGCCAGAAACCTCAATTCCTATACAAAATCTCTCCTCGACAACAACGTTAGTACCGTAAGGGCAGTAATGACAATTTTATTCATTACTATATCACTGTATAGTGACTAGAGGAGTACCCAGCACATAGAAATGATCAAAAATCTTTGTTGTGTATTTTTCCAATTTCTAAATTATAGCAACTGGTGAGGGGGGAACAAAGCCAGGGGGCGGGGGAGGTGCCGCACGACTGTGAGAAGGCGAACCGCTCCTTAAATTTGGCCTCGCAGGCATGTCACTCACCCTCGCCCTGGCCCTGAACCCAACACTTGTGTGAACTGCTACTTTAGACTTCTGCTCTAAGACTCACCACAACTGACAGGTGTCAATGATAGACAATTTGGGAGGCCCTCTATGCATTCAATAAGGCTGTGTTTTCCTGAAGTGGGGTGAAGCCATCACCGGCAGAATATGCCCTGTTCACACAGCTCACCTGCAACCAGGCATTTAATCATTGTGGCCAGGACCGACAGGGGATGCAGCAACTTTTTTCAGCCTGAACAACTCATGGATCCTTCTCTCCTTCTACCACAGCCTGAGGATACAAACCTGAGCTGTAGATTTGTTACCCAGTTTATAAATGCCAAGGAGACAGCTCTTCAGCAAAAGAATGACTCGGTGGACACACTGCAGACAAATAATGTAGGAAACCACTTCTATTTTTAACGGCACTTTGCAGTGACACTAATATTGATGAAAAATGTTAACATGTGTTAGATGGTGTCATATTCAGTGAGAGATAAAGTTTGGCAGGCTCTGAGCCCCTTCCAGTCTGGGCTAGAGATGTGAGACTAGCAATTCCCAGTTGATGGGTGTTAATCCCTGTATGAAATAGGCTCCTGGGTCATATGAGACAAGCACTTAACCTTGGCAAGTATGTTGTGTTGACTACCGCTTGTTGGTTGACCCAATGGTCCTCACCAAATCCCTCTCTTCTAGTCAACTTCCACTCCCCAGGTTGGAAACGTTTCAGCCTCTTCTGCAATCGGCAGCGGTCACATTACACAATGAACCATGAGTGGAATTCTGTTGGGCGAAGGAAGGAATTCTGGGAAGAAAATGTGCTTTGCTGATAAAAGGTGCAGAAGTGGTTGGTCAGCACCAACTCTTTTACTCTCATCCTACCTTCAAGTGGGATGTGATGTCCAAAGCCTTCAAGCCATTTTAAAACCAAGAAGCATAGGAGAGCAAGACTGAAGTGACAGCAGTCTTGATGTCACTGAACCTCCAACCCAATGCTAACAAATGCCCATGTTCAGACTAGATGAGAAAAAAAACAAATGCCTATTTGCATAAGGCTCTGTGACCTAGATGTCTTGCTCAAAACAAATGAGTGCCTTCTGATACTTTTTTTCCCTAAAGATTTATTTATCTTTGGGGGAGTGTGGGGGAAGAGGCAGAGGGAGAGAATCTTCAAGCAGACTCCCCTCTGAGCATAGAGCAAGGTGGGGTACTACTTCACCATCCATGAGATCATGATCTGAACCAAAAAAAAAGAGTCAGACACTTAAGTGACTGCACCACCCAGGTGCCCTTTCTGATACTTATCTTAACCTCTCTGTTAAGGAGAGGTTAATAATAATAACTGTATAGTTAATGACAACTGTTTCTATAGATACAGTTATAGTATTTACTATAACTGTATAGTAGTATATAGTATAGTAATAGTAATAACTGTATCTACTATGGCGAGATGCAGAGGCATTAATGAGAAACTATTCAAAGTCTTGAAACAGAGCTTGGCCCATATTAAATCCTGAACCCTGGCATCATTATGCATTTGTGAATAAACTACTAGGCTTTTTTGAACACTCCTAATGCTATCACAACCCCTGAATCAATGTAAGCTAAAAGCTAAAAGGAGATAGAGACAGATATGTAGCATAGATAGATAGATAGATAGATAGATAGATAGATAGATAGATGATAGATAGATAGATTAAAGTGAGAGATTTGGAGTCAGGAGGTACAGAGCCTAAATGTCCAGTAATAGAGAAATGATCATATAAACAAAGGCACATTCATTCCATGAACTACATACGCAGCCATTTGAGATGCACTGTAAAGACCAAAGGACATGGGGAAAGGCTTATGATAAAATGTAAAATAAAAAACAGAACACACAGACACACAAGCTACATAGAAGGGATGATCCAAATTGTATTTTTAAAAACAGTGAAAATGAAAAGAAATAACCCAAAATGGTAATCTCTGAGCTTGTTGATAACTTTTTTCTCCTTTATGATTTTCTGCACTTTACAAATTCCCCCCTGGGGTGGGGGTGGGGGAACATAATCATTGTTCGTTACAAATTTTTTATGGTTGTTTTGCATGTTCAGAATTCTTTGTAGTAAACTCATATTATTTGATAAGAAAAATAATCTCATTTTTAAAATGAAGAAACATATTTGTTGCCCAGAGACAAATGGAATCTGACCAGTCTTAGAAGCATCACAGGACCCAGAGCAAAAATATATTATGGTTTCTTAAAAGCTACGAAAATGTAATTTTGACATATTTTAAAGTTTGACTGTGTGCCAAAGGGTGAAACTGGTCCTGCATAAGGGCTCACTCCTGCTTACCAAAGCCAGAGGCAAAGGAGTAAGCCAGAGTGGACCTCGATGTACTCCATGTCTCCGTTTAGTCCCATTGGCGAAATAGAGGCAGGGGATTTTTTTCTTTCCTTTCTTTCAAGTTTATGTGTATTCCTATGAATTTTTTAGGTAAAAAAAAAAAATCTTTTTATTATAGAGATTTTGGATTTGAGGCTCAGCTTCACCAGTTACTAGCCGTATGACATAGGGAGCAGAAAAGTTGCACAACCTTTTGAAAACGTTTTCCCATCTCTCAAATTATGACTATATCTACTTCACTGGGGAAAGCTGTGCTCCACAAAGATGATGCGTGTTCAAGTGTTTCCTAAACTGTAAAGCCCAGTTCAAACTTTGGTAAAAAGAACATAGGCTCTGATTAGACAGCCTTAACATCTTGACTGGGACACTAACCAGTGTGTGAAATTTAAGCAAAGTATATAACCTCCCTGAGCTTCAGCTTCCTCCTCTGGAAAGTAGAGATAATATCTCACCTTTTATATAAGGCGCCTGCAGCCCTGTAAACACCTACTACAGGAAAGTTGTAATTATATTGTCTTTGCTTTCTCAAAAATAATCAAAGTTAGCTCTTCTGCTTCAAAGAGCTGCCCCAGGAGATAGGAGCAAGACAGGAGTTCCTTCAAAAACTGTTCGCCAAACACGTTCGTGCTATGAAAAGCAAAGGGCAACTGGGCAAGATGCCTGGTTCTCTACCTGCCTCCCAGAGCTTTTTTCCAGACTCTCTAAGCACCCAGACATCCAAGCTCTGAGCTACCTTTCTGAAATACTATCAAAAAAAGAGAGCAAGGGAGTCTAGATCTGAAAAAAATATATATGAAAAAGAAGTTGTGAATGTTAATTTTATGTGTCTACTTAACTGAGCCACAGGGTGCCCAGACATTATCCTGCATGTGTCTTTGAGAAGGTTTATAGATGTGATAACACTGGGATTTGTAGACTAAGAAAAGCAGATCTTCTCCCTAATGTGGGTGGGACTCATCCAATTGGTTGAAACCCTGAATAAGGGGCCTAGATGGCTCAGCTGGTTAAGCATCTACCTTCAGCTCGGGTCATGATCCTGGGGTCCTGAGATCAAGTCCTGCATCAGGTTCCTTGCTCAGCAGGGAGTCTGGCTCCTCCCTCTCCCTCTGCACCCTGCTTGTATTCTCTCCCTATCCCAAATAAATAAAAATAAAACCTTAAAAAAAAAAGTCTGAATGAAACAAAAATGCTGACCTCCTGAGTAAGAGGTCATTCCTTCCCCTTGACTCCTTGAACTCGAGCACTGGTTTCTCCCTGCTTTCCGACTCAAACTGAAAACCCAGCTCCTTGGATCTTAAGCCTGCAGCCTTCAGACTAGATCTACACCTTGGTTCTCGTGATTCTTAGACTCCCAGACTCAGACTCCTTGGTCTCCAGCTTGCTGACTCACCTTGTAGATCTTGGAAATTGCCCTTCTCTATAATCAATGGGAGCGGATCCCTTATAAAATCTATCTACCTACCATTTATATAGAGAGATACCACTTTTCCAGAGAACCCTAAACAGGGATCTTCACCTTAACGAACCGAGACTTGACTGCTGGGAGGATGTGGGGAGCCACTGTGTTAGTGCATCACATGTCTCCGCAGCCCGGCAGCACAAATAGGCAGCAACTACTGAGCAGTGTGTCCAGCTTCCCACTGTGTCTCATCAACGTGAGCTGATAAATCATGACCTTCCCCCATTATGTGAGGATGGCCAATCAATACTTCCATTATCATTATTACTCCCAAGGCACCTCTCCAGGAGCATCTGACCTGTTCTCTCCCGAGCACAAAGCAGAAAGGATGATGAATCTGCTTCTGAGATACCATCAATCACAGCAGGAGGGAAAGGAGAAAATGGGAAGAAGAAACATAAGATACATAGGAGAGAGAGAGAGAAGAAAGAAAGAAAGTAAGAAAGAAAGAGAAAGAAACAAAGATAGTTTGAAAAGCCTTTCAAAGCTCAGTTTTCCTAGAATGTCCGGAGCCCTTTGGGGTGATAGTTAAAATGGCAGTACCCTGGAGATGCCAAGTGTGTAAGTCAGGGGAATGACCTAGAAATCTGCCTTAATTAACTGCCTCTTCAGGTGATCTCATGCACTTAAATTTTGTAGCTTAAAAACAGATCTACTCACTCCTGGAAAGATCACTGGTAAGGATCTTGAGGTTTTTCAGTCCTGCTGTTCATCTCTCAGAGGTAAGTTTTGCAGAATACCTGTATACACACTTGCAGGAAGAGGACGGCATCTTCCATGTCAACATCAGCTGTGTTCCAGTGGAGCGGAGTGGGGATGTCCCTCGACTGACACCCATGATTCGAGAACCTCAGTGTGCATCAGTCAGCCAAGGGGCTTGTTAAAACAGAAAGTGCTGCGCGCCCCCTCCCAGAGTTTCTTCTTCAGAGGGTCTTGGGTGGAGCTTAAGAATTTACATTTCTAACAAGTTTTCAGATGATACTAATGTTGCTTGTCTAGGAAACACACTTTGAAAACCACTGGTTTACACTGTGGATGGATTCTTGGAAAGCAGCACCTACATTGAGGGTTCCTTTTTTTTTTTCCCTTATTTCGGGAGAAAAGCATAAATTACACAGAGAAAAAAACCACCAGTTACCTTTCCACCCACAATCCACTGAACTCACACATCTGCACACGTGCATGTGCGCGCGCACACACACACACACACACACAGTTCCTCTTGAAAAAAAAATCACATTATATATGGGACTATGCTTACCTTCTTCACTGAACACAGCAGCAACCTCTCTCCACTCTTCCAGGGCACACCTCTGCAACACAGCTTCCAACAGATGCACAGCGCTAGGGCTGTCTAGATTCATCATAATTGTGCGTGAAATTTCCTTCAATAAGTTTATTGGGGTTTTTTTTTTTCATTTTATTTTTCAGTGTTCCAAAATTAATTGTTTATGCACCACACCTAGTACTCCATGCAATACATGCCCTCCTTAATACCCATCATCAGGCTCACCCAACCCCACACCCCCTCCCCTCCAAAACCCTCAGTTTGTTTCTCAGAGTCCACAGTCTCTCATAGTTTGTCTCCCCCTCCAATTTCCCCCAACTCACTTCTCCTCTCCATCTCCCAATGTCCTCCATGTTATTCCTTATGCTCCACAAGTAAGTGAAACCGTATGATAATTGATTATCTCTGCTTGACTTATTTCACTCAGCATAATCTCCTCCAGTCCCGTCCATGTGGATACAAAGTTGGGTATTCATCCTTTCTGATGGAGGCATAATACTCCATTGTGTATATGGACCATATCTTCTTTATCCATTCGTTTGGTGAAGGGCATCTTGGTTCTTTCCACAGTTTGGTGACCGTGGCCATTGCTGCTATAAACACTGGGGTACAGATGGCCCTTCTTTTCACTACATCTGTATCTTTGGGGTAAATGCCCAGTAGTGCAATTGCTGGGTCATAGGGAAGCTCTATTCTTAATTTCTTCAGGAATCTCCACACTGTTTTGCAAAGTGGCTGCACCAACTTGCATTCATACCAACAGTGTAAGAGGGTTCCCCTTTCTCCACATCTTCTCCAACACATGTTGTTTACCAATTACTTTATTGTTTTAATTAAATATGCTCAGTATAAGAATCGAGTAGAGAAAAATACAAAGAATAGAAAACCCATCTCCATTCCCACCATCCCAGAGAGGATCCCTGTTAATAAACTCATGCATAGTATTCAAGGCACATGTTCCTAGACACATTTATAATTTTTCATAAATTGAATATCATCTAAGTTATTTTGTGACCTGCTTTTTCTACTTACACAAAATATGTTATCATAAAGCAAATACAACCTCAAAATTCCTCAGGCTATGTATTACTTAATGGAATCTTAATACAAATTAGGAAATCAAAGAGTCTTACATATAGTGAACATTTACCCAGTATTCACAGACCTTCCGTGCTATCATTTCTCAGTGCCTGCATGTGCACACACATGTGTGTGTGTTCCATATTTCTTTTCTCAAGTTTGCTTTAAGAAGAGTTCATCTCTAGTAAGGATGAGACTTTTGTAGTGCATCAGAGTTCTGGGTCTAAGTCAGTGCTCACAGTAGAGATGGCCTGAAACCCAGAGCATGTGGAGCTTCTGGTGTTAATTCTGGATTTTGTCCAGCAGTCTAGGTCTAAGGACACTGATCTCTGGTCACAGTTGAGCTCCACCAGTGTTCTGGTCCAAGAATGAGTCACTGACTAAGGGTCTAGTAAGCAGAGGGCAGAAGTGGGCAGGGTGAGGGGCGGGGGAGGTTACTGATACCATCGGTAGACCCCAGAGAGCACGCACAGGCTCCACACCCATGCCAGGGGGCTTTCATAAGAACCAAGCACCCCTTTGCATCCATAGAATGTAGTTACACATTTTTATACAATATCCTTTTGCTAATTTGTGCCTATTTTCCAAACGAGGCTTGGTGTGAATACCAGAAGTGCCCTGAGCACAAAGCCCAACGTGTGGGAGGCACTCAGTGTGACTGAGATGCCAGTACGAGAGTGTGCATGCTTTGTGCCTGCCTCTCCTCTCTGGGCCAGACCATAGTTTCATTCTGCAAGCTATAAAGAGATGGACATTTCAGCCCACCAACAGACAGAGATGAATCAAAGATGAGTTTCCAAGAGATGAAACACACTCCTTTTTCCCCATCAGCTCTAAAACCTAATGAACGTCCAGATATTATATAGTCCCAGCTCTCTGCCGAAAGGTAGAAATTGTCATCATCATCATAGCAAACCTGAGCCTCAGAATAGACCTAACTAACTTGGCGACAGAGGAAGACCACAGAAGGGCTTGACCCACAAAATATAGCTAACCACACCAGCAAGTGGAGGGAGCCTTCAAAAGCTCTGTATCCCCTTTTCCCTGGGAGAGACTAGGGCTCCTGGTAAAATCTGATTGCTACCTCTTTTTGCCTGGCTTGGGATATAAAGACACAATATAACCCTAACATATTTACAGAAGGTAAAGAAGTAGAGATTCAAATAAAGGGACATGGGGACTGTAAGAGGGATGTACCCATGATTCTCATCTTTAAAAGATACTATTTCTCTCCACAGTCCATGCTAAAGAATGACTGTCACATTCTGTTAATTCTGTTTGATCCTGGGAAGAGGGAAAAATACCACCACATGGCAGTGCTAGGTGTCGCAAGTTTCACTGGTGATTTTCCCCAAGAGTCTCCTGTAACAGCATGTAAAGCACTTAGTACAGCACCTGGATCGCCATAAGTCATCAAGACATGTAAACTAGTAGTGGCAGTAGCCATAGCAAGAACGACTTGCTGAGAGCATTCATTTAGCTACCTGGAACTCTGCTCAGCATAGAACTCGAGTTTTCTCACGATTCAATGAGTGTTTTTCCCATGAGCCCCCTCCCTATTCTTTCAGAGTCTGAGATTTTGCCGTTCTGTCTTCGGTCCCCAAATTCTTCGGCCACCCTTGGGTCAGCCGTCTGCAGGATCCCTGATCCACGATGACAGAGATATCCCAGCTGAAGAACTGAACTTCACAGGTCTGACACTGACACAACCCATGGAATTCAGTTCTCAAAGCTGAGGATACACACCGGCCTTCTGGAGTCTGCACGAAGTCCCACTCCTTGCAGTCCTGACCAGCTCCAGCCCTATAAGATATGAGAGAGAAAAAGCAGTTGAACCCAGGTCAAGTCATGGCACTCATAAGTTCTAAGCATTGGGACGGATGGGTGTGTTAGACACGTGCATCATTAAACAGCATTAAACGCTATGTAGCTGTTCTTTCCTGCCTCCTGTCCCTAACACACATCGTCGCCTTTGCCTGGAAAATTCTTCCCTCTCTTTAACACCAACTCACCCTTAGGTTCTCACCATCAATGTCACTTCCTCAGAGAGGCCATTTGTGGCAGAGACTGCCAACTGTTCACCCAACCTCTGTTTTCCCCTCCTCTCACAGTAACAGAACCCCAGAATTTAGTCTGGGCACGTGAACACCCAGTACCTCCCAGTCTTGTGTGACTGAGTTCTGGCTCTGAGCAGTAGTGGTGAGCCCTCCTGTGCCCTTTTACTCCTTCCTCCCTGCTTAGACTGTAGACATGGTGGAGAGCCCCTCCAAGGGAGAAAAAGAGCAGCACATTAGAAGATCCTTAAAAATTGTAGGGTTTCCATGTGAGCCCTAGGCTGCTTACACCTGTGCTACGGCATCAGCGAGAATTAAACATTTGCCTCATGTAAGCCAGTGCTATTGGGGGATCTCTGCTGGAGCACCTGAATGTTACAGTGTTTCTAATACCTCTTTGCTAACCCCCATTAGCCTCCTGCTATTCTCTTTCATAATATCCAATTCGTTCCCTTCATAGCACTTACCATAATTTGTAACTATAAATCTCTCTGTATAATTGTTTGATTAATATTTATCTTCCCAGCAAGATTGTTTTCCACAAGGGCAGAGACCATGCTAGGGTTTTTAACATATATATAATAGCTTTATCGAGATATAATTCACATGCCATACTATTCACTTATTTAAAGTGTGCAGTACATTGGTTTTTAGGATATTCACAGAGTGTGCAATCATCAACATAGTTGTTAGAACACTTTCATCAGCCCCCAAATAAACCCACTATCCATTAGCAGCCACTCCCCATTTTCTCCAGCCCTAGGCAATCACTAATCTATTTTCTGTCTCTAAAGATTTACGTATTCTGTGCATTTTAAATAAATGAAATCATACAATGTGTGACTTTTTGTGGCTGACTTCTTTACTTAGCATGATGTTTTCAAAGTTCATCTGTGTTTGAGCCTGCAAGAGTACTTCATTTCCTTTCTATGAATGGATAATGTTCCATTGAATGGATAGGCCACATTTTGTATACCTAACATCAACTGATGGGCATTTGGGTTGTTCCCATTTTTTTGCCTATTATGCATAAAGCTTCTGTGGACACATGTGTTTTCATGTCTCTTGGGTAAATACCTAGGAGTAGAATTGCTGGGTCATATGGTAACTCTCTGGTTGACCTTTTGAGGAACTGCCAGACTGTTTTCCAAAGCGGCCGTACTATTTACGACTCTGCCAACAGTGTAGGAGGTTTCAGTTTCTCCACATCCTTACCAATATTTGTTATTCTCTTTCTTTTGATCATAGCCATGTTACTGGGTGTGAAGTGGTAGCTCACTGTGGTTTTGATTTGCATTTCCCTGATGGCTAATGATGTTGGGTATCTTTTCATGTGCTTATTGGCCATTTGTATGTCTTCTCTGAAAAAAAATTTGTTTTCAGATTCTTTGCCAATTTCTTAAGTGGGTCATCTTTTTTATGGAGTTATAACAATTCCTTCTGTATTCTGGATAAGAGTCCCAAAAATGAGATTTGGAAACATTTTTTTCCCACTCTGTGGGTTGTCTTTTAACTTTCTCGATGGGGGTGTGTTTGTGTGTGTGTGTGCATTTTCCATAATATTATTTCTTGCTTTAGTATAATGTCTGGATCATGGTAGATTCTCCAGAGTTAAGGAAGGAAGGAAAGAAGGAAATTAGTTTTAGAGATCATGTGGCTTAATTTCCTTATTTTATAGGTTGGGAAACTGAAAGTCTAAAGACATTAAGATGTTAGCATGAGGAGATAATAGAAACAAGGAGCTAAAAGTTGGAACTGAGTTTAGTCCCAGCTTTTCTCCTATCACTGTAACAAGTAGGCAAGTCACATAACTTCTCTGCACATCAGAGACCTCACCTTTACAATCAGGTGCTGGAAGGAGCAAAATGAACAATGCATGAGAAAGCATTGTTTGACCATGAACTATTACTGAGGCCCAAGATCAAAGAGCTTAATCAATCAAGTCAGAAAAAGGTGGTGACTTGCCCAGTTTTGGTCCAGGGTGCAGGCTGGGGCATCATAATTCATTTTTCAGATTGTTGCTGATTTCCAACATCAATTAGGCTACTTTCCGGTTCAGTGCGGGGAAGGAGGCACCAGGTTATTCCCAAATCACACAAATTTTGAGTCTTCCTACCCACTGGGAATCCTAAACAAGAAGTGATTCTTCCACTAAGTAGAGTCCTGAGCACAGATTACATCTTACTCACTACTGAATTCTTAGTGCCTAACACTGTGCCTGGCATATGGTAGATGCACAAAACTATAGTTTAATTAGTGAATGAATGAATGGATGGATGGATGGATGGATGGATGGATGGATGGATGAAAAAAATAAATGAATGTCAACTGTAATATGAACCTGAATCTCAAAATCTTTATGAAGCAGATGAGAATGAATTTTCCAGGGTGAAGAATTCTGAGGTGGCATCTGGGCATATCTAGAGGTAGTAATACAAAATAATTGGAGAACAGGGTTTTGAGTTGGCCTCCAGAGTTGTATTCCCAGCTCTGCCACTGGCCAGCTGTGTGATCCCAGACAAGTTACTGACCTCTCTGAGACTCACTTTTCTCATCTGTACTATCAGGATAACAATAGATCTAGGTCACTGAATTGTTGGGATTAAGCCAGGTAATGTTTCTAGAACACAGCGCCTGGAATGCTGTAAACATTCAATAAATGGTAGTTTTATATCAGAATCAGGAATGAATGATGTGATGGATTAACAAAGTCTGTCACAAATACAGAGAAGGAAAGAGGCAGCCACGTATTCTCACCTCTGCTTCTACTTACATCTGTCTAGATCAGTTGCTGTGCTGCTGATATATGTATGTGTGCCTTCCACTCCTGTTCCACGCCAGGCTTCATGCTTCATTCATCCGTGGCCCTAAGCCAAAGCTCCAAGCATTTTTTATTCTGGTTGGATCCACACAATTTGGTGATTACTATATACAGGTCTTGTACTACTCACGCTGTAGCATCAATTCCACTTGCTCAGAATGATCCACTGGGCACTTGCTTCCCTGGATGGACTGCAATGGCTTCTCCATCATCCTCAACTAAATGTAGCCTTTTACACTTAGAATACAATGCAGAGAGCAATGTGCGCACCTGCACTGGAGGGACTCCACTGCTTCAGCTCTTGGGTCTTTCTTCCCCCTTTTATGTAAAGGAAAACCAAGACAAGGAAGGGGGAAAAAATGATACCCTCACCCTAACGTGCTCCAACATGGATGACACTAAGACAGGAGAGCCAGCAACACAAAAATCTAATGCCGTGCAACATAATAACTGCCAATTGACAACTGCTTGCCGGGCCCACACAAGGCACTTCACGTGCAAATCTCACTTAACTCTCACAAGCCATAGGAAGTAGACACTGTTGCCATCTCTACTTGACAAGAAAAAAAAAATTAAGGAGGAAGAAGAGGAAGAAAAGGGGAAGTAGGGCTATAAGGTAAGTGGTTAAAACACTCGCCCTAGGGCACACTTTTTTTTTTTAAGATTTTATTCATTTTATTATTTGAGAGAGAGTTGGGAGGTGGAGGGAGGTGGGGGCTTAGGGCAGAGGGAAAGGGAGAGAATCTCAAACAGGCTCTGTGCTGAGCATAGAGCACGACAGGGGGATCAAATCTCCTGACCCTGAAATCATGATGTGAGCCAAAACCAAGAGTCAGATTCTTAACTGACTGGGCCACCCAGGCACCCCACAACTAACACTTTCAACCATTCTGCCCCAATGCCTGCCTCTTGGAGAAATTTAAAAAAATTAAAATTAAAATTTTAACAAAGTTTCTTCCATAAAAGAAAATAAGGTGGCAAGGAGGTATAGAAATGAAAAATAAGGAAACATAGGAGGGGCCAGCAGCGGGTGGAAGGGAGACCTCATTCTAAGACTGCCCCTAGGAAGACACCTCCTCCCATAGTCCACCCTGGCTCAGTAAATGGAACTCAGGGACTCAGACTAAAACTGTGACATATCTGACCCATTTCTCTCACACACCCCATTCAACCTTCCGCAAATCCTAAGAGCTCTTCATAGCACACAGGACCTTAAGCCCTCACCTGTACCCAAGACCCTATCACCTGCCACCTAAACCCCAGCAACCACCTCCTTGCTGCCCCATTCCATTCCTGCCTCTACGGTCCACCCCCAAATGGCAGCCAGAGGACCAGAGGAATCTTATCAGCCAGTAAATCAGATCATGCCACTTCCCCGAATAAAGCTCTCCAAAGGCTTCCTTCCCACTCAGAGCTTGGCCTGTGGGCCTGTGAGATCTGGCCCCCATCTTCAGGCTCATTTCCTACCAACCTTCCCCGACTCATCCACTCATCCACTCACTCCCAAGTGGCTTCCTTACTGTTTTGATTACCACCCAACCCCCAGGCTATTGCCTTTTCCTGGAATACTCTTCCTCCAAACATTTTCTCTGTTCACCTCTCCCTTCTTTCAGACCAAGCGTCACCTCATCAGGATCACCTGACTCCCAAGCTAAAATAACCACAGACAGGCCCACCCTCATTCCCATGGGCTCCATCCCCTTGCCCTCTTTTTCTTCTTCATAACGTTTCTTATTCTGGGATAGTTCTGGTTACTTATTTGTTACCTATCTGCTTCAGAGAATGAAAACTCCATGGGTGTGCGCACTTTGACCAGACTCATGCCTGGTACAGAGTCAGTTCTCACCCTGAGAACTCATTTTCATTATCTCCCCCTGAAAGAGCCTTTTTAGATATATTTTCCTAATCACCCCCACTATGAAATTTTAATATCACGGAGAGACTGTATACTGTTTATGTATTATACATATGTCTATGCTTCATACATTAAAAACAGTAAGATTTTTTTCACCACAACCCCCGCCGCCTCCCAAAGAGCCAATTTCCATGCTCTGGGGTCCTATTTCCCCATTGGGAATGCATGGAATAGGTGCTTGATGAGTATTTGTTGAATGGCTAAAGTGGATGAGGCGGAGAGCAAGCTGAAGACACACATCATACAAGCTACTAAGTTCAGCTGGGGAAATTCTAAGTGCCCTCCCCGCCCCAACCCTCCCAACTGTAGTACAAGTATATACTGTCAAGCCATGTCTGGTGACCACCCAGTACTTTTCTAATTCGGGTTTTCAGCTTTTTTTCTTAACCCTAATCTTGTTTGCATCCCAGCTCTTACTGCTGTTTTGGATGCCTCGATTCACCCTTCTTCCACCTTTCCCTTATCCTCAAGCATGTTTTAAAACCCAGATAATTCAATCATGCACAATGCATCCTTCATCCCACAAACCATCATTGAGTGTCTATGTGAGCCAGACTCTGGAGATAAGAAGATCGTTATGATCCAACCCCTGCCCTGTAGGAGCTTATAGGTATATGGGGATAGACAAACAGGACATGTAGTACAACATGCCAAGTGCCCTAGTAGGAGAGACCATTTGCTTTGAAAGGACAACTGCATCAGTCCAAGGGAATCTCTCCTTCCCCAACATTCATTCATTCATTCATTCGTTCATTCATTCATTGTCATTGATTTATGGAGCACCAGCTCCATGTAAGCTAAGCCCTGGGACAAATGCTAGAGATACAGCAGGGAGCAAGAGGAGCATGGCCCTTGCCTTTGACCTCATGGAGATCACCAAATAACAAGAGAGATGAAGCTCTCAAGAACAATCATACAAAACAAGTGAGCTCAAATGTAAGCAGTGCCACCAGTTGAAAAGCACAAGATCCTATGAAGCACCTGGTGGATAGGAAGAAGTAAAATTAAGAAGAAATCTGGGGACACCAGGCTGGCTTAGTCAGTAGAGCATGCAACTCTTGGTCCTGGGGTTGTGAGTTTGAGCCCCATGTTGGGTTTAGAGACTACTTAAAAAACTTAAAAAAAAAATCTTAAATAAAGAAGAAGAAGAAATTCTGAAGGACAAACGGGCTGTGGTCTGGTGAGGAGCACGTAAAAGAGTGTTCGGGCAGAGGGAAGAGAATATTCAAACACTCTGAGATAGGATGTGACTGGGCACAAGTGGGGACAGGCATGGGCCCCTCTGCTGGGGCCAATAACAAGATTAGGGATGACATGAAAGTAAAGGTGGCCCAGGCAGCCTTTCCCATCAGCCTTGCTCAGGAATTTGGAGGTGACCCTAACAGAAGACAGAAGAAGCAGGGAAGCAATCGGCTCCCCATCGCACTTTTTAAACATTCTGGGCTGGTATGGCAGAAGTTGGGAAGAGGGCAAGAAATAGTCCTGCCTATCCATCACGCAATTTAACACTGGAGCCTGCAAGGTCTTGAAGCCATCAGAGCAAGTCTTGTGAGACTATGACATTCTCAGAGGCAGCATGAAATTTTCAATCTCTTTAGCCCCACCCCATGACAGCAGTGCACTGCACATGGCTGATAGTAGAAAACATTTCTAATAAACTCTAGGCTTTTCTTATAATTAGCGACTCCTTCCTTCTCTCTGCCCACGGAAAGATCGTCTCTTGTCCCCACACATTTTCGCTCTGAAGACCACCATAACTTCCAGACAACCTCCCCACAAGTACCCTGAACAGTGACTACACGGCCTGAACAGGGGATATCAGAAGCTCTGCCTGGACCAAGTCACCCAGACCGTCCAGTCTCAGGTTCCTCAGTCCACATTCCCAGCAAGGCAGTAGTTCCCTCCTGGGCTGCTCACGAGCCAGATCAAAATGAACTTAAACTGTACAGCCAGAATCATTTCTCAGCCACAATGCAGAAGAGGACAGAGAAACTCGGAAAAGTAATTGCCTCCTATTTACCAGAATGTACTCCGCACTGTGAGCCATTTTGTCAACTTCATGAGATTTGCAGTCAGAAAACAGAAACCAAAAACAATACAAAGGATTTTTAACCATTGACCCTCTACACTTATCAACACTACTGTTCCCTCCATTATGAGCATTTCCCCAGTGTAGAGCTCAGGGAAACTGAAGCTGTAGTCAATCAATAAAAAGTTAAATTCTTTTCTGAGAGAGAGCTCCACTGTGTAACTCCGTTGGGCAAATGTATAATTTATTCTATGAAAAGAAATCTCTCACCTGACTTGGTCTTGGTGCATTATGATAGTAGAGTTATTCATTTCTATTTCCAAGAATTCATCCCCTTCTCTCTTACATCTTTTCCCCACCGTTCGAGGGGAAAATAAAAGCTAACCCAAAAGTAGTTACAAGTATAATCTTGTCAAACAAAATTCCTACTGTGGCATTCAGCTCTTGCTATATAGGGTTAGAAAAAAGGAATGCATTTTCAGTATGTGAGGCTTTTAGGAGAGCTACTAATCTATTATAACTTTACAAATATAAAATCCTTTCAAAGCTAAATTAATCCTTGTCTTCCAATTCACTCCCAAAAGGTGTAAAGGAGATGCATCCAAATTGCTTTATATGCTCACTATAAAAAAAAAAAGGTTCCTTACATAGCACTTTATTTTTAAAAAGCTTTTAAATAGTCTGCATAAATATCTCATTTAGATCTCTGTTCATAGGCTTAGGAGGAAAGCTGGAACACACATGGCAATACTAAAGAAACAGGGTCAACAAGTCTTTGCCAGTAAGAAACTATGGGGTTATATTCTAGCACTGAACTTCCCTAGTCCTCTGTGTAAAACAAAATCCACTGATGACCATGAGGCAAGTTCTTGCAATGAGAAGAGAGACTTACCAGAACACAACTCAGCAAACAAGTGATCACAGCTGTGTATCAGGCGCCCAGCCCCTCTAGGCTCTGGGGCCCAGCCATCCAGGAAGCACATGACACCTAGCCCAATACAAAATACACTTCAAGTCTACAGAAACTGTCTGAGGGCTGGATTCATCACCATCAAAAGTGTACAATTCTTTTCTCTCTGGTCTTCCAGTCTATCCACTTCAAATTTGGTAATTTTTTCCTATTTTGGTGGAAAAGAATTCAAAGCTCCATGCCCCTGTGTCCATGACCTTGATTATCTGTCCCCTGTGTACAGGCTCTGCCCATGTCTAGGGTCCATGCCTTTGTGGTTACCAAGGTACCATGTCTGAAGACTTCCCTGACTCCCTCCCACTTCCTCAGCTTTCAAGGTTCACTTGTCAAAACCCTCCAATTTCTAGGGCGTATTTCCCTGTAGAGGCACAGAAAGTCACATTTGCCCTGGATGTACCCCTCACCCCTTTCACAGTGCCCAGCTCATGAAGGACACTCAAATAAATAGTCATCATAACAATTATCATAATAGCTCAGATGTAGGAAGTGCTTATGGGCCAGCCACAGAGCTGAATGGATTGTCTTTTTTTTTTTTTTTAAGATTTTATTTATTTGCTTGACAGCAAGAGAGGGAACACACCAGGGGGACTGGGAGAGGGAGAAGCAGGCCTCCCACGGAGCAGGGAGCCAGATGCGGGGCTTGATCCCAAGACCCTAGGATCATGACCTGAGCTGAAGGCAGACGCTTAATGACTGAGCTACCCAGGTGCCCCGAATTGTCTCATTTAAAATTCCCAACAAAGCTACGAGGTAGGCACTACGATCAAAATCACTTCATAGGGGCACCTGGGTGGCTCAGTGGGTTAAAGCCTCTGCCTTCGGCTCAGGTCCTGGTCTTAGGGTCCTGGGATCGAGCCCCATATCGGGCTCTCTGCTCAGCAGGGAGCCTGCTTCCCCCTCTCTCTCTCTCTGCCTCTCTGCCAACTTGTGATTTCTGTCTATAAATAAATAAAATCTTTAAAAAAAAAAAATCACTTCATAGAGGAGAAAAGGTTATGTGACTTGCCCAAGGCTGCGCAGTCAGAGAGTTAAAAGAACTGGAATTTTCAGCCTAATCATTTCAATTTCAGGACCTAGGCTCCCAGTCAGCCAGCTGCCCTGGCGAAGTGAATTAACCAAGCCTCACCAAGGGCATCAAACTAATAAGCCTTGCCTGGCCTACTGTCCCCGCAGCCCAGGCCGGAACATTCCTCTCTCTCCTCTTCAAACCAAATCCTGGTTTCACTAGAGGAAGTGAGTCCTTTGGACAAAGGTAGAGACAGCCCCCCACCCCCATCAGCCAGATCTTCTTAAACACTAAAAATAATCATCCCCACAAGACGGGTTCTCCGGCAAGCTTAATAGCGAACAGTATGGTGTCACAAAAGCTGCAGCTATGACAAAAAGAAGGGGGTGGGCGACTAAGTGACACGAATGGCTAGAAGCCACATCTTGCATCCATCTCCCTCTGCCTTGCAAGATGAGGGTGCATTTCGACAGAAAATGAACACAGCTTTCCCGAAGCCATCAAGTGAATGAATCAGGTAAATCCTCAGTCTTCTCTTGAGCCTGGATTTCTCTCTTCCCACTGTCATTACCACCTTGCTTAGAAAATCATTTCTGGGCTTTTCTGCTGCTCACAGAGCTGGATTGTCACTTAAAAGCCTGTTAACTAACTGGAATTGCTCTTCTGTAGCTGCAAATAAAATTCGCACGCAGCTCAGATGAGTTTATCATGGGAGCTGATTAATTAGCAGTTATGGAGCTCTGAAAATAGAGTTCCATTTCATTAACGAAGATGTGATTTTTTTTGGCAAATATCGTTGATTTCAACACAGTTGCTCCACGGGTGGGGAAGATATGGAGGGGGTAGAAAAATGGGAAGTCTGTGTGGTTATCAGGAGTGAGATCAAATATAAAGGACTTTTTAAAATAATAGTAATAGCTAACATTGAGTCAGGGGCTGTCCTACCAGGGTCTGTTCTGAGTGCTTCGCGTGTATTTGTTCCATTGGTCCTCAGGACCATCCTAGGAGACAGGATCCATTATGATTTACATCTGCAGTTTATATGGAAGGACATGGAGGTGCATGGCTACTAAAAAGGGTTTAGTAGGGCCAGGGTTAACCTTCAGTCAGCTTGACTTCAAAGTGGTGCTTCTCAGCTGGAGAGGGGCAGTGGTGACACCTAGGCATACTTACAATGTCGGCAAAAAATTCTGATTGTCTTGAGTAGTCAAAGGTGCTAATGGCAACTGGTGGGTAGAGGCCAGGGATGTTGCTCAACATCCTGTAACACACAGGATAGTCCCACAGCCAAGAACTTACCAGTCCCCGGGCACCTGGGTGGCTCAGTCAGTTAAGCATCTGCCTTTGGCTTAGGTCATGATCCCAGGGTCCTGGGATCAGGTCCCACGTTGGGCTCCTTGCTCAGAGGGGAGTCTGCTTCTCCCTCTGCTTCCTGCTCCCCCTGCTTGTGCTCTCTCCATCAAATATTCTTTAAAAAAAAAAAATTACCAGTCCCCAAAAGTCAATAGTACTGAGGAGAAACCCTACTTCAGAGCCTCAACCTTACCATTGTGTCCAAGGCTTGTGCTCAGAGAATAGGGCATTCTGTATAAGGGGCAGGTCAATAATGATGACCTCTTTCCTATGTGCTAGCGGGATGCATCTACTCCTTCCTGGCCCAGTCCCCTCAGCAGCAACATCCATAAACAGGGTTACCAATGTCCCCCTTGCCTAAAGTCTGGATGTGACCCCTTAAAAGCCTTGTGAGATCCCAGATTCCCTACCAAAATCTATGAACTCTCTAGAAATAATATTAATTGAACATGTGATATTGGGACAGAAATAGCAAACACCTCAATAGAATAGAAGTGAGATTCTAGAACCACATCTGTGTATATGTGGGAATTTAGGACCAGGCAAAAATATCCTTTCAAATCAAAAAGCAGCTGAGAGGGATATATAGGAACTCTCTGTACTATCTATGCAACTTCTCTATAATTCTAAAACTATCCCAAAGCTAAAAAGTTATTAAAAAAAAAAGAGGGGAAAAACTGACATCCATAAAGGAAAAAATTAACATCAGATCTGTCTCACACCATATCAAAAATACACTTCAGATGGATAAAAGAGCCAACTATAAATAAATAATGCGATAACAACTAAAACTATAAAGTTTTGTAAGTGTCAGAATAAATTCTTACAGCCCTCACTTGAAAAAGGCTTTCCTAAACAAGGCACAGAAACCAGTAAGAAACAGACTGGCAAGTTTGAGACCACCTAGGTGGTGATACCACTGTGCGTTGAAGGAGGGAGGAGTACCAGCTCAGTAAAGAAGTCATCTAAATGGTTTTTACAGCTTTCCTCTGAGAGAAATTTCTTAGCCAACACTTTGAGTCTCCAGTTACAGAAGTCAAAGGGAAAAGCCCTTAGGCGGATACCCACTGGCATTCCTCTCTAATTAGCTTTAGACTTAGGAGGGAATTTCTTCCTTCTCTCTGCTCCTGGTATCACGGGGTTGAAGGAAGTCCCTGGCAAGTAGATGGAATGTTACTGGTGCATGGGCACAACCCCACGGCTGAAATCTTGGCTTTGGTACAGCAAGGGGCACTTTTCTTATTATTCTAATATCTGAGCTAATCAGAGTGACATTCCCCCCAGCAGTGGGAGAAGCTTGTAGCAACCACTAAGGTCAGACAACTGCTGATCCCTGAACACCAGCCCCCGGCCAAAATGATAGTACTCCATGACTCTGACCAGCACTGCAAGACACAAGGATAGAGAAAATTGTTCAGCTCCACATCCAAAACTCTGGTGCTATCTTCCCTTGCCGTCTATGCTGTGTAATGCCTGAAAGTCCAAGAAATAGAAAAAAGTCCAAGAAAAAATCCGAGAAAGTTGTTTTTTCGTGACATTGTGTTTTATCTTCCAGTAAAGTATGTATCCAGATAGTCATGTCCTTAAGGATATGCATTGCTGGCAGAGTAAGGAACCTAAGAAACAGCTGCATGGAGGTGTAGGTACAGGTCACCCCTTCGATAGTATAGCAACCATCCATTTACATTTTCCCAGAATCTTTTTTTTGAGAGAATCGAAGATACTTTCCTGGAGAAAGGACAACAAATAGCATATAAAACACTATTATCAGAGCTGGTCTGGAATGGAAAAAAGTCAGAAGATGTGAGTTTGAATCCTTCCTGGGCAGTGGCGCCCTGAGTAGGTCACTTGACCTCTTTGAGTCTTGATTTTCTTAGCAGTTTGGGTATAATTCCTTCATTCAACAAATATTTAATAAGCTCCCATTATGTGCTAATTCTACTTATCTCTACCAACCTACAAATTTTATAGAAGAATTACATGACCTATAAAAATGCTCTGCAAACTGTAAATCATAAAAAGACTTCATTAGTTATTGCTTAAGAATTTTTTTTTTTAAGATTTATT
Organism: Meles meles; assembly: GCF_922984935.1. Taxonomy (NCBI): domain Eukaryota; kingdom Metazoa; phylum Chordata; class Mammalia; order Carnivora; family Mustelidae; genus Meles; species Meles meles. Next base: position 132,829,969 of record NC_060068.1, read on the forward strand.
TATTTATTTATTTGACAGACAGAGATCACAAGCAGGCAGAGAGGCAGGCAGAGAGAGAGGAAGGGAAGCAGGGTCCCCGCTGAGCAGAGAGCTCGATGCGGGGCTCTATCCCAGGACTCTGGGATCATGACCCGAGCTGAAGGCAGAGGCTTTAACCCACTGAGCCACCCAGGTGCCGTGCTAAAGAATTTTTTTAAATTTGTTATTATTAAGATGGAGGCTAGGACCAAAATAAGGAATTTTTGCCAGATTATAGACCATCTAGTGGGAAGAATCAACTTTGAATCCAAAAAGTGCCCCAAAGCAGGCTTTGAGGGACCACACCCAAGATTATAAATTGCTGACAGCCAAAGAAAATTAAGTATTTGCTACAGATTTAATCCAAAGGCCCACACTGAGAAGATGAAACTACACTGAATTTCCAAAGGGCCCTCAGAAAAAGTGGGGGATAGGAATTCAGAGACAGGATGACCAAGCAGCATCACTGGCCTTCCAGCCAGCACCATGCCCCATCCCATACCTGGGCCTGGTGGAATCCCTACAGAAGACGCCAACTAGACCTGCCCCACACACTAACAATCCAAGCAATTCTAAACGATCTGAGCAAACCCCAACGTCAAGTTTTCTACCTTCCTCTCCCTCGGTGAGGTCCAACCATAACGTTTCTTGTACCCCTGCTACTCTGTCCTGATGACTACAATACATAAGGACAGTGAGGTGGTTTGTATTAAAAACAAACAACTGAAGAGAAATTTGTTCTGTTCAAAAACCCATAGTCAACAACTTGGGGGCAAAGGTCAGCCCAGCGCTGCCATCGGAAGGGTTTGGGGCAAAACCAAGTACCAGCCCAAGCAGGCTAATGAAATAATGGGCACTGAATGTGAGGGTCCCAAATGACAAGAAAATATAATAATACAATAATTAAGCTTTCAGGAAAGAAGAGCTACACTACTTGCCCAAATAATATACAAGTCAAGTTCAGTAACGTAAAAAAGATTAAAGAAAAACTTTTATATCCAAAGACTGAATGAGATCAAGAATAGGAAACAACAAACAAAATACAGAGGCAATAATCCCCCACTCCCTAAGCCCCCAAAGTACCTCATAGGTACCGTGCAATATTTGCATGCTATTGTCACTGCAAGAAAGTTTATGACTTGCTGGACAGAGGCCACAGTCCATACACCGGGGTTTAAAGCATATTGTTTTATGATCCATATAGGTCCTATCCCACTTCCCAACCCCACCCTACCCCACCCTGAAACTAACAAAAGGTTAAAAATATTTTCCTTTTGGAAATGGAGCTGCATTTTAACTAAAGCACTGGAAATATATCCAAACCACTGACATTTTTATATTTATAGACCATGACAAGAGTCTCACCTATTTTAACTCTGATGTCATTCAATATGCTTTAAACATCTTGATTATATCTTTAATGTGCCATTTACTCTGCAATAATCCACTGTACAAAGCCTGCTGCCTCTCAGACAGAAGATAAGTACATAATAAATCAGCTTGCAATGATTATTTTTCCCAGCTCATACTCACAGAGAACTCCTAAAATTTCATTTTATCTTTTCCAATTTGGTGCCCGGTTCTCCCCCTCCTCATTTTGCTTCTTCCCTCTGTCCATCCAGACCTCCCCTTTGGCATGGCTTCCTACCCAGGTTTCACCACTCCACTCGGAGCTGCCACCGCCGTCCAGGGAAGGAAGAGAGCTGTCAAGTGTCTTGGAGCAAGAGCATCTTTCTGGAGAAAGGCTCTTGCTCACTGGAGTAGAGGAAGGCACGCAGAGGCCTATTTGCATATGTTTTTATTCCATTTCCACACCCTGCACGCAAACGCTCTCTGGAAAGTCCCTTCTCAATTCCCTCCTCAGCGCAAGGGGAGGGGGGCTGGCTTGTGGGGGAAGAGGTTGGGCCAGAATGGAAGGTTCCAGCATGAGTGTCAGTCAGCCTCTCCCTGGGGGAGGCTTCAGCCTCCTGCTGTCCACTGGGTCTGGACCCACCAGTGGGGGCTGGGGTCCCTCTTCCAGCATGCCCCTGGGAGCAGAGCAGTGCCCCGGCCTGTGCTCTCTAGAGAGTTCTGAGCAGGATGCCGTGCTCTGCTCCAGCCTCCCCCGAGGAAGTTCTGGTCAGGCGCTCGGTCCCGGGCTTCCTGTCTGTACTCTCCGCAGCCCTGTGGGGAAATCCCAAGACCTTTATCCGTGGCCCAACAAGCCTGATGGCTTTTCAAGTATGTGCAGGCTGAGTTTCGGTCAAAACCTCAATTTAACGTTAACCAAAAATAAATAAATAACATGTGTGCAGGCATTTATTTGAAAAGAAAGAAAGAAAAAGAAAAGAGAAAAAAAGAATCAGAAAGAGGACCAGGCAGAAAGTTCTTTCTCTTTCGTGGCTACAGAGGGCCTGGATTTGCTCACCATTTGAACAAACGGATGCTTTCAAGTGTAAATGGGCTGCTTGAAGTGGCAGCCAGCAGACCCAGAAATTTCTCTCCCAATCCTCTTCTCCAAAATGTGGAGAGACAAAGCAGTCTTGTGTCTCACTCAGCTAAGGATAACAATAAGAGCTAATTTTTAATGGGCACTTAGCTTGCACCAGGCACTCTGCTAAATGTTTCACATGCATGGTCTTTCCAGATCCCATAGCAAGCATGTCAGGTAGCCAGTAGTATGAGCTCTGTATCACTGATAAGGGAATTTTATCCGTGATGAGGTTAGGGTGACTTGCCCAAAGTCACGCAATCAGTAGCTGCTTCTGTGGGAGCCCTTTGCTGTTCCTCTCCCCAAACTGGACCAGCCTTGGGATGTGCAGCTGCAAAGAAGGGTTCCCAAAGAACAGTAGGACCTCCCTACACTGGAAATTTTACTTATGGACAGAAAAGAGCCAGTTCAAAGGTTTTTGCTTCCAGGTAGAGTTAGTCATACCCTGACCTCCCCAAAAGGTGTTCACTGCTCCCATTGCTGGACTCCCAAAAGATTTTTTTGAATTTCTATTATAGATAACTTTTTAAAAAGTAAGTATTTATTGAGCACTTACTATATGCCATACAACTATACATTACATGCATGCATGTAATGCATTATTATTACTCAATCCTCCCAATGACCCCAAAATGTGGATAGTTTTATACCCTGATTAGAAACGAGGAAACTGAGGCTCAGGAGAAGTTAAAGACTTGCCCCAGGTCACATAGCTAAAAGTTAGCAGAGCCAGGCCTGGCCCAAGGCTTCCCCTCCTCCAGTCCCTGAAAGCCATCACCACCTTACAGTGCCTCTCTAGAGGGTCAACATCAAACCCGTTTGCTGATGTAAGACTCTCTGGGAAAGGAAGCAGCTTAGGGATGTGGGCCAGGTGCCAGGCACCTAAGTCATCTCTGAGCTGACCTTTGGGCACTATTCAGTATTTGCTGAAATACTGGACAGATGGGAGGGAGGAAGGATAAGCCGACCAGAAAAGTTAAGAGGACTCTTAACCGAACCCACATCGAATTAAGGAGTTGATGACCTATTTGTGAAACTTTTATAAAAAGCTAAGAGTGCGTAATGTCAATTGGTGATTATCTTCAGATGAAATGTGAGGTCATTTGGATCCAGCATAGGGGCCACGGGCAGGCTCCCCCAAAATGAGCCATTTTGGCATATTGGTGATTTTAAATAAGTTACTGAAAGGACAGCCTGTGTAAAGGAGGACACTCAGACCCTTCTCTGTCCCCGTTGAGAGCAGGAAATAAATCTCCCACGTGAAAGACACCCTCCCTGTACCAGGAGGTAGAGAGACAACCTTATCACCAGAGAGAGGAAATTTAGAGCTCAGAAGTCTGTATAAACAATCCTGCTACCTTTCACTAATTTACTACTACAGCCCAAATTCTGATTGCAGCTCCCAGAGTTAAGTCTGCTTTGTCTTGCCAATTCCTCCCCAATTTATTGTCTCTGCCTAAAAAGCATAAAAACTGCCTACCTTGATCATTTCTTTAGGTCTCTGATTCACTATTGGTCCTCCATGCATGTATTATAAAACTTTATGGGGGCGCCTGGGTGGCTCAGTGGGTTAAAGCCTCTGCCTTCGGCTCAGGTCATGATCCCAGAGTCCTGGGATCGAGCCCCACATCGGGCTCTCTGCTACGGAGGGAGCCTGCTTCCTCCTCTCTCTCTGCCTGCCTCTCTGCCTACTTGTGATTTCTCTCTGTCAAATTAATAAAACATTAAAAAAAAAAAACTTTGTGGGTTTTTTTTTTTCCTATTAATCGGTGTCATGTAAATTTCATTCTTAATCCACTGGAAGACCTGGGTAGAGAGGAATTTGTCCTTCCCTTCACCATTAACTGGGACTAGACTCAAACAGAAGGAAGAGGAAGAACCCAAGCCTGGATGGTTTCTGCTACCAAGTCCATTACCCATTCCAATTGGTTAACCTGACTTCTGCATTCCTAATGGCTCCTTCATGATCCCTGGGGCCCATTTGGTAGTTTTCCAGAAATATGCAAGGGGCAGGATTTAACGTCTACGTGCCGCAGCAGTGGGCATCTCCATCTTGTGTCTGCAGCTTCAGTAAGAACAGACTTAAAATCTTGAGCCAGGTTTTCGTAGCCTCACCCTTTTATGATCAAAATTGATTATATCGTTTTTGTTTTATTTTGGTGGGGGCAGGTAAAGTGGAGGCGAACTTACATACCATTCATGGAACCTATATGCCAGGCAAAGAGCTAAGTACTTTTCCTACATCATCTCATTTAATGCTCATTAAATGGGTCTCACCATCTCCATCTCACAAATGAGAATGTACACATGACGGAAGCTCCTTCCCAGGTAGAGTTAGAAAGGCAGTGATAAGAGGAAGGGACTTGTGGGATGGGTGTGAATCTTCCTGCAGGACAAGGACACTGCCTTTCCTGGTTTGGAGTCTCAGTCTAACTGAATGCCACACTATGCTCTTTACGGGCACTCACAAATACAAAAATTAATAGGATTATTGAGTCGGAGCCATTTTCTACCCCTTTACTTGGAGAGCAATGGGAACAACATCAGTACAAAAAGTTTTGAGCCTTGCATTGTTTTATTCTAAATCCAAGCTGGGCCACCCTTCCTTTTGAATAATTCATTTTACTTCCCCTAACTTCTACCATTGTATTAGACATTTCCAAATGCATCCATATCCCACAGTTAATATCACATAGAGGCAGGCCTTGATTTTGCATAATACTGTATTAACTGAAATGAATGTTAATATACAAGTTGAGTTAAAGTTCATAAAGTTCATAAAGTTCATAAAAAGTTATGATATTATGTTGGGGAGGCATTTAATTTTAACAGTTGTTAATTTTGACTTATGTGAGTTTCTTTTTGAATTTTGGCATGAGTTTCTCCCCAAAGAGCCACTGACAAGCGCATATACACACATATTGTCCAGAGTCGCTGGTGTGTTATCGGTTCCATGTTTAAGTGATGGCTTTGCTCCATGTTTCACAATGCACAGACAGGAAACCTGAGAATCTTGCCACTATGCACCTTAAATATCACTGTGTGGGCCCAGGGGTACAAAAATGTCAAACTGGAGAGATGACCCTCAAAAACATGCTCCTGAGTACCATAAGCATGTCTCCACCTGAGGTCTTTGGCCCTCTGACTCTTTGATCCAATACTGGGAAATTGTGAATAGAGAGCTATGAAAGAAAATACCCCCAAATGTCATGGTGATGATTGTGTTTCCAGCCCACTCAGTAGCTAAGATGCTTAGGGTTCTTGAACCCAGGAAATCCCCCAAAGAGACAGCTTCTGTTGGGGTAAGGGTTAGAGTTGGTACCTCGATCAGCTTATAGTTCAGCTGGAACCCACAGTCAGGATTCAGACCCCTGTCTCTGCAGGTTCAAGTGAGGGTTAGCTGTGCCTGGTGGACTGCCACTCCCTGAAGGAAAAGTCCATGTAGCCAAGTGCCTTCGGCTCAGGTACTGTGTACAAGGCATAACAAGCAGCAGCCCAGCTTCCCCCTCCTACCATCCTAGCACAGTACTGTCTGGCACGAATGCCCTGTCCAATGTTTTATCTTCTCGTCTGTGAACAACCCTCCTTCCAACAAGGTTAACACCTGTAAAGGCAACAAGGAGTAGTAGAGAGAGCCAAACATCAGACTCCAGTTGAGAAAAACTAACTCAACCTCTAATTAACTTCCGACACAATCAGGAATAACTCCTGCTTGACACAGCAGGGTTAAAAACTTAAATTTTAAAAATCAATAAAGTGCCAAACATAATACATGGTCCATAACAGACTGTGAAAATGACAGAACAAGAAGTTCATCTCCTAAATATCTCAGTATTTCTCGGGTGACCCTTCTATGAGCCGGACTCCCAGACAGCTCTCTGAAACTTGGCTCCAGGAAAAGAGAGCATACTACCTTGTTAGAAAAACAAGCAGGAAAACAATGATAATGCCCACTGCATTCCTGCATCGGGAGAGTCTGCTCCTGAATTGAAAATGTGGGAGTGGGGGCGCCTGGGTGGCTCAGTGGGTTAAACCGCTGCCTTCGGCTCAGGTCATGGTCCCAGGGTCCTGGGATCGAGTCCCGCATCGGGCTCTCTGCTCAGCGGGGAGCCTGCTTCCTCCTCTCTCTCTGCCTGCCTCTCTGCCTACTTGTGATCTCTGTCTGTCAAATAAATAAATAAAATCTTTAAAAAAAAAAAAAAAAGAAAAGAAAATGTGGGAGTGGACAATCAAGACTCCCTACAGGTGGGAACACCACAGCGGGCCCAGAAGAGAAACAGAGCGTGCCCACCACCAGCAGGAGACAAATGCTGGAGCACTGACAAGCTCGGACCCAGCAAATGAAGGAAGTCATCAATAATGTAGCGAAGATTTTGCCATGCAATGCTCATGAGTAAAGCGGCTTTAACATCCAAATACTGGCAGCAAATCTCATCCTCCAAAATAGAGAATTGATCAAACCAATTGTGGTGCATCTACCAAATAAGCATTATCTACTCTATTTAAAATGATGATGAGAAAGAATTCTTTTTTTTTGATGACAAGGAATTATTGATAACATTTTTTTTAAATTTTTCAAAAGGGAAAAAATACTATAAAATGTTTGTTGTCATCAAATTTCTGCAAGAAAAAGTGAAAGTAACACACCGAAAAGGTAATAGTAGTTATTTATAGAAGATGAGACAACGTGAGATCCTTCTGACATTCTCTTCGGTACTTCTACTTAAAAAAAAAGAAAAAAGAAAAAAATCCAAGTGTACTATCTTTATAAAAAGTGGGGGAAATATTAGTTTAAGTGAGAGAAAAAGGATGGAGGAGAAGGGAAAAAGGAAAGGAGGTCAGAAAGCAGGGGTTCATAAACATCTTCCCAGCAAGCTGCTTCTCCTCTGCAAACCTTTCTGCTCTGCTCCCTTCAAAGCTTTGGCTGGGGAAAACACCACTAGCCATGCTGCTAGTAAAAAATTACAGATAAAGGCTGGAAACATATATCCAACACATTAACAGGGAGTAAACATTTATAGATCAAAGTAAAATGTAAGAGTAATTTTAAGCAAAAAAGTATTTTGTCTTTCCCATGTACTCCAAAAAGCACTGAAGAACCCCGAAACTATCCAAAAGCTTTCAACTACGTGAAATGATCCAGAGAAATATAGGAACATCATCATCTTTCTTCAAAAAAAACCACCCCAAGACAAAATATCATTTACAGCAAATGGTATTAAGGAAATGATTTTGTGGAGAATTACTTTCAGCGCCAGTCTGGGTCTGGTAAAAACTGTGGTGTAACATTGAAGAAAGGGGTCCAGACCCAGACCACTCCGGTTGAATTTTTTCACTTCCACTTACCAAGGGGTCAACTTACTTGATCTCTTTGACCTCTGTTGTCTTTTCCTAGGGATAGAAAACATTGTAGTATCTTGTAGGGTGTTCATTAGCACTAAGAGAATTGATATGTGTAAAATGTTCAGAACCACGGCCAATACACATAGGGTAGTCCATAAATCAATGCTTGATTATTCTCATCAACAGCTATACTGGCTGCCTAACATCCATTTCCCTTCCAGACACTATTCCAGATCTCCTTTATGAAATCACTTCTCCCCTGTTGTCAACCCTATCATTTCGAGTGGAATTAATCTTATACTACCCTCCAAAGGTGCTCACTGATTGGCTTAAATCACTCTGTGGTAACAATGATGATTGGCTCAGAAAAGGATGTACGACCCATTCAGCCAATGAGAGAAGCAATCTGATGTTTGTGAAGAGTCTCAAAAGAGACCCTCTCTCTCTCCCACTAGACCATGAACTCTACAAATGGGGGGCTGAGACTGCCCCAGCCATGCAGCTTCCATAGGAGGAGTCTGGAACTGCCAGAAAACCCAGGGTAAGACCTGAAAATTAAGTCATTCACTAAAGAAAAGTCCTGGGGATAGTGCTGCTAGAGTCCCTGGATCAGGCCTAACCTGAGGCTTGCATACTACTCAACAATTCAGTTATATGAAGCAATGAACTACTATTTAAGCCAGTTTGGTCTGGCCTTCTGTAACTTGCACATAAGAAGCTCTGATTCACTTTTCAGAGATGAATCATCTTTTGCATTTCTCTGGAACCTGACCCATGCTGTAGCCACTCTCTACCTCAGAATTTGATGGAGTCTCAGACTCTCTGTGAAGAAAGTGAAAGAAAATAAGCTTTCAGCTGTCCTCACCCTTTTCTGCCTCAACTATTTCAACCAACCCCAATTTCTAAGCTAAATTGTTGGTTCCAAAACCAACAATATGACTTAAAAAAATGGTCCAGGCATTTGGAATAAGAAAAGCACAGAAACCAAGTCAAATGCATAAAAATCCATGGTGAGTGTCTGTGTCCTTTAATGCAGTAACTACCCAAGAAGAGAGGACAAGAAATATGATTTGCAACAATATATTTCACCATTTTAATAAAATTTCACTATGAAATCGATGTCTCTGGGATTTTGTGATGAGCTACTTGAAGGACAGATCATGTTATCACACAGCTTTGAATCACCATAACCCCTAAGCCAGGGTCTCCCATCCAGCAGACACCAAGCCTCACTCGTCAAGGGGAAATGCCCACCATTGAGGCTATACCCTGCTCAAGCCACCATTGTTGCCATTTACTCAGCACCCCTGTCTACCAGGCACTTTGCTGGGCAATTCGCACATATTCTTTTAAATAATTTACCTCAAAGCACATCTGCCTGGTAGTTACTAAACTCCCATTCCTATTTTTAGAGGAGGAAACAGGGCCAAATTGCCCCAGGGACACACAGGTAATAAACGATGGCACTAAGATTAGAACCCTGACTTAATATGTAAAAGACACATTGACAGTGAAACACACATCACATGAGTATGGGGAGAAGAACAAAAGATCATGTGGTTACAAGATGTAAAGGTCAAGGGTATTTGAGGGGAGAGGCAGTGTGATGTAGAGGAAAAAAAGAAACAAGAGCTCACACCCGTCTGCTATGATTGAGCTTCATGACCTTAAACAAGAAAAAGAATCATTCATTCGTTTGTTCAACAAATATCCATTAAAGGTCTTCTATGTGCTTAATATTCAAGAAACGATAGCAAATAAAACAAACAAGGTCCCTCTTCTAGTGGAACTTGCAATTCCATGAAGATCCTAGAAACAGAAAGGCCCTTCGGGTTCACCAAGTCCAATTCTCCCCTTTGACCGTTGGGAAGACTGAGACCCAGAGCCAGGGAAAGACATGCACAAAGTTACAAAATGGGTTGGGGAGTGGCAGAGCTGGACCAAAGCCCAGCTTTTCATAGGACCTCCTGCAAACTGTCACAAGGGAGAAGAAGGTTACTGACACCCCTACCCCATAAGACTCCCCAAGCAGCCGAGATGGGGAATCTGAAAGTAGTTTACTGTCAGAAGAGGCACACACAAGCATGCACATACAAAATTACTTCGACGTGTGCCAAGTAGGGGCTGCTAAGTAAACCATGGCACATTCATATAATGGATGCTTCTGCACTAAAAAAAAAAAAAAAAAAGTGATAATAACAAGTGTTAATTTTATTGGCTGGGTCCAGAAGGTTTTGAGAAGCAGGGGGGAAAGCAAGTTGCTTAATGGATGTAACATAATCCCATTTCTTATTGGTTTCTTCATTTTAAGAAGAAAACATAGATGTGTTTATGTTTTATATATTTATATTTAAACAAAGAGAAAGATGTGAAAAAATACACATCATGGGTTTTCTCAGGGATTAGCACTGGAACAGAGAAGGGGCAGATCTTAACCTCTTTATACACAAACTCTATCATCTGACTTGGTACAAGCAGGTGCACTCTTTAGTTTTGATCATTGTGTTTTGAAGAGGTAATATATTCACATGGCTCAAAATTCAAGGGACAAAGCCTAGAAAGGCTCACTCCATTCTCCGGAGGCTCTACATTCCCATGGCTTTCAGGTTCTTCTGTATCTTAATGCAAATACAGTGATCTCTGTATGTATATAAGACACAAAACGCTGCATTTTGCACTTTTTCACTTTCCAACACATCTTAGATACCGTATTATCTCAGTCAATTTGGACAGCTGTTACAGAACTGGGGTAGGGGGGACACAAACATTCAGTCCATAGCATGGATCCCACTCATAGTAACGAGCTTTCTTTTCTATAGCTGCATTTATGTGACTGACACCTCACTAATTGTCATCTAGGTTGTTTCTAGTCTTTGTTTCAATGACCAATGCTCAAGAGTAACTTTTTAGAAATATTGTCCTAAAATTACATCAGATCGTGTCACTCTTTTATTCAAAAACCTTCAGTGGAACCTGGTTTATTCAGAGCAAAATTAAAATCCTCCCGATGGCCTGCACAGCCCAGTGATATCTACACCCACAACACCTCCCAGCTCTAGGACCTGATTTTCTACCTCTACCCCTGCCCAATCCTGTGAGTGGCAAAGGCCTCCCTACTGTTCCTCAGAACTCCGTTGTGTCTCCACCACTCATTGTATCATGGTTCTGATGAAATCTCAAGATTTGTCCAAGGAGGCACCCCGCATTTTGAGTAACACACACACCCCAGTGCTGTCTCCCGTATGCACCTGCCACCATTTGCCCACAGCATTTATCGCCTTCCAGCATATGACACAGCTTTCTTGTTCAGCGTGGTGGCTGTCATCTGAACACAGCAAATGCCATACAGGACAAGCTTAAAGAATATGTGTTAAGTGAATGCCCTGGTGAATTGCACACGTGTGAGCATCTTTTATTATACACATATTTTTAAAAATTAAAGATATTAGAGTATAGAAAAAAGGAAAGACACACTGTATTTGGAGAAGGAAACAGAGGAGTTGTAGATACAGTCAAGTCTTTCAAAACAACCCCTTTGCATCTAACCATAGGGCATAGTTTGTGTGATTTGCTTGGGTCACCTTGTGCACATCTCAAACAATCCTCATAGTAACCTGTGAGTTAAGTGAGCACCGTTGTTACCCCCCTTTTAGGACTGAGGGAAATCAGAGCATTGCAGTGATTTGTCAAAGGTCACTTAGTTGTGGGGCGGGGCGGGGGGATGGGTGAGAAGAATCCACAGCATGGGTCCAAAAACAAGGGCCCTGGTTCCAGAACCATGCTTTTACCTACCAAGCTTCAGCTCAGACTTCCATCAGGCCAGTGGCCTTTTTAATGCAAGTGAAATCCAAAAAAGCCACTAATTTATCACCAAAATCCAAAATCCTTAGCTGCATTTTCACACGTGCACACAGACTCCGGAGAAGTGCTCGAGGCTGAGAAGTAATTCACTCGAGGCCACACTAGCGTGCAGTGCAGACATGATTTGAACCCAGATATTCCTCTGTCTTGAGCCTGCCCTTACGCATCACCCCACACTGTCTGCGCCCGGCCCAGAATGAAGAAAACAATAAATAGGAGGGTCATAGGCTCAGAAAGTCCAAAGAGCTCCCAGAAGGCTCTTTGTCCCCAGGGACTCCCAGCGGCTGCCCAAGCTGCCATGCATGGTCTCTGGCAAGTTTAACTTACATGGTTCTTTCAACAGGAAGTGTTGCCAGCTCAGATCTTACCATGATCAGTGCAGTGGCTGGGAGCTCTCGAAGCCACGTGGACAGGGCACGAGAGAGAGAATGCCATAGCCACCCTTGAAATGTTGTTTGAGAGGCAGTGGACAGACATCCTCCAGGCCATCAGAGTGCCGGAGAGGTGGGTGGTGTCAGCACACATCAGTCCCCAAGGACCCAGTGACTGTCAATCTCCACCTCTCCCAACAGGACAGCATAAATTATGTGCCCGTCTCCAGCAATGCATCCTTTTGGGGCAGAGAGCAGCCGACATTGAACGTGCCACTGACCTAGAACAGGCTTCTGAATCTCCTGATGCTGTTTGCACTTGTGAAATAAAAATGAAGCCTGAGGGCTACACTTATTTATAGGTGGTTTCGCTTACTTAAAAAATGTCACCAGTCTGAGAGTTAGGAGGCCTGTGTTAAGATGATATCAATTATTTGCTGACAGCCGCATGACATCTGAGTCTCAGTGTGTTTTTCCACAGAGTTAGAGGCTGGGCCAGGGCTGTGAATTCAGGCTCAGTTCCACTCTGCGCACTGGCCCCGGCTGATCCCAAGGCCTGGGACCCCCTGTTCCCCCTGTAGCTCCATCTCTCATTCCAGCCAGTGCTGGAGGCAGGCTAAGCCCCTAATTAGGGACTCAGAAAAATCAGGGACATCAAAAAAGGAATGATTTAAAAGCAATAGACAGTTGAACAAAAGCATTGAGGTAGGCCCTGTAGGGAAACACCTGAACTTTTTTGTTATATTAATTGGTGATTTTCACTAACGGGTAGAGAGGGCACACCATAGTCATTCCACATTGTATACCCTTCTTGTCTGACCCTGTTCTGAAAATGTAGGGGCTTCTGACCTCCCTTCCTCTCTCCTTTCATCTGAAAAGATTGTTCAAAACCTCTGCGCCTTGGTCTCCTATCTTTAAAAGTGGAGCCATTGCCGAGAGTTACCCCATAATGGGACACATATACATGTGAGGGGATCGAGATCACTCACCGCGAGGGTAAAGAAAGGTGCGCAAGGTACCCTTCGCAGCATTGTTTGTAAGAGCAAAATAGGGGAGGGCGCCTGGGTGGCTCAGTGGGTTAAGCCGCTGCCTTCGGCTCAGGTCATGATCTCAGGGTCCTGGGATCGAGTCCCGCATCGGGCTCTCTGCTCGGCAGGGAGCCTGCTTCCCTCTCTCTCTCTCTGCCTGCCTTTCTATCTACTTGTGATCTCTCTCTGTCAAATAAATAAATAAAATCTTTAAAAAAAAAAAAAGAGCAAAATAGGGGAAATAACCTAAATGCCCATCAACACAGTGTGCTTTAACTCAGTCATGGGCACATTCATTCTGCAGAATACTATGTGCCCTTCAAGTGAATGTAGCCAAACCATACGTGTGAAATAGAACATTCTCCAGAACCCGTTTCTAAATGAAAAAAATCAAGATGCAGAGCAAGGCATAGTAGACTCCCACTTGTGTTTCTTTTAAAGAAATCGATATTCACATATGCTGATTTATACATGGAATATTTTCAGAAGGATAAACAAGAAACTGTTACCAGTGGTTGCCTCTGGGGATTAGACTAGGCGGCCTGAATGAGAAGAAATAAAGCCTCATTTCCATTCTGTATGCTCTTGTACTGTTTAATTTTTTTTTTATTACTCACGTACAGAACTTCTATTTAAAGAAACCAAAGGGTCACACTTATATGCCATATTGTTATAAATAAAATGATAATAAATTATCATTTATTATTAATGATAAAAGATAATGAAAGATCATACTCTGTCAACACCAATCAGAGAGAATTCCTTCATTTCAAAGACTGTGGAGCATTTATTATTTGCAAGGCAACATGCTGTGTGCACAAGCCACTGGGAGAACCCTGAGGCTGGCTCCTCCCCTCAGTAGGGCACAGTGGTCACCAGCTCACACACTGGAGGGACGAAGAGTAGAGCTGAGCAGTGCCAAGGATCTACCACTGGGCAAATGTGGGGAAATCAGGTCACCTCCTTGAACTTCTGTTTCTTCATCTGTAAGAGGAGGATAAAGAGCCTGCTCCTCCCCAAGTCCCCCACCTCGCTCTAAACCATTGTTGTGAAGAACAAAGGAGACCCAGCAGGTGAAACACACAGCCCCAGGGGTGCCTGGGTGGCTCAGTCAGTTAAGCCTCTGCCCGTGGCTCAGGTCAAAATCCTGGAGTCCCAGGATCAAGCCCTATACTGGGCTCCCCACTCAGGAAAAAGTCTATTTCTCCCTCTAGCCCTCCCCTCCCCCTGCTCGTGCTTGCTCTCTCTCCCATAAATAAATAAAATCTCTAAAAAAAAAAAAAAAAAAATGCACAGCCCCAGTTCTTAGTAAATGGCAAGGAGCACAGGCCACCGCTCCACCGGTTTCTTTCTCCACTTGACTGTAGTGTCTTGCTCTCCCAAAATCCGGAACCTCTTCGTTTGGGATAACCCTTACCATGCCCTATCCAAACACGCTATCTGAACTCAGGAACAAAATGATTCAGAGAGAAAAGGGTATTCTCACTCTTAAGACTTAGAAACAGAATCCAACTCAGCCTTGCCAGATAGGCAAGCAGGTTCAGTGGGTGTGGGAGGTGGGAATTCCTTGCTGTGGAAGCAGCAGGGATTAAGAGAGCAAGGTACCGGGCAGCCAAGGAGCAGCCAAGAGTCCAGTGTGGGGACCTGCACCCCAAGAAACCAATGGGCCCATCAGAGTAAGGTTTCAAAGGCTGTGATGAGGAGCTTCCAAAACAAATAGATACTGAGCTTGAGGAGCAATGGAATTTCTTGACCTAACAAGGGGATGATGAGGGCAGCGGCAGTGAGGATGAAAAGGAGATGATGAAACCTTAGAGACCCAGGCTGTGGACTATGTAGGGTCTGGATATTTAGCTGGGGAAGATGAGGAAGAAGCTGAAGACAAACTCCAGAGTTTTAGTTAATGCAATATCTCTGAGTTTTCCATAGTGGGTGGAGGGAGAAGTGGGGGATCCACGTGAGTATGTATAAATGTTGCCAAACACAATTCACTCTTTCTGTTTTAGTTTCCAAACTGTTCAGAGGATTTTAATTCATCCAATAAATATTTATTGAGCACTTAAGTGCATTAAATACTATGCCATGAACCAGAAATAGAACGTTAAGAAAACACCGCACTTCTGGGTGATGTGTGGAATTGTTGAATAACGAAATTGTACACCTGAAACTAATATAACACTGTATGTTAACTGGAATTAAAATAAAAGATAAAAAAAGAAAGAAAGAAAAAGAAAGAAAGAAGGAAAATAGAGAGCTTGATCTTACAGTCTTAAAAATCAACTCTGGAGTCCAGGCAGGTTAACAGTCAATCACAACCATGCTAGGATGAAGAATTCATGCAATATTGAGATTTCAAGAAGAGGCACCTTCTCTAAGCTGGGGGTCAGTGAAGGCTTAGGAAATCATTTCAAAGCTGAGAACAGAAAGAGAAGTAGGATTTAAGAGGACAAAGAGCCAAGAAAGAATATTCCAGAGTAGACAGCAAACATAATGGTCACCAAATGTGGAAGAGGCATAGAGGTACAATATCACAGGATGGAGAGTGGGAGGTGGGCAGTGAGCAGAAAGGAGACCACAGTGGGACCAGATCACTTTGGAAAGTGTTAGGACTCTGTGCATAGGTATCACTCCCTGGGCATTTATTTTTTAGCACCATCATGACATAGCACAGACCATGCCCCTGCAGCTCCAGTTTGCACAGTTAGAAGGATTGCCTCTGGGCACATGGCCCTGGGAGATTCCCCTCAAAGCCTGTGCAGAAACACTAGTCAGGCCAATGAGTTGGAACCAAGTGGATTTGAAAATGATGACTTTGCTTTTATATCAGATTTCTAAATAGGGATTTTTTTTTTTAGTCCCATCAATGTCATGTGCACTGAGTTCCTTCTTTCACTCCCTCTAAAAACAAAACAAAATAAAAGTCATGCAAAATCCACGTGAAGGTGGGTAGCTCGGTGGTGTGATGAGGTGGGACATTCATAAGTACAGAACCTCGTCAACAGACTTCTCCCATCCCTCCATTTGACAATAATAGCTCCCAAGATTCCTACAATCATCTGCTCACCCTCAGGATATAGAAAGTAAGAACTAATTTTATTCTCAAGTTGGTTCTGATGCTTGAAAATATGGTATAGCTTGCCCAAGGTCATCTTGTACTTTGTGGGTCTACCAGCAGGACAGCTTGATGTAGTCTCTTGTTCTACTTCTCTCTCCCACTCTCTTCCTTCCCATTCATTTTCTCTTTTCCTTTCCTACTCTCAGTTGCACATAATGGAGATTTACTTCCTTGCCTTTACTGTGGAAGTAGGGGAGAAAGTGCAAGGGAATTAAGGCTGGTCATGGAGGCAGATCTAAGACCTGCAGTGTGGCAGCAGGAAGAGCTGGAGCTTTCCACAGACACTGCCCTGGATCCAAGGAGGCTGCAATAACAGCAGAGCAGGAGTCCTTGCCCTCATGTCTCTGCCCTGCCACCCCTGTGATTCAGTTCTTTTCAGGGAATTGACTCTCTCTCCTCTCCCTGCCATCTGACTTTACAGCAGTGTTTCTCAAAATGTGATCCTTGGGACATTAAAGAGACATGACAATCGAGTGGAATTCATGACCCTGGGTAGGCTCCCAGGCCAGATAAAGACACACTCAGGATAACTGATGAGATCAGAATAACAACTGAAGAGAATAGTGTTATATCAATGCTAGATTTCCTGAATTTGGTCCCTCTACTATGGTTGTGTAAGAGAATAGCCTTCCTCTCAGGAAATACATTCTGAAGGATCTAGGAATAAAGGGGCTTGAGGTATGCACACTACTTTCAGTTCAGGGGGAAAAATGTGTGTCTTTTGTGTGGAGAGAGAGCAAGAGAGAGAAGCAAATGTAGCAAAATGTTTACAGCCAGTCAATCTGGTTAATGAGTACAGAGAATTTCTTACAACTATTCTTGCAACTTTTAAGTTTGAAAGTATTTTTAAGTGAAGAAGTTAAGTTACAGGAAACAAATTAATTTTAAAAAGAAGAAAAATATTGTCCTGGACCGGACAGCTGCATCAGGATCCCCCATGGAGTGAATTAACACACAGGACAGTTCCCAAGCTCCAACCCAGAACCATGGAATCTGCAGCTCTGGAGCTGAGCTCTGGGGGATGGGCATGGCAAGGATCTCAAGTGACTGAGTATGCCCTAAAAGGCATAACATCCATCAGCCACATTAGGACCAGCCCAGGTTCCTTACAAAGTCAGCTCTCTCACATATTTCTTATATCAACACTCTCAGTAAAAAGAGACCCCAATGGCCTAGCCCATCTTTTCACACCAGCATGCATCACGGCTGCTACAAACCCATTAACTGGCTACTTTGGGGTCAAATGCCTGGTCCAACATTACTGGCTGAGGACCAGGGTACCATTGTCCTCTTTGGGATACGTCTTTTGACCAAACTAGATCTATCCCTTAAGAGGTTATGAAAAGAAAAGCCCCATCATTGACTCATGTAGTACATTCTTAATCATGATCCCCACAGCAAAACCTTTTTCAACAGATGCCACGTGTTTCCTTCCCCCAAAAAGAATATTAGCTCTGGAAATCACAGGTAACAGGGAGGTCTTACCCAACCTACATGTAATCTTTGACAAGCAGAAACTCAGGAAGTCTATACAAATTGAGAGCAAATATTTTTCCCAAGTACCAACAATTTCATTCTGTGGTCATCGACCATGTCATGCATTTGAGCGTATGAGATATGAAGTGGCCTACCAGTTTACCAAGTCTTCATGAATATCCAGCCTTCCCATGAGGAAATACCACCTGGATGATACCACTTGGCTTTAGGAACTATATCCTTGAAATACCATATTGCTGATTTGAATCAAGAGCTTAATTTAAACCCCAGCAGGCAACAGGTCAAGAAGGTAGGATGTGAAGACCATCTTGATTTCTTTCTTTCCCTCACACCAAGCCTCACATCTATGGCTGCCCATCTAATCCACCAGCCAGTCTTGGAAATTCTATTTGTGAAACAAATCGCCAAGGCAACTGCACCTCTCCAGTTTCACTGTCACCAGCCAATTCCAAATGACCATTCTTTCTCCCTCAACCATATGTCTCCTGCTTCTATTCTTTCCATATACACAGCAGCTAGAATTTTTTTTTAACTTCTTATTTTAAATAATGCCAAACCAACAGAAGAACACCTACTGCTGGCCACGATAGAGTAACTGGGACGAGATTTACCCTCCCACGTGAAAAAAGTGAAAACCAAACAAAATACATGAAACAAAGGTTTCTTAGATCCTGGGCATAAGCCAATGAAAGTCAGTGATGCCTCAAAACTGGGAAACTATTGAGGGAAGTCCCACAATTGCCCCAGCTCACTACATTATGAGACTTTCCAGGTCATGACATGGAGAGGCACGACCCAGGGAACACCTCAAGTTGAGAAGACAGATCTGAAAGTCCTTGAAGTCCACAGTGGTGAGAAGTCACAAGACAGAGTGCCAGCAAGAAGGTGGTAGCACAGAGAGAGCCCCAGAGTTCCACACCGGGTCCTGCTTGAGTGTTCAAGAGAGTACTGATCCTGGCAGATATGTGAGAAACCTATTCAAGGCTGGGGGAAGAACCACAGAAAGGACTCAAGTGAAGAGTATCTGTCATTCACTTGGCATCAGCAAAACTAGCACCTGGCCCCACAAGCAGATTGGGAAATATCTTAATTCACTGGGCATAGGGAGAATAATAAGAAGGGTCTTGCCTTAGTAGAGAGCTACAGTTAACCCTAGACTAGATGCCAATCTGATCTAACATCTCCTAAAAGATCTGAAAGGATTAAACTATTTCTAAGTAACTGCATCCTGGAACAAAGCTCAAGAAATTTCCTATAGGAAAAGGAAACTATTCAGTACCCAAAAAGTTAAAATTCACAATGTCTGGCATCCAATAACAAGTTATTAGGCATGCAAATAAGTAGGGAAACAAGACCCATACCAAGAAGAAAGATCAATTAGTTGAAACTGGCCTAGAACCAACACATATGTTAGAATTAGCAGACAAAGGCATTAAGTCATCTACCATAGTCTATATATTCAGAGTTAAGTAGAGTCAAAGATTGTATTTTTAAAAGACCCAAATCAAACTTCTAGACTTGAAAACTGTATCTGAAAGGTATACTGGAAGGGATTAAGAGCAGATTAGAAAAAATGAGTATTTTTCTGGAGAATTATATTTGTTTTAGACATTGCTTTTTTTCTCCTACTCTTTCTCCACAGTCCTACCCTTTCTAAAAAAGTAATCAAGACATATGCTTAAAACTTATTGTTTTAAACAAATGAGTGCCAAAAAGCCAAAAGAGTTTAATGGATTCCCTCAAAGTTTCATAACTACTTAATGAAAGAATCCGAACTAGAATCAAGGGAAATTGGCATTCAGAGATATTTCCCTGTTATATAATAGTGCTTCTTCTTTAGGATTAGTTATATAATAGCAAAGCAGTGATGAAATATTTTGATACAGATTATTAGATAAAACAATTCAGGTATTGCTCTTGGAAATGGACCTCAATTAACACCAGAGGAAGTTGTTAAAGACATAAGAAACTGTGTGCTAAAATTAAAATATAATGATCATCCAGGAGGGCTATTAGAAGTATTTCTCCTCCTGAATCTTTAAAAGAAGGATGTTTTTGAGTCCAACTTTGAGGAATGGTTTAGGCAAAATCATGCATATGGACACATTGTTTCTGCTTTTGTAGTTAAAGAGCAATAAAGATTATAGCTTCTAATTTTATATGAAAACTTTTATCACCATAATTTTTGGCAGTTCCAAAAAGTCATAATACATATTTTTAAAATCTTCATTGGAATTCTCCACCCTTCAATATTATTTGTTCTGACATGGAGTTAATACTAATGATTTTAGATATAAAATTGTATGTCAAAAAGGAAAAAAAAGGGGGGGAGGGGGCACCTGGGTGGCTCAGTGGGTTAAAGCCTCTGCCTTCAGCTCAGGTCATGATCTCAGGGTCCTGAGATCCAACCCCACATCTGGTTCTCTGCTCGGCAGGAAGCCTGCTTCCCCCACTCTTTCTGCCTGCCTCTCTGCCTACTTGTGATCTCTGTCTGTCAAATAAATAAAATCTTTCAAAAAAGGGAAAAAAGCAGATTAGAAATTGTGGGAAAAATATTAGTAAAATTAAGGACCCAGTAAACTACACAAAATGGAAATACACAAAGCAAAAGACCGGGAAAAAATGAAAAGAAGCCCAAAGAACAAACAATCCAATCAAGAAATGGGCAGAGGACATGAACAGACATTTCTGCAAAGAAGACATCCAGATGGCCAACAGACACATGAAAAAGTGTTCCACGTCACTCGGCATCAGGGAAATACAAATCAAAACCACAATGAGATATCACCTCACACCAGTCAGAATGGCTAAAATTAACAAGTCAGGAAATGACAGATGCTGGAGAGGATGTGGAGAAAGGGGAACCCTCCTCCACTGTTGGTGGGAATGCAAGCTGGTGCAACCACTCTGGAAAACAGCATGGAGGTTCCTCAAAAGGTTGAAAATAGAACTACCCTATGACCCAGCAATTGCACTACTGGGTATTTACCCTAAAGATACAAACATAGTGATCCGAAGGGGCACGTGTACCCGAATGTTTATAGCAGCAATGTCTACAATAGCCAGACTATGGAAAGAACCTAGATGTCCATCAACAGATGAATGGATAAAGAAGATGTGGTATATATACACAATGGAATACTATGCAGCCATCAAAAGAAATGAAATCTTGCCATTTGCGATGACGTGGATGGAACTAGAGCGTATCATGCTTAGTGAAATTAGTCAATCGGAGAAAGACAACTATCATATGATCTCCCTGATGTGAGGACATGGAGAAGCAACATGGGGGGGTAGGGGGATAGGAGAAGAATAAATGAAACAAGATGGGATTGGGAGGGAGACAAACCATAAATGACTCTTAATCTCACAAAACAAACTGGGGGTTGCTGGGGGGAGGTGGGATTGGGAGAGGGGGAGCGGGCTATGGACATTGGGGAGGGGAGGCGAACCATAAGAGACTATGGACTCTGAAAAACAACCTGAAGGTTTTGAAGGGTCAGGGGTGGGAGGTTGGGGGAACAGGTGGTGGGTAATGGGGAGGGCACGTTTTGCATGGAGCACTGGGTGTTGTGCAAAAAGAATGAATACTGTTACGCTGAAAAAAATAAATAAAATGGAAAAAGTGAAAAGAAGCATCACTGAGCTATGAAACAACTTCAGAGGCTTAAATAAACATAATTGCAGCCCCAAAGAAGGGGCTGGGGGAACAGAAAGAAAAGACCATTTGAGGGACGCCTAGGTGGCTCAGTCGGTTAAATGTCTGACTTCAACTCAAGTCATGATCTCAGGGTCCTGGGATTGCGTCTCACGTTACATACACTCCCTGCTCAGTGGGGAGTCTGCTTGTCTCTCTCCCTCTGCCTCTCCCCTGGCATGAGCTCTCTCTCTCAAATAAAATAAAACCTTTAAAAAAAAAAAAAAGACTATTTGAAAAAATAATGGATGAGAACTTCCTAAATTTGATAAAAACTATAAACCCAGAGATCCAAGAAGCTAGCAAACCCCACACAGGAGAAACACAAAGAAAACATCATAATCTAATTGTTCAAAATCAGTGACACGGGGGCAGTTTGGGGGTAGGGGAAAGTAGCTATTAAAAGAAAAAGCCGTTCGGCGCAGAGCAACAGGGGTGAGAATAACAGATTTCTCCTCATTGAAAAATACGCAAGAGGAGAAGCAGTAGAGCTTCGTCTTTAAAACTCTGAAAGAAAAAAAACTGTCACCCTAGAATTCTACAATAAAGACTTTTTCAGACATTACAAAAGCTGAAAGCGTTCATCAGCTACAGATCCATACGTCAAGAAATAAAGAAGTTCAGCCCGCAGGAGAGGAGACCCCAGCCGGCAACGAGGAGCATCACAGGGAGTGAAGAGAGGAGAAAGCATGTTTTCTGATCTCAACCTCTTTAAGAGCTACTGTTCAAACAAAAATAATGACATTGGAATGTGGGGTTTATAACATGGGAGAAAGTACAAACTCACGACAATAAGAGAAATACACGCAGACTCCCCAAGCTTCTCACGCTGTACATGAAGTATCAAGTGATAGACTATCACCTACAAGTGGGCCGTGATGCATTTAAGAAGCAGATAAACAGCCTCACACAAAGAGTTACAGCTAATAAGCCAACAAAGAAGTTAACAAAAAAAAAAAAAAAAAAAAAATTACTAGTCCAGGATCAAACAGTAAGTTTGACAGGTGCGTCTCTTTAATGGGAAAATGTCCTTCAGCCCTTCTTTGTCTTTCATGACCTTGACCTTGCTAAAGAGTACAGACCAGTTGGTTTGTCTTTGTTGTTTAGTTTTGGGTGGTTGTAGAAGGCCCCTCAGTTTGTGGTTCTCTGTTAAAAGCAATTTTCTTTTACTGTAAATGAGATCACAACAGGGCCCTACTTAAATGGCACTCACGACTTTCCCACCCCTTGCACTCAGATCAACCATGTTGTCACAGAGACTTTCCTGATGTGGCCTTGGCCTTCCCCGCTCCCCCGCACTTTTATGTCCCATCACACTCACCCTGTCCTGCACCAGCCACAAAGGCTTGCTTTCCTTCCTTCCTTCCAGCTTGTTCTCACCTCAGGGCCATTGCACATGCTCTTCCCTCTCATCCTTCCTTTCTCAGTTCATAATCACCACCCTGAAGGCATCCTGCCTGATCACCACTTTGAAGCAGCCCTCCCACAGAATCAGCCCCACCGCTTGCCACTCCTGGTCACCTCCTTTGGAGCCCTTCTCACTGGCAGAAATGCTGTTCTGCACTCGCCTTCTTGGGCAGAGAGGAGTTCTCAGTACGGAGAAGAGTACCAGGCACACAGAAGGCCTCCAGTACATATTTTGGCTGGAGGGGGTGGGGGAGGGGGAATGAATGAAGAAGGGACAGGGGAGCCAAGAAAGAGAAAGAAAAAAAACAGGAAAGAAAAATGCTTGGAAGAAAAGAGATCCCAGGGATATAACATCTGCTGAGAGTTTACCCACATGCTGAGCAGGCTTCCACACTCTGGATGTGGACCAGCTCGTTCACAGGACAGTCAGAATCCCAAGTCACTTAACTTCTACGACCCGGGACCCTCCGTCAGTAAACCAAGGAAGATATCTAACCGCAGCCTCAGAAAGACACGCATGTTCAAGTTACCTCAAGCGACCTCCACAGTGGGTGAAAGCCATACAGAACAGCACAGACCCGTCCTCAGAGGCCAGAATGAAGGTGTGAGGGGGTAGAAATCACCTCTTGTGTGAATGCCTCGTTCTCCTTCCTGGGAGGGACCCTTAGAGCCATAGGAGGGGGCTCTAAAAACCCCATTTTACCACAAGATCCTGCCTCCTGGGCTGAAAAATTAAATGTCAGAATGGAGAGAGAGAAAATGAAGGAGCAGCCTGGAGAAGCAGAGGGGAGAGCTGGAGAAAGAGGTCTGATTTTCAAGTACCTGGTTCTAGGCCATTCCAGAGGTCTGGCTTCCCTCCTGTCCTTGGTTTCCGGAAACACTTTGTAGCCTCTAAGAATCTTTTTTTAGTGAAGCTAGCTCTGGCTGTTTTCTGTTTCTGCAGAATGTCTGTTGATGTTGGAGAGCTGCCTTCAATTATTTGGGGGGGCCCCTCCCCCTTCCTGGTCTCGGTGGGAAGCAGAGAGCACCTCCCACTACAGAAATGGGAAATGTCAGTCACTGGCTTTCCCAGTGTCCCTTGCAGCTGGGACGGTTAAGCACATGACCCAGGTTTAGCCAATGAGATGTGTATCTGCAGTGAAGCAAGGCCCTGGAGAATTCATTTTACCGGGGTGGTGACAACATCTTCCATCCCATGCTCCCAGAGGCAGCAGCATAAGCCTGGTTTGCTTGAGGACAGTGGCATCTATGCCAGACTGAGGCTGCGTCATCACAGGGACTGCTGTTGTGACGGACACCTGACCTCCCTTGTCACTGCCCTTCATCTCGTGCCTGATCTGTAGCTTGCCTGACATTCCTGTGAACCACCCAATGTGCTTTCAATAAATTCCTTTTCTGCTGAAGTCAGAGAATTGGTTTCTGTTACCTGCAACTAAGAACTCCAACAAATCCAGATGCTTTCCACAAGAGTCCTAATTCAAGGAGCTCAGTCTCACCTGAGTTTTAAGTGTATATTTCTAGACTTTCAACAACCCTTCTCCCCAGCCACCAATGAATACTGCCCATGGACCTCACACAGGGAGAGCAAGCCCTCAGGTGGAGAACCACCTGCTGCAGCTGATGTTTTGGTGCCCAAGTATATGTGGCAAAGTCTGCTGCTGGCCCACGTTCCACCTTTATGTGAACAGGAAAAGGCATGGCCGTCAGCTGGGATGCCCTGTGCCGGGAATGACCTTCATGGCCACGAGCAGAGGCCCAGGTGTCACATCTCTGCACGGCCTTGCTGGGCTGAGGCTAACAGCACAATGTGCTAAGCACATGTTTACAAATGGACAGAACCTTCACTGAGTTTGAGCTCCGTAGGAAAGTCAACTTGGAAGACATGGGCTTCACAGAAGCTTGTAAGCTGAACGAAGCACAGAGACTTAGTGGCTGGCAAGCTGGAATCCAAGGATGGATTCCCAGGGGAGTCTTAAAACACCCTGAATTTTATATAAAATGTGTGAGGACATATATTCTTCTGGAGAGGAAGTCTAATTATCATGAGCTTGTCAAAGCCTCTGTGATCTACCACACACACACACACACACACACACACACACACACAGAGTAACTCTACAACCACTGGTATGACCTAATCTTTCATTTTGCAAATAAGGAATGGAAGAAACAGAATGTTCAGAAAGGTCACAGAACTCATTAGTGGTTAAGTCAGAATAAAAACCCAGGTCCACAGCTTAAATAACAGAATTTTCTCTGCTTTAAGTAGCACACACATGATCATGCCAACAAGGTATCTTCATCGAGAGAGAATTCTCCCTGGTCCGGCATATCCCAGAAGTTGTAGCAAGAGCTCACAGATAGGTGTTCCTGAGCCTGGGCAGTGCTGGTCTTTTAAACCTCGGGCTCCCAGTGCCCCAGCCACCCTGCCCACCCCCATCTGGCCTACCACAGGCCTGTGTTAGTGGTAGGGCAGACCGAGGGTAAACGGCCAACCCTCTACTGTTCTCCCCACTCTCCTGTCTTATCCACACACTTGCAGGCATCTGTACCTGGAGGCCAGTCAGAGATGCAGGAAGCCTGTAGCATGGAAAGCTACAAGTCGCTCAGCTAGCGATTTAAAACAACAACAACAAATTTTTAATTTTTTTTTTTAGTCCTAAACCCACACAGATATGCCTGGCCCCCACATTACCTTCAAGGCCATGTGTGGGTGGGACAACCTTGTACATTCACCTTTGTGGGACAAGGCCCTCCCTTTGCGGGTGCCTTTAATATTCATTTCATTTTATCAGTTTAAAAATACTGGGAACAGGGCCACCAAACAGCATCCCCCAATGGCTTATTTCTAGGGTTTACCAATTCCTTTTTTAAAAAGTCTTGGGAATTACAACACCCATGAATAACTGCTAGCATATGGGCCAGGCACTATAGTAAGTACCTGACATACATATTACAATTTCATCTTCACACTAGGGATAAATACTATTACCATCCCTATTTTATATTAGGGAAGTAAGGCCAAAGAAGTAGCTTGGTTAAGGTTGCAAAACTAGGAGGAGACAGAGAGAGCAAGGATTTATATCCAAGTCTTGTGGATTCCAGAGACTCAGCTCTTAGCTGCTCTGCTCTGTTAAGCTAAATTGCCTCTTCGGAGAGAGCGTGCTGGTTGGGGTTGTGAGAACCCTTGACTTTCTCCAGTGCCCTTCATCAAAACGTCTAAGCTTTACAAAGCGAAAGAATGCTCCCATCTTCCAGTGAGCATGGGGCTTCAGGGAGTCTTCAACCATCGGGTGCAGAAGAATTGCAGAGGTCTCTTCTAACCTCTCAAGTTACAGGTGAGGACATAAAGAACCAGAGAAGGTAAGTGATATGGCCAGAACACGCAGCCAGTGAGTAGTCCCGTGACCCTAAGTCCAGAAAGCCACCTGCTGAACCAGTGTCCCAGAGTGAGAGACATTTTGTCCTCTGTTGTATGGGAGAAGATTTTAGGGACACACAGAGAAAAGCTTTAAATAATGTGGATTCTCTTAACTAATGAGAAAAAATATCCCTTGACTTCTCTTTTAGTCCTGATCGAGGAGAGTCTCAGCTCAGTGTGAATATGACTGCAACAGCTCTTTAATACTTATTACATTCCCTTTTTACAAAGAGAGAATGGACCTTTGGTGGGAAACCAAGAATCACCAAGAATGTAGCAACACTGCTTTATGTTC
Source organism: Meles meles (assembly GCF_922984935.1). NCBI lineage: Eukaryota > Metazoa > Chordata > Mammalia > Carnivora > Mustelidae > Meles > Meles meles. The sequence goes on from NC_060068.1 coordinate 132,856,492, forward strand.
TTTATAGGTTACCCTATAATTATGCTAGGTGATACAAGTTTTCCATTATACATTAACTTAAAGTTTCCATTTAAGCATATGTATTTAGGTTAAAGAAAAGTGGAATCAATTTAAAGAAAAATATTCAGTTAATACGGATCGCTTGCTATGATACAAAGTAACCTCGAAAATTTCAATGGAAATAAAACAAATATGTTACTTCATAATCACTGTTTAAGCAAATGACAGTAACTACAACTTTTAAGCACAGGATTCTAATCGCGTTCACGTGACTAGAAATCCACCACGCTAACTTGAGGTTGGGCCCCACACTCTGCGACTTCCTGTGTGTATAACCCCGCCCTCACCCCTCAGGGGCCCTGGGGGAGACCATCCAGCCACCCGGGGAGGAGTCTACCGGGAGGATTACCGCCCTCCCCGCGGAGGGACTGGGTGGGCGCTGCTAACAGCAACGGAAGGGGTGTGCCGCCCCCTGGTGGAAAGCTCAGAAATTGTGTGGCCAATTTTCTGTCTGCCCCTGAAACTCGGCGGTCCTGCAGCCTCTCCTGTGTATTATACGTAAGCATTCTTGTAAACATGGATCTGAGCTGCCTTTGAATTTCACTTCAGGATGGTGAAGAGGGTTTTATGTGGGCTAAGACTGAGACCCACCGTCCTCAAACAGAAGAATCCCTGGCTACGGTGAGGGAGGGGCTGATGAGCCCCTCGGGCGGATCTCGCTGCAGGAGGTGTTACGGCCCTGCCTCACCAAACCGTCTCTAACCGCCGTCTTCTGTCCGAATCCCGCTTCCTGCCAGGCTCAGACCTCCCTCGCTCCCCCGCAGCTCTCGCCCTCCTCTGTCACCAGCACCCTTCTCTGGGAAACTAATCAGTCCCACCTCTGGAGCCACTCCCCTTTCCAGAGCACAGGAGCTAGCTCCATCCCAATGGACGGGATGCGAATCACCTAATCAGTCAGAGCCAGGCTGTCCAGCATCTAAAACCACCCCTGGGTGTTGCTCCGAGATCCCCCCGGATGATTCCTTGAAGCGCGGAGCCGGGCCCTGGCGGGGGAGCAGACGCCCGACGCTGCCTGGTGATGCTGGGGTAACCAACAGTACCCCTTCCACCAGCCCCTCTCCCCCGGGTTTATTTCGAGAGGCCTCAGGAAATATTGACTGATAAAAAACAGAGTCAAGATTTTCAGATAAAGCTTACCACACTCACCAAGCTGAGACTGTCCTGAAGACAAAATCTGTACCTGCCACGGAACTCGGCTGAACATTTCCAAATTAGAAAAAGCCGCAAGGACGGAATAAGAAGGCGGGGGGCGCCCTCTAGCGGCGTAGTTACAATATCTCAGGAGGAAAAGTGGATTCCGGAAATGCAAAGCAGAGGATTTAGCCTAATTTTCAAGGAGAAGGACAAAGTCAAGTGTTAAACTGAAGCAGGAGGCAGTGATGCCTGAGAGACACAAGTGGGACATTACTGTCTCCTCAGTGGACGGGTGTGGATGACTTTTTTATCTGACTTTACCTCACAGGAAGTGGCTCACTCAAGGTGAGCACTTGAGGTGACCTTGAGCACTCAAGGTCAAGTCCTTACTCAAGGACAGGACTGGAAATTAAATCCAAAGGTGCCAACCACAAATCTGGAACTCTCTCCCCTGATGGGTGGCAACCCCCCCACCCCCCAGAGTAAAAGCCGTCACTTATGTATTTTACATCCTTCTCAGGACTTAGCACAGTCATGCATGTAATAGATATTTGATCCATTACATAATGAAATAGTAATTTTACAAAATGATCATTCTATGTCCAACACTATGCAAAGTACTAATAATAGATTATTCTATTTGCTGTTCATAATAACTGTATTGAGGTAGCCTACTTTACAGAGAAGGAAACCAATTCTCAGAGAGGGTAAGTAACTCACCTACGATCACAAAGCCTGAGATCACACCCAAGTGCACGAACTCCAGAGCCTGGTCTCTTGTCTACTAAACCACGAGTTATCAAACTGTTTGGTCTCAGGACTCCTTTATGCTTAAAAATTATTAAGAGCCAGGGGCACCTACATGGCTCAGTCAGTTAAGCATCCAACTCTTGATTTCAGCTCAGGTTATGATCTCAGGATCTTGAGATCAAGCACCTATGTCCAGCTCCTTGCTGGGCATGGAGCCTGCATAAGATTCTCTCTCTCTGTCCCTCCCACCAGCTCTCACTCTCTCTCTCTCTCTCTCTCCCTAAAAAAAAATTAAAATTATTAAGGACAACAAAGAGCTTTTGTTTACAAGGATTATGGCTATCAATATTTACAGTATTAGAAATTTTTAATTTTTAATTAAATCAATTTAATTAACATATAGTATATTATTAGTTTCAGGGGTAGACATTAGTGATTCATCAGTTGCCTACAATACCCAGTGCTCATTACATCATGTGCCCTCTTTAATGCCCATCACCCAGTTATTCCATCTCCCCACCCAGCTCCACTCCAGCAGCCCAGTTTGTTTCCTAGAGTTCAGTCTCTATGGTTTGTCTCCCTCTCTGTTTTTATCTTATTTTTCCTTCCCTTTCCCTATGTTCATTTGTTTTGTTTCTTAAATTCCACATGAGTGAAATCATATGGTACTTGTCTTTCTCTGACCGACTTATTTCACTTAGCATACCTTCTAGTTCCATCCACATTGCTGAAAATGGCAAGATTTCATTCTTTTGATGGCTGAGTAATATCCCACTAAATACAATATTATATATAATTATACATCTGCTTTATTCATCTATCGATGGACATCTGGGCTCTTTCTATATTGGGGCTGTTGTGGACATGGCAGAAATTAAAATGGGAATTTAAAAAATATTTACTCATTGATTTAAACATTGCAAACCCTCCTAATATTATATTTTTTATGAAAAAATCACTATTTTCCCAGATTTAAAAAAACATTTAGTGAGAAGACTGCCATTATTTTTTTGGATTTCTTTATGACCTGACTTTAAAAGATAGCTAGATTCTCTATCTTCTACTGCATTCAGTCTGCTGGGCTATCTCACTTCGTGTAGCTTCTGCCAAACTCCACTGTCCACTTATGAGAGAACAGGAATGCAAAGGGCAAATAACATCTTAGTATTATTACTGAAATAGTCTTGACCTCATGCACCCCTGAAAGGGCCTTTGGGACCCCTGGGGTCTTGGGCTGCTGTTGGAGAACCACCACTCTCTATAGGGCAAATGAGCCAAGGGCTCTGCCTTCCTGAGAGTCACTTCTGCAGGGAGCTCATTCCACCCAAAGCACTCCCGTGGACATCTCAATTGCTTTTCCTTCCTTTTTTCCTCCACTCTTGTTCTTTTCCTGGCAATTGCATGTCTTCTCAGTCGACTTTTTCTTCCTCCATACCCTGGGTGCAGCCTGTCAGGGAGAAGGTGAACCTCAAGACAGAATTCTATAAGCACTAAAGAGGGGCTGTTTTAATCTTAGATGCCTCAATCTAAAGACCAAGAAGTATAAACTGTTAATTCCTATTATTCCATTTCTAGGGAAAAGAACTTCTAAAAGATCCTGACTCAAATTCGTCAGACTAAGAAACCTAGTACTGAACAATGATACTCCCACTTGGGTTTCACAGAGATAAGTAGTTCTGTACAGCCGTACACTAAGACACCCACCACACCTCAAGGGAACCTTGGCTCGCAGCTACCACCCCACCCCCAGCCTCCCGTCACCATCAGTGAAGAAGGCGCCCCATCCAACACCACCAGGGATCCTCACTGTTGCTTCCAGGCCACTGTCCCTTTCTCTGCCCCAAAACCCCAGCTTGGAACCTTATGTCATCAGACTACACCATCCATTGGCCTGTCTTATTGTGAAGACCTGGGTCACTCCCTTCCCCCCTTGGATTCTGGCTCCTGGCTCAGTACCATTCTAACACCACTCCTTCATTCTGTTTCTTCCTTTCAGAACCCCGCTCTCAAAATTACTGGGCAATTCTCCCATGAGCTTGTCCTCCATCTGCCTGTCACTCATTCCTGTGGTCATCTGCTAGACATTCTCACTACCAATAGCTTCAAACTCTCCATAATCTGACCTTCAAGCACCAAAGTCTCCATCTTCCCAGCTCAGCCCTACCCTATTCTCAATAATCTTTTGATTATTAATCTCAATAATCTTTTGACCACCCCCGCCCAGGGACTTACACTTAAAATCCAAAGTCATTTTTATGGCCTTCAATGTCCTAATGATTAGGCCCCTGCCTACCTCTCTGGCATTGTCTCCTAACCCCCTATTACCCATTATGCTCCAGCCCCACTGACCTTTCAGCCATTCCTCAAACATGCCAAGTCCATTCCTACCTCAGGACCTTTGTACCAGCTCCCTCTTATGCATGGATAGTCCTACCCTTGGATATTCTCAGCCTTTCTTTCTCACCTTCAAATCCTTGTTCAAAATTACCTTCTCAATGAGGACCTCCATAAACTATTTAAAATCCCAACCCACCCATCCATCCCCTCACCCACAGGACATTCATTCCTCCTTCTCTACTTTATCTTTCCATGGCACCCACCACTTTCTAGCCTATAGTAGATCTTACTATTATTTTGTAGATAGGTGGTTTCTGGCTGAGGGCAGAGATTTTTATCTATTTTGTTTAGTGCTATGTCCTTAGTACTTAGAACAGTGCCTGGCACTTAGGGACCATTCAGCATTTCTGTATGAATGAAGGGAATTGGATTGTGCAGATTTTGAAACAATAAAAATAAGAGCTTATTAAGTCATCTTATACACACAATTTTAAATAACAAAGTACCTGCTCTCCCTGTCTCTCTTTACCCAACTATCTCCTTCAGCATCTCTCCACACCATCATCAGCCCTCTGCCTCCACCTACAATGTAGGACAGAAAGATGATTTGTTTTACTGCTCTAGTTACATGCCCAGTTTTCAACCTACCAATGCAGAACACTGCATTCAACTAGCTTTTGATCTTTCTAGGAAGATCTAGGAAGATCTTCCTAACTACGCGCTCTCCCCTCACACCTCCAGGTTAGTCTCCCATAGTGCCCCCAATGGGCTGTGTCCCTTCCTGGGTCAGTGCAAGGGTGCAGGAAGCCAAAGCCAGCTGTGGCCTGGGCTCTGAACAGCATACCAATGGCAGGCAGCTCCCACCTCTGCGGTGGCCCTGCAAGATGGAGGAGAGGGACAGTACGTGCCATCACCATGGAAACCCCCTCCCACTCCTCAGGCACCAGAGGAAGGCAGAGCCTGCAGGCTGGTGTTCTTAGAGAAGTGGCTTGTCAATCCGGCCTCTTCTCACAGGAAAAGAGGCCTCTTCATAAGGAGTGTAGTCACAGATCCTCCCGGGAGCCTGTGCATACAGGCATACTGGCAGCCACTTTGCTGTCTGACTTCCTGCTGTAATCAGTCCCACAGACTGTCCCAGACAGGGCTGTGGGCTTGAAGGCTGCAAAGATCAAGCACCCTTCAGAGCAGAGGACTGAAAGATGGGCCTCTGATTGCTCCTGTTGCTTGAGCGCATGTGGCTAAGTTCTCCAAAAGTCACCTCATACAGCATGTCTTAAAGCTATCACTGCGCTTGCTTTGAGGGGCAGAACCAGCCACCAGGAGAGGAGAGAGGCCTAGGAAATGGAGTGGTCAGCTTTTGGTGTCTGCAGGAAAGACATATCCACCGTAGGAGAACAGGTTTCCTCCCCCCTCTTGTGGCCAAGACTGGCTCCAGATGAACCACACCTGAGGACCAGGACCTACAAGAAGAGGAGAATGGTCCTTTGTCCCCCAGAGGCATGCCTGCCGAGCTGCAGAAACCGTGAGCCCACCTGGTGCCACCCACGGAGCCAAGCACTGTGAGACAGGGCTCCAAGGGGAGCATTCTGGAAGCCTAAGAATATGGTTTCTTTTCAGTCTTCTTACCAAACAACGGAGAGAAAGGGAGGATCATTGGCATGTGGGGACTTGAGCTTAAATATTGATGGCCGCTCCTGGTCCCAAGATTTCTCCCCTGCTGGAGTAGCCCAGCACTGTAGGGCCTGAAGATCCTCGAATATGGTGTGCCCAGGAAACCTACACCCCATCCTGCTCTCTATGGCCCTCAAAGGGTATGAAAAGGACCCCAGTGGTTATTAAGGGAGGGGGCCCTGGGCAAAGCAGTAGGAAGCCCCACCCAGGAAAAGTACGGAGGAGGCATGGCTGCTATTCTCAGAGGGGCGGGAATCCCCAGCCATATGGAAATACACAACCACACACACCTCTACACAGAGTGGAGGCCACCAGCCCCACACAGAGCTCAATACCCAGACCGAAGCCAGGACACTGCCCATAACCAACACGTGGCCTGTCACACGAGCACAATCGCTTCTCCCTCCAGCTGTCCTCCTCGGTGTTGGGCTGCAAGGAGGCCCACACAAGCCCAACATCCACAGGGGGGCGGGGAGGTGTATTCACCACACAGGCTCCAGTCCCAGCTCTAGCCCATGCATGGGGGAGAGAAGACCTTGCGAGAAGTCTGAGACTGAAGTTTTAAAATGAACAAGACGGAGGCTTACATTCCAAGTCAGAAACTGATTTTAACCAAGAGGAACCAGAAAGCTATGGAATCTAGTTAAGATGCTCCTCCCCACCACCCAGCAGGGAGGAGAAGCTGACCAAACCCCACCGGTAGCAGTTACTGAAGAAAGAAAACCAGCTCCCATTTCCACCCTGCTGATCTGGACCTTCTCCACACACAGGCGGGCAGGGCTAGAAAAAGAACACAAACAGGATGGGCGCTGCCCAGCAGGGAAGGCGAGAAGCTGGCCCCATGGGCTTGTGCTCTACCCCTGTCTCTCTCTCTGGGGGGACCTGGGATAAAGGCAAAGTCCCTGGCCCTTACTCTGCACGATGCTAACAGTGAGTTTAGTGCAAAAGTCACTGGGCCTCTAGAACCTGGGTCCCCGGGGACGGATGACACATTCCTTCGTTTCGGTAAATACCTGAGAACCTACTGTCGCCAGAATTACAAGAGCAAACAGGGCCGACCCGAGCTGGCCCCCAGTACAGCAGAAGAGACAGACAAATGGGCAGACATAGCTTAGCAGGTGAAGTGCTAGGAGAAGTTTCAGTGTCTGGAGTGGGGCAAATAGGAGGGAACCCAGCCCCCTCTTTGGGGTATCAGGAAAGGCTTCTGGTCAGAGAAGTAGCTCAGTGGAGAGCGATAGGGCAAATAGGTGTGAGCCAGCAAATCAGAAAAGCTTTCCTGGAGAAGAATCACACTTCATCGCCCTAGGAGCCACTGGGCAGCACTGGGAGTCACGTGGGCTTTCTCCCAAGGGCAGTGCGGCACCATTTAAAAATAAAATGAGGAATGGCTGCTTGATGGGTACAGGCTTTTTTCTGGGGGGAAGGATGAAAATATTCTGAAAGTAGGTAGTGGTCATGTTTGTACAATACTGTGAATGACTTAAAAGCCACTGAATTGTACACTTCAAAATGGTTGAAATTTTTAAATGGTGAATTCTGTGTTGTGTGAATTTTACCTCAACTCAAAACAAAAGGTAAATCACACCTGGAGGGAACTTTTAATGCCAACCAAGCTGGCAGAACAAGGACCAATTTACCTTCCTGCCCAAAACAACTGAAAAACAACATATGAAACATGGTTTCCAGGAGAATCGATATTGGGCAACAAAGGACAGTAGTCCCTGAGGAACAGTGAATAAATGAGGTGAGCCCCCTATGATATGGCCCAGCTCACTGGTCTGAGCATTTCCAGGCCAGAGTGGAGAAGAAAGAAGAGCTGAGCCAACTCCTTGAGCTGAAGAGACAGAGTCAGGGAAGACCATGTAGCTAGTCAGCCAGCCAGAACATTGGAGAGGAGAGCACTGCACGAGATGACCCTGGGAATCTGCAGTCCCCTGTAGGGCCTCATTGCTTGCAAGTAAGGAAATGCCTGAGAGCTAGAGGGAAGAGCACCAGAGCTCACAGAGCACTGGGAAGCCTGTCTGCTCCCAACAGTCAGGCTAGAAAACCTTCCAATCCGTGAAGAGTGGATGGAGTTTTAAGAGTCTTACTTCATTCCTCAAAAAAAAAAAAAAAAAAAAAAAAAAAAAAAAAAATAGAACTACCATATGATTGAGCAAGCCCACTTCTGGGTATAGATCCAAAGACCATGAACATGGCATCTCGAAGAGATACCTGCACTCCCATGTTATTGTAGCACTATTCATAAGAGCCAAGATGCGGGAACAATGTAAGCATTCATCAACAGAGGAACGGGAAAAGAAAATATGGTGTGTATATACATAAAATGAAATACTATGCAGGCATGAGAAAGAAGGAAATCTACCATGTGCAACAACACAGATGGACCTTGAGGGCATTATGCAAAGTGAAACAAATCAGGAAGACAAATACTACATGATCTCATTTACATATGGAATCTAAAAAAAGTCAATTTCAGAATGAAATACTCATTACCAGGGGCTGTGGGGTGAAGGAAATGGGGAGATGCTGGTCAAAGGGCAAAAACTTTCATTTTTCTTTTTTCTTGGAGGGGGAGGTGTCTGGTATCCCAATGAGTTGAGCCACCAACTCTAGGCTTTGGCTCCGGTCATGATCTCAGGGTCATGAGATGGAGCCCCAAGCTGGGCTCTGTGCTCAGCCTGGAGTCTGCTTCTCTCTCTCTCCCTCTGCCCCTCCCCAGATCACACAAGCATGCATGTGTGCATGCTCTCCCTCTTTAAAGTAAATAACTCTTTAAAAAAGAGACAGAGCACAAGCTGGAGGATAGGGTGGGGAGGGGCAGGGGAAGAGAGAATCTTAAGCAGGCTCCACGCTCAGCACAGAGCCCAACACCCATCTTATAACCCTGGTATCACAACCTAAGCCAAAATCAAGAGTCAGACACTTAACCAACTGAGCCACCCAGGTGCGTCCAAACTTCCAATTCTAAGATCAGTAAGTTCTGGGATGTAATGTGTAGCATGGTGATTATAGTTAACAATATTGCATTATATAATTGTAACTTGCTAAAAATAAATCCCAACTGTTCTCATCACCAAAAAATGGTAATTACATGATATAATGAAAGTGTTAGCTAACTATACACATGTACCAAATCAGCACCTTATACAATGTTGTATGTCAATTAGATCCCAAAGCTGGGAACAACAATAACCAAAAAAAGCCTGGCTCCTGGGGCTAGATAGACATGAGTTTGATTCCAGACTCCTACAACCTACCAGCTGTGCCACTTAAATTTTGGGAGCCTCAGTTTGCTCATCTATAAGATACGGATTCATTTGACTGTTGTAAAAATAAATGGAAGATATGTTTTTCTTTAAATAAAGCATGACCTCAGTAGAAGGGGGAAAATTAGCCCTTGTGTTGCCTAACAAACTTAAAAGCAAGACTCAAATGAATCAAATTGTTTCCAAGCAACTTAACTACATCCCAGAAAAAGTTTTGGAATGTTTACAGAAGGGGCACCTGAGAGCCTCAGTAGGTTGACTCAGGTCATGGTCTCAGGGTCCTGGGATCGAGCACCATGTCAGGACTCCCTGCTCAGCAGGGAGCCTGCCTCTCCCTCTGCCTCCTCCCCCTGCTTGTGCTCTCTTGTATAGTCAGATAAATAAAATCTTTAAGAAAAAAAAGTGTACAGAAATATAAAAATACCCAGACACAAAAAAAGTTAACATTCTTCTGGCATCCAGTAAAAATTGCCAGGCATAGTACACAGTAGGAAAATAAGGGGGTGAAAAGCCAAAACAATTGAAACTGACACAGATCTGACAACAGATGTTAGAATTAGTAGACAAGGACATTTAAAACAGAGATAACTGTATTCCATATGTTCAAAGTTAGGCAGAAACATGGAATATTAAAAAAAAAATCAAGCTTTTAGAGTTGAGAACAACATCTGAAATTAAAAGGAAATGACACTACCACATTTGCTGAATGGGAACACTCACCCTGGCTGCACACGGAGAATAGCTTTGGGGAAATCATATGAAAGCAGGTGTGAGAAGTTGTTAGAACATCCCAGGGGAGAAATGGTGGCCTGAAGGGGTATACCAGTAGCAAAGGAAAGAATCAAACCCTTCTGAAATATGCAAGCAGGGGAAGTGGCAGGACTGGGTGACTGCTCAGGTGAGGAACCAGAGGACGGACCAGGTGGCACAGACGAAGGGAAGCAATGCACTCCCTCTGCTTCAGAGCTGCCCCTGCCCCCTCAGGTGCAGTCAGCAATGGTTAGAGGAATCAGAAAAAATGCAATTCAGGAGGCAAGAGAGATGCATGCCTCCGGCAGAGCTACACCAGGGGCAGGAGTAGTGCCTCAGGAACTAGAAGGTAAGGAGAGGGAGAGGAAGCCTGGAACAGGGGACAACCAAGCACCAGCACAACCCAGATCATGCAAGGCCTCATAGGCTGAGGAGTTCACCTGTTACCCAAGGCACAGTAAGAATCTACTAGCAGGCTTCAAGCAGGAGACAAAAAGAGTTGCATTTAAAATGTCACTCAGTGGGGGCGGGGGGGGACACCTGTGTGCCTCAGTCAGTTAAGTGTCTGCCTTTGGCTCAAGTCATTATCCCTGGGATTGAGCCCTGTATCAGGCTACTTGCTCAGTGGGGAGTCCACTTCCTCTCTCTCTGCCCATCCCCACCCCTCGCACACACATGCTCCCTTTCTCTCTAATATTTTTTAAAATAAAATATTATAATGTCACTCTGGGGGCACCTAGGTGGCTCAGGTCATGATCTCAGGGTTCTGGGATCAAGCCCCACTTCCAGCTCCATGCTCAGCGGGGAGCCTGCTTCTCCCGCTATCCCTCCCCCTACCATTTGTGCTCTCTCTCAAATACAATCTTTAAAAAATAAATGTCACTCTAGGGCACCTGGGTGGCTCAGTCAGTAAGTGCCTAACTCTTGGTTTCAGCTCAGGTCATGATCTCAGGGTTGTGGGATCAAGCCCTGAATTGGGCTCCACACAGAGTCTGCTTGAGATTATCTGCCTCCCTCTCCCTCTGCTCCTCCCTACACTGTGTTCTTTCTCTAATAAATAAATCTTAAAAAAATAAAAAGTCAGACCAGAGCTGTCTGAGTACGGCAGAGCTCAGGTATCAGAGCAGGAAGCCAGCTGCAAAGACAGAGACGAGGAGTGAGCTCTCAGCTCTGGATTACCTTAAACCATGATCCAAGGCACAGTCGAACCACCACTCTTCGAGCAGGGACCCCACAAGTGGCAGATCCTGGGAGACCCCCTCCTTGCTCCACTGAGAGGGGCAGTGTAGGAGCAGTGTGGCAGGAATCTGCTGGGTTTGGGGACTCCAAACAGGGCCGTGTGCAGAGATAGAAACACTGTGTTTCCACAGGCCGGGTGGGCTTGGAGTATAGCCAGAGACCATGGAGACGGGAGGGATTCACTGCTTTTCTCTGAGGGCACATTGAGAGGTGGGGTCCCCAGCTCACTGCTCTCCCAGCCAGAGACTAGGAGGCCGCCATTTTCATTCCCAGCCTCCAAAGCTGTACGGAAAGCGTTCAGGGAACAAAACCTACCGAGAGCAAAACCAGACAGATTACTTAGCCTGGCCCCTTACAAGAGCAGTGCAATTCTGCCTTGGGCAAAGACATTTGAGAATCATGGCAATAGGCTCCTTGCTAGGAGATCAGCAAGAACATCCAGCCAAGACCAAGTTCTCCAATCAATGAGAACTGCAGAACTCCTGAGCTAGGGGAAAGCAATGCATAGAATTCATGGCTTTTTCCCCATGATTCTTTAGGCTTTCAAAGTTAATTTTTTTTTAATTTTCTTTTCTCCTATTCTATTTTTTTTAATTTTCCTCTTTCGCATTTTAACATTTTTAAACTATTTTATCTTATCAATACCTTATTATAAATCTTTTTACATTTTCATTGTTTAAGTCATATCATATATGACTTATTTTTTGTATACATATGTTTTTATTTCTTTAAAATTTTGGGATAGTTTCTTCTAATAGATCAAAATATACCCTAAATCTAGCACATGGCTTTGTTCTAGTCTGCAGCATGATCACATTCTTCCCTCTTTATTTTTTCAACCAACTTCTTATCTTATCAATTCCTTTTTAAGAATTTTTTTAATTTTCATCTTTACAGTAATATTCCATCCCTTCATCGTTTTTACCCTTATTTTTGTATATATCTGTTTTTCTTTCATTAAAAATTTGGAAGTCAGTTTCTTCTAACAGACCAAAATACACCCAAAACCAAGTATGTGGCTCTGTTCTACTCAACAGTCTATCATATATATACACACACATATTTATGTGTGTATATATATATGCATATGAAAATGTATATGTATATATACACATATATACACACATATGTGTGTGTGTATACGTGTGTGTGTGTGTGTGTATATATATATATATATATATTTTTTTTTTCTCCTTTATTCTCTCCCCAGTTTCAGGTCTCCTCTGATTTGGTTATTGTATATTTTTCTGGGGTCGTTGCTACCTTTTAGTATTTTGCTCTCATTCATGTATTCTTATGTGGATAAAATGACAAATTGGAAAAACTCCCCACAAAAAAAAAAAAAAAAAAGAGCAAGAGGCCATACCAATGGCTAGGGACCTAATCAATATGGACATTAGTAATATGTCAGAACTAGAGTTCAGAATGCAGATTATCAAGGTCCTAGCTGGGCTCAAAAAAAGCATGGAAGATACTAGAGAATCCCTTTCTGGAGAAATAAAATCCCTTTTTGGAGAAATAAAATAACTAAAATCTAACCAAGTTGAAATCAAAAAAGCTATTAATGAGGTGCAATCAAAAATGGAGGCTCTTACTGCTAGGATAAATGAAGAAGAGAATTAGTGATAAAAGACCAAATGATGGAGAATGAAGAAGCTGAACAAAAGAGACAAACTATTGGACCACAAGGGGAGAATTCAAGAGATAAGTGATACCATAAGATGGAACAATATTAGAATAATTGGGATCCCAGAAGAAAAAGAAAGAGGGGGGGCAGAAGGTATATTGGAGCAAATGATAGCAGACAATTTCTCTAATTTGGAGAAGGGAACAAGCATCAAAATCCAGGTGGCAAAGAGAATCCCCTTCAAAATCAACAAAAATAGGTCCACACCTGTCATCTAATAGTAAACCTTACAAGTCTCAGTGACAAAGAGAAAATCCTGAAAGTAGCTTGAGACAAGAGGTCTGTAACATACAATGGTAGAAATATTAGAATGGCAGCAGACCTATCCACAGATACTTGGCAGGCCAGAAAGGACTGACACGATATATTCAGGGGACTAAATGAGAAAAATATGCAGCCAAGAATACTAATCCAGCTACATTGTCATTGAAAATAGAAGAAGAGATAAAAAGCTTCCAGGACAAACAAAAACTAAAAGAATTTGCAAACACCAAACCAGCCTTACAGGAAATATTGAAAGGGGTCCTCTAAGCAAAGAGAGAGCTTCAAAGTAACAGACCAGAAAGGAATGGAGACAATATACAGTAAAAGTCACCTTACAGGCAATATAATGGCACTAAATTCATATCTTTCAATAGCTACCCCGAATGTAAATGGGCTAAATGCCCCAACCAAAAGACACAGGATATCAGAATGGTTAAAAAAACAAGACCGATCAATATGCTGTCTACAAAAAACTCATTTTAGACCCAAAGACACCTTCAGATTGAAAGTGAGGGATGAAAAACAATTTACCATGCTAATGGACATCAAAAGAAAGCTGGAGTGGCAATCCTTATACCAGATAAATAAGATTTTAAGCCAAAAACTATAATAAGAAATAATGAAGGATTATATCATACCTAAAGGTCTGTCCAACAAGATATAATAATTTTAAATATCTTTGCCCCTCATATGGGAGCAGCAAACTATAAAACTAATTAATAACAAAATCAAAGAAACACATCAACAGTAATAAAAGAACAGTAGGGGACTTCAACACACCCCTCACTGAATGAACAGATCTAAGCAAAAGATCAACAAGGAAATAAAGGCTTTAAATGATACACTGGACAAGATGGACATCACAGATATGTTCAGAACATTCCATCCCAAAGCAACAGAATACATATTCTTCTCTAGTGCACATAGAACATTCTCCAGAATTGATCACATCCTGAGTCACAAATCAGGTCTCAACCAGTACCAAAAGACTGGGATCATTCCCTGCATATTTTCAGACGACCATGCTCTGAAACTAGAGCTCAACCACAAGAGGAAAGTTGGAAAGAACTCAAATACATGGAGACTAAAGAGCATCCTACTAAAGAATGAATGGGTCAACCAGGAAATTAAATAAGAATTTAAAAAAATTCATGGAAACAAATGAAAATGAAAACACAACTGTTCAAAATCTGTGGGACACAGCAAAGGCAGTCCTGAGAGGAAAATACATAGCGATATAAGCCTTTCTCAAGAAACAAGAAAGGTCTCAAGTACACAACCTAACCCTACACCTAAAGGAACTGGCAAAAGAACAACAAAGGAAGCCTAAACCCAGCAGGAGAGAAGTAAGAAAGATCAGAGCAGGAATCAATGAAATATAAACCGAAAGAACAGTAGAACAAATCAAGGAAACTAGGAACTGGTTCTCTGAAAGAATTAATAAGACTGATAGACCCCTGGCCAGACTTATCAAAAAGAAAAGAGAAAGCACCCAAATTAATAAAATCATGAATGAAAGAGGAGAGATCACAACCAACACCAAAGAAATACAAACAGGAGCAAACTGGCTCAGTGGGTTAAGCCGCTGCCTTCGGCTCAGGTCATGATCTCAGGGTCCTGGGATCGAGTCCCGCATCGGGCTCTCTGCTCAGCAGGGAGCCTGCTTCCCTCTCTCTCTCTCTCTGCCTGCCTCTCTGCCTACTTGTGATATCTCTCTGTCAAATAAATAAATAAAATCTTTAAAAAAAAAGAAATACGAACAATTATAAGAACATATTATGAGCAACTATACATCAGCAAATTTGTCAATCTGGAAAAAATGGATGCATTCCTAAAGACATATAAACTACCAAAACTGAACCAGGAAGAAAAAGAAAACCTGAACACACCATAACCAGTAAGGAGATTGAAGCAGTCATCAAAAATCTCCCAAAAAACAAGAGCCCAGGCCAGACGGCTTCCCGGGGCAATTCTACCAAACATTTAAAGAAGAATTAATACCTATTCTCCTAAAACTGTTCCAAAAAATAGAAATGGAAGGAAAACTTCCAAACTCATTTTATGAGGCCAGCATCACCTTGATACCAAAACCAGACGAAGACCCCATTAAAAAAAAGAATTACAGACCAACATCCTTGTTGAACACAGATGTGAAAATTCACACCAAAATACTAGCCAATAGGATCCAACACTACATTAAAAGGATTATTCACCATGACCAAGTGGGATATATTCCTGGGCTGCAAGGTTGGTTCAATATCCACAGGTCAATCAATATGATACATTAATAAAAGAAAGAACAAGAACCATATGATACTCTCAATAGATGCTGAAAAAGCACTTGACAAAGTACAGCATCCTTTCTTGATCAAAACTCTTCGAAGTGTAGGGATCGAGGGTACGTACCTCAATATTATCAAAGCCACCTATGAAAAACCTACAGCAAATATCATTCTCAATGGGGAAAAACTGAGAGCTATTCCCCTAAGGTCAGGAACACAGCAGGGCTGTCCACTATCACCACTGCTATTCAACATAGTACTAGAAGTCCTAGCCGCAGCAATCAGACAACAAAAAGAAATAAAAGTCATCCGAATTGGCAAAGAAGTCAAACTCTCACCCTTTGCAGATGACATGATACTTTATGTGGAAAACCCAAAAGACTCCACTCCAAAACTGCTAGAACTCATATAGGAATTCAGTAAAGTGTCAGGATATAAAATCAATGCACAGAAATCAGTTGCATTTCTATATACCAACAAGACAGAAGAAAGAAAAATTAAGAAGTCAATCCCATTTATAACTACACCCAAAAGCATAAGACACCTAGGAATAAATCTAACCAAAGAGGCAAAGAATCTGTACTCAGAAAACTATAAAGTACCCATGAAAGAAATTGAGGAAGACACAAATGGAAAAACGTTCCAGCTCACGGATTGGAAGAGCAAATATTGTGAAACTGTCTATGCTACCTAAAGCAATCTACACATTTAATGAAGTCCCTATCAAAATACCATCAATTTTTCTCAAAGAAATGGAAAAAAGAATCCTAAAATTTATATGGAACCAGGAAAGACCCCCAATAGCCGAGGAATGTTGAAAAAGAAAACCAAAGTTTGCAGCATCACAATTCCAGACTTCAAGCTTTATTACAAAGCTATCATCATCAAGACAGTTTGGTACTGGCACAAAAACAGACACATAGATCAATGGAACAGAATAGAGAACCCAAAAATTGACCCTCAACTCTATGGTCAACTAATCTTTGACAATGCAGGAAAGAATCTCCAATGGAAAAAAGACAGTCTCTTCAACAAATGGTGTTGGGAAAATTGGACAGCCACATGCAGAAGAATGAAACCAGACCATTCTCTTACATCACACACAAAAACAGACTCAAAATGGATGAAAGACCTGAATGTGAGAAAGGAATCCATCAAAACCCTTGAGGAGAACACAGGCAGCAACCTCTTCAACCTCAGCCACAGCAACTTCTTCCTAGAAACATTGCCAAAGGCAAGGGAAGCAAGGGCAAAAATGAACTATTGGGACTTCATCAAGATCAAAAGTTTTTGCACAGCAAAGGAAACACTCAACAAAACCAAAAGACAACTGACAGAATGGGAGAAGATATTCGCAAATGACATATCAGATAAAGGGCTAGTATCCAAAATCTATAGAGAACTTATCAAACTCAACTCCCAAAGAACAAATAACTCAATCAAGAAATGGGCAGAAGACATGAACAGACACTTCACCAAAGAAGACATCCAGATGGTCAATGGACACATGAAAAAGTGCACAACATCACTCGGCATCAGGGAAATACAAATCAAAACCACAGTGAGATACCACCTCACACCAGTCACAATGGCTAAAATTAACCAGTTAGGAAATGAAAAATGTTGGTGAGGATGTGAAGAAGGGGAACCCTCCTACACTGTTGGTGGGAATGGAAGCTGATGCAGCCACTCTGGAAAACAGTATGGAGATTTCTAAAAAAGTTGAAAAAACAGCTACCCTACGATCCAACAATTGCACTACTGGGTATTAACCCTAAAGATACAAATGTAGTGATCTGAAGGGGCACGTGTACCCGAATGTTTATAGCAGCAATGTCCACAATAGCCAAACTATGGAAAGAACCTAGATGTCCATCAACAGATGAATGGATAAAGAAGATGTGGTATATATATACAATGCAATACAATGCAGCCATCAAAAAAACCAAAATCTTGCTGTTTGCAACAATGTGAAAGGAACTAGAGCATATTTTGCTTAGTGAAATAAGTCCATCAGAGAAAGACAATTATCATATGATCTCTCTCATATGAGGAATTTCAGAGGCAGGGCAAGAGGTTATGTGGGGTGGGGAGAGAAAAAATGAAACAAGATGGGATCAGGAGGGAAACAAATCATAAGAGATTCAATCTCAGGAAACAAACTGAGGGTTGCTGGGGGGTGGGGGGATGAGGGGGTTGGGTAGCTGGATTATGGACACCAGGGAGGGTATGTGCTATGGTGAGTGCTGGAAATTGTGTAAAAGTGATGATTCACAGACCTGTACCCCTGAAGCAAAAATACATTATATGTTAATTAAAAATAATAATAATAAGTAAAATATGATTCACTCTAGCAATAGAGGAGAATGGGTTGGAAGGGGCATGAGTGGAAGCAGAACTGCCAGTTAGAGGGTTTTGGTCATCATGAGAAATTACAGTTTGCATTTGAAGGGTGGGAAGCAGTGAACAAACCACGAATATATACCAGAGGCAGAATTATCAGGCTTGTGATGGGGATGGATGTGGGGAGGGATGGAAGTGACAAGGAGAGCCCCAGGTTTGTGGCAGGAGTAAACACCATTTATTAAGGTATTGAAGGCTAGCAAGGCACAGACTCTGGAGAGGGGAAAAACTAGAGCTCCAGTTTAGACAGAGGAGACTTGAGATCTAGTAAGCAACTACAGAGTTCAGGGGAGAGAGGTGGGTCAGAGACAGCAATGTGGCAGAGAGGTGGGATTTCAAACCGCAGGACTGCAGAAGATCACACAGGGAGTTTGTCATTGGAAAGAGGTGGAGACAATTTTAGGTACAAAAGGGAGACTGCAGAGGCTGGAGTCCCTCCCCAAAACACACACGAGAGAGTGGGAGGGGGAGATAACCAAAGAGGGGACAAGGGGACATGAGCCAGGCAGGACACCCGTTGCAAGATGTTGTAGAATAAATGGCAGCAACAAGAGGACATTCCTGACTGTCGACTCCTGAAGCCTCTACTAGGGGGAGGTTCAGCACCTGAGAGGCAGGGGTGGTAGCAGACAGATTCAAGTTTAAAGACTGGAGAGGTAGGAATACAGTGGCCTCCAAGTAGAAGAATGATATCAGTGTAAAACTGCCGGGCAATGTTGCGTGCCCCGGTCAACACACAAAGTTGGCTAGTCGTGAATCTGTACGGATGCTGAACTGGCCCCACTGGGTGATCTGCCCTAGGAAGGCTCTTCAGCTCTCAAAAGGCACTAACACCAAAGCACCGTCTCCTACCCCAGCCAGCCTCCTGTCGGGCCCTTTCAGAATCAGCTGCACTAAGCCCATCCCAACTTACGAACTGGGTGTTCAGACATCCCTGAACCTCAAGGGCTCAAGGTAAGGCTCAAACCCAATGCCCTCAACTCCACAATAAAGCCCATGGGCAAGAACATAGGGACTCATTTGACTGTTACCAAGACAAATGGGATAAATGTTTTTCTTAAAAAAAAAAAAAAAAAAAAATTACTGGGTGCCTGGGTGGCAAGGTTGGTGAAGCATCTGCCTTCGGCTCAAGTCATGATCTCAGGGTCCTGGGATTGAGCCCCACGTCGGGCTCCCTGCTGAGCAGGGAGTCTTTCTCCCTCTCGCTCTGCTCCTCCCCCTCCTTTTCTTATAAATAAAATCTTAAAAAAAAAAAAAAAAGTATGACTTCAGACAATCTCTCCAGCCTCCAGAGGGAAGAGCATTTTCTCTTTCTTTAAATGGTGTAATCTTATTAATACATAAGTTTTTGTAAGTTTAAGCTGGTCTCCCATATGCACACACAAGATAACCTCAGTAAGGCATGAATGTATGATTTTATAGATATTTTTATGCTCACAAACAACCTAACCATAATTGAAACTAAAAGGCTTACTACAAGTCAAGCTGGTTTTGTGTTCTTGCAGTAGCTCACTTGTACTCTTCCTGACAACCTTTCAAGATAAACTATCATGGGTCTCATGAATGAAAAAACAGAAGTTCAGAGAGGTTAAATGATATGTCCAAGGTCACAGAGGAACTACGTTGCTGAGCCACAATCTCATTTTTCACTTCTTGTCACTATACTTTTCTGTCTCATAATATGTGTATTTAAATAAAAGTGATCCTAGATCCTGTTCTGTAACCCACTTTTGACAACGAAAAAGTCCCATGGTTATCTTTCCTTGGCCACATATATAGATACCTTTTTTAAAGATTTATTTTAGAGAGAGAGCGAGAGCAAGCAAGCAAGTGGTGGGGAGGCATAAAGGGAGGGGTGCATCTCAAGTCAACTTTGTGCTGAGCACAGAGCCTGACACAGGGCTTGATCTCACGACCCTGAGATCATCACCTGAGCCAAAATCAAGAGTCGGTCACTTAACCAACTGAGCCACCCAGGCACCCCTAGTGCCCTTTTAATGAATATATTTAATTCCAGTGTGCATCTGTATCATATTTTCCAATTACAAACTATGCAGCAAAAAACACATTTGTAAACACAACTGGGGAACCCTCCTGTAAGGGATGCTCCCAGGCATCACGGACTCTTCCCAGTGCTATCTCAACACCATTTGCTGCCCTGCCAAGTCCAACTCCTGGATCCCTCCTGAAGCCTTATTCCATGCTCCACGGTCACCTCTTTAAGTCATTTCATCAACATCATCTATGGTAGACTCCAGAGCAGTCTCCCTGCCTCCACAGTGAGGTTCTGAAACACAAACCTGACCCTGTCACTTCCCTCCTTAAAACCTTTCCATGGCCCCTAACATCCCATCCCTAAGACAGATGCTAAGCCCCTTGCAAGAGTTTACAAAGCCATGTGGCCCCTGCTTAACTCTCCAGACTCCTTTGTTACCAACCACAGTCCTTGCCCAAACCTGAAGGAGGAAAATGAAAAAAAATAAAAATAAAGGCGGGAGAGGGGATGGGGGAGTTAGTTTTCATTCAACATTCGACAAGTTGTGTTCTCTTGCCTCCTGGCATTTGCAGAAGCTGTTTCCTCAGGCCAGAGCACTTTTCTTCTATCAAGTGTCCATCCATGGTTTCTCCTCAGGAAGCCTCCTCTGTCCTTCCCTAAACTGGGCTAGAAAGTGCTTCCCCAGCAGCTGGTTCTTCCCGCCCTTGAATTCATTTTCCTGTATCCTGACAGCATTTCCTGCCAGTGTCCCACACTGGACAACAGGCCGGAGAGCAGGGGCAATGTGTCACTTAACCATCACAGCCCTGGTCCCTAGTATAGAGAGGCCTGTATACATGATTAGTTAAACTAATGGAAAGAACAAAGTCAACTTGGGAATTTTAATGGTTGTACCGAGCCTCCTGTGGCTTGGTACCATTGCTCAGAATTGGTCTGATAGAATATTTACATTAACATATTTAAAAAGCTTCATGTTCCTATTGAGGGTTCATCAGAATTCAAAGCCCGAAAAATGTCAATGGAGGCATACGCTAGATATTGGTGGACTTTTCATATATCAGAGCACCTTTATGGTCCAGTGTGGTGTGACTGCCTACCCCAAAAACAATCAACTTAGAGAATTATCACTTGGACAGACTAGAATTGCAAAAAGGACTTCTTGTAAGCTTTAAGTAATGAAGCCAAACATGTGATACCTAGTAAAATGTATATAAATAGCAATCCCCACAGAATAAAAATTACCTATATTAATGGAGAAGCTTCTGTCTAAAGTTCTCAAAGCCACAACCAACATTAGTCACTTTAAAGATTTTACTTATTTGAGAGAGTGTGAGAGCCCACACCTGGGAGAACAAGGGGAGAGGAGTAGAGGGGGAGGGAGAGGGACAAGCAGACTCTGTGCTGAGTGTGGAGCCTGATGTGGGGCTAGATCCCAACACCCTGGATCATGACCCAAGCCAAAATCCAGAGTGGAAATCAAGTCGGACAGACTGAGCCACCCAGGCACCCCAAGCACTTTGTATTTGGATTAACAGCAGATGAAGAGATCACCAAGGACAGTTAACTAGCTGGTAAAGGACTAACTAGCTGCCAGGCTCTCAGTCCTTTGTTCCTTCTACCACAAGAGACCCCTTTCCAAAGCTTCTAAATTTATCACAGAGTGTGAAAACCACTCACAATCACGCTGTGTTTTCACAGGGCCCTTCTACAGCTGAGGCTGGCAGATCTAATACTCTTCCTTAAAACCAAGTGTCCTAATAGTCGTATTTTCTTTTTTTTTTTTTAAGATTTTATTTATTTATTTGACAGAGAGAGAGATCACAAGTAGGCAGAGAGGCAGGCAGAGAGAGAGGAGGAAGCAGGCTCCCTGCGGAGCAGAGAGCCCGATGCGGGGCTGGATCCCAGGACCCTGAGATCATGACCTGAGCGGAAGGCAGCGGCTTAATCCACTGAGCCACCCAGGCACCTCATCGTATTTTCTCTTTTAGGTGTCTATATAATTACAGAAGTTCAGACTGATTCAGTTATATTTTGAAGATAAAAAATTTTTTTAAAGTCAAGATCAGTGTACGTGTTCTTAGTATTTCACGCCTATATTGCCACTTCCTTGTTTGCTTCTGAACAATGGAGGCAATAAAGTACACATTGAGGGGTTTAGGTTTCGGGGAAAAGTGGCAGCTTCTAAAATAAACCATTAAGGGGTACCTGAGTAGCTAAGTCGGTTAAGCATCCAACTCTTGATTTCAGGTCAGAGTCATGAGATCAGGCTGCATCAGGCTCAGCGCTAGGCATAGAACATGCTTAAGAGTCTCTCTTTCCCTCTCCTTTTGCCCCTCCCCACTCATAGTCTCTCTTGCACGCTCTCTCTCTCTCAAATAAAATAAACCATTAAAATAAATCAAAGGGTTTTAAGGTTTTTTTTTTAATATTTTATTTATTTAACAGAGAAAGAGACAGACAGAGATCACAAGTAGGCAGAGAAGCAGGCAGAGACAGAGGGGGAGAAAGGAGGCTTCCTGCTGAGCAGAGCCCAATGTGGGGCTTGACTCCAGCATCCTGAGATCATGACCTGAGCTGAAGGCAGAGTTAACCCACTGAGCTACTCAGGCGCCCCTAAGTTTTTCAATAAGATAAACAACTGTCAGATTACAGACCCTAGTCTGTTAAACACTTCAGCTAGCTTTCAGTTTCCAGCAAATTCCATAGAATACCAACTGCAATAATGATGGAAAAGGGTTCAGATTCTGACTACAGATGCTACAGGCCTTACAGGAGAGAAGCTTCCTACATAGGCTGGTATTAAGTAAGCATTAATTCAATTGGACTCCATGCCCAGGCAAGTAAAGGGAGTGAGGGAGCTGGAGCGAAAAGAGACAGTAGAAGGACACTTCAGTTGTCCCTTCGGGCTATTTCATTTAGGGTCTATAGCACAGAAAGCCCACCTAAAAGGCAGCGAGCATTCCACTGCCAGTCCAAGTATTCGAAACAAGGGCCAACTATTGCCAGATAACCTTTACCAAAAGAAGCTCCAAAACCAGAGGTATGTGATACTTTGGGATTTTAAATGGTGGCCACAATTTTTTTTTTTTTTTAATATCCTCCATCCCAGCCCTCCAAAAAAGAAAATCCATGAGCAACCGTTTACAATCTCTGATATTTTGATCCCAAACCCCAACTTGGGAGTCAAAATGATAGCTCTTCATGTCTCTGGTATATCAGTGAGTTTCTGCACTTCACAGTTCTCATCTGAAAAATAGGGTCATAAACTTGAAACACAATAATGCTTATTAAATACCTAAAACAGGTCCCAAAACAGTGTAAGCAACTAAACAGAGTTTCATATAGGTGAAGAGTGGTTATTACTAACTGTAAATTATCTGCTGCGCTCTTGAAAGAACCTAATTGAAGATCCCAGGGAGGAAGAGTTCTCAGAAGATTTAGAGCCTTTCAAATTCTGATTACTGAATAGTGAGTATTAAAGTCATTAGAAACCAAATAGAACCAGCAATAAAGAATGCTTAGCAATAGATATTTAATGAGCTAGAAGTGGCTCTTCTAATTAAGAGATCTAATAACTGTCACTAGTTAATGGCCACAGAAAGACAGTAAAGAACACATTGAGGGGTGTATGTTTCAGGGAGAACAGTGGCAGCGTCTAAAATAAGCTGTTAAAACAAACCAAAGGGTTTTAAGGTGAGTTTTCAAATGAGATATACTTCTCTTGTCAGATTATAGTTCCTTGTCAAACACTTCCACTAATTTTCATACTGTTTTAAGCAAATTCCAAAGAATACCAACTGCGAGATTAGGAAGAGTCTGTTAAAGAGTTGCTTTATTAATACAAAACATACAAACTATTAAATGCTAAGTAATTTAAATATCTAAGTCATAGCAAACAGGTGGCAATTCAACATCCAGGGTCGATAGAACGCTTGGAGACTGCAACAGATCTAGAAAACAGGAATTTCTTATTCAATATCTGCAAACGCTTTAGTCCATCTCAATAGACATTGGTTGTCAATTTTACTCACAAATTCTTATTTTCCCCTTTGTCTAATGAATCCCTAGCCCCACCCCAGCTAGACACACACACACACACACACACACACACACACACACACACACACTCAATTCTTGAAATGTGGCTAAAATCCCAGAATTAAACTTCATTAGGAAATAAATCTTAGACATACCCGAAACTCCATTGCTCTGAGAGACCCAAGTAAGAGCCAACAATATCACTATGGTAATTTATAAAAAATAGTATACACTATCCCATCAGAACAAATAGAAAACATACAGAGGCCTCCCACCTTGGTAGTAAGATTTTGCCATTCTGTGCTATTGTGCTCAGGTGTCTTGATCCTAGATTAGCTTTGGATAGAACTTGGAATTCTCATTCCAAATAAGTTTATTACACTTCAAGTTATAGGCTATGAAGCTGTATCCTAAATTTACGATTATTTTCTGCATCTAAACTGTCTGCATTCCAGAAGGACTTAATTTTACCTGGGCAATTGGGACTGAAAACAATACCAACTGAAAGCAGTTTTCATTATTCTGAAACTTTATCTCTGAAGTTTGAAACAGAAATTACTTATAGGCTAATCTTCTACACAATTCTGCTCCCACAGTAATGGAAGTATTATGACACAAATAATCCACAGCCCTTCTAGAATGGCACTTGTTCACTTACTAGACTCCCATGGTGGAGAGGGTATCTTCAGAGGTGAAGGGGGGCCCAGGTGTAACAGCTTTTCAAGCTCCCTCTCCTCATCAAGGATCATGAGAGGCACTCCATTCAAGGGGAGGTGTGCAATCTGGTGTTCTTCAGGCAGGTCGAAACTCTCAAAATCTGCCACAAAGACAAAGCCACTTTATCAAGGCAGTGGTTCTCAGAGTGGTCAGGGGCCCCTTGGGGTCTGAGACCCTTTCAGTGGAACAATGAGGTCAAACTCTGTGCTTAATAACATTAACACCTTCTTCTGCTGTGTTGACATTTGCAGTGATGGTACAAAAGCAATGATGGATGGAACTGCTGTGCCTTGGCACAAATCAAGGCAGTGGCAATAAACTATATTTTATAGTCACTACTCCTCAATACCATTCACTGGCAGTAAAAAATTGCCAGCTTCACATCTCACTTTACCACTTTACTTTTTATTAGGTCTCAACCCTGAAGAACAGTTGTCTTTTTAGTATTCTGTATGATGAAATAAGTATGCCATAAAACACTTCTGCTGCATACCAAAGTACCAGGTGAGCTCAAAGAAAACAAGATTTGCATGATTATTCAGTTTGCAAGCTAAACTAGAGGCCTTTTTCCTGGAACACTATTTAGTTGAAATAACAAAGGAAAGACAAACTGGTTACTCAGGCTTGGGTATTTGTAACACATTTTCTGAGAGGAATGAAAGAAATTCTATCACTTCAAGAAACACGATATTCGTTGCCAATGATCACAATTCCAAGAAAAAAAAAAAAAAAACTAGAATTCTGGAAAACTTATCCGCAGTCATTAGCTTGCCAACTTCCCAATACTTTTGTGATGAGATCCGTGATGGCATTAATGAATGTGTGTTTGATACTGCATAATGACACACTTCAACATTTGGATGAGCTACAGTTCCCAGTGAATCATTATTTCTAAATGATCAATGTGTGATAACTGCAAAAATAAAAGACACATTCAAAGTGCAGAACAGCCCAATGTATTTCAGCACTTATTGTCAGGGTACAAAATGTTCACTGATAAGGTTTCAGATTATACATTGCAACCCTACATTCGGAAACTGCCACTTGTTGGGTTTTAGTCTGGTAGGAAAGAAAACTCTCCACACTTATTGGAAAAGACTACTGAAATGCTCTTCCCCCCCCCTTTTTTTTTTTTTTTTAAGATTTTACTTATTTGACAGAGAAAGATCACAAGTGGGCAGAGAGGCAGGCAGAGAGAGAGGGAGGAGGAAGCAGACTCCCCGCTGAGAAGAGAGCCCTATGCGGGGCTCCAACTCAGGACCCTGAGATCACGACCTGAGCTAGAAGGCAGAGGCTTAACCCACTGAGCCACCCAGGTTCCCCTGCTCTTCCCTTTCTTAACTGTGTATCTCTATGAGGCCAGATTTTTTTCATGTACTTCAACCAAAACAAGATATACAATAGATTGAATGCAGAATCAGAGGGCAACCCATGCTTTATGTTAAGCCAAATTAAGCAAGTTTTCAAAAATATAAAATTAAACAATTCTTCTGTTTTAAAGAAGTTATTTTTAGGTCTTAGAAAAAAGTTACTTACATTAATATAATGGGTTTTTTTAAGGAACTCATTTTTTTATTTAAATATCCTGCATCAGGAATCAAAATTGATAAATGACACACAAAAGTTCTCTGGGGTCTTCATTAGCTTTTAAGGGTTGTAAAAATCACACAACAAAAATAAGAACTATTGGGTTAAGTCACACTCCTTCTTATAATCCAAGTGCCTTACTTCTTAGGATTAAAGTAGATTTTGGGGCGGAGGGGCACCTGCCTCAGTTGGTAGAGCATGATATTCTTGACCTCAGGGTCTTGAGTTCGAGCTCTATACTGGGCTGAGAGAGTACTTCAAAAACAATCTTTTAACTAAAAAAAGAATACAGCATATTTTTCTTGACAGTAACAGAAACAGAATATTAATTCTTTCCTCTTTCTGAGGGGCTTAGCATTTTCTCAAAAGAACAAAGATGGAAGGAGAACCATCATTTTCTGAAGTGTGAAAGTTCTTTAAATCCTGACTACTAAGGAATTAGTCTGCTCTTTTAAAGACTAAAACCCAGAAGTTAAGAAGGAATTGAGTGATATGGAACTATTTAATTTAAAACCCTTTAATTATATGGGGTGCTCAAGCAGCTCAGTTGGTGAAGCATCTGCCTTTGACTCAGGTCGGGATCCCAGAGTCCCAGAATCAAGCCCCACTTCGGGGTCCCTGCTCAGCAGACAGTCCGGTTCTCCCTCTTCTTCTGTCCCCTCCCCCTGCTTGTGCCCGGTGTCTCACAAATAAATACAATCTTTAAAAAAAAAAAACAAAACACTGAATTATAAAGGAAATCATAAACAGACAAAAGACTCCAGAGGGAAAAAGTCTGCAACATATTAGGGTTAATTTCCTTTATCCACAAAAGCTGTTACAGAAAAGCAAAAAGGAAAGGAAGACCTATTATCAAAGAAAAACAAAGATACCAACAGGAAATTAAAAAACAAACTATTGGAGGCCAATAATCAAGTATGCTCACCACACATACATGCTCCCCAATTTAAAACAATAAGATACCCATTGCCCTTTTGATAAGAGTTTTAAAACATCTCCTGTTAGAGATTAGAGAAGCAGGCATCCTTACATGAATTCATCCTTACATGAATTCAGTAATTTACGCTATTTTGGAGGACAACTTGGCCATATCTCTTTCCTCAAACACAGCATATGGAAGTCCTCCTTCCTGATCAAGATGCATAAATCTACCTCATTTTCCTTAATGGCTGAATGGTAATCATTAGCATGGAAGCGCTCCATTTTATCAAATCTTAATCACATACCCTCTGAGACTCAGCTATCCTCACAAACTCACAACAATACAATTTCAAGAAAACTGCAGAATTGTATTATATAAAATGTATTATATAAAAGCCAGAAACAACCTGGATGTACAGAATGACTAAATGCCCTTTGGATGAAAGGGCAAAAATGCCAGCTCAGAAACCTAGAAGTTGCTGCAGGACCTGCCCACAGTCTCGCCTCTGTCATCCTTCCCTCTGCCTTTGTCCCAGAACCACTCCAGTCCTTTGCTCCACCTCAGGATCACTGCACACACATAGGTGTGGTGCTCTTGCCTGGCCCCTCCCTGCTTCACCTAGCTCTCCCCTTACCCTTGAAAAGGCCACATCATGGCACTTCCTGAGAGAAAGCCTCCCTGCTCTTCCAGGTGCGGTTCAGTTCCCCCAATGGGCTGGTTTCTCCTTCTCACTTATAGTGAGAGAATTTGTTCGTGTTTGACTTTCCCTCCAAATCATGGGCTCTATCAACGTGGGCCTGTCTTGTTAAACACTGCATCCAAAGCCTGGATACAGTAGCCTCTCCTCCAGTGGGAGTAAATGAAAGCTTGAAAAGCTTCTTCTATAACAGAAAATACTTCGGACACATTAGCAGGCTGACGGAGTAAAAATACACATGCTATCACCGACTATGTGGATTTTTTTCAGACACTGTTCAACTTAACATAAAACCTACTTTCTAAAAGGCTTGCCAAAAATACAGTCACATTTAGACTTGTTCAGTGTTAGTGAATACATCTTATCTCCCTTATGCTTTTGAGGTCAGGAACAATGATCTCCACCTCTTTGTACCAATTCCCCTTTTGACCTAAGATGTTCCTTACAAATCTGCCAACAAGTATGTTTGTTGAAAGAAACCCAGATTTAGACAGTCTTATTACAGTTTTGGGTCACAGTTCACATTCATATCCGTATCAGATTAGAGCTGAATCAGATTCTAAAAGAAATTCAAAAGTAAAACATCTTTGTAATACCAAAAGAATACTACCTAAAGGATTGAAGGGAAAGAATTTTTCTATTTCTGGGTAGGTGTCATCAGAGGCAGGAACAGAGCTTTTTGCTTTGACAGTCTTCTCGGTCACCTAAAATCATCCAAGAAAATAAGAATTAGTGAAAGGCAAGCCTTGTCAACTGATTAGGACAAAAGATCATTAGTCTTCCTCAAGACATGTGACTGCTTCACCAGTTTTTCAATCTCATGCTGACTTCTAAAAAACCATAATCCTTAGTTCTCATAATTACATACCAATACAATTCTGCCAGCTGGCTCAAGTTAAGTCTGAAATTTACCCACACCTCTCAGCATAAGGCACCAAGAAGGCAGAGTTAATTCAGAGCTAATCAACTCAGTCACTCAACCTGTCAGAGAAAACAGCATGACTCACCCACACAGAAGCTAATCCTAGAAGCCATTTTTGGTTTTTGGAAGTGTGATTTCCATCTATGTTTCCCCATCAGTGCTCCTTTAATTATTTGCTTGGTTAATATTAAGTTGAAATACACACACTGAGTAAGATTCAGCAAAAAAACAGTTAAGCAGTTTAGAAGCCTGGATAATTCCCTAATCTAAAATTGGCAGATAGGCAGTGTACTAAAGCAGGCCAAAGCAGAAGCCTGCACATTCCTGATCCAACCTTGTGTCATATGTGCACACCTACAGAAATCCTTAAAGCAGGGTTTCCCACACTTCAGTTCTGTGTCACATTCTCATTATTGTTGCCATAGCCTTCCAATACTTGAACTTAACATTTCTCTTACTCAGTTTTTTAAAAAGATATCTTGTTCTAAACCACACCTCAAGTCTTATTTTAATATAAAGTACTAGGGATTTTTTTCCCTAATCCATAATAAAACCATTTATTTTAGCAAATGAAGTGTAAATCTATGTGCTGAGTCATCTTTCACAGCAAAGTCTCCTCAGTCTGGGATGCACAGACTGTTAGCTCGTGCACACACACGAAGGTCAACATGTTAGCAGAGTACCTGGTGCTTCCTCCAGGCCTTTGGGAGCAGGACAGTAACTCCTAAGCTGCTCAGCTCCATGACCTCTGGCAAAGAACCCTCCCTCTCAATCCTTTCTGCGACCATACATAGATACTACCAATCAATCGTCTCCACACTAGTTAAGAACAGGTGAGGCAAAAATATTCACCAGCTGCTTCTGAGACTTCTGATCTTGCAGCACAGAGGAAGACCACAAAGTAAGCTTCCCATGCTTCCCTCCTGTTAATCTATATTGGGTAGCCTACATTTCCTTGCATTCACAAGAGAGAAAGCAAGGTAGGATGCCTATAGTCACTTTAAAAGTCAAAAGCGCTAAAGTGTTTCAACAGTGACTTTGTAGCCAACACTTACCTTTTTGGCAGAGAAGGTTGGCTGCTTCTGTTTGAGAGGTCCACTAGTCTTTACTGAATTTTCTGTGGCTCTGTTGACAGTTCCCAAAGCCTTTCTGGCAACTCTAGGTACGGCTGCTTGAGCATCAAACATTTTGCCTACCCGTGGTGTTGAAACCTGAGATCTCCCATCTAAAGCTTTGACTGCTGAGGGAAAAGGCTTACCATAAGATTATTCAGGCAATAAACACGTGTGCAGCTTGAAGGCTGACTGTATAAATCAACCTGGCCTCATTCTCATCCCCAAACTCAACCTCCACTTTTGTCGGTAGCATGGCCATAGGCCTAACAATACTTCGGTTCTGTACCCCCTTAATTATCTGCGGTACTGAACATAAAAGAAGAGACCCAGGAGCACGTTGCAATAGCGGTATTCGGTAATACCTAACTCAAGTTGTCAGGTACACAGAATGCTTCCCCAGCTCCAGGACACGCCCACAATTGATTCACAATACCGGACTCGGGTTGCAGCCGGTATACTTACGAGGCCTCGACCCCAGCTTCAGCCCGTCCTTGGGAGCCACACGGGTGCCTGGTTCTCCATTTTCCTTATCAACAAAGATCAGGGTAGCCATTCTGGGCCAGCTGCGGGTCTGAAACACACGTTAGACCCCGGGGGTTATGGAAGAAGACAGAAGCGAAGGTGTAGCAGAGACCGTACTTTCTAGACCCTGGGCGCGTCCACGCAAAAACTAGAGCTAAGGAGCGAGCTTAGCCCGTTCTTGAGCCAACAGGCATTTGATCCAGCTCTTAACTCTTGAAACCTGCGCCGGAGGCTCTAAGTTCCAGAAGACTCGGCGGTTTGGGGCTGGCACAGGTCCTGGTACTCATCAGATGGAGGACAGCCCACGCAGAACGAGGCCGTGGCTCAACCCGGCTCAGCGACGCAGACGACCCCGGGAAGCCCCAGACTCCGACCTCCAGGCCCTCCGGCTTCCAGCCCCCAGCCCACCTTCCTCCTCGCGGGACCCGCGCGCCCAGCCACTCACGACACCACGGTCCACCCACTTCAAGACCAACTGCCAAACTCAACAGAGACTCGGCCTCCAGACAGTTCCCCGGACTCCGAGTTTAAACCACAACTCACGCTCCTATTGGTTCATCTTCCCAGGAGGCGGGACCGTGGGTGGGGCGGAGGCTCCCAGGAAGAACCAATGGGAAGAAGCCATGGGGGGGGGGGGAGCGCCAGGCTCCCGCGGACCGCCGGGAAGGCTTTTCCCGGGAAGTTTGTAGTTTGCTTGCTGGGAAGAAAAAGACCAACCCTGCTGACACCTTTGCCTCTAGGTCATTTAATGGGACTTATTTTAAACCTCTTAACTTTATTTTAAACCTCTGTATCTTAACAATACATTCATCACAGCTGCCTGGAAGGGCCCGGTGGCGGAGGGCACAAAGGCGAGAAAAAGATCTGGGGAATAATACAATTATAGATAAGGAATTCCAATTTCCAAGATAGAGGGAGAAATTATGCTTGAAAAAGTTAATGACCTTTTTCTATTTCTGTAGTAAACGGAAATAAATTAAACAAATACAAGGTAAAGGAATAAAATCAAAAGACCAAAAGTGATCTGTATCATCCCATCCCTACTCCCCACAGGTCACTAGATAACATTCTAACTTGTAGGGAAGTTGAGAGAGAGCAGTTGAGCCTACATTATTTCACAAAAGATTCAGCACCACACCTGGCATAGACGCAGTTCTCAATATATGTTAGTTCATTTGCCTTTCTTCCCTGGTATTTCAGAACCAAAATTAGTTGAATGATTAATTCATTCAATATATATTTATTGACTATCGTTTAAATGCTAGACACTGGGCTAGGCATCAAGAAGAAAAGATCCTAACTCAAGAGGGTAAAAAGGACAAAAAACAAACAAACAAACAAAACCATGCACACCTTTATTGCCCCTTCGCTGTCCTTTTCCTTTTATTCCCACTCCTCTCCTTGCTTTCTCTCTGTATCTCCCTCTAAGTATTTCAACTCTATATTGCATCATCAGCACATGAAACTGTTCACTTTGAAACCATATCTGTACAGCACCTATAGGTCCGAAATGGGGAGTCTCTATCCCTAAGGTCTTTGGGTGCAAGGTTTCTATCTCCCCCAGTTAAGTCTTCCCTTTACAACAGTAAGCACTGTGTCTCCCAAGGTCACACAGAAACTGAAAAATGCTTTAACCACCCCCTCTTTGAGTGATTGTTGTTTTGTCACCCATGATGCCCTGACCCACTTTACTACTCCCTACTATTGCTAGATTATCCAATTAGTAACCACCCTCCACTTATCACAACACCTAGATGCTAATTAATCCCAGTTTATTCTAATCCTGATTTACAAACAGCAACCCATCTAAAACTCACCCCTTGCTTCCCTATGCTCTCCTCCGAATCCTCCATGGGGGACCCCAGCCTTACAAATCTATTTCCATCTCTTCTAGTACCATTATATGATTCCTCTGCGAGATGTGTTCCCTGACTTAAGCTGGTGGTTTTAAAACAGGCCTCAACACTTCCAAGCATATTTCAGAAATTGTTTAAAGAGATGAAAACAAAGTGTGGGTGATTCAGAGACTACTCACTTTCCTATTCTCTTACTCTGTTCCTTCACCTATTGCCCTGTAAATATCAAAATTAGTTATTTACATTCCTGAACTGTAGGCACTGCAAATTTTTAATAAGAAAAAACATATATTGTATTATGAGAGGCTTTTATTGAGGCAAGGATGTGAGCTATTTTCACTTTTACTTTTTTTTTTTTTTTTTTAGATTTTATATATTTACTTGAGAGAGTGAGAGAGAGAGCATGATGGGAGAGAGAGGAGGAGCAGAGGAATGGGGAGAATCTGACATGGGCAGGGAACCTGACATGGGGCTCCATTCCAGGACTCCAGAAGGGGAAGGCAGACACTTAATTGACTGAGCCACCCAGGGGACCCTCGCTTTTACTTTTAAAAGCAATACATGTTGGGGTGACTGTGTGGCTCAGTCGGCTAAGCGACACAGTCCTGATTTCAACTCAGGTCATGATTTCCAGGTGCCAGGATCAAGCCCTGCAATCAAGTGGGAAGTCTGCTTGAGGATTCTCTCCCCGTCCCTCTGCCCTCCCCCTGCTCACCTCCCCCTTTCTCAACAAATAAATAAGATACCTGATATCTTGAAAATTTTTTAAAATGACAACAGCACAAAGAAGAAAAACACAAGAAATTCTATGAAAATTACTGCTTATTTTCCAATATTTTATCTTACTTAACACATGAACTTTTTAAAAAGATTTTATTTATTGTTGAGAGGCAGAAAGAATAAGCATGGGGGGGGTGGGGGGGAGGGCAGAGGGAGAGGGAGAAGCAGACTTCTTACTAAGCAGCGAGCCCCATACCAGGCTGGGCTTGATCCCAGGACTCTGGGATCATGATCTGAGCAGAAGGCAGACACTTAACAATCAGGTGCCCCCATACCTGTGCTTTATTTTTATTTATTTGTCAGAGAGATAGAAAAAACGGGCACACGCACAAGCAAGAGGAGTGGCAGGCAGAGGGAGAAGCAGGCTCCACACTGAGCAAGGAGCCCAGTGGGGGACTCTATCCCAGGAAGTGGGATGATGACCGACCTGAAAGCAGAGCTTAACCACCTGACCACCCAAGTGATCCCATACATGTACTTTCAAAGGAGGCTTGGGATGTCATAGATACTATTGTTTTCCCAAAATAGAAACTGTTTTGTAGTATTTCTTTTCCAATGATAAAACGCGAGATCACTTCGGTGCAGAATGTCACAATTACCAAATAGTGCCTTACGTTCTCATAGCATCTGGTATTCCTTTCACAGAGACTTTTTTTTTTTAAAGATTTTATTTATTTATTTAAAGATTTTTATTTATTTATTTGTCAGAGAGAGAGTGTGTGCACAAGCAGGTAGAGTAGCAGGCAGAGGCAGAGAGAGAAGCAGGCTCCTCGCTGAGCAAGGAGCCCAATGTGGGACTCGATCCCAGGACCCTAGGATCATGACCTGAGCTGAAGGCAGCAACTTAACCCACTGAGCCACTCAGGCGTCCCTCACAGAGACTTTTTACAACGAAATTACTTGAATAATCATTTTAGTGTTTCACTCTGTATGATGTAATTTCGAAGAAATACTCTTTTTGCTCACCACGTCTCCAAAGTGTTACACAGTATCTGCCTAATTAACGCTAGTTTTAACTGTTTTTTGTTGTGTGGTGTTTTTTTTAATTAATATGTCACGAGGTTCCCGATTCATTTCATAGTTCCGGAGAGAGCCTTAAGCTGTTGTCCGTTCTCGGTACTTCAAAAAAACAAACGGAAAAAAAAAAAAACAAAACAAACAAACAAACAAAAAAACACGTCCTAACCTCTCCGAGTCTACAAGAAACAACGGTACAAACTCTGGGAGCAGAAAAGCATCTACTCAAACTAACCTCCCCCTCTTTGCCGAGGTAAATAAAGACGCACTCGGGATCTCGCGATAAACAACATCGCGTGGGAGCCTAGGACACCCCCTCCCCCCCCCCCCCCCCCGCCTCCATGTTAGTGCGCATGTGTCGCTAGCCCGGAAACTACCGCAGTGGCTGCGGGGAGAGAACTGAAAGCCAGGAAGTAAACATTGACGGATTGACTTCATTTTTGTCGGGTGATTTCGTTGTGACCTGTGGCCCGACTGGGTAAGAAAATGTAGGAATTTGGGGATCGGGAGAAGATGAAGCTGGAAGACTCTGGGAAATAGGACAAAGGCTCCTATTTCTTAGACACATCCTTACAGAAGTGATGAATTCCAGGTCGAGGAGGGAACGGGGATTGGGAACCGGGAAGAAAGCCACCGTCCTAGGCCTCAGACACTATACTGGTGCCAAGCCAAACCAGGACTGTGTCTTTTTAATGGTTTTTAGCTTTTTAATGGTAACAGCTATCAGATGTTATTGGAGTTTCACTTCCCAGCTATTAGCTACCTGGGGCTCCTGAGCACTTGATATATGGCTAGTCTGAATACGTGTAAAATTTGTATCAGATTTTAAAGATTTACTTTATTTTCTCCTATGTTCATTGCATGTTAAAATAATATGTTGGCTATATTGGATTAAGTTAAAATATTGTAAAGTAATTTTACCTGCTTTTTACTATCTTAATATGACTACTGGAACGCTTGAAGTCATGTATGAGGCTGGCATTGTATTTATCTCTGCCCCATATTGAGATTTTAGGCTTGTGTAGTGGGATATGACATAATCAAATTTATGTTCTGAAAAAATAACACTGCAGTGTGGAGAACGGATAGGAAAGGAGGACAGGAGACCAATAAGGAGAGAAAAGTAGTAATTTATATAAAATGTTAGCATTGAGAATAGAGAGAAGTAAATAAATCTGAATGCTATTCAGAAGGCAAAAAAAGCAATAGTGATGAAATATTTATGGAGGTTATCTGGAACATATATGTAAAGGTATGAGTGGTATTTTTCATTAAGAGAGGAAACAGTGAATGGAGATGCCATTCCATGGAGACGCTCCTGAATTTGAATTAAGATTTGTTGAGTTCAGGTGTCTTTAAGACGCTCTAAATGGAGATACTGTGAAGTAAGCAGTTGGAATATATGTATCTGAAGCTCAGATAAAAGATCTAGAGAGGAGAAATAGGTGGGAGAGCCAACAGTGGTATATTGTGGCTATTGAAGCCTTAGAAATACATGAACTTTCTACTGATGGAGTCCAGAGTGATGAAAGAGACTAGCCTTGTGGAATCCAAAGTTAAATAACTAGGCAGAAATAGAGGAACTTGTCAAGAAGACAGGAGCAGCAGGAGAGATTCAAGAAAAACCAAGAGATAATAGTGTTACTTAAGCCAAGAGATACAAATGTTTCAAGAAGTGAAGGAAGAGGGGCACCTGGGTGGCTCCATTGGTTGAGCGCCCAACTCTTGATTTCAGCTGATGTCATCATCTCAGGATGGTAGGATTGAGCCGCAGTCTGTCCAGCTTCCCACTCAGCAGGGAGTCCGCTTCTCTATCTCTCCCTCTGCCCACCCTCCCACACCCTCATGCGTGCTCTCTTTCCCTCTAAAATAAGTAAATCTTGGGTCACCTGCATGGCTCAGTCGGTTAAGTGTCTGCTTTTGGCTTAGGTCATGATCTGTGGGTCCTGGGATAAAGCCCCATGTCAAGCTCCCTAGAGTCTGCTTCTCCCTCTGCCCTTTCCCCTGCTCATGCTCTCCCTCCAAAATAAATAAATAAAATCTTTAAAATAAAATATTTTAAAAAGGGGAAGGAAGAGAACTGAAAAATATCTAGTGGATTTAGCACATTGATCATTGATGACTTAGTGGTAACTCTTCAGAGAGATGGGGTGAAAGCTAACTTAGAGTGACTGTGGAAGGAAGTAGAAGATGGGAAAATGGAGAATGGATATAGATAACTCTTAAGGCATTTCGTCTTTAAGGAAAATGGGACACTGTTTACTCATGTACGATTAACATGCTAGAAAAGCCTGAGACATACATAGAGAGATTCAGGAGGGTTAATGAAAGAGTCTTATGAAATTTTAAGTACACGTGTATGCAGGATGCCTGGGTGGCTCAGTGGTTAAAGCCTCTGCCTTTGGCTCAGGTCATGATCTCAGGATCCGGGGATCAAGCCCTGCATCAGGCTCTCTTCTCAGCAGGGAGTCTGATTTCCCCCTTTCTCTCTGCCTGCCTCTCTGCCTACTTGTGATCTCTCTCTCTGCCAAATAAATTTTTTTAAATAAAAAAAAAGTACATGTGTATGCTTCTCTCCATTTGTAAATTAGAGTTGAGGAAGGAACTGCAGACAGTGCATAGAGACTTTTTGTAGAAAGGAAAGAGACTCTTCCCTCACAGATACTTTAAGAACAAATGAAATACTATGTATAAATGAGACTGCAGTATGTGTTATTAGGGTGTACTTTTGATAATTTCACTGATGAACTCATGAGGGCCTAGTTTATACTAATATATATATTTCTTTTCGTAGAGGGGTCCAGATAACCATGTCAGCTGCAGCTGTAGATGCAGTTAATGCGGCCCCCCTGTCAGGGTCCAAAGAAATAAGTCTAGAGGAACCAAAGAAGATGACCAGAGAGGACTGGAGAAAGAAGAAGGAGCTAGAAGAACAGCGAAAACTGGGTAATGCTCCAGCAGAAGTTGATGAAGAAGGAAAGTAAGTACATTGTTTGCATGATCTATTCATTAAAAATTCAAATTTATGTTTACTCAGTAATTTCTCATGTTTTGCTTTGACAGTTTTTATTATTTTATCAGATTTGTATATGTAAGATTTAATAATAGAAATGTATTAAAGAACTTCTAATGAACAGCAGTCATCCCTTTCAAGTCTTCCCACTCCCTGTCCCACTCTGCAAAAGTGACTACTTTTAAATCTTTCTATTTTGAATTTTTCTGGTTGATAGCTCCACATCTCTAAATAATGTATCTGCATGATTATTTTAATCAACTCTAGGCATTATTAACTAACTTCTTGATCTTGTATAAGGTTTATCTACTAACGTACATCCCTATTTTCCTTATCTCTTTCCTGACTTCAGTTCTGTCACTACTCTTAGTTGCTATATTGGAAATGTTTTCACTCTAAAATAAATTACATTCCTTGGGGCGCCTGGGTGGCTCAGTGGGTTAGGCCTCACCTTCGGCTCAGGTCATGATCTCAAGGTCCTGGGATCTAGCCCTGCATCGGGCTCTCTGCTTAGCGGAGAGTCTGCTTTCCCCTCTCTGCCTACTGCTCTGTCTACTTGTGACTTCTCTCTCTGTCAAATAAATAAATAAAATCTTTAAAATAAATTACATTCCTTATCTTCAGAGCTTTTTTGTTTTGTTTTGTTTTCTACTATATTATAGAGATATCAAGCATATTCTCTCCCTCCCTCCCCCTACACTATCTCTGTTTTTACAATCTGTATAGGCTATCTTTGTAATTGTAATAACAATTATTTTTAAACTTTTTTTTTTCTTTAAAGATTTTTATTTAATTGTGGAGAGAGAGACACAGTGAGAGAGGGAACACAAGGAGGGGGAATGGGAGAGGGAGAAGCAGGCTTCCCACCCAGCAGGGAGCCCAATGCAGGCCTTGATCCCAGACTCTGGGATCATGACCTGAGCCGAAGGCAGTTGTTTAACGACTGAACCACCCAGGCACCCCTCAAACTTTATTCTTTTTTTTTTTTTTAACTTTATTCCTTTTTTCCTTTTTTTTTTTAAATTTATTTGACAGAGAGAGAGAGATCACAAGTAGGCAGAGAGGCAGGCAGAGAGAGAGAGGGAAGCAGGCTCCCTGCTGAGCAGAGAGCCCGATGCGGGGCTTGATCCCAAGACTCTGAGATCATGACCTGAGCCGATGGCAGAGGCTTAACCCACTGAGCCACCTAGGCGCCCCCACAAACTTTATTCTTAAAAAGTATATATTTTTTAATTACAGAGACATCAACCCTCATATACCTCAGTATATTTCTTCAGTGCCATGGTATATCGATCCGTCAAAAAGACCTACTTTAAAGCACCAGAGACCACAACCAGAGAAACAGAAGCAATACAGCTCATCTGGAGAATGGTACAAGAGAGGTGTAAAAGAGGTATGTGAGCAACTTTTATATATATCCTTATGAAAATGGAGATTTTATTTTAAGAACTTAATTTAAGAACTTTTAATCAAGTTATATCAGAATACAAACCCTTTTACCTGGGGTTAAAATTTGTAATACATACTACTTTTATTTCTGTGTTTTCTTTTCTACATTTTATGTTGCTAAAGTACTTAAACTTTCTCATTTATAAAAGTATGGAGACTTTATGTAGTTTTACTCTTAATGAGTAAGTCACTTCACTAGACAATATAGTAATAAGAACCAAAATTATTTCTAACTTATTCAGAAATAAAACATTTTGTTTTTCTTTATATCCATTTACAGAATTCCATAACTACTAAGTACCGCAAGGGGGCATGTGAAAATTGCGGGGCCATGACGCACAAAAAGAAAGACTGCTTTGAGGTAAGTTCATCTTTGAGAATTCTAGAAACTTGTCAGAGAGTCTCTTTTTTCCTATCAAAGAGCTTAATTCTATTTTTCTAAAGTTACCTAAATTTTGGTACAAGTTAAATATAAATTTATTTGAGTGAGATTAGTTTAGCACCATCATAATTTTCTGCTGGGAGAGTAACTGATAATTGAACAGACCACAAACTCCCATGGTATGTTTATGCTTGCTTTGTAAAGGTTATCTGAAATTTTCGCCTAGGCTACAGGAACTTGGGGAAAGGTTTGATTTTATTCTATTTCCCAGAGACCTAGGCGAGTTGGAGCAAAATTTACAGGTACTAATATAGCTCCAGATGAACATGTCCAGCCTCAGCTGATGTTTGACTATGATGGGAAGAGGGACCGGTGGAATGGCTACAATCCAGAGGAACACATGAAAATTGTGGAAGAATATGCTAAAGTAGATCTGGTGAGCAAAGTTCCCTGCTTTCCTACACTCCTTAAAGAATGTACATTTTGCTGTATCATTGATTAAGTGACTCTGTTTTTGAGTCTTCGAGCAATGTAAAAATGGTGGCGTTTTTATTATAGTAGTAGTAGGTCTGATAGAATAGTGAAAATAAGGTGTGCTAACCATATTGGCAGCAGTGTCTTATTTGATTCTCGTATTTTTTATTTAACTCCCTAACTGAGGCTACAGAAGATATTGGAAGCATGAGAACAGATTAGTATCTAGGGCTTTTGGATTTTTAAGGTTATAAACTCTTTCCTGGCCCCACACACTGCATCTTGTCTGGGCCTGTTTTAC
The DNA here is from genome assembly GCF_922984935.1 of Meles meles. NCBI lineage: Eukaryota > Metazoa > Chordata > Mammalia > Carnivora > Mustelidae > Meles > Meles meles. Next base: position 132,896,126 of record NC_060068.1, read on the forward strand.
AGATGTCTTACATTGTATTTGAGAGAAGTCAAAGGAGAACAGGATAACACATATCAGAAAATTGAATTTTATTTTAATTAAACTTCAGAGTTTTTTGTTATGATTTTATCAACTTTCCCGCATTCCTTCAAATCCACAGTAATGCTGCTTTTTTTTTTCATAAGTAGAGTTTACATTTAAAAATCACGGGATTTATCTAATGTAAATTTCATCTATTCTCAAACAGAGGAATATGTGGTAATCCTGGGCTTGTCAGGCAAGCATCAGTCATCTGGGATCAGGTGACAGCTGCCCCTTTTGGATAGGGCTTGTTCTTTGCAGTTTAATCACTAGTGCTTTTTGGCTCAGTTTACATTAATGCCTAACTCGAACAGAAGTTTGTAAATCCTGTTATTTAGAAATCATACGTCTAGAGTTACAAGAAATCTCAAGGAGATGACCTTTCTGGAAACAATAAATTTATTAATTTTAAGTATATAAAAATTAAATGTTCATTTGAATGTTGTAAAGTAAATTTCAAATGTTTCCTTTTTTGTTAGGCAAAACGAACTCTGAAAGCCCAGAAACTCCAAGAGGAATTAGCCTCAGGAAAATTAGTGGAACAGGCTGTAAGTAATAAAAATGGTCCATAAAAACATTAAACTCTTAGTAAACAAAAAATGAAAATCAAAACAAGAATTCATTTTATATCTGTCTAGTTAGGAAAGACTTAGGAAGAGAGAAGTGCTGTTGAGGGGAAAGACTAAAACTGGCACTTCTATAACATTCACGGAACATACCTTGATGCAGTCATTTTGGAGAGAATATTGCCATAAAATATTTATATACATTTCTGGAATAAAGTCAGTAGGTCCTTCTATCCTAAAGAATTTCCTAGTAATCAGAAAAAAAGATCACATATGCAAACATATTCATTGTAATACTTTTTAAAATGGCAAGAAATTGAAATAGCCTAAACAGGAGCAAGGAGTTGGTGAAGTAAACTGTCCTGCATCTGTATAATAGAATGTTGCATAGTTCTTAAATGACTTTTATCAACACTTGTAACAACAATGGATAACACTTACATTTAAATAACATATGAAAAAAATATTGTAATATCACATAGGAAAAAAAACCAGAATACTGATTCTCATTCACTGTAGAATTAGTACATTTTTCTTGGTATTTTTACTAGTATTTTCTACATTTTCCATAATGACTGTAATAATTTTATAGCTGAGTAAAAAAACCTGTAGTAAAGCTGTATTGCCAATTTTTTATTCATGACAGCTTAATAGTTAATGCATACTGTGCTTAGTAAAAGTTTTCTTTTTGACAAATTGATGGCACACATAAATAATAAGTAAAACATTTGGAGTTTAAATTCCTAAAAGGGACTCAGCAAATATGAGTTACAAACAGACCTAAGTAAGTAATCACCAACTGAGCAGTCACTGAGGCCACCTGGCAGGAAAGTTCACAGCACAGGTTAACAGATATCAAAATACAGCTCTGCCCCTGGCCAGTTAGGTGGTCACAGAAAAAGTAATTTATTTCTCTGAGCCTCAGTTTATCATCTCAAGTAGAGACACCACCACCTACCACCTAGGAGGCCTAGCATCATATCACAATGTAAGTAAACACTTGGTAATTAGAAGCTGTTACTATTACCAGCTCTAGAAAAGAAAACATGCTGTTTCTCTTGTTCTAGTATATTCTCTGTTGTTTGTTGTAACCTGGTCTGATTTATTTCACCGGTAAGCGTACTTAAATGTGTATAGGAGACTGATGATTTGTGCCCACTTCAGTACTTGGATATTAATATTAATTACGTGCAGTAGAATAGTCTACTATAGAGATTGAACTTTTTGTATGGCAGTATAAATGTTTTTTTGTTGAACTAGCCACTTGTGGGAACAAAAAAACATTTCTGGGGTGCCTGGCTGGCTTAGTCAATAGAATGTGCAACTTTTGATCTCAGGGTTGTGAGTTCAAGCCCCACATTGGACCATACATAAAAAAATAAAAAATAAAATATATATATATATTATGTTAATAGAAATATATGCATATATTTCTGATGCTGAAAGTAATACATACTCAGTGAAAAAATAGAAAATTATAAAGAAGAAAATAAGTATCTTTTATGTTAATTATTAACCTTTTGAAGTAGGCCTTTCCAGGGCCCACTCCGCCTCCCCACATGTATCTATATGTGTGTAATTATAACACATGTTTTTAACATGGATTTCATCTTTACATACTTATTTATCACCTACTCTTTCAATTAATATATAGTGCAGTGAACTCATGTTTTCTCTGTCATTATAGACCTATCTATTTTTATATTAATTCACATGGTTCAAAACTCAAGATATGCAGTTATTTTATCTATTAAGAAGATATGCAGTAAAAAGTCTCCCATCCTTGCCTCCATCTACCTTATCTCTAAACCTCACCCCGCCATAATCTGTTTTATTTTTCTTGTGGATCCTTTCAGAGTTTCACAAACAAAAACAAATAATATTATTCCCACCTTTCTCTCCCCTTTTTTTAACAAAAACTGCAAAAAAAAGAGGAGCAAATTCTATTTTCTTCCTGCAAATTGGATAAAATCACTTCTAATGGATGTTCAGTATTCACTGAGTGCAGTAATTTATGTAACAATTTCTATTATTAATTTGACTTTTCCCAGATTTTTGATACTATATACAGCACTGTAAATAACATTGTTTTCCATACCTCTTTATATAATTGATTTATATAATTGACATATTCCCTTAGGATGAATCCCTTAATGTGTAATTGATGCAGTGAGTATTTTTATTTAAAATTTTAATGTCATATCACTTAAGTACCACTCAGGAAAGCTATACAAATTTATGTGCATATATATATATATATATATATATATATATATATACATAATATATATATATACACACACATAATGTTCGCATGTATATAATCATTGTGTTTATATAGAGAGGATAGATATATTCATACACACTCATATTTCCATATCCCCCCACTAATGCTCTAAGGTAGTCTTTTTAACTTTGAAGACTTTTAAAGGGACATGATAAGATGCTGACTACTTTGCTATAGGCCTTTTGTGGAGTTAGAGAAAATCCTGACCAATGCTAATGAAGGAAGGATGTCTTTGTGACTAGGATCTCAGACTCTCCTTAAATTACAGTACGATGGGGTGCCTGGGTGGCTCATTGGGTTAAGCCTCTGCCTTTGGCTCAGATCATGATCTGAGGGTCCTGGGATCCAGCCCTGCATCCGGCTCTCTGCTCGGCGGGGAGCCTGCTTCCCCCCTCTCTGCCTGCCTCTCTGGCTACTTGTGATCTCTCTCTCTTTCTCTGTCAAATAAATAAATCTTTTTTTAAAAAATTACAGTATGGTATCATTTGAGTAGATTCCTCATTGCATGATTTTACAAAAGTTGTTTTGGCTCTAAAGATACTTATTACATGATTCTAGTAACATTTTCTTTTTAGACTTGATAGAAAAACTCCAGTGAGGCTTGGCAAAAATAGTATATGCCTGAAGGTTAACATATAAGAAATGAATATATATTGGATACATTGGTCATTTTAATGTTCTTCCTACCTTTGTGCAATTATAATCCTGTATCACTGAAAATTCTCTAGAAATTTTCTGGCTTTGTAGACAGTCTGATAAAATTATTCACAGTGACATACTGGTATTCAGAATTTACATGCTGATTACAATGAGAAATAGGATTTGTTCAGCTAGATTAAATTTGTGATATATATATATATATATTATATATATATAATACCTATATATTTAAAGTGTTAAATAATCAGTAGATTTAATGGAATAAAATTACAAATTTTTTTTCTTCTTGAATGATGCAGAATTCTCCAAAACACCAGTGGGGAGAAGAGGAACCAAATTCTCAGACGGTAATAAATATGTGCCCTGTCTGGGTATACATTAAATTTTTCAGTTTCTGACAGCTAATAACAGTAACAATAATAATAATAGCTTTAAGAAATATAAGTGAATAATAAGAAATATAAGTGAATAAGAGTTTGGTTAGAGGGAAATCAGGAACTAGATGTTGCTCTTTTTTTCTTATAATTTGTTTTTCCTTCTTTCCCCTTCCTTCAGGAAAAAGATCATAATAGTGAAGATGAGGATGAAGATAAATATGCAGATGATATTGACATGCCTGGACAGAACTTTGACTCTAAGAGGCGAATTACTGTCCGGAATCTCAGGATTCGAGAAGATATTGCAAAAGTAATCCTTGCTAACTCAACATACACATCCAAAAAAATGTTTGTCTTCCCACTCCAAATTTTGTCTACTCATCTGGTATCTGAGCACTATATGGGTTGATATAGTCTGTCATTCCAAGATTAAGTATCATTCTGTTTTTTTCTCTTCATCTGTACCCCACCAATGCATACACACATGTAACTGATCATGATTAATTCCTCCGCCTAGTCTGCTGAAATCTTTTTTTGACAGACGTAAATGTTAATACAGTCTTAAAACATTTTCCCTTCTAGTATTTGCGGAATTTAGATCCAAATTCTGCTTACTATGATCCCAAAACTAGAGCGATGAGAGAGAATCCCTATGCCAACGCAGGGAAGAATCCAGATGAGTAAGTATCACGTTAAATGTATAGATTTCACGGTGGGGGAGGAGCGTTTTTAATCGTAAAACTGAATCTGAGTTAAAATGAACAACATCTATGGCTGGGTCAGAAAAGAATGAACTTTCCTTAAAGAAAGCAATTTCTGAAACAATTTGTTTTTTAACTTGTGTTTACAGAGTGAGCTATGCAGGGGATAACTTTGTAAGATACACAGGAGACACCATTTCAATGGCTCAGACACAGTGTAAGTGTTTACTCTATGTCAAGGTATTTTATATCCACTCTAAAGAAATTTGGAGGCATTTTTAGAAGCTTGTTTTCAGGAAGTATGCAATAAATGTAGCTGAGAACTCATTAAGATGCTTTTGATTATTGTAGTGTTTGCTTGGGAAGCCTATGACAAGGGATCTGAAGTGCATCTGCAGGCTGATCCTACAAAACTAGAGCTGCTGTACAAGTCCTTCAAAGTCAAAAAAGAAGACTTCAAAGAACAGCAGAAAGAAAGCATCTTGGAAAAGGTAATTTGATCAGAATGCAAAGAAAAGAATGTTCATTAACAAGAAATGACCAGTTTATCATTTGATTTACATGTGGAATACAACACACAGAGAGGCTCTTTTAGTTCGTTAGGACTAGTTCTACCCTCCTATTAACTTGACAATTGTATACATTATCGGTATATACATATCAGGAAGCTTTTGCAGCAAAACAAACTGTGGAAAAACTTAGTAGTTTAAAATAAACATTTGTTATTTCTCAGAATTTTGTATGTCAGCTGGGTCTCCTGGTCTGGGCCTGCTCATCTGAAGCTCGATGATCTAGAATGGTCTCATTCTGGTCTCTAGCAGTTAGCAGGCTAATTATCCTAGGATCCCACCTCTGGAACAGCTCATCTCTGCCCCATCTGGGCTCTTACCCTGTAGTAGGCTAGTCCAGCTTCAGCAGGCATTCTCCGTACCAGAGACTAGTAACAAAAAGCATGCCTCAGTGCACGAGTGCTCTTCAGGGCTTTGCTTGCATCGAATTTGCCAGTTTCCCACAGGCCTGAACAAGTAACACGGCCAGGCCCAGATTCAGAGGTTGGAGAAACTGTCTCTTGAGGGGAAGAGTAGCAAGGTCATGTGGCAAATGGGCAGGCGTACGAGAATAAAAGGAATTAATTGCCATTTTGTAATCTACACACTCAAAAGATGAATAGCAGCTGGAGACATCTTTTATTTCCCTCTAAGATTTTTGTGACTTTTTTTACTGTATTTTGTATAACAAAGGCCATAATGATTATTCCTTTAATGTTTCTGATTGGAAATAAACCCATCAATAGAGATTTGAATGTGAATCTTTGCTGTAAAATGTATTTAATAATGTTCACTTTCTTTTAGTATGGTGGCCAAGAACACTTGGATGCCCCTCCAGCTGAATTGCTTTTAGCTCAGACTGAAGACTATGTGGAGTATTCAAGACATGGGACAGTCATCAAAGGACAGGAGCGGGCTGTTGCCTGCTCTAAGTATGAGGAGGATGTGAAGATCCACAATCACACAGTATGTGCTAAACCAGAACTATTTGGTGTCCTTGTTAGAATTTTGCTCTGGGTCATATTTTCTTACTACAATAGTAGCGAATCATTGTTGTGCTTTTCTTTTCTTTTTTTTTTTTTTTTTTACATTTTAATTGTGTTTTATGAAATTTTTCCAAACATACAAAAAATGTGGAAGAATACTATTATGTTCATCCACATAGCTACTACTTAGATTTAGAAATTTTGTTGGTATATATGCTTTGGGGCGTGTACACACACGTGCGTGTGTGTATACATAATGAATATAATATATAAATAAAATTTATTTATTTTTTAACTAAAACATTTGAAAATCACAGATACTATGATATTTCACCCATAGAAACTGTGTCATGCATCTTCTAAAATCAGGGATATTCCCCTCCATAACTATCACACTTTAAAAATTGATATAACTCCTTCATATCATCTAATCTCTGGTTCTTAATCACATTACTTAAAATATACACAAAAATGTCTTTAAAGAGGTGGTTTTTGTCTTGCGTCAGAATCCAATCAGAGTTCATTTTGGTTGTTGTATCTCTTTTTCTCTATCTTCCTCTGTCATATCTCCCTTTTTTTTTATGATAGCAACCCTTAAACAGATGAGGCCAGTTATTTTTTAAACTGTGTCATAATCTGTATTTGACTGATTCCTAGTGATACTATAGGATTTATTCCTCTATCTTCCGCATTTCCTATAAACAGGAATTCAGAGCTAAAGGCTTGATTAGTTTTAAGTTCAAAATTATGACAAGAATATTTGTGATGCAGTAGAATTCATAATTCATACTTTTTATGATGAATTCTACTGTCTCACATCATAAAACATATGTTACTTGCTATACTCTTGGAAGTACTCAAACTACAATTGTCAAAGTCAGGTCAAAAACTGAACTAGCTATAGGAGCCAGGCCACTGAATGTATATGAGTGAAGTGATCCAGGCACACACACAGAACACAAACCCTGTCTGAAAGGGGCATCCAGGGCACCTGGGTGGCTCAGTCGTTAAGCGTCTGCCTTCAGCTCAGGTCATGATCCCGGGGTTCTGGGATCAAGTCCCACATCAGGCTCCCTGCTGGCCTGCTTCTTCCTCTCCCATTCCCTCTGCTTTTGTTCCCTCTTGCTCTCTCTTTGTCAAATAAATAAATAAAAATCTTTTTAGAAAAATAAATGATAAATAAATAAAATGGACATCCATTGGTCACCAACAGCCAGTTCTTGCCACGTGGGAATGTGGGCCCAGAATTTCCCAGCTCTTAATTTTTGAAGAGAAGTCAGATAATCCTAATTTTTTTTTACAGTTTTAGGAATGGAAAGCGAGACCATTATAATTTAATGGCTGCTTCTTACACCTGAGGTCAGGCCACCCTTTCCCTGTTAGCTTGCCATGGAATCCCCATAGTTTTACTCCCAAATTACCTTTTAAGGGCCTGTATTATTTGGTACTCATATCAACAATATATGAGAATCCCTAGTTTCAGGTTCCTTTTTAAGTAACAACTCTCTCTCTGCAGCATATCTGGGGATCTTACTGGAAAGAAGGCCGATGGGGATACAAATGCTGTCACTCTTTTTTCAAGTATTCCTATTGCACTGGAGAAGCTGGCAAGGAGATTGCTGTAAGTAATTGTCCTCTAGTTCTTAAACTGTAGCACAACCAAAGCTCTTAAGTCAAAATCTGTATTAAGTATGTTTCTCATGTTTCAAATTTTAACTTTTTCTTCAGTGATTGGTAACTATGATACTCAAGTCAAATATATTTTCCCACAGAATTCAGAGGAATGTATTATAAATGATATAACTGGAGAAGAATCTGTGAAAAAACCTCAAACCCTCATGGAGGTAAGTCTAATCATTTGTCCTGAATTAAGTCCTGGAAGGCTGACTTTAAAATTGGTGCCGGAGCTTTGTTTTTGCATTAATAACGCTATATATTTCAACCCTCCCTGTCAGATGCATCAGGAAAAACTAAAAGAAGATAAAAAGAAGAAGAAGAAGAAGAAAAAGAAGCATCGAAAGAGCAGTTCGGATAGTGATGATGAAGAAAAGAAACATGAAAAATTGAAAAAGGTCTCTGTGAACTCTAAATAGTCAAAGTGATGACAGTATTCTTTATTTGTAGCAACCTTAAGAAATGAGGAAATAAGCCCCAAGTCTGGGTGATTTGTTTAGGTTACCTTGTATCAGGTCTAGAGTGCAAAAGGAGATTTTTGTGTATCTCAGTATTCCCTGTTTCTTGGAATTTTTGATAAAAATTACTAACATACTGAAGAAATGTGCTTTTAAAGCTTTATTTTAGAGTTATTGACTGCCCAGAAAGAATTGCCTTTTAGCTCCATAATTTGTAAGTTTCAGCAAGTCCTTGGGAAAAGTTAGAATGGTAGTTTCCACCAGAAGCATCAGTTGTGGACTTCTGTTAGTGAAATCAATATCATTGAATCTCTTTGTTATTAAGTAAATTTTTTTAACATTGAAAATGTGGTAGAATGTTTTGTGCTATATGAAAATACTGTATCAGCCAAGTAGTAATTAGTTACAGCTTGACAGTAGAAGGGCTGACACTTTAAGCTCTTTTGGACAATCTAGGTTTTTGATATGACAATTTATATTCAGTGGGGACTTTTGGTATTCTGCTACTTTAGATCAGAAGAGATCTGATGTAGAGCTGTGGTTCTCATGTTTTTCCTCTCACTATAGGCACTGAATGCAGAGGAGGCCCGCCTTCTTCATGTCAAGGAGATCATGCAAATTGATGAGAGGAAGCGGCCTTACAACAGCATATATGAAACTCGGGAACCCACTGAAGAGGAAATGGAGGCCTATAGAATGAAACGTCAGAGGCCAGATGACCCCATGGCTTCCTTCCTTGGACAGTAGTAACTAGTTATAGACAGTCACCCAAGATAGACACAGCTGATACATTCTTTTCAGCTTCTTGCTGATGATTGTAGATGGAAAAACCCACAACTACTACTCTTGCTGCCTGACTTTAATAAAGACTCAGAAGTCTCATAGCAAATTCATTTCTTTACACACTGAAGAAACAAAAACAAAGAGGAAGTACATTAAGATATATTTTGATTTTACTTCCAGTTTTATACAAGATGATGTGCAAAGAGGCCTTGGCTCTCTACCTAACAAGAACATCTTCTACTCAACATTTATTAAGTCTCTAACTTTATTTCCTCAATTCTTATGGCCCTTTATCTAGTGCTAGTACACATTTTAAAGGCAGATGAGTTACTCTTTCTCAAAATCATGGTTTTGTTTTTTCAGATTACTAGTAACTATAGTTGTAGTTACTTGAGTATCGTTTGTTTTTGCCTTCTAAGGTTTTCCTGGTCTAAAGCTAAAAATAAATTGAGTTACTGAAAGGAAACCTTTAGAATATATGTATGACTTTATCCCCCATTTCAGTCTGTATAGTAATAATTCTGTTTTCTATTTGGTTATAAAATTTTGATTTTTAAAATATTTCCTTATACTTTATATCCAGAACTAAATGGATTAGTCTTTGAATGGAAAAATAACTCTTTAGTTATCTTCGAGTCACTGATCAGTACTAGGTCTTTTACCATTCTGGACATGAACCTTTAGACACAGAAACCCTTTCCTCTATTATAGAGGATGGTTTGTGGTACTATTTGTTGTTTTAATTGTAATTGCCTTTATGTAATGATCATGAATATTAAATTTTAGAAGATTGTAGAGTATCAATTGTACCTAATCTTTACAGAAAGCAAAAATTGGCTTGTAATTGTATAAAAATTGCAGAAAGCAAAACCTGAAATTGAAGGTTTCTTCAGAGAATTACAAGGATAGCTTATAGGGCTATTAATAACTGAGACTACCATGATCCTCAGGCCTCTTATAAGAACACTGTGAAGATAATACAGTAGGAAAAAAAAAATACAGTGAGAGTGGGATCATGAAAACAGCCTATTTCAAACCCTGACATAAGTAATTGGCTTTTAATAGCTCACTGGCTTCTAAGCTACCAAAACCCACTAGTATACCACATTAAGTTACCATCTAAGGAATTGTGCTCGTGAGAGTAACAATCAAATTGTCAAGTACTATGGATACCGTAGCTAGATTCAGGCTAGTACTAGTACGAAGTTCAAACAGCAATGCAGAGAGAGCTCATTCTTACCTATTTCAAGAAAGTCAATGACTTACGTTTTCATACTCCTACCATAATATGGAGTGGTTCAACATAAAGTTTGACAATGTCTATTTTGTATTTTATTTATCTTTTGTTAATAAAGATATATAATTGAGAATACTTAACTGAGTGGTTTATAGTATTATTTCAAATATTTGGCAGGAAAGTAGTTTATGGCAAGGGATTTTGAATTAGAAAATTTCAGGATCCTTTAACTCAAAAAATGTGTGGACTTTTCTGGCTCTCTGTTCCCTCTTCAGTGAAATCTAGTTTACTGATTTTAGGAAGACTTCTATAATATCTGAACTCTTATTTCTCCACCTTGTCTTATTTCTCCATTTTGGAAAACAAAGATAACACCTGGAACATTATTCATTATTTGAACTTTGCATTTATTAATAATAGCTGCCTTTTGAGTGCTGAAACTATGTACTGTAATTTTTTGTATGTTACCTCTGCAAAAGGAACTTCATGGTGTAATGGATAATGCCCCTATCTATCTTACAAAAAAAAAGCACATGGGCTTAACAATTCCAGGTAGCTTGCTCAAGTCCTGACAGTTGAAAGTGTTAGGGCCAGGACATAAAGCCAAGTATTTCTGACTCTTACATCCTACTCCTGTCTCTAGTATTTAAGACCCTGCTTTCTAGACCAGGAAGACTGGTCTTTTGCAGGCCTCAGTTGGCCAGGTTCACCCTCAACACCTGATAATGATGCATCTGTCCCACATTCTTTGATAGTGCCCCTTTACCCAACCTTGTGGGATGTTTCTACCAATACTGACTATACAAAAATGAATAAATTGTTCTTTCATTAAGTTTGTTACAATCCTGGAAGGAGTACCCCCTCCACCCCGCAAAGAGCAGGAGGTTTATGCTTGAATTTCTTTCAGCAACGTTTTCTAGTTTCTGCTTTCGGATTTTTTCCTCTAAAATCTCTCTAAGGGTGCCTGGGTGGCTCAGTGGGTTAAGCAGCTGCCTTCGGCTCAGGTTCCGAGGTCCTGGGATCCAGTCCCGCATGGGTCTCTCTGCTCAGCAGGGAGCCTGCTTCTCCCGCGCCCTGCCCTCTCTGCCTGCCTCTCTGCCTACTTGTGATCTCTGTCAAATAAATAAAATAAAATCTCTCTAATATGGGTTTATAATTTCAAGATCATGTTAAAACGAATTTTAAAATTGAAGCTCTTTTCTCTAAAGTGATGATGATTCTGAGGAAATTCATCCTCATGCTCTAATTTACGGAAAGAGGTGACTTGCATGGACAAGAAGACACAAGCTGTAGACGCCCCTCTCCACTCTGAGTATCTTCATGGAGTTTACAGCCTGTCGCATTTGCTTCAGTGTTTAATTTGGGAGTTCAATGAGCTTCCTTCTCTTCACTCCTTAATCACACATAGAAAATGCTAATTACTGGAGTGTTAAAAATTTATTTCAGTGCTCTGAAGAACTATGTGGACTTTGCCATACCTTCCATTCCTTCGAGTCTACGATTCATTCTTTCTGGCAGACACACAAAAAACCTCCTTGCTATGTACACAATAAAAAAAAAAAGGGAGAGGAACAACGCGCATGCTCTTTACTCAAGCCTGCTGAGGCCTCAGCCGGTGGCTAATGCGCCTGCGTGCGGGGAGACACCTCGCCCCGTCTGTGGGCGGGAAGCCACACGGAGAGCCCGGATGGAACCCCGGCACGGCCGGGGTGGAGGTCGCTGCAGACTCTTCTGTTTCCCTGCGCCCGTGGGTTCCTGCTCGGGGACCGGACCTGAGGAGCCGCCGCCCTGATTGGTTCCGGCGCCTAGTGGCTGGACCCCAGCCCGATCGGAGAGTGACCTGGAGCCGGAGACGGGCGCCTGAAAAGCCCGAGCATCCTTTGGGCCTGCGCCCAGGCTCGGAGACGGGCGGGTGGAGACCCAGCGGAGTCTTCTTTCCTGGCCGCCGGCGCGCTAGCTCGCCCGAGCCGCTTCCCAATCGCGCAGTCCTTAATATACCAACAGGTCCTACCAGTTACGAGCTGCATGTTCTTTGCATGCATGCTTCATAATTAAAGCTCCCAACAACCCTCTAAGGTAGGTACTATTTTCCTCCCCACTTGAGAAATCGAGGCTTGGAAGGGACCCAGCCTCCAGGTGACAAAGCCAGGATCCCAGGCGTTTGCCTCTGGAGCGTTTGCTCAGCTACTGTTCCGTTTTCTCCTGGCTGTTGCCTTTAACTGCAGTGTGTTGATGAAATTCCGTCCCCCAGAAACCCGTATCTCCCTTGGCCTGGAAGAGGTAGTGGCGAGATAGAAGTTGAATTGGGTTTGATTTGGAGATTTAGGTTTACAACTGCACTTGGTTGTTGTCACTGCGAAATGTATATGTTAGCATTTCCCAGAGATTGCAGTTATGTGAATGTTCACTTTTAACCGGCTTTTCATCAGTTGTGATACTTTTTCATATCTACCCTTATGCCTCATAAACTTGCAAAAACATTTTACTTAGTTATATCACGTCTTTAACTCCGCATCTTAACTCTCAAACTCTCAAAGGAATCGAACAAATTATGTTTATTTTATAAGATAATGCTTTTTGTTCGTCTTACTGTTTACTATGGAAGATTTCCCCATATAACATAAAAATAGTGAGTGGTGTAATGTAACAACCATCATTCAGCTTTGTTAACAACTCAAGGCCCATCTTACGTCTCCTATCTCCACTCCACTTTGTGTGTTTGTGTGTGTGCTGAAGTACAGTATTTCAAAGGAAATCCCAAACGTCATTTCACTTGTAAACAACTAAGTCTGTATCTCTAATAAATGAGTACTTTTTTCACACAAACATACCATTATCACATCTGTTTAACAATAATTTCTTTTTTTTTTCTTTTTTTCCTCCCCATTTTTTAAGCAGGCTCCACACCCAGCATGGAGCCCAAAGTGGGGTTCAAGCTCACAACCCTGAGATCCAGACCTGAGCTGAGATCAAGTCGGATGCTTAACTGACTGAGCCGCCCTGGTGCCCCCAGTTAACAACAATTTTTTAATACAATGATGCTTTTTTAATGTTTACATATTTTAGGATATTGTGATTACTAAGGAGCAAGTGAAAATTGAGAGGTTCTAAAACACAAGAAAGCCTCTTGGGCAGTAAATTCCTCTTTGAGAATCTTGAGAATTCTTGCCACCTCTTCTCTCTTTTTGAGGGGGATGAGAAGGTCTACCGCAAATGAATTTTTCTAAAAACGCTTTTGTTCAAAACAGGTAAATTTTCAGTCGAAACATACTTGAGTAGCATAGTCAGGGTGGGTTGGAATGGACTCCTAACTGGTCCTGTAATAATTTCTAATGAGACTAAAGCAAAGGTTTTTCATTCACCTCTCCCCAAAACATACATGGTAAATACACATAAGAGAATATAGAAAGATAAGCATTTTTATGACAGTGTCATCATTATACTATCAGTCAGGAGAGGTTCTAAAAAAGAAAGTTTAAGATCAACTTTTAAACTTCCTATCGTCTTTCTTGATGGGCGGATACCTTCCAGTGTTTAACTGACTCATACCAGACAGCCGTCTGGTATGTCAGCTTACTGATTTACATAGAAGTTCGTTTTGTAGCTAGTTAATTGTGGCAGAGCCGCTAGAGAGTTCGTGTTTTAAGTTAAAATTCTTGCCTTACTTATTGTGAGGGTTTTTTATGGCCAAAGTGGGCATTTGGAGTTAAATAGGTCCCTGTTAAATTATTTCTGCCACATTCTGTAGTACAGACCTTTGGAAACAGGGGATCACTTGTTTACTGGGAGATAGAACTGTTTTCAAAGGTATATTTGAGCCTGCCTGTGGGTTATACCTTTGCTCATTGCTAAGGAGGAAGAAAAGTAAAAGGCCTGGCTTTCTTTCTGTCCCTCAACTTTCTTAGGAGGTTATCAACTCAGAAACTTAAAAGCCCATTAAAGCATTTACTTAGGGGCTCCTGGGTGGCTCAGTGTGTTAGGCCTCTGCCTTCAGCTCAGGTCATGATCTCAGGGCCCTGGGATCGAGTCCCGCATCAGGCTCTCTGCTCAGCAGGGAGCCTGCTTCCCTCTCTCTCTCTCTGCCTGCCTCTCTGCCTACTTGTGATCTCTCTCTGTCAGGTGAATGGATAAGATCTTTAAAAAAAAAAAAAAAAAAAAAAAAAGCATTTACTTAGCAACCTAAGCATATCAGCAAGCTAGGGGTTGTCCTAAAGGATATGTTTTCATTCCTCTAAATCTGACTATGCACTAGGCTATGTATTAGAACCACCTGGACAATATTTAGAGCTTTTTTTATAAAGTAATCTCTGCCCAATGTGGGGCTCGAACTCACAACCCCAAAATCAAGAGTCCCATGCTGTAGCAACTAAGCCAGCCAGTTGCCCCAAGATTTAGAGTCTTTTGTCCTCCTTCTAGAAAAGATGATTTATTAGTTCTAAGGGAGATGTATTATTTCAAAGGGGTTCCCAGTGATTATGATGAACATCTCTTATTAAAGATTACTGTTCTAGTTATCATTCACAAGAATTATCTTATGTTTATGTAGAATACAGATTCTGCACCCCTGCTGTAGAGCTAGTGAATCAGAATCTCTAGGAGTGGGGACCATGAATCTACATTTTATCGAAAGATTTCACTGATTCCTCCATTTGCTAAACTAGGAACCATTACCTTCTAATCCCTGTCCTCAGATTAAAACAAATTTAATCTTGGGAATGCTGCTTATTTTCATTCCATTGTTGTGGCTTCTTTCTTGACTGCTTTTATTGAGGGGTAGCTATATGGAAAAGCATCATGAAATTCCTATCGTAACTAAGGATGTCCTATGAGAGACATTTTTCTGAAGTCTCAGTAGCAAAAATAGTTGTGTTTCTCCTGAACAACTTGTTTTGCTTCTCTGTATGGACAATACGAATCATGGATTGGTAGTGTGTTATACTTTAGCTGCAAGGAAGCTCTGAGCCAAATTTATATCCCACTTCTGTGTCAAAGGCTACTTAATCCAACCTGCTTCAAATTCTCTGCTTACATTGGAATCAGAGCCAGTCAAGGCTCAGATAGTATTACAGACCTGTTTAATCCTTAACTATGAAAATGAACTGGGGGCACCTGGGTGGCTCAGAGGGTTAAAGCCTCTGCCTTCCGTTCAGGTCATGATCCCAGGGTCCTGGGATCCAGCCCCACATCGGGCTCTCTCCTTGGTGGGGAGACTGCTTCCTCCTCTCTCTCTCTCTCTCTCTTTCTCTCTCTCTACCTGCCTCTCTGCCTACTTGTGATCTCTCTCTGTCGAATAAATAGATAAAATCTTTAAAAAAAAAAAAAGAAAGAAAGAAAATGAACTGGCCACTATGTCAAAATATCTCCTTCTTAAGAGTATTTAGTGAATTTCTCCCTTCTCTATTCACTTGTTCATAACTGCCTGTGTGTCTCCATCCCTGGCGGAGAATGGAGGGAAGGGGTAGCATAGTTGAGATGCCCTTTTAGGGAATACAAAATGTACCAGATTTGTTTGAAACGTACATCACTGAAAACAAATTAAGCCATAATTTCAGTTCACCAGTAGAGGGTTTACAGGTATTCACCACCTACATAAGTGCCAATCTATTTATTCTGGGGCATTAGCTGTGAGTTGATAGCTCTGAGTTGGACTGTCATGCTTTCATGGTTTATTTTCAACCGACATGTTATGGGATGTGTCTTGACATGTACAAATGGCATGTGATGTGGCTTTGTTTTTATTCGGTTAGCCTGTGGTTTTTAATGTGTGGGTTATATTTTACTCCCAAAGCAAAATTCTGCAGCATCTCTGGAATACTACCTGAGAATTTGGGGGTGCCATGTCGAAGAAACGCAAATGGGATGACGACTATGTTCGTTACTGGTTCACCTGTACGACAGAGGTTGATGGAACTCAGCGCCCACAGTGTGTATTGTGTAACTCAATATTTTCAAATGCTGACCTCAGACCATCCAAATTGTCTGACCATTTTAACAGACAGCATGGTGGTGTAGGTGGGCATGATCTCAATAGCCTGAAACATATGCCGGCACCATCTGATCGGAGTGAAACCTTGAAAGCATTTGGAGTTGCATCTCACGAGGATGCCCTATTACAAGCATCTTATCAGTTTGCATATTTATGTGCCAAGGAGAAGAATCCTCATACAATAGCTGAAAAACTAGTGAAACCTTGTGCGTTGGAAATAGCACAAATAGTTTTGGGACCAGATGCACAAAAGAAGCTTCAGCAGGTACCCTTATCAGATGATGTGATCCATTCTAGAATTGATGAAATGAGCCAGGATATCTTACAGCAAGTTCTAGAAGACATCCAAGCCAGTCCTCTGAAAGTGGGTATTCAGCTTGCTGAGACCACGGACATGGGTGACTGCAGTCAGCTAATGGCATTTGTACGGTACATAAAAGAAAGAGAGATCATAGAAGAATTTCTATTCTGTGAACCATTGCAGTTAACAATGAAAGGAAAAGATGTGTTCAATCTCTTCAGAGACTTCTTTCTGAAGCATAAGATAGCATTTGATGTATGTGGCTCTGTTTGTACTGATGGTGCCTCGTCTATGCTAGGAGCAAACTCAGAATTTGTTGCCTGTGTGAAAAAGGAGGCACCTCATATCGTGATCACACATTGTTTGTTGAATCCTCATGAACTTGTCACAAAGACCTTGCCTACAAAACTGAGAGATGCTCTGTTTACTGTGGTGAGGGTAATAAATTTCATCAAAGGACGAGCTCCAAATCATCGCCTCTTTCAGGCTTTTTTTGAAGAAATTGGAATCGAGTATAGTGTCCTCCTTTTCCACACTGAAATGAGATGGCTTTCCCGAGGTCAGATACTCACACACATTTTTGAAATGTATGAAGAAATAAATCAGTTTCTCCACCACCAAAGCAGTAATTTAGTTGATGGCTTTGAAAATAAAGAGTTTAAAGTTCACTTAGCGTACCTTGCAGATTTATTCAAACACCTGAATGAACTTAGTGCATCTATGCAAAGGACTGGGATGAACACAGTATCAGCCAGAGAAAAGTTATCTGCTTTTGTTAGGAAGTTTCCATTTTGGCTAAAGCGACTTGAGAAAAGAAATTTTACCAACTTTCCTTTTCTTGAAGAAATCATTGTTTCAGACAACGAGGCAGCAAGCATTGCAGCTGAAATACCGCTGCACCTGCAACAGCTGAGCAACTTCTTCCACGGGTACTTTTCTGTCGGCGATCTTGCTGAGGCGAGTAAGTGGATACTGGATCCATTTCTTTTTAATCTGGATTTTGTCGATGATGGTTATTTGACGAAAACTGATCTTGCCGAATTACGAGCTAGTGGCCAAATCCTAATGGAATTTGAGACGATGAAGCTTGAGGATTTCTGGTGTGCTCAATTCACAGTGTTTCCAAGCCTGGCAAAGACAGCTCTAGAAATCCTTATACCATTTGCAACTACATACCTTTGTGAATTGGGATTTTCATCACTTTTACATTTTAAGACAAAGTCCAGAAGCTGCTTTAATATGAATGATGACATCCGTGTGGCTATTTCAAAAAAAGTTCCTCGTTTCTCAGACATCATTGAACAGAAGCTACAGCTACAGCAGAAGTCACTGTGAACTGATACCTTTTTAATGTGTAATTTTTAATATATTTTTAATTTCATTGTAAAATTAAGCTATTAATTATGTCTCTTTCATATTTACAGTCTACCAAAGCCCAAGAAAAAGTTTAGCATCTGTAACTTTTAATTTTCACAGTTTTGGTAACACAGGCAGCAGAGAAGATGAAGTATCTCCTGGTGGATACATAGAATTCTTCAAAGTATCTGTTGACCCTGCTGATATGATACATAAAAAGACACATAAGCCCTAGAGTATCCAGCTAAGTGGTACATTAGGCTAGGAATGGAGCCCATCGAAAAGAGAAGATCTCCCAGAAAATGGATCCTCATGTTAAAAGTAAAGATCTTCATGTTAAAAGTAAAAACGACAGACTGAGTCCCCATATCTCTGCGAGTGTTGTTATGGGGCGGTTAATGGGATCAGAAGAGGATTGTGAAGTGTTATAGTGGGAGAAGGGATGATTCTAGTTTATATAAGATTTACTTTTAAATGTATTCTTTGGAGGTAGTCTTATAATATCCATTCCTGTCACTCCCATGCTCTAAATACCATGACATTAATAAATGTCCTAATAGCCTATTAGTCACTCTTTGTCTTTTTTAAAGTTACAGCAGGACTCCAAGTCATTGGGGCTGCTAAAAAGAGCCTTGCCATAGAGATTCTGATTTAGCAGGTCTGGGGCCTTCATTCTTTTTTTCATTCTTTTTGGTGGGGGGGGGGGGGGGCCTTCATTCTTAACCAGCTTCCAGATAGTTCTGTTGGATTCTTTGGGCTTCTGGTCTCATCTTATTTTCCCTTTACCCCATTTTCTCATTTATTTTACATCTTAAGCTATGTGAATTTTCCTAACTTAGTTCAAAGCTTTCGAATGGACCAGAATATAAATAATAAATAAATTGACATGAAGTTACTGTAGTAAATCCAGGCCATCAGAAAATTTCCTGTGGGAATTTAAATTTATATGCTTTTTCTAGATAATAATTTGGTGAAATATATTTTTAAATATTAATAAATTTACATTTTTATTTCAAAACTTTAATATCTTATTAAAGTGGTAGGCTAAAATAAGAGTCCTATAATGAAAAGCCACAGTCCCTTTCCTGCCCAATTACTTAACCATTTCTGTTTACCTCTAAGTAATGTTTTTATACCAAACACATATGCCAGTTCTGTGTTTTGGTTTTTTGGTTTTTTAATTAAGCAAACTCTTCCCTCAATATGGGGCTCGAACTCACAACCCTGAGACCAAGAGTCACATGCTCCACCAACTAAGCCAGCCAAGCATCCCCGCATATGCCGGTTTTAATTTATCAGCTTTAGAAGTTACATGTTGACTCCTCTAGATAATAGGTAATTACTGAATTCATAAAATGTTCATTTCCTTTCCTACTATTCCTAATTTTTGATTATGGTAGTGTTAATTTTAGTTCCTTCGTTGATTATTCATAGCCCTCTGACTGGGGATTTTTCCCTCTAGGAATTTACGTTCTGAGAAGAGTCAGGGATATCCTGATTTTATTTATAAAATGGGTAATTGCAACATTTTTATAATAGTGAAAAATTGGAGGAAAAAAGACTGAAGGGGAATGAAATCTGACTAACAGTTATCACCTGAGTACTACAAATTGAAGTTTGTATTGTCTACGCAAAACTCAACCTGATCACCATCCATCAAAATACTTTTATCAATAAACATAAATACGTGGCTTTCATCTAAAAATGTATTTATAAAATATAAGTCCCAATTTTTTTCTAGTATGACCTAACATCAAAAGCAGTGGGAAGAATTTCCAAAGCTAATGTAGGAATAAATGTGGAAGAGTATGTATAAAGTTTCATATGTGTGTGTATCTAGAGACAGGAAGGAAGAAGGATGGGAGCAATGCATGCATGTACGAAGCATGGAACCTAACAGTACAAAAAAGCAGGACTAGGACGCACTGCCAGAAGCAAGTGACCTTTGATGGCCAGTCTTTCATTAAGTCCACTAGAATTCTCTCTTAAACTAAATTCATTAATTTCTGCTATGAAACAAAAATCCAAAGGATATTTTAAAGGGAATAGCTGAGTTTTTAATTTATTTTCAAATTCTACAACGGTTTATTTTCCTTGATCAAATTACAGAGACTACAGTATCTGCTAAAATGAAGAAGAAACTTAGTTTTTTGTTGTTGTTGTTTTTAGTTTAAAAAAATTTCCCGCAATGGTACATACATTGGAACTTACAAGTCATGTGTTGGTTTCTTTTTCTCCCAAGAAAGAGATAATTGTCTTATATTTTTACTATAAGTTCATATAATTAAGGTCATTGGTCAATTGCAAAAAAGAATCAGGATAAAGACATAATCTTTATGACCAGCAGATGTCACTCTCTATGCATGATTGGTTGAAAGTTAATTTAACCACATAGATTTTGCCAAATACCTTATTTTTTTTAATATTTTATTTATTTACCTGACAGAGATCTCAAGTAGGCAGAGAGGCAGGAAGCAGGCTCCCCGAGGAGCAGAGAGCCCGATGTGGGGCTTGATTCCAGGACCCTGGGATCATGACCTGAGCCGAAGGCAGAGGCTTTAACCCACTGAGCCACCCAGGCGCCCCGCCAAATACCTTATTTTAAACATCTCTAGAAAAAGTATTTGTAGCTCAAATTAAAAATGCCCCACCTGAGGGGCGCCTAGGTGGCTCAGTCAGTTGAGCTGCAGGCTCTTGATTTTAGCTTAGGTCATGATCTTGGACTCCTGGGATCCTGCCCCCTGTGGGGCTCTGTGCTCAGAGGGGAATTAGCTTGAGAATTCTCCCTCTCTTTCTGCCCTTCTCCCTGCTTTTGTGCTCTTTCTCTCTAAAGTAAATAAATAAATCTTTTTTTTCTTTCCTTTTTTTTTTTTTTTAAACTGCCCCACCTGAGCCCCTGCTGGCTCCAAATTGGCAAACAGAACTGTGGTGGAGCACCGGGAAATGAGGGCAGGAAATAGAAAATATAAGGAGCTTTTTCTCCAAAACTGACTTGATCATGTGGATGTTTGACATCTCAACTAGTTTTTCTAAGCCACCAAGGGCTACTTGAAGTGAGTGGATAGGTCAGCACATACTCCTTTGCTGTTCCATGACAGTAAGGCTAACAGAAGTACCAACAGCAAAGCCATACCCAGATAATGTGTATTTTCCAGCGAGAGTAAATTGCTGTCCTTTCCATGATAGAAGGGATCTAATGTAAGTAACCTGTCGCTCAGTGCCCATATCAGGGCTCAGTATTGGTCTCTGGTCTCTGCTGTTGGCAGGTCAGGCACTCAGTAGGTCAGTCTTGGTGAAGGGAGGTCCATGTCGCTAAGCCTATGTATAAGCCTCCATCCTTGCCAACATGGACACTCTTGTCCATGGACCACTGAACAGATGACTAGAAAAAGAAGCTGACTAATAGCTACAAAGTATGTCATCTTGTCCTGATATTGAGAGCCTTCTCTGTCTTAATTTAGGTTCAGCAAGCCCTTCGAGGAGTCTTCAAGCCAAGGCCAGCTATCACAAGAGACCCCTATACGCTTTAGTATTCCTGTTACTCTCAGTCATTTGCTGGAAGCAGCCCAGCTGGGAAGCATGAATCAGCACAGGTGTGATGAATTTCAGAGAGCAACAGCTGGGGCTCATGGTCAATTATGTTCCCTATAGTTGCATGTTTACAAAGTACATTCTTACGGATGTACAGTGTCTTTTGGTGAATATTAGCCAGGAGCAAAATAATCTTCAATTCTCTGCCTATTCTGAGAGGTCCGTCTATATACTTTGCTCCAGACCTCGTCACTTGTCTTACATATCTGTTCTTCCCAAATCCTGAACAATCATCCAACCATTAATTACTGCCCTTGAACTCTAGAGTTTCGATGCATACTTCTTCTGGGTAGTAGTGCCCAGTTCAGACATAGCAGACAAGCAGTTATACAGCTCGGAATTCTTCAGAAGACTCCCTGCGTTAGGATCTTTCAGAGACGCACCCGATTGACGTTCTAATGCTAGAGCAGACTTTGCAGCTCCCAGCTGCACAGCCTAGTGGGGCAAAATAAACTATAAACCAGACTTAAATTTCTTGTTAGTCAGCTGGTCAAAAGTAACTCCCCATGCAGCCAAAGTTAAAGACTGAGAAAAAGGAAGACTTGTAACAGGAGTAGGTGTCAAAAAATTTGAGCCACCTACTCAGGCAGCTTGCTTATGCGCTCTAGACTTGCTTGATCTCTCTCCCTTATATACCACTGCCGCTTGATGAGAGGGGGGCTGCTGTGCACATTCCAGTTTACGGCTTGCTGAATCACACAGCAACCAGTGCCACAGAGCCGTTTCTAAAAGGAAAATCAGTTAGCTTCAAAGAGGGTATGGATTTGCTCCCAAGCCCTAGAGTTACATGCTTCGCTTCTCCTATCGGCATTTGCCAGAGGCTCCATACGGAATCCTTATTTGACACACTTAGTCATTGAATCTACTGGTCTTCAGTTTCAGGGGGCAGCATAGTTAGCCCTACACTTGCTACAGAGCCTTTTCCACTCCACTCAAACCGGCAGTGTTATGGTAAATGGGTCAGAGTGATACACTCAAACGTGGTATGTGTTGCCTCCAAAAGCGAAAAAAGCCCACCAAGGATCAAGCCTCTGTTGCAGTGGGAGATGATACAAGGTACAGCAACTTAGATTTCACCTGGAAAGAACTATTGCAACATGCTCCAGACCATTAGCACATCAGGAATCTCATCAAGGTGCGTGCATCCCTGGATTTTTATGGAGTTAACCTCCCACTCTCCAACCTCCCGTGCATTTTACTAAGGCATCTGAAGTACTAGCCACTACCCTCCTACCAGGTCTAGTCTTACATGTCATCAGTGAAGTGGACCAGTGTGATGGACTGTGACACATCAAGATGATCACGATCTCTCAGACTGTGACAGACAGGAGGCTGATGTCGCCCTAAGGGAAAACTATAAAGGCGGTCTCAGTTCTGCAAGGTAGAAACAAGCTGCTTCTGGTGGCCACTGCAGATTGTTACAGAGAGTGGGAATAAACAGCCTTTGCCAGATCACTAATGGTACGTGAAATGCCAAAGGTCATGTTGATTTTCTCCCATAAAGTAGCACATCTGGAGCAGCAGTTGCGGTAGGAGTCTCACCTGTGTAAGTTCACAGTAATCCATAGTAATTCTCAGATCCGTTGACTTTTGGCACAGGACAAACAAGTAAACTTAAGTGGAAATGTGAAGATACCAAGCCTATGCTGGCGGCACTAATCTCTGCAGTTTCCTCTAAGGATGTGTTATTACTGTTGGCTTGGTAAGGAGGGATTTTCTAGGGGCTTCTCCTTGGCCCTTTTATACAACAATAATCCTCAGTCCATGGATCAGAGAGGAAATTTGGGGAATCCGCCAGTAATTAAGTAGGTCTAATGCAATGACATTCAAGAACTGGAAATATAACCACTGGGTTCACAGACCTACTAGGCTCTCCGTAATTTTAACTTGGGTCAATCAATATTCCATCCATCACCTGACCACCATTAGCCCCCACTTTAACTGGTGGACCAGAGTACTGTTTTAGGGTCCCAGAAATTCCTGCCAATTCAGGGCTAGTGCTTATTAATGTCCAAAAGATCTGAAGATTTTTTTTTTTTGGGACACAGTCACCTTATTAAAGCCTGCAGGTCTCTGGGGAAGTCTTGAAAGACGGTGTATAGTATTTTCTTTGGCAGTGTTGTGGAGTTCTTAAGAGAACTCAGCATATCCTTCAGTCAAGGGGCTCTGAGCATGATAGCTGGCTTAGGTCTGGAAACCGGAGTAGAGTCTCTCTCTCTGCAGTGACTTTACTCAGACTTCTGAACACCCACCAGACCTAGAGTTTATCCTAATGTGTAGACCAAGTAATATTTCGTAGACTTCCCATCTATCTTATTCCTAGGTCCTCCGTACCAATTAGCTACTGTATTAGGGTTCTCCAGAGAAAAAGAACCGATAGGACATGTGTGTATATACATAGGAAGAGATTTAGTATAAGGAGCTGGTTCGCATCATTATGGAAGCTTGGCAAGTCCCAAATCTGCAGGGTGGGCTAGGAGCCGGACAGGCGGGAAAGCAGATCCAGTCTGAAGACAGTCTGCTAGAGATTCCCCTTTTGCTTGGGAAGCTTGGTTTTTTTATTCTATTCAGGCCTACAACTAATTGGATGAGGTCCACTCCCATTTTGGAGAGCAATCCGCTTTACTCAAAGTCCACAACCATCTGCATGTTAATCTCATCTGAGAATAGAAACACGCAGAATGATATTTACCCAAATATCTGAGCACCCAGCGACGCAGCCAAATTGACACATACAAGTAACCATCAACAGCTACCGTCAGTGATCCCTGAGGCTCAAAACATTTTTTTTTTTTTTTGGCTCAAAACATTTTGATGGCCATTTTGTCCCTGCTGTATATTATGTTAAACACATTCCCCTTATTTCTAGTGACTAAGGATTCCCCTTATTTCTAGTGACTAAGCACTGCTGCCTAGTCTCTGCTACTCTACTCTTCAATCCGGATGAAATCAATGAACAGCAATGAATTGGTGACAGCAACTTCTATACCAGCTTAAAAAGAACAGGCACCGCAGAGATTTCAAGAATACTGATGCTTCATCAGTAATGCTTGATACCTTAGTGAAGGAGTGTCCGCTAGGTCCTCTTGAACCATGTAGTAGTGGACAGTAGTGGCGGAAGTTTGAAGGTCACACATAGTATGTCTACTCCGACACTTCTCTCTCCCTACATTTTTTCATTCCTTTCTCTACATTATGCCAGGGAAGTTCTGGAATCTCAAACTGATTCTTCCATGTAGGTCACTACTGAGTCCAAATAAGCAAATTCTTAATATAGGTTAACACATTAAATAGAGAATCCCTGATAAGTACACCCATATCAGTAAATCTGGCCTGTTATATTCTGCCTTCTTGAGTCTAATGCTTTTAGAATCCCATTCCACACATATTCACCAGGTTTCTGCCTATGTAAATTAGAAAAAAATCTTGCAGTTATTTTAAATTATAAAATCTTTTCTTCAGAATCAGACTCTGAACTTGTTTCCTTGTAATATGCTGACTCTGACTCTAGTTATGGGTCTAGTGGCAATAAGGGATAGTAGGGTAGATCTTGCAGAGTAAAGGCATCTCTTTGTAAAGCATCTGTCTCAGGTGAGGTTAATATAAAGACTTCAAGCAAAGGAAGCCTGATTTCAGGCATGGAGGGTGAAGGCAAGGAAGGCTCAGAGTGATTTAGGGGTTAAGATTTTTAGCTTCATCCAAGCCCATGCAGATGTCTTCATTCCAAGTCTTAGAATTAGACACTGTCCCAGTTCTCATCCCAACTTGACTGAGAGACATAGGCCTATGAATTCAACTTACATTTAAATTCTGCAGCCCTCACAGTTAAATATTGTGTCTGAATTTGCAGCTACAAGAGATTTGAGATACTTTTTAGAATCTCCCTAACCAGGACTTGAGCTGAGACTTTCAAGAGCTGAGTGTATCATTTTCTTTCTGTAAGCACTCCAGTGCCCACAGAAGAAGGCATCCCACCCACAGTCCTCCTGGTCATCATTATCCCAGTCAGCTACTTGATCTCAGGAAGTTCTTTATCAGAATGACCTACAGCCAATAATTTGACTAATCAGTGCCACTCTGTGGCGTGGGTTACCAGCATCCCTTTTCCATGATAAGAAGCTCAATAGTGCACTCAGGTCTAGAGACAAATCCAAACACCTAAAAAATTTCATCTCTGAGGGCCTGTTTCCTGTGACTTCTGGTACCAATTTCTGCATCAGTCAAGATTCAGTCAGGGGACACAAACTCTACCAATTACATTCACAGACGGAATTTAATATAAGGAATTGTTAACCAGGCCTTAGAAAACTGGAAAGGCAAAGGAAATACTGAAGTAAATGCAGAAAGCAGTTACCAGCCCAAAAGCTGGGAGAAAGGAGAAGAGCTTGGGATTAATAAAACTTAATAGCTCGGATAAAGGGACCCATGGGGCTGGGACAGGAAAGACATCTGCCAGCTGAAACCTGTATGTCTGAAGCAGCATAATGAGGTTCTGAGATTGTGGAAAAAATGGAAACTTGAACCAGCTGCTCCCACAGGAAGTAAGTCTGTCATTGCCAGCATCAGGAACTGTTGTTTGGGTGACACTAACAGTAACAGGAAGCAAAACAGAAAGGAGCCAAGTTCCTGGCCAAGTCTAGACTTCCAGTCTCCCTCTATCTAGTGCCCCCTATTGGCTGACTAACAGAAGACCAGCTGGCAGAGGGGAAAGAATTAGCAGTCGCAGTAGCGTTCGAAGCGAAGAGAGTATAACCTAACAACCGTGTGTGTGCGCGCACGTGTTCTGAACCATGTTAAAGTGAGTTCCAACATCGTGTTCTTCACCGCTGCATACTTCAGCATCCATCTGACAGTAACTCCCGAATACTAACACTCAGATCATATTCAAGTTTTCTCCAATTGCCCCCAAAATATCTTCTTAATTTTATTAAGCACCTTTTAATTTTGTATGACATTTCAAAGAATGTCTCACTCTCTGAATTGGTTGTTTTCTCTTATATCATTGAACAAGTGCCTCTGTCCTCTCTTTTCTGCTAATCAGAGGTTAGGTGTGTGTATGTGTAACCTTTTTTCTTCACAAGCAGTAGCACATATAATGATTTTTTTTATTATACCAATCATAAAATAAGTGGATGAGACCTGTAGAGCTAAGTGTCTTCAGAGAAATCTGTAGGTCTTTCGAAATACAAGATTTAGACAAATTAGTCTCTGTTCACTGCACAACAGCTGATAGACCAAAAATGTCTTTCTAGCTAGTAGCTAAATCTCACTTATGCAGTCTAATCGTGCATCGTCTCCTCAATCTAGGATTTCTGCTTTTCTTTCCAGACAAAAGGCAGGGATAGGTCCTTGGGACCTATCCATATTATGCTGGCAGAACATGGCAAGGCCTTGGTTTCTATACTCATTCCTATGCTGCTCTCTCAAACACTGATTCCCTAAAGCAGAAGGCTTAGACTTTCTTAGCAGGATGTTTCCCTCAAATCAAATGTCTTGTTCATTTCTGGTCCCCACACCGGCTTGAGAAACATCCTCAAGAGCGTTTTGCATTAGATTCCAGAATGTCCCTCCAACTGAGGCCCTTCAAGTTACATCTGGAAAGTGGTTGGATCTTTTCTGGGTCATTTCCTGTTGAATATAAGTGGTAACTATTTTGGTCTGACTTCATTCGTGCTGGGAATCTTGCTGGCTCAGGGCTTTAACTCTACTGAGACCTTGGGCCAAAGGAGCCTCTCCAAACTCTCTGGTTTTTCTTTTCCCTCCTGCAAAGACCCTGTGCTTGTGGAAGCCCTTGCCCAGCTGCACGTGGCTCCAGCAGAAGAACCTATGCCTGAACAAGAGCTGAGCTCACGTGGCATCTCTGGATCCTGCTCGCCTGTAAACTTGGGAAGATGGCTGGCTTCGCTGCCTCCGTTCCTTCAGCTGTATAATGGGAGAAATAGTCATCCCAAACTTGGAAGATTCGTGCTTGCTTCGGCAGCACATATACCAAACTTGGAAGATTCAAACAGACTGAATTTTTTCTTTTGTAAGAAAGTATATAGTTGTAGGGGGAGTGTTAGTAATTTTAACTCTCTCAGCTCTGGCACAGCCACAGATCCAACTCATCCATCAGAGCAAAGAAAGAATTTCCAAGGACTGTAACACAGTATATATATATATATTTTTTTTTATTTTATTGAGGGAAGGATATAGAATAAGTACTAGATTCCCATGTTTTAAAAGTCAAATTGTCCCATACAGTGAATAATAAATCTTCCTTTTACTACTGTTTGCCAGTTCCCCTCTCTAGAGACAACCTTTTGGGTCACGATGTTTCGTCTATCTTTCTTGAGGTAGATTATGTTCATACAGTCATGTGTTTTTCTGTGTGTTTTCCTCACCTCTTTTTAACTTGGATGCTAGCAAACTATACACACTGTTCTACTCCTTATCGTTCTCACTAGACAAAGTATCTTGCAGATAATTCTATAGTAGTACATAGAGTTCTGCCTCTGTGTAAGGACATATTTAATTAGTTCCCGACGGTGAGCCATTCAGATTGTTTCCAGGATTTTATTAGTTCAAACACGGTTGAAATGAATATCTTGATGCACATTTCCAGAATAAGTTATGGAAACAAAACAGCTATGTCAAACATAAACTGTGTATTTTCGATTTTTATAGTCTGCAAGCTTTCATTGCAGTTCAACTATCATCTTGTTTGATTCGAAGTGACATAATATACAGGGAAGCCAACACTCACTCCAACATCTCGATCTTTCTGTGGAAGGACAGCAAGTCCTCTCTTTCAGCAGCTGTCTCCCCAGTGCTGCCACAGTAAGAAGACCCCATCTGGAATGATCTCATCCTGGAGAACTTCACAGCCCCAAAGCCCCTTGTTGAAAGTAAGCATTGACAATTTGGGTCTTGGCCATTAGCTATTTGGAATGATCTCTTTTGTGCCAAAATTGCAGAAAAGAAGGGCTTAAAAAGGACAAAGAAGAAGGCCAGGAAGGCCTACATTTTAATCATGGGTGGAAGTCAAAAGATTGTGGACTTTCTCTGCCTTGACTTCACAACTAATTACCAAGTCACTGAAGGTCTCTGTCCTCTTCTTCCCCGTGTGTAAAATGAAGACCACAGACTGAACTATTCCTCAGGACCTTTCCTCCTTTGGTGATTCAGAGGCAGTGTAGGTCAGGAGTCCTTGCCCTCCCAACCTCACCACATTGAAAAAGCACGAGCTGTCACAAATTGTTACATGACTAATATCCGAGCGGGTGGTCCAGTTGAGATGGCATTCAGACAGTGCTGTGCTGGTGAACAGGCTGGAGCCTCAGCTGGTGGGAGAGAGTCTTGATTTGTAGCACTTGCTGATTTCCGTAGTGTAATTATTCCCACTATGCCGCAACTATGAAGTTCCTTGACTCAGAATTGGAAAGAGAAGCACAGAGGCACGGCATGGGCGGCTGTCTCCAGCAAACCACTAGTTAGGAATTCAAGGACAACATTTTCTTCAGATGATTCTGTACTGAGAGGCCCTTCATGAAAGAGGAGAGACTTGGGGCGCCTGGGTGGCTCAGTGGGTTAAAGCCTCTGCCTTCGGCTCAGGTCATGATCTCAGGGTCCTGGGATCGAGCCCCGCATCGGGCTCTCTGCTCAGCGGGAAGCCTGCTTCCTCCTCTCTCTCTGCCTGCCTCTCTGCCTGCTTGTGATTTCTGTCTGTCAAATCAATAAAATATTAAAAAAAAAAAAAAAAAAGAAAGAGGAGAGACTTGAAGTGGGCACTGAAGGATAACACTGTAGGACTCTTTGGTAACTCGCGGTAACTGACAAGAACAACTTGCACTGGCTTGAAAAAAGACAGAAAATGAATATGAGAACGTGAATGTTGTAGTGCAAGTATCTGCACAGATTTCCAATAATGTGGTCAGAGCACTCTCTCTCTCCCACCTGTCAGTGTTTCTTGCACCTGCTTCTAATTGTATGTTGACGTCACTGGCTCCTCCCATAAGCAGGCTCTCTCCAAATGGCAGGAAGAATGGCGAGTGCAGCCCAGGGCTCTCTCTTTACACTTAACAGATTCAGAAGAAAAGCAAGTGCCATCTCATGGAAATCACATGGTAAGATTCTGATGATCTCTGCTTGGATCTCATGCCCACCATTTGGGTCCTTAACTGGCACAAAAGAAAGGGGTACCTGGTCCACACGCCCCTACTCTTGCAGCCAGAGGGCAGGCAGAGCACCAAGCTGGACCACTCTTTCCTTACCACCCAGTACACATGAGAATCACCCAGATGGAATTCCCCAGTGGATAGAGAGAGATAATGGGCAGATAAAAGCTGTGAATTTCTAGTAGACACATGGGTAAGGCTTTGTGGAGAGGCAGAAGGGTGGTTAGAGGGAACTGCCTGAGTGGAGGTACAGACATATGAAAAGTGAAGGTGAAGTT
The DNA here is from genome assembly GCF_922984935.1 of Meles meles. NCBI lineage: Eukaryota > Metazoa > Chordata > Mammalia > Carnivora > Mustelidae > Meles > Meles meles. The sequence goes on from NC_060068.1 coordinate 132,926,131, forward strand.
GGGAGCCAGCCCGACCGAAACAGGGCTACCCATAGGGCAGTGGCTCACAATGGAGGGCGATTTTGCCCACCTTGGGGCATTTGGCAATGTCTGGAGATATCTTTGGTTGTCACAACTGGAGGCTAAGCGGTTGCTGCCATCATCTGGAGAATAAGGCCAAAAGATCCTGCTAACCATCCTGCAATACCCAGGAGAGTCCCCCCCCCCCCCCCAGTGAAGACTTACAGTCTCAAGCGTCAATAACCAGAGAATGAGAAACGTTAACACAGGAAAAAATCAGAGAAGTGGCTGGAAACATGTCAAATCACAGGGACCTCCGGTTAGTGAGGCTACAGAAACACCAAGAGGCTGAGGCTCTCTGCTATGACTATTACCCAGGGGAGCATTAGGGAGCTGTTGGGAAGGGCTAGTGTGGCTCTTACACACTGCTCCTTCGGCCTGGCACCTGTCTCCTTCCTCCCCCACCACCTTCGCAGGGCTGGCTCGTTTTCATCCTTGGTGACACGGCTTCGATGTTACCTACTCGAGAGATCTTCCCAGACCTCCCAGGAAAGTAAGGTTTCTCACAGACTCCACACCGCTGTTCTCTCCCACAGTTCCCTCTTCTTTTCCTTCATAACTCCTACCATGGTGTAGAATTCTAAGTTTCAGTGCTCCTTCGACACTTGTCTCCTCAAGAGCACCACAGAGGCAGAGAGCTCCCTTGTTTTGTGCACTGCCATGACCGGAACAAAAATCAGAGTGCCTTGTGCACCGTTGTTGTTTGATATCTAACCAATAGATCAATCGGTTTGAAAGTTGCTTATAGGACTGGAATGGGGTCGAGGTGAAATGGAAAGAGGAAACAAAGGTGGGCCTCTGGAGGTCGTCCCTGCTATTCTGCTCACATTCATGTCCTGCTCTGACTCTGACACTCACAACATCTGTAGATCACAGTGTAACGTATCAGTTAGGGCTCATGTGAAGGTACAAAACCGTTCTAGCTATTTTGAGAAAACACAGATTAATAAAGAGAATCAAGTGAACTCAGAATACTTGCAGAGCAAATTCTGGCCTGGCCTGGTCCTCCGAGAATGATTCCTAGAACACCACACAGGGCTGAGTGCCCAAGGGAATACAGTCTCTGCCACAGTCGGGAAGCTGAGGTTCCGGGAGTCACCAGACGCACTCTCTGGCTACAGGAATACATAATTTTAGGTGTAAGCCGGGACCAGGAGTTACTGCCCAAACTCTAGATTCATCTGGCCCCTTGTAGCTCACCGCCAGCTGCATGGACCCTTCCCTGGCTACCGCCTCCTCTCCACCAAACTCCGTTGTTTCTCCTAACTCAGTGTTGAATTCAGGTTTGCACAAGCGCACAGGACTGGCTAACCCTAAATTACGACGGGAACCCCAACAGCAAGGAGTTTGGGAAATGGGATTTTAGTTTTTCAGCCTCTGTAGTACAGGAAGGCAAACAGAGAAAGGTTTGGGAACAAGCCAGTCTGCCATCTGCAGCATGGGGCTGCCCCTGCCAGGTTATAAGCTCTCTGTGGCCATAAATGTCTTGGTGTCTTTCATCTCTAGACATGAATGGCATCGTGAAATGAATTGAACTGAGGGTCTCCTGGGTGTCTCAGTTAGTTACGTGTCTGCCTTCTGCTCAGGTCATCATCCCATGGTCCTGGAATCAAACCCTCACTGGGCTCCCTGCTGAGCAAGGAGCCCGCTTCTCTCTCTCCCTCTCCCTGTGGCTCCCCCTGCTTGTGGTCTCTCCCTCTCTCTCTCTCTGACAAATAAATAAGTAAAATCTTTTTAAAAAATGAATCAAGCTGAATCAAACAAGTAGGGAAATCCTCATTTTGTACAGTCTTCTCATTCCTTTTCCCTGTGAGCAAGATGTTCACCTTCTTGTCCCCACACTCGAGACAAGTAACAAATGTTTGTGGACTGAATTAAAGGCAGAAACAGGCGAGACCAAGGAAGTTCTGAGCCCCTTTCCATCTTGAAGCAGCTCCTGCAGCTCCTAGAACAGCCATTTCATGAGTATTTGGGATTTTCTACTCCATGAAGCCATCACCGCTGTTGGGACCCACAGGACAGGACCCCAAGGACTCTGCTCAGTTTCAGGGGACCTCGGTCCCAGGTCTCCCCCAAAAGCTGGAAGAACATCCACACCCATTCATTCAGCCATTAAACGTATATTAAGTGCATCCCAGGTGCCCTTCTCCCGTACTTCTTTTCCCTTTCCTGTACTTCTCTTCAACCCTCCCTCACCAACAAGAGCATGTCAGGGATTTCAAACCCTATGGCTGTGGACCCCCATGGGTAACACACGGAGATTCCTACTCTCTCCTTTAGGTTGTGAATGGCATCCATGCATTTGAGGCGAGATTTCCTTACCTTTTTCATTCCTGACATTATTTGGGAACAGACCAAGGAACCCAGAGGGAGTGGTGGACAGAAGTCCCCTTTCCAGCCACTATGAATCAACACACTAAACCCTACTTCCCATGCCATCTTTCCTCTGCGTTTAGAGCTCACACTCCCCTACACCAATACAGGTCCCAACCCTCCCCCAGGGCTGGAACCGGGTCTTCCCCTGAACACCCAGTTTCATATCCAGTGTTTTCTTCTTCTGTGATACGCATTTCACCTGTAGCCACCTGTGTCATCCCCATGAGACTCCAAGTTCCATGAGGACAGGCACCAGACATTTCTGGTTTACCTCCATATCCCCAGCACCTGGCTCAGGGATTGACAGATAACAGTTTGAGGCTTATCAAATATTTGTTGGATGAACACCCGTTGGGCCTGCTAACTTTCAGCCTCAGCTACTGTTTATGTAATATTAGTAATAATTCCCTACATAGTTCAGTGGCTTACCAAACACCTTTATGGGGGAGGGGCCCACCTTCGAGGGGGAAAGACAATGCAATAATATAATCATTACTCTCTCTACTTTTCAGAAAATGAAACGCCATCCCTGAGGTAAAGGGCTTAGGTGGTGGAACCAGCAGAGTTCAAACACATACCTGCATTAAAATTCTGAATGTGGGTCATATACCATCTGCTAGGCAGATGCTCTGGCTACGGAGTAAAATACTGGAAGCTCATAGAAGAGAGCGGTGGAAAGAGGAGGAAGAAGCTAAGGCCGGGCCTCTGTGGTTTTCTTTCTTCTAGTGTCTGCTTGCAACCTGAACAGGATCACCCTGCCTGTTCTGGGACTTTGAGGCAGGGGCAGAGAGTAAGTGAAGCCAGGGAAGCTCTACCTCCTGGCAGGAGGGAGATGAGGGCTGGGACGCAGGGCACTATTTCATATGCGCACACTCACATCTGGACGAATCTACACCAAGGCACGTGTACATATAAACACGCCCAGAATGAGCCACTACACAGACGCCACCCAGAAATCATGCACATACACACTGGGGTATGCGGTTGTGCACACCCATACACACATTTCAGCGTGTATGGAGCACGCCGATATCCAGCCACTGTTGTGTACACCCAGCAAATGAAGTGCACTTCAGCACCGCCCCCCAGCTGCAATCTTGGACGTGTGTGTATATGTACATACAGGAGCCCTGATGAACGTTTGGACATGCACTTGAGAGTGCACACACACACACACACACACACACCCCTAAACATGCACACACGATTCATAATCACTCTCAAGTACAGGCAAATTCCGTACCTGGGGAATTTCCGCCGCTATAGCTGTCCTGCCCACACGCACCCTCTGGTCGGAAGCGAGATGAATGCCCACGTGCAAGCAATACAGAGGTCTCTTCGGACACATGCAAAAATAGCCACACCCTTGTGCATGGAAGCTTTCAAACACGCTGACAAGCTCTACACACAGATACATGCATTGACACTCTCAAGCCGTCACCAGCGTAGAGTTTTTCCCAAACCGAGGCGGAGGGGAGCACTCGGAGCCCCGGGCGGGCCCACGTGACCGGGATGGCGCGCTCCCGCCCATGACGGGATGGGAAAAGTATGCCTGGGGCGGGCGGCGGCAGAGCAGCAGCGGCAGGAGGCGGGACGCCGAGCTCCGCCGACAGTTTCGCGGTTCCGGAAGCCCCTGGACGTGGCGGAGGCTGCTAGGGTGAGTGTCCGTGCGCTCTCCGCGCAGCGCCTCCGCCGCCCTCCCGCAGCGGGGGAGCGCGCAGGTGGTAGGGGAGGGCTCGGTGATGCTGGGGCCGGGGCAGGGGTCTGCGAGGGTGGGAGGTCGAGTGCTGCAAACTTAGCCTCTTTGCAGGCCGGCCAGCCCCGGGATTCCTGGCTCCGACCTCTGCCTTATGAACTATAGCATGAGTTAACATGTGTTGAGCGTTCTCTGTATGCCAGGCTCTGTGCTAAGTGGCTTCACCGTTGACAGGAACACCTCTACCATTTATTGAGCGCCTGTTTTCTGCCAGCTTCTGCCAGCCCTCTGGTGTGTTGTTTTATTTCCATGACGACAGGTTATCCCCATCTGCCAAAGAGGAACCAGGCTCAGAGATGTTAATGACTTGTTTCATGTTGCACAGCTAGTAACTGGTGATAAAGGGATTTGAACCCTGGTAAGTCTGAGTCCAATACCAGAGCTAACAATCCTAGTTCGTATTTACGGAGAGCATGATCTCATTTACTTCTCACAGCCCTTCTTTAATTAAATATGTTATTAAACGGGCAAACTGAGCTCAAAAGGTACTAAGCAGCAAGTTGAGGTTTGCACCCAATTCTTTCAACTCCCTTCCCCAAAACTACTTGTCTCTAAGCGTTGTCTTAGTTACTTTGTTCATATTTCCCCAACCCCGCTGTCATGGTCCTATTCCAGGACTTTATCTCTCCACTGCAACATCGCAGTGGCCCCAAGTGGTCTCCCAGTCCTCATTTGCACAACTTCTGCACTATCCTCCTCTGCTCTTAGAACTCTCCTACCTGGAACCATTCAAAATCTGCCCCCTTAGATCCACCATCTCCCAGGGATCCCCTGTTCCGCCCCCACTGAACCAGCAGCAATAGCAACAACATCCTATATATGTCAACCCTAGGCTGGTGCTCAGTTAGCCTTGTTCAAAGCCTGTCGTCTCCTCTCCTCCCTGTCTGCCCCCTCCCCCATTTACACAGTTCTCTTCTGATTTATTCTGTTATCTGGTAACTGTATCCATTAGGCCCACGTTGCCCTGCCAGCACCTCGGATCCCCTTAGAACATCACTGCCACCCTTCATTCTAACGCAGCAAGTGCATCATGGTCTTGCCTTCTTCCCAATGTCTGGCTTCTCTCTGTCCCCTAGCAGAGGCACCAGCTTTGCCTGTCTTCTAATACCTAAAGGTCAGGGTGACCTTTTGTTTTAAATGCTATAAAATTAACAGTGCTCATCATAAGAAATTTAGACATTACAAAAAAGGATAAAGTAAAAAGTAAAAGCCATTCCTAATTCTGAGAGGAAACCCGTGTATCAAGAAGTTGTGTCTTTTCAGAAGTTATCTGTGTGTGTGTGTGTGTGTGTGTGTTGACCTTTTTAACTAAAAAAAAAAAAATCATACTTTGCATTCCATACCACAACATGCCTTTTTCACTTGGTGTATCTTGGCCATCTTTCCATCTGCATGTCTGGACTGACTTTGTTCTCATAACGGTGTTATAGTATGTCACTGCACGAGTAAATGGAGATTTCTGTCACAAGTCTGGGGTCATCTCAGAAGCTATTCTGCCTCCATCAAATATTCAGCAAGTTCCCCCAGGAAGTGACGGCTTTCTCTGCAAATCCCCCTCTTCTTCCCTATCTTGCTACTCCTCCTCAGCTGCTTGGACGCAGGGGACTGACCCTTCTTTCTTCCTGTGCCAGTATCTGCTGCTTTCTGCTCCTGAAAGTTCGGCATAGGCTAACAAGTCCGTGTACACCCTCACAGCCTCCCTCACCCTTTCTCCCAGTCAGAGGCTTGCCAACCGGGTTTTGCCTCCATGAGATGAACTCCTGCTTAAAGTAGATTTCAGTTCAAATTCTATTCTAGATTTACTTTTGAAAGGAATTCTACGCCAAATCTTTTTTCCAAGAAAATAAGCCTCCTTGGATGTGTGCATTGCTGTGTTTTAAGGCTTTATGTTTCTGGGTCCTATGCCCAAGCACATGGCAGAGGGACAGGAGCCCCGCACCCTGAGTCAGCAGGCCTGAGTCCCCTCCCAGCTTGGACCTGGGAAAAATGACTTCACATTTCTGAGCCCTGTTTTCTCTTCAGCCAAGTGAGAACGATAGTATCAGCCTTACAGAACTGTGAGGAGAGCAAAAGGGGAAAATGAACGTCGAAGCTTTGAAGTAAGAACACACAACATATGTGGAGAACATCCTTTCCCCCCGGGTCAGGGGTTGCCAACTCAGATGCTGACAGGGGTAGTGTGTGACACAAAAGTAAGGAGAATGCATGCCATCCGGGAGTGGTGAGTGCTGTGGACATTGGGGAATGTAGGTTCTGCGTCGTGGTCTGTTAAGGAGGCCATAACAAAGTACCACAGCCTGATGACTTAAACGGCAGAAAGTTATTCCCTCAGAGTTCCAGGGGCTAGAAGTCTACCATTATGGTGACAACGGGGTTAGTTCCTTCTGAGGCCTCTCTCCGTGGCTTGCAGATGGCCACCTTCTTGCTGGGCCCTCACATGGTCATCCCTCTGTGTGTTGTGTCCTAATCTCTTTATGAGGATGCCAGTCATCGTGGAACAGGGCCCATCCATATGACTTTATTTCCCTTTACTACTCTTCAAAGCCCCAACCTCCAAATATTGCCCCATTCTGAGGTTTTTGGGGACTAAGACTTCAACGTATGAATTTGGGGGAACACATTTCAGCCCATAACACTCCACCTCAAGGGGCAGCCTATTCGCGCCTTGCCAAATGTTGCCAGACCCCCTAGATTCTCAAGGAAACCCAAAGATCTTGATTTAAAAAAAAATTTTTTTTTTGCTTTTTCCAACAACCTCCTATTAACGTGTTTAAAAGAGCGAAGCTCTTAGGTTTATGGTGATGACTTTTGAATTTCTTTGGTGAGCCCAACTGCCTCTCCCAATGCTTGAGGACCAGCTCCTGGTTGGCTTCCATCTCTTCTCCGGCCCCAAGGCCCTTCTTTCTTGGACACCTTCGCTTCTTACCTCCGCTGTCAAACAGTCATCGGTGCTGCCCCCATGCTCAGTCCGTCCCAGGTCCTTTCCCGTGACCATCGGGTGGGTACAGTTCTGTCATGCTGTGGTCACTGTCACTTGCCTCTGCACCGCCTTCGCTGGAAGCGAGTTTCCCAGGAGTATTCTCTCCGGCGAGGGGGCCAGTGCTGTCCATCTCGTCTTCCCTCCTCCTCCTTTTGTGCCCAAGGCAGGCAGGCACACACTCCATACGTGGCTCCCATGGAACTCTCTGGCACTGCGGGCGCTGGGTATGTCTCAGCTCCTGCTCAGGGGACTCCTCGATGTGCCCCAGGGTGAGTTTGCAGAACAGCTGGCTTGGGTTCTAGGTGCCCCGGAACAGTGTGCAGCTCCAGCTCTGGGCTCCACGTCCTGGAAGGCAGGAGAGGTGTGGACCAGCCGCCAGTATTTCAGCAGGTGGAGACCTGGAGCTCAGGCAGAAGGCAGGGAGGCCGGGGGCTGGCAAGAGCGCTTTGCACCTTGCGGGAGCCGGGCTCCAGCTGCAGACTCCTTTGCTTGTGCCTGGAAATCTTGACTTTAAAATCCCTCATGTTTGGGGCGCCTGGGTGGCTCAGTGGGTTAAGCCGCTGCCTTCGGCTCAGGTCATGATCTCAGGGTCCTGGGATCGAGTCCCGCATCAGGCTCTCTGCTCAGCAGGGAGCCTGCTTCCCTCTCTCTCTCTCTCTCTGCCTGCCTCTCTATCTACTTGTGATCTCTCTCTGTCAAATAAATAAATAAAATCTTAAAAAAAATAAAATAAAATCCCCCACGTTTTGCATTGGCAACAATTTCAAGTTTAAACAAACACAATGCCCCCTTAGCGTTTGTTGCCTTGCTGTCACCCCCTATCAGCTGTTAAAACTGCGTTTGAGCTGTTTACACAAGCTGTTGTCACAACTGCTCAGCTCACCTTTCTCATATTTTACAGATGAGGCAACAGCAGAACCAGGTCTGCTCCTTTAACTTCCCATTATATCCTAGCTCACATGGTTTTTACATATTATGATTATGTCAGAATAACACTACATTACTGAGCGCTTACTGGTGCCTGGTTACTGTGTCATCTCATTTGATCTTCACAATTATGCTAGAAGGGAGGTATGAGCAATTTAACTGCTCAGGGAGTAAAGACCTCAAATAATTCAAATTGGTGTCATTTGCACTTCGCCTGCGGGAGGATCGCAGGTACTTCTGCTCACCTACTAGACTAGTGTTGTCCTGTGGCTCTCGCAGAAGCACAGTCGATGATTTGTAAGTCATGCTGCCTTGCAAGGTTCTTGATAAACTTTTAATTGGGGTTTGAGTTATTTCAGATTTCACACGTAAAGAGAAAGAATCAGTATTTTTCTATCATGCTATTTCAAATCCAGGTGGCTTAAATAAGATGATAAAGTGTGTTTTTTTTCCCATTTTACAGACAAGGAAACTGAGGACCAGAGAGGTACAATAGCAGAGGTCCATCATCTATAAGATGCATCCTAAGTGCCAGACCGACTGTGGGCTTCTCGAAGGCCAGCCCTGTGTCAGATCCTTAGAGTTACCCTGAATGCCTGTCAGGGCCTGACTGAAACAGCCTCCAGGGAGACCAGCAGCCCAGAGAAGTCCGGGCAAACTTAGCCTTTACTCCCTAGCCCTTCAGAGTTCAGAATGTCTTCCCTCCCTCAGTTCCTGGGTCTTCAAATGTGGCCCTTCTATACCATTCCAAGGGATTTTCTCACCCCACAGTTTCCTTCGCTTGCCTTCTGCATGGTCCTGGATGCTCTTCGGAAAGAGAGCCTGTTTCAAAGAAAGAGGTTCAAGGCTCGCTTTCCATCCTGGGCACCCAGGTGGGCCAGGCTGGGCCCTCAGTATAACCTGACCATGTGCCCTGTGAGGGTGGCAGCCACATCTTTTCATCTCCAGAACCCCAGTGTCTGGCCTCAGAGGCAAAAAGTGGCACCATTTATGGGCATCCGCGTGCCGAGCCTTGGTACCAAGCCTGTGATATCCCATGTGGCCTCCTGTCACCGGCTGAGCTAAACACTGCCCCACTGATTGACCTGTCTGTGCATTATGGAGCGTGAACACACCAGATGTCTCAGTGGTGTGGGGCCAAGACAGACACCCCCGTCCTTCCCTCAGGAGGCAATGCCAGGCCCAGAGAAAAGGCCAAGCCTCCTGGCTTTTGGTGGCAAGTGACAGAAACACAAAGCAAGCTAGCTTAAATGAAAATGGAGAAAAGTCAGGGGCCTCCGCCTGAAACGCGACAGAACTCAGAGATCAGGACTGCTCTTCATGAGTTCAGCTACAGTTGGTGAGAATTACAGTTTTGAACAAGGTCTTGATTTCTGTATCGTGCTTTACTTTCAACATCCATCATCCTGTTTGATCTTTGGAAGGATAAGAAATAATGCAGTAATAATAACTCATGCTTTTGTACCCCTCACCACAGGCCATGTCTTGTCTAGGGACATTATGTCCTCATAACAACCTTCCAAGGCAGTAGTAGTAGTACTGTTGTGCCCATTTTGGAGAGGCTGAGGAAAACAGAGTAATTTGTAAAAGGTCCCACCGTGAGTTCAGCTAGTTCAACTCAAGTGGCTCGGTTTAGAGCTAATCCCAGCCACCACACAGCCGGTCTGAACGCAGACGCACTGCAAGCGGAAAGTACACACTGGGTTGCCAGCACTTAGTGCTGATTAACAAATGCAAAATGCCTCATTAATCATTTTTACATCAATTACACGTTGAAATGATCTTGAGATAGATAAGACTACATAACACATTAAAATTAATTTCACAGCTTCTTTTTACCTTTTTAACATTGCAATGAGACCCACTTCGAATGGTGGCTCTTGGATACACGCTCCCCAGACCTCTGGGCTGCCACTTGGGGGCCGGCCCCCAGGACAAGCTGGATACAGGGCTCTGAACACCCTCAGGCCTCCTTCCCTCCCCTCCCGTCTGGCACACCGGCTGCATTCTTCTGGCTCACTGCAGTCCTCGGTCTCCGTGGCGGAAACAGCTGTGGGCAGCTCTGAAGCTGGGCAGCTGGGATCCAACACGAAGCAGCCAGGGCCTTGAGGGGTGGGCCCCGTGTCCAGCACAGCACCTCGCATGCCAAGTCTGTCGGTTGGTCGAGGTTTGGGTATATAGAGCGGACAGAATAGCGACTTCCAATGTGCCTTCAGGAGTGTTTGCTGATGTAAACCCTGTGAGATCCCCGCTCCTGGGATCTCACTGGGTCACGCTTTGTCCTTGGGCCTCTTTTTCTATACCCAGCCAGAGGCAGGGAGTGTAGTAGGAGAGAACAGCAGATTGGATGGTTTCTGGGGCCTCTTGGCAAGTGGGCCCCTTGCCTTTTAATCTTCTGTATTAGACTTGGGTTACTGGAGTGTTTCCAGATCCCAGGAAAGGGGACTTTTCTGTGAGCCCTACATGAGGAGCTGTCGCCAGCCCCTCTCCTCCAGGCAGGCTGTCAGCTTTTCAGAGAAGCTGGAGAGGGCTGTTTCCAGTCTGCTTCCTGGAATCCAGGGAGGGCGTGGGGTGTTTTTCATTATAGAATTCTCGCTCCCATCAAAGGGAATGTTCAGGGAGCTTCATCTGCAAGAGAGCTGCACCCCATTCCAGCCTCCAGCTCTTCCCCTTTAACTCCAAAGTCTGGGAGAGTCGCTGGCTGGGTCAGAATCAGGTATCCCCAGCAGCCCCCTGCCAGAACGGCCTCCCCAGACACTCCAGGGGCTCCTAGTGGGAGGTCAGGACTGCTTGCTGTTAGTTCAGGGGCAGGTGATGGCAATTACAATTTCCAGCAAGGCACGAAATTTTGTATCCTGTTTGCTCACAATGTTGGTTATCTTGTTTGAGTCTCAGAACAGCCCTAGAAGGCAGACAGAATGAGTGTTACCACCCCCATTTCGTAGGTGCAGAAGTGGAAGCTGGGGCAAGAGATGACTTCCCCACAGTCACGTACCCAGTGAGTTATAAAACCAGCGCTGGGGCCCACATCTTCCAGTCCAAGACCAGTCAACTCGCTGTGTCTCCCTCATTGGCCAAGTGTGGCTTTGTCATCTGCACAAAGCAAATGAAAGCTTTGATCCTGTTACCCTTTTATTACAAGGGGTGTCTCCTGCAAGGCTGAGGAACAACTCTGAGCTGAGCACTCCTGTGTGGGGGGTGGTACTGTGCTGGGCTCTGGTGACATGACCAAGAGCAAGGCAGGCAGGGACTTGCTTTTCTGGACCTTCCGCGCCAGAGGAAGCACACTGTTAGTGGGTCGAGACACCAATACCTGTATAATCACAGCTCGGTCCAAGTGCTTGGAAGGAAAAGCAAACTAGCTGGAGTGGGCGAGGTACTCTTGGTCCCATGACCAGACATTCCCACTGAGGAGATGGTAGTAGATCTGAGCCCTGAAGGACGAGGCAGGCAAGGGTCTGTGGGCTTCACAGGGAGGCAGGAGGGCTAGTGGGTATTTCAGGCAGAGCTCTCTCTCCAACTGCTGAGCACTCACTGAGTCACACACTGGGCTCGAAGCTTTCAGTAGGTTATCTCATTGTTCCTACAGAAACTCCATGAGGTGGTTAAACCATTATTTCCAGTAGATGGGGAAACTAAGTGGGTGGGTTTCCCATGGGTCCTAATCAAAGAGTTAAACACCACCCTACCTGCAGTGTGTCATCACCCGATAACCAACAAGTCAGATTTATTTAAGCATAAAAGGGGGATCTTCTAGTCTCCAAGGCAGGATGACTCAGAAGAGAGCATCCAGCCTGGACAAGTGACCCTGGAGTTTCTGCCAGCAGACCACACTCAGGGGTAGTCAGCAGGACACTGGTGTCCTCACTTCTGGTCCTTCTTGCATCACAGTCTGGCCCAAGGGTCCTTGGGAATGAACCAGGGGCCGTGTCTTGAGGGCCAAGGGCAGAAAGGAAAAGGAAGGCTCTTGCCCTGACAGTGGACTTCAGGCTGGGCTCATTAGCTCCCAGTGTCTTTCTAGGACATGAGTATTTATGAATCATTAGCTACTTAACTGAGAGATGAGAAGCCCAGGGACTGGACAGATTAAAACCAGACTGAAGAACTTCTTCCAAGTTTAATACCTCATGACTTCATTTTGGAGGTTTAATCAACTAACATTTTTTCCCCTACAGCAGGAAGATGTCACAGCCTTTTTATTCAACTCCCACCAGAACAAATTTAGGAAATAAGATAGTTTTGTTTTTTTAAGACTTACTTATTTATCTGAGAGAGAGAGAGAGCATGCACGTGTGTGCCAGCACAAGCAGGGGGAGCAGCAGAAGGGGAGAGAGAGAGAGGGAGTGACGATCTCGAGCAGACTCCGCGCTGAGCATGGAACCTGACACAGAGCTCTGTCTCATGACCCCAAGATCATGACCAGAGCTGAAATCAAGAGTTGGATGCCTAACCGACTGAGCCACCCAGGTGTCCCAGGAACTAAGATAGTTTTTGAAAAGCTGAGGAAGGGGACGCCTGGGTGGCTCAGCGGGTTAGGCCGCTGCCTTCAGCTCAGGTCATGATCCCAGGGTCCTGGGATCAAGTCCCACATCAGGCTCCTTGCTTGGCAAAGGAGCCTGCTTCTCTTTCCGCCTCTGCCTGCCTCTCTGACTACTTGTGTGTTCTCTCTCTCTTTCTGACATATAAATAAATATATAAAATCTTTGAAAAGCTGAGGAAGGATCAATACTTTTCCCTCCTCTGATCATTTGGACAGATATTTATGGGGTACCTACTATGTATAAAATACTCTGTAAATGCCATGCCTGGAGTGGGGAGCCTGTGCTCTAGAAGGCCAAAAGGAAGGAAGGATTAGAATTAGTTCCGTTTTGAGTTAGAAAAACCTCAAAAGGGAGTTTTTGTTTTTTGTTTTTGGAGAACACTTATTTGGATCCAAGGATTCCTTTGATTTAGGCCGTTGCCTTGTTTTCTCCTCACTGTGGACTTTCTTGAGGGCAGAGTGCATGTCTCACTCATTAATGAGGCAAATGCTTCCTGAACACCCATTGTGGGCCAGGAAGTTGGAAGGCGTGGGCATACAGCAGGTTCTCTGGGGTCCCTGCTCCCATGGGGCTTCCTTTTAATGGGAGAGAAAACTGGCCCAGTAAGCAGGGGAGTGAGCTAATCCAGTGGATACAGGTGCGTCATTGGGCTAGAAGGGCACAGACAAGGAGCTGGGGTCCAAAGGGAGGGAGAGCTGTGGGAAAGGGCGCCTCAGGGAAGGCCTTGGAGGAAGTGACCTTTAAGCAGAAACATGATGGATAAAGAGCCCGCTAGCCAAGAGGGTGGGGCTCTTAGGCTGGCAGAAGGGAGCAGCTTGGCCTGAAGGAGCATGGCTGGGGGCGGGAGCAGAGAGAGGCAGGGGGAGCTGGCAGTGGCACAGTGGTGGCAGCAGGGGCCGGGTCACTTAGGGCCTTGTGGGCCACGTCAGGATTTCCGATGTTTGCTGCCCTTTTGCTGCCCTTACCGCCAGCAGCTACTGGAGTAACCCCTCCGGGAAGCGATGTGGCTGAGTTATGTTTGAGCGGTTCCTCTGGCTTCAAGTGGGGAGTACGTGTAGGGGAAGGAGGCCCCTGCTGGGTCAAAGCAAGGAATGAGCTGCTGGGGATGAAAATGGGCTTTGTGCACCCTGGTCTTTCGGTTCTGCTCATGTTCATGGGGGACACCCCATGAACACTCCAAAGGGGCTTGTGGAAGTCGGGGCCCAGGACGTCCCTCCATCCCCACCCCATCACCTTGGCTAAGCCAAGTGTGGGCCTCTCAAAGGTTAGGAGGTTTTCCTTAAGCATTGATTTACTCAAGTATCCTGAGGGGGAAAAAAATCACATCTACATTTTCAAAGTCATGTATTATATATACACGTATGTGTGTGTGTGTGTGTGTGTGTGTGCGCGCCGCAAGCGCACACCCGCATGTGCGCATGTGTGTGTAAACTGACAGTAAAGAAATTTCTCTGTTGTTGCATGTGGCTTTGGCAAATGCTTCGGGGTCTCTTCTGTGATTCAGAATATTTAGGATGAAAATCTAAGAAATACTGACGTAATGGAAAGCGTTTGGGCATTAGGGTCAGCCAAACCCAAGTTCAAATATAACTTCTGCTATGAACTAGTTGTGTAAATAAGAGCAAATTAGCCTCCCTGAGCTTCAGTTTCCTCTCGTATAAAACCGGACAAAAATAGCAGGAGAGGAGAGCAAGGTGTAGTTAATTAAGTGTGGTCTTCCGATCCCCTCAGACACTGGTTTGAATGTGGTCCCCATCGCTCCAATCATGTAACTTTAGGTAAATCATTTCACTTTGCAGAGCCTATTTCTTCCTCTGAAAAATAGCATAGTAAGTTTACCACCTTCACAGAGTTTATTATAAACTTCAAATAAAGTAATTCATGTAAAGAACCTAATACAGTGCCTGGAACATTGTGGGCATCTAGTAAAGTCCATTTATCTCTGTCTCAGCTTCTCTGTCTGTAACTAAAGGGGCTGGTCCCATGGGGACCTTCCCAAGTATGCCATTCTAAGTTTATTTGTTTATTCATTTATTTATTTTTAAAGATTTTCTTTATTCATTTGACAGACAGAGATCACAAGTAGGCAAAGAGGCAGGCAGAGAGAGAGGAAGCAGGCTCCCTGCTGAGCAGAGAGCCCGATGTGGGGCTTGATCCCCGGACCCTGGGATCATGACCTGAGCCGAAGGCAGAGGCTTTAACCCACTGAGCCACCCAGGCGCCCCGTTTCTAAATTAAATTTATTTAAAAGACCCTGGAAGAGGTAATCTATATGGACGCTTTGGGGCTCTGGCTGCCTTCCAAGCCCTCAATACCCAGTTTGTCTCACCACCATAGTGTGGAGAGTTGGCCTGGGGCTGGACTTGGGAGAGCAGGAGAGCAGGGGCACCAGCTGGGAGAAGGAATTTTTTGCAGCCTTGTTTTTCTTGGAGGTGCCCTGGAGGCAAGGAGCCTCTCTCTCCCTCCAGAATCTAGTCTCCCCGCCTTTATTTCCAAAACAGTTCCTGGCTCGGACTGCGGGAACCTCCAGACTCCAGCTCTGAGAAATCCCTTCCTCGTGCGTGTTCCAGAGCCCTGCGCCTCCACCCAGCCACTGGGGCCTGTCCTGGGCCAGCTGTCGCTAAGCAGAATCCCCTGTTGTCCAAAAAGGCTGGTGCCAGCGGAGGTAGGCGGGACGGCAGACCTTCCTCCCTCTTGCTGGGCTGTGTGGCTGAGAGTGATCATCAGAAGAGAGAAGAGGCCTCGTAAACTGAAGCAGATGCTTCCTCTCCTTCCCTCCTCGTTCATCTAGCTGTCTCTCCTTCCTGCCTTTCTTCATCTAGCTGTTTGCAGGACCTCCTCTGCCTAGAAGACCCGCTCCCACCCGCTTCCTTCCTCCCTTGCCCTGGTCCAAAATGTCTGCAGATGGCAACTTTGCAGACCAAAGCAGACCTGCTTTGAGGAGTCCGTTTCTCTTGTGGGCGCCCAGATGTATCACAGCTCACAAGGAGCAGTGGCAGTTTTCCAAGACTCTTGTCAAGCAGACCAGGGAAGGAGATGGAGATGCCTGGTACCTGGGAGGGTCAAGGACGCAATTCTTCGAAAGTACACCACGCACATGACACTTCACCACATTCTCCAGGTCCACCTACCACCTCACCACCTCTGCTGTCATTCAGGCCAGCCAGGGGGAGCACAGGTGACCCCAGAAACACACATTTTTGCCTCCTCTGCCCCTTTGTAATATAGCCAGGGAGGGACCCCCCCCCCCCTCCGGCCCTGGCATCCACTCCCAGGGAATCACATCTTCAATCTTCATTCAAAGGTGAGGCTTCCTCCTGTCCCCCAGCCCAGATGGGAAGCTGGCAGGGCCATGTGCCCCCTTTCTCAGCTCACCTGTTTCCAGGTTGAAGGAAGGAGAGGTAAGGGGACAGGCAGTGGGAGGGCTCTCCCATGTGTCTGGGCGGAGACTGCCTTGGCTCTCTCGGCTTGGCAGACATCAAAGTTACATCTTTTGTGGGAGCCTTTTGCCGGTTCCTTGGGGCCACCATACTGGACTCGGACTGTAACAGCCTTGAAGTGGGTCACGCACATTCTCTTTTCGCTGGCAAGCCCAGGCCTTGCCCTCAGCTTCTGGCTTTCTGGTGTCTGCCCTGCGTGGTTATCGCTGCTGTGGCTCCTCCCTTTCTGTCCAGACCTCTCGGGCCCAGGCTGGCTCCTGCTGGGGAATGTCTGGTACCTTCCACCTCCCAGGGAGGCGAGAAGGGAGTCAGCCCCTTCCTGTACTCTCTTTCCCCTTCTCCTCAGCCAGTCTCTCAGCCTTTCACACCAGGCCTCAGAGGAGTGGCCGTTCTCCTTCCCATCCCAGTGACACCCGCCACATTTTAAAATCCTTGATCTGATATGAGTACCAAGAATCACGGAAAGGGCTCTCACACTGTTCCTTTGTCAGTTTTTTGCTTTGGCCTGACCACTCCTTTTAGCATACAGCCTTTCATGAGTCCTGGTGCCCAGTGGAAGTCTCGATTGTAACAGTCTCTTACACTCACCCGCTAAGTCTTGCTTTCTCCCCTCTCCAGAGGACTGGATGCCCAGAGCTCCCTTGTGCCCCCATCCAAGTCTCTTTCTTTATGTGGGGCCACAGGCCTTCCTTATGTCATAGTAGATGCTCTTCCCTGGGTGCCTGGCGCCAAATATTCCTGTCTGGGGCTTCCCAAGATCTCCATGCATATTTGGGGCTGGGGGCGGGGGGGCTTTAAGAATGGGTATGTACTGCTACAGATGACAGTGCTCTTGGCTAAAAAGGCATAGTAGAAAGGACTAGGGAGGCATTAAAGATACACTAACCACATTGAAATTGTTTCCTCGACTTAGTAGGGTCAAAGAAATTGAAAAGATAATAATTTTGTTACTATATGATGTAATGTTATTGAAAGCAGTCACTGGCCAGGGGCTACCTCTATGACAGCACTACCTGGCCAGGGCACCTCTATGACACTCAGCTTGAGAAACTGCGTAAGGTCCAAAGAAGGTGAGCCTTGGAGCCGGAATGCAAACAGGCCCCTAGGTCCGGGACAGTGCTGTGCTCTGACATTCCCTTGTCTCCCTGACAGCAAAGGCCTGATTTTCTCTCCCCTTCATCTCTTGCCAGGGGTAGGGATGCTGGAGGGGGTTGGGGGGGGAGGTAGAGTCAACCTGTTTCCAGAGGCAGCCTGCAGTCTGGACAGGCTTCTAGAACCAAGGCAAAACAAGGTCTGAAGGAAAGCAAAGTTGAAGGTTCAGGAGCAAAGCTCGAACTCCAGGACCCAGACCCGCCGGCACCCTGGCACTCATTGCTGGAAGGCTCTAGGTAACCAGAAGCCTCACAGGCAGAGTGGAGCCAGCAAGGCTTACGTATCTGCAAGAGGGCGGGCCAAAGCCTGGAAGGCCCAGCATCAGAGATGAAGAAACCTGAGCGACCATCTGGCTGATGGTTCTCAAAGTGGGTCCCTGAACCACCACCAGCAGCAGCATCACTCGGAGACTCACTAATAATGCAAATCCTTTAGCCCCAGCCCAGACTGACTGAATCATAAACCCTGGGGGCGAGGCCCAGCAATCTGGGTTTGCACAAGCCCTCCAGGTGATGCGATCCACGCCAAAATGTGGGAACTGCTGACCTAGTTCAAACCCCTTCTTGCTCAGGTGGGAAAACTGAGGCCCAGAGAGGGAAAAGGGCTTGCCCGGGGTCGCAAAGCAAGCTACCCTTTGGAGCTCTCCCCATGGCAAGAAACTTTCCATGCCTAGAAAGTTTCATTCTTGGGAGAAAGGCTATTGATTGTGAAGTGACTGAACCAATTTGTTGAGAGATCATGGTCAAGTTGTTTATTCCTGCTCTGGACTTCAGTGTCTGCATCTTTACAGTGAGGGTCTAAGAGTACATCATCATCTCAGGGAGCCACGCTGACTTAGTTAAATGTCCAACTCAGTTTCCGCTCCAGTTGTGGTCTCTCGGATCGTGGGATCAAGCCTGGTGTCAGACTCCGTGTTCAGTAGACAGTCTGCTTAAGATTCTCTCCCTCTGGGGCGCCTGGGTAGCTCAGTGGGTTAAGCCGCTGCCTTCGGCTAAGGTCATGATCTCGGGGTCCTGGGATCGAGTCCCACATCGGGCTCTCTGCTCAGCAGGGAGCCTGCTCCTCTCTCTCTCTCTCTCTCTCTCTCTCTCTGCCTGCCTCTGTGTCTACTTGTGATCTGTCAAATAAATAAGTAAAATCTTTAAAAAAAAAAAATTCTCTCCCTCTGCCTCTCCCCAAACTCTCACTCTGTCTCTCTCATAAATAAATACATCTTTATTTTTTAAAGATTTTATCTTATTGATATGTCAGAGAGAGAGAGCACAAGCAGGGGGAGCAGCAGGCAGAGGGAGAAGAAGCCTCCCCGCTGAACAAGGAGCCCCAGGTGCCCAAAGACTTGCAACGTTTTTTTCTTAAATTACTCCCCATACTATTTTTCAGGAAGTTATCACAGGATATATCCCACCAAACTAAAGCCTTAAAAATTTCTTTTTAATTAGGGGCACCTAGGTTGCTCAGTGGGTTAAAACCTCTGTCTTCGGCTCGGGTCATGGTCCCAGGGTCCTGGGATCGAGGCCTGCATTGGGCTCTCTGCTCCGCAGGGAGCCTGCTTCCCCACCACCACCTCTGCCCTCCTCTCTGCCTACTTGTGATCTCTACCTGTGAAATAAATAAAATCTTTAAAAAAATATTTTTTTTTAAATTGAAGAGAGAAAGACATGGGATGCATAAAACAGGAGATGTAACGCAGGAGAGAGGCAAAGACAACCCCACAGTGATCATAAAGGAGAATCTAGGATGGCAAGGGTTTAGCATGTATGAGGGTCGGAACAGGGGTGGGGGGCGGGGGAGGCTCCAGGACGTTAATCTTCGGGAGAATAAATGGATCAAATTATCTGATATATGTGGTAATGTAGAAAATAATGATGTAGGGAGTAAGCAAAGGACAAAATAAAATTATCTCCAGTAAGAAAGAGTGTATGAAAAAGGAAATACGGTATAGTGCTTAGCTTGGCAGTACATGGTACTGATAATAATTCAGAGACCAAATTTTGATAGCAGCAGATTTTGTATTTTAACTACATGAGGGAGGGGAAATAGGAGCTAGGGTGATGGAAGGGGGCTGATTCCTCATCTGTCATAAATGAAATTCAAAAGATAATGCCAAAAAAGGGGGCACAAAGGGGTACTGGCTGAATCAGTCAGTAGAGTATGTGACTCTTTTT
Organism: Meles meles; assembly: GCF_922984935.1. NCBI lineage: Eukaryota > Metazoa > Chordata > Mammalia > Carnivora > Mustelidae > Meles > Meles meles. The sequence continues at coordinate 132,945,528 of NC_060068.1, forward strand.
TTTTTTTGCAATTTGTATTTATTTATTTATTTTTATTAACATATAATGTATCATTTGCCCCAGGGGTACACGTCTGTGAATCGTCAGGCTTACACATTTCACAGCACTCACCATAGCATATACCCTCCCCAATGTCCATAACCCAACCACCCTCTCCCTACCCTCCACCCCCCCAGCAACCCTCGGTTTATTTCCTGAGATTAAGAGTCTCTTATTTTTCTTTTAAGATTTTATTTATTTATTTGACACAGAGAGAGATCACAAGTAGGCAGAGAGGGGGGCAGAGGGGACAGGGGAAGCAGGCTCCCTGCTGACCAGAGAGCCTGACACGGGACTCAATCCCAGGACCCTGAGATCATGACCTGAGCCAAAGACAGAGGCTTAACACACTGAGCCACCCAGGCACTCTAAGAGTTCTCTTATGATTTGTCTCCCTCCCCATCCCATCTTGTTTCATTTTTTTCCCTCCCTACCCACACAACCCCCCATCCCGCCTCTCAAATTCCTCATATCAGAGAGATCATATGATAATTGTCTTTCTCTGATTGATGTATTTCACTCAGCATAATACCCTCTAGTTCCATCCACATCATTGCAAATGGCAAGATTTCATTTCTTTTGATGGCCTCATAGTATTCCATTGTGTATATATACCACATCTTCTTTATCCATTCATCTGTTGATGGACATCTAGGCTCTTTCCATAGTTTGGCTGCTGTGGACATTGCTGCTATAAACATTCGGGTACACGTGCCCCTTCAGATCACTACATTTGTATCTTTAGGGTAAATACCCAGTAGTGCAATTGCTGGGTCATAGGGTAGCTCTATTTTCAACTTTTTGAGGAACCTCCATGCTGTTTTCCAGAGTGGCTGCACCAGCTTGCATTCCCACCAACAGTGTAGGAGGGTTCCCCTTTCTCTGTATCCTTTCCAGCATCTGTTGTTTCCTGACTTGTTAATTCTAACCATTCTGACTGGTGTGAGGTGGTATCTCGCTATGGTTTTGATTTGTATTTCCCTGATGCCAAGTGATGTTGACCACTTTTTCATGTGTCTGTTGGCCATCTGGATGTCTTCTTGGCAGAAAGAGTATGTGACTCTTGATATCAGGGTTATGAGTTCAAGCCCACTTTGGGCGTGGAGCCTAATACTTAATTTTAAAAGTTTTTTCGAGGGACGCCTGGGTGGCTTAGTTAAGCATCTGCCCTCAGCTCAGGTCATGATCCCGGGGTCCTGGGATTGAACCCTGATTTGGGCTCCCTGCTCAGCAGAGAGTCTCCTTCTCCCTCTCCTCCTACCCTTCCCCCAACTCGTGCTTGCTCTGTCTTTCACTCAAATAAATAAATAAAATCTTTTAAAAAATTTTTTTGATAAATAAAAAAGAATCAGTATTAGCATATTATCTGTTAATGGACATCAATGCCAGAGGAGATAGATAAAAGGGTGTGGGGTCGGGTGTGAGGTTAAGGAGAGGTGGGGCTGGAGACCACAGTTTTTCATTATAAGACTTAGAGTATTATTTGACTTCACAAACAATGTTAAGTGTATTATTTCAATTAATTTTTTTTTCACTTAAAAAAGAAGTATGCATTATTGCCGGCAGCAAAAGGACACAAACTCTGAATCTGCCTAGTTTGTTCAAACCTAAGCCCTGCCACCTGCTGCTTGCACAAGCTGGGCTCCTTGCTCACATCTCTGAGCCTGCCCTCCCTCGCCAGCATCTCTCTGGCAGGGATGCTGTGAGTTAGTAATGTACGGATCGCTCCGAGCCGGTGCCTGGCCCCCAAGGCGGCTCCTGGTGCAGCCGAGGCTGCTCAGGTGTGGGGCAACTTGACTTGGAACTGAAGCCTCAGTTCGCACCTGGTGATCCCCTGAGCCCCCCCTGCAGAAGCAGCAGAGCCACAAACCATCACTGACAGTGCGAAGTATTTCTGCCCTGGAACTGGCTACTTGTACCACGTATTGGAATGAAATCGTAGCTCGGTTCTCTCCACCCATGGCTCCTCCTAGTCTGTGTGACTGGGCCGTCAGGTCCTGCCTCCGTTTCAGCTCCTCTGAAGGACAATAGTGTGGTGATGAGGGCCTTGCCCCCAAGACTTCTCCAAAGTATATTCTGGGTACATGACTCAGTTCACCCAAATATGTTCTCAAGATAAGACAACACTGTCCAGCTACTTGTATGTGACGGAGGAGAAAGCAGGAGAGAAATATAGTGAAATTTCTCCCAGCTGCCTTCTCCTCCTCTGGTTGCATTTCTCCTGCCCGCCAGTCAGCCCAGGGACTGGACTTGCCTGCTCACAGCTCTTCTGCCTCCCACAGGTGACCGCCATGATCCCTTGGGTCCTCTTGGCCTGTGCCCTCCCTTGTGCGGCAGACCCGCTGCTTGGAGCCTTCGCCCGCAGGGACTTCCAAAAGGGCTCCCCTCAACTTGTCTGCAGCCTGCCTGGCCCCCAGGGCCCACCCGGACCCCCGGGAGCCCCAGGGCCCTCAGGAATGGTAGGAAGAATGGGCTTTCCTGGAAAAGATGGCCAGGATGGCCAGGACGGGGATCGGGGAGACAACGGAGAGGAAGGTAAGAGGCCCCGCGCCAGCCCCTCCTGTTCTTACCTGGGGTTGACATCCTCTGACACAGAGGGAGTTTAGTTATAAAAACTGAAAGTAATCCCATTTCATTATAAACCGAATTAATGTCTCTAAAAAACAGAGCTGTGTATTCTCCTGAAAGGAACTACTAGTAGGTACCAGATCTTGTGTTCCTTCCCCAGCTGCCCCATTGATTTGCTGAGTTGCTTTAGGCAAGTTTCCCGATATATTACTCAGAATTCCTTTGGTGGCAGGTGACAGAAACTCAATTTATAGCCCTGAATGGAATTTAATGGCTCATGCAGCTGGGAAGTTCAGTGTCTGGGTCCAGAAGCTCAAATGTGTTGTCAAGGCTCTGCTTCTCAAGTCCGTTGGTTTTGTTCTCGCAAAGGCTAAGTGTTTTGAAATGGCGACCACTGGGCTGGATCCTACCTCCTCATGGCTTGATCCACAGAGCAAATCTCAGGATGACGAATCTTCCCAAATCACATACAGATCCCGGACCAATCCTTTTGACCACCTGGTGAGGTACCACCACCTGCCAGGACTGGGTCATGGGCCCGCCGCTGGGTGTGACCACAGGAAGTCATGAGGGGCTATTCCCTGAAGGAGGAGAAGCCAGGCAGCCAGCAAACAGACCAAATAGTCTCTCCAGACCCTTTCAGCCTGTTATTCCTTACGTCTCAGAGCCCTTGATCTCAGCAAACATCCCCACATGTACATTTTAAGAAGTAGGGCGCCATAATGACTTTGAATGTTGACAAAGCGATTATGAGTATGTTGCTCAACTGGCCATCCGTACCATCCTGTGAAGGAGGTACTATCCCCATACCGCAGATGGAGAAACCGAGAGTCAGGGGGGTTCCCCTGAGAGCAGCATGTCACGGCTGCGAGAACCTGAACTCAGGCCACAGTCCTGCATACCTGCTTTGGCAAATGAGTTACCTTCTCTCTATTCCTCAGTTGCTTCATCTCTACAATAGAGATGATGACGGCACTTACCTCACCGGGTGTGACAAAGATGATATATGACCGGGAAGCCTCAGTCCCAAGGTAGATACACGGTAAACGGTAGTCACCCCTTCACTGACATGCCCAGCTCATGGAACAGGCTGGGAGCAGACTCCAAATTCAGACCTTTCCCACCACACCAATTCAGGTCCTAAAAAGGCACCTCCTTCCACAAATAACTATATCAATGATGACGGCGGCTTTTACTCAGGGAGGTCTCACAGTGTGTCAGGTGCTGGGTGTCATGGTGTCGCATTCCCTGACCCCAGTGGTAGCTTCAGTCTGGGCCTGGGCTCCAAGCGGGGCTGGAGAGACCTTCCCCTGACATTCATCTTGCAGGTCCCAGAGGTGAGTGGACATCTCTGCTACTGACTTTTTAAAAAATATTTTATTTATTTATTTGACAGACAGAGATCACAAGTAGGCAGAGAGGGAAGGAGGCGGCGGGGGGGGGAGAGCAGGCTACCCACTGAGCAGAGAGTCTGATGCGGGGCTCAATCCCAGGACCCTGGGATCATAACCTGAGCCGAAGCCAGAGGCTTTAACCCACTGAGCCACCCAGGTGCCCTGCTATTGACTTTTTCTCCTGGATTGAGGTATGACGATGTAGGCTGGGGGCTGCTCTTGGCCATCTCTCTTGTGATGCAGGGAGTCTCTGCTGAGAATAAGGACAACACAGCAAGGAAGGCAGTGTAAAGAGGTGCAGAGTCCTGACCGGTAAAGCTGGGTCATCCTAGGACCAGTAGCGACCACCCAACTACCCTCCCCCTCACATACACATACAGATCCATCTCCAGGAGACTCTTGACAGGTAAAATCAACTTTGCCTGGAGTTCCTCACAAAAGTCTCAGGAAAGAGGCACACCACATTACACACCGTAGAACTTCCTCAGAAATTCCTTTATCTATCTCCCCCAAAAAACTCCAAGGCAAAATGACTCCGTTTTTATTCCTCCTCACAGTCCTTTCTGCCACTATTGAGGCAGTAAGTTTTGCTTCTTTTTGTTTTTTCATGGAACAGCTTTGTGATCTTAGTTTAATTTTTCCGCATTTAAAAAATTTTTAGGGGCGCCTGGGTGACTCAGTGGGTTAAAGCCTCTGCCTTCGGCTCAGGTCATGATCCCAAGGTACTGGGATTGAGCCCCACATCGGGCTCTCTGCTCCTTGGGGAGCCTGCTTCCTCCTCTCTCTCTGCCTGCCTCTCTTGTCTACTTGTGATCTCTGTCTGTCAAATAAATAAATAAAATCTTTAAAACAACATTTAAAACAATTTTTTAATTACAAGTAATACATAATACATTCTCATTGCAATATATCCAAACCATATAAATAAAACAAAAGACCTCCTTAATTCCAACCCTCCTCATCCTCTCCTCACTTCCCAGAGGTAACTACTATTAATTGCTTTGATGTGTCCCCTTCCTGGCCTTTTTCTACATAGTTTACATTTGTGTGTGGTAACACCAGGCTTTGCCAGCCACGTAGATGTTCATTGAGAAAATGCTATTTGGGCATCTGTTTCCCAATTTCTTAAAATAGGAAGAATTTAAATGCATTACATCTTTACTCAAAACTAAAGCACAGTAAAGTGCCTACCTATATCCACATAAGAAGCAAAGTACGTTGTTAGAATGTAAGACGCCTACAACGGTCCTTTCTGATCATTCATGTGGGGGCTAGCACACAGTCGCCTTGGTGTACGATACTGCCAGCATGCCTTTCAGCAGCAACAACCTTCAGAAGCAGGCCCTCGACTGACATTCAGCACTGTTCTCAAACAGCTACACCTGGTTCTCCCAGTCTACCAATTGTACCCGTTATACCATTGTGTTTGGATGTGACTCAAATCCTTACTCACATTTGTTTCGTTTAAAAGGTTGTATTGAATTTAGGGGACATAAATAGACACGTGTAGTATATAATCATTGGCCAAAAAATATTATATCGAGAGAAATGTACATTTTATGAAATACAGGCATTAAAAACCAAGGGGCATTCTACAGGAAAACGTGACACGAGGAATATTCTGTAGGATATGCCAACTATATTCGCAGAGTGTTGATTGTGGGCCAGCCATTCTCCTCTGCAACTTCATGGTTATAGAACTGGTTAGTGTGTGGTTTCCTTTCAACAAAAAAGATTCTGCTACCTGCTTTCCCCTCTTAACAGTACTTGAGAGAAGTCCTCATATAGTGCACATAGACCTACCTCACTGTTTGAACTCCTGCACAGAATCGCACAGTATGGGCAGAGCAGAATTTTTTAGTCTTTTCCCTTTGGATGGGCATTTAGTTATTCTTAGTTTTTCTGTTGTGAGCAATGCTGCACTAAAAACTCTTACCATATGGACAGGGACCTCGTGCACTAGGCAGGGCTTGTACCAAGATCAGTGTGTTGAAGTCAAGAAGCTTCTTCCCGTTCTTTTGTCAAGCCATTCCCTCCACAGCCCGTCAAAGGATTGATCTGACAGACAAACCAGACTCTTCCCCAGAAGACAGGAGAAGGGAAGGGGGCAAACTCTTTTAAGTTATTCTTTTTGTCCTGATCCACAGTGGTTCTGAAAAGTAAGTATCACCATTCCCATATTCCAGATAAGATGGGGAGAAGTGCCCCGGTTATGTCATCAGGATTTGCTCCCATTTCTATGTGACTCCAAAACGTTCTTGCCCTTTCCATTACCCAAAGGCTTCCACTCCAAGGATGGAAAGCCAAGGCCCACAGCCTCTGCCTAGTTCTGTGAAGGTCCCTCCATAACACCAGCTGCTCTGTCTTCCAGGTCCACCTGGCCGGACAGGTAACCGGGGAAAGCCAGGACCAAAGGGCAAAGCCGGGGCCATTGGGCGGGCCGGCCCCCGCGGCCCCAAGGGGGTCAGTGGTGCCCCGGGGAAGCACGGCACACCAGGAAAGAAAGGGCCCAAGGGCAGGAAGGGGGAGCCGGGCCTCCCAGGCCCCTGCAGCTGCGGCAGTGGCCACGCCAAGTCAGCCTTCTCAGTGGCGGTGACCAAGAGCTACCCGAGGGAGCGGCTCCCCATCAAGTTTGACAAGATCCTGATGAACGAGGGCGGCCACTACAACGCGTCCAGTGGCAAGTTCGTCTGCAGCGTGCCGGGGATCTACTACTTCACCTACGACATCACGCTGGCCAACAAGCACCTAGCCATTGGCCTGGTGCACAACGGCCAGTACCGCATCCGGACCTTCGATGCCAACACGGGCAATCACGATGTGGCCTCAGGCTCCACCATCCTGGCTCTGAAGCAGGGTGACGAGGTCTGGCTGCAGATCTTCTACTCAGAGCAGAATGGGCTTTTCTACGACCCTTACTGGACCGACAGCCTCTTCACGGGCTTCCTCATCTACGCCGACCAGGACAACCCCAATGAAGTGTAGACAGGCAGGTGCTGGGGCTCCAAGGAGGGAACAAGCTCCTGGACTTCTAGAACAAGACCCCTCAGCTCTCTGCCTGGTGGGTGTGGGAACTGCCAGCCTTGGACATTTTTCCCTTCATCATTAAATCTAAGCTTTTTTATTCATCCTTCCACATATCCATTCAGTCCTTTTAATTTTTTTTTTTTTTTTTTTTTTAGTATCTACTGTGTGATAGGCACCATTCTGTGTTCTGGAAGGTGCATCAAGGAACAAGATAGACAGAGGCTCTGTCCTTGTGGGACTTCTATTCTAGTAGGAGATGCAATTTACAAATAAATAATCAAAGCATGTAATTACCGTGCCCAGATGGAGATGCACGTGCTATAGTCAAATGTAATAGAAATTATTTATTGCTTTAATAATGAGGAGATGAGGAAGAGAGTGACTTTTTTTTTTTTTTTAGATTTCATTTTTTTTAAGTCTGCGCACATAAAGTCTACAAATCTGAAGCGGACAGCTCGGTGAGTTTTTACATGGGTACACAGCTTGTCACTTCTGTGTAGGTCACAAACACAGTATTTCCCCCTCCCTGGCTCCCTGAGGCTCTCTTAAGTGCCTTCCCAGTGAGTAACAGGAAGAAGTTGGTTTTCAGCTGAATTCCAACGACACAGAGGGCATAATTTGCATAATTTACATATTTTTACATGATCTGCATAATTCGTATAATTTGTCTGGGAGAAGGGGTCTCTTGACAGAAGGAGCTGTGAGTGATAGGAAAGACCTCGCTCTAGGAAAGAGTCTGAGGGACTGGCTAAAGGCCAGAGGGACTGGTGAAGTGAGAAAGGAGACGGGAGGCATGAGGTGTGAAGCCGGGTGTTACACAGAATCTCACAGGCCGTGGGGAGTTCACTCGCTGGAGGGGGCTTATTGAAATGCAACAGTGAGCATGATATCAATATGGGGATAACCTTGGCTCTGCTCAGCCTCACACTTAAGGACTTTATTATTAGTTACAAATCACGGGCAGGCCCGTTTCTCCATCAGGGGGACCCTCCAGGATATGCCCGCGTGCCCGAGAACCACGGCTCTAACGTGGCGGGAAAGAATAGCATAGAAATGAATCTTGCCCCCAACCTGAGGAGTTTCCAGAGTGTAGGGGTCTGGACATGAGAATCCGGTGTAAAGTGGCGGGTGCTGAGAGGGACCCACAAGTCAACCGCTGAGAAGAACTTTCTGATGGGGCTGGCAGGTTACTCTGACTGACCTCTAGCTGGAAAAATGGATCCAGCGAGGCTGCCTATGGTGGTCCCAGAAATGGGACCCTCCATAAATAAAATGGGTTTTACTTAAAATAGCTCCATTCTCTCTGGGCCACAAAAAGTATGAGATTGGAATGTGTTTAAGTAACCCAGGAAGGGGTGTGGGCCCAGGTGTATTAATGCATGGGTTGTGGTGCCGCCATCAGCCCTGTAGGAAGGGGCCAACTTTTGAGAGTAAGGGTATCTTTTTCTGTGAAGAGCTTTTTCCCTTTTTCTTTATTAAAAAAACAAAAAACAAAACAAAACAAAAAAACACCCACAACTTTTAAGGAGCATCTTTAGCTACTTCCTCCTCCTTCCCCCAGGGATTTACTCCTTTGAAGGCAGTTGACTTAACCCTTGGTAGTCTGAGTTATAAATCCTGCCTGAGCAAGATGGGCAGGAGCCCAAAGCTCTGTGGTTGCCCCTTCTGGGACCTGACCTAAACCCATGTGCCCTTGCCAGGGACTCCCCAGGGATGGTCGTGGAGATGGTGGGGGATACTTAGCCCACTATGTGGGGGATGGAGCAGACAGAAGCAGGGACCTGGCAGGCCCCAGAGCTGGGGTGTTGTCTTCCCTAGCTGTGGTGCACGGCTGCTGGAGATTGTGAGATAGGAGCACTAGGTTTGTGACAGGTGGGGCAGAAACAGGTGACACGGTCGAGAAAGACTCTGGTAGCACCCTGCTGGTGAGGGTGAGGGCTGGTTCATCCCTTGACACTTCTGATGGGGCTGCCTCTTTGGGGAGACACTGGGAGTCCTCAGGCAGAGGAGGCAGGACCAGAGGAGGCAGGACAGAGGTCCAGACAAGGAAGGTGTTCCCAGGAGGGGATTCCCAGCCACACGGGGGCACCAGCCTCTCTTCCTGGCTCTGGCTGCTTGCAATGGGCCTCAGCCAACAGGGCCTATCTTTAGGCCTTCCCGTTTGTAGGCATTGATGAAGACACAGAATGGGGTTCATCTTTCCGCAGTAAAATTGCCCTTGAGCCCAGGGTCTTTTCTCATAAGGGACACACTTTGAAAGGCACCCATTGTCAAAGACCAGAAAGCTGACACTCATTAAAGTGGAAAAGACAGATTTTAATCAGTATTGATTAAAATACTGGTAAAGACAGATTTAATCAGTATTATAATCACTCTGACAATAGGGAAAAGCATCCAACATGAACTGAACCCAACTTCGATTTGTACAGACGTGACTGGGCATTTTGGGGTGTGGAGGGACTAGGGATGAGGGGTTCTTTGGAGTCAGGGGAGTAAAGAACTACAAAACAGAGGAAAGGATTGGTCCACGTGAAACCCACCTACATTTGCTAAGTGGCATCTATCCAAGGTGGACCCCTACCCTCCCACAGAGCCTGGAGACACTTCAGATGTTCAGATGCCGAACATCTTCAGATGCTGCCTGGGACCAACAATACAGGTTTTTTGGGGCTGCCTTGAGTAATGTTCTCGATCAAGTCTTTGTAAGTCAAGGTTGACAGGCCTAGACCAGATGAGGGCTCCGAGTAGTGCGGCTAGAATTTAGGCCACGAGAGAGTCTTTGTCACATCCCCTTCTGGAGAAAGCTGACAGTGTGCAGCTCTGGTTATTATGGTGCAAAGAACACTGGACCCGTGCTGCCCAAACAGGCCAGCCCTGGTCTTGGCCAGGCCTCCGGCTCACCTGACAGGTGAGGGAGGCTGCATGTCATGTGTCTGCAGAGTGTTTCAGGGCTGATTTCTGGATTAGAACTATGGCTGGGGGTGGGTGGCAAGTGAGGCACTTGCCTCTGGCACAAAATTTCAGGGACTGCCAAAACCCTCAGTAATAAATATAAATAATATCTTAATGTAAAATGTTAATAAATCAAAATGCAAAAAAACCTCTACGATGAGCAAAATATTCGAATTTTAAGTAAAGATGGAATCTGACTGTGCTGTGATTAGGGTGAGGTGAGGGAGGCCACAGATCCTGGCAGCATCAAACCCCTAGCCCCCACGTCCTGGAGGGGAAACTCTTTTCTTCACTTCCTGCCTGTCATCTTCACTCCTTCCACTAGGGGGAGAACGTCTACTGCACAAACCTCCAGGCCCCAGGCTTAGAGGCTGGAAGAGCCACTCTGGTCTCTAGGCAGTTTTCTAGATTCAGAGTCCAATGAGGGGGAGAGAGAGAAAGAGACTCTGGCTCACGGTACTATGCGGCCATGACCTTGCACACTGGGGAAGAGAAAAAATAAAAACACAAGAGCCGCGTGTCTTCCTAACACTTTGAGTGGAAGAATTTCACATACATTCAAAATTGCAGAGATGGCTGGTTTAGTGCAAGGAATACAGCAGTTGTCTGGGAAACAAGAAATCCCTGTTCCAGTCCCAGCTCTGCCTTGACGCCTTGGGTGCCTTTGGCCAAGTCATTTCCCATCTCGTGGCCTCAGTGTTTCCATCTGTAAAATGAAGGGTTGGATCAGATGGTTCAAGAATCCGTTTTGGCCCTAAACATCTATGTTTCTGTCTCTAAAGTAGAGCTGGAAGAGCCTGAAGTTCCTGAAACATAAAGTAAAGCAGCCGGCGCATTCTGGAAGGTTGGTTTTCCACATTCCGCCTTCCGCCTCCATCCAAGACTTTCAGCCAACCGCCAGCACTAGGTTTCCTGAGCTGGAAGACAAGCCACTTTTTCTAACATCGGCCTTATGCTGGGTTTTACACGCGTTGTCTCTTTTCAGCTTCTCAACACCACTGTGAGCAGCTACTAGGATCATCAGCCCCACTTTACAGATGGAGAAGTTTGAGCCCTTACAAAGGTTAGGTCAGTGCCAAGGTCACCTAGCTGGTGAGTGCATGGCTCCACCTGGGAGGGCATCTAAGTCCAGAGGATGAGCAGGCCCACGTGTGAGCCGCAGACCCTCCCTGCCACCTGTGTATCCCCTAGGAGGGGCGCGGGGGTGTCAGGCAATGAGAAGTGCCCTGATTTGGAAGCACTCCTGAGTGGTGGACCAGGGCTGGGCCGCAGACACTTCTCTCTCACAGAGCAGGATCGAGGCTAATGATGGATGGATCCAGCAGACAGCTCCTGGGTTCTTGCCAGGGCAAGGCCCGGGAAGGCCCCAGTGGTGCCCGTGTCAGGCGAGGAGTCAGAAACCCCCAGGGCAGGGTGGGAGTGTGGGAGAGGGCAGGGTCGTACCTTCTCCAGCTCCTCGGTTTCCCTGGTGGGGCGTAGGGGTGGGGATGAGGGGGTATCTGGCGGGTGAACCAGCTCCCCAGCTCATTCTAAAGCACAGCCTGCGTTGCCAGACCTGAGGGAAACACGAAACCAGGAAAGACTCCATTCTGCTCTTTAATGGGGGGTGTTCCTTTTTTCTTCATTTCCCCTTTCTTGGTGCCATTTCCACAGCTGCCCTTGGGCCCAGGTGGAAGGTGAATCTGAAGCTCAGAGGAAGAGTCGGAAGGTCTAACTCTTCAGCCACAGTCCTGAGGGCGGCGGAGAGGAGTGCCGGGCTGGCCGGCTCCTAGTAACCTCCGGGAACTTCCTGGCCTGGCCCCTCCCCCTCTCTCTGGCTCAGAGACAGAAGCCTGGGGAAAAAAATTTCTCAGCAAAGGCACGAAGATGGCTCTGGGCAAATGGCTTTTTAAAAAAGACATTCTTCATCTGCTTTATAATTTTCCCTCAGATTGGCCCTGATTAAAAATGAGAAGGAAGAGTTCACCTTTGTCTCTAGGATTTATTTTCGCTGATGCCCTTGTCAATTCAGTAACACCGAGTCACCCCTGTCCCATGTGCTCAAGTTGAGTCTGACAAGGACCCAAAATGGCCTCCTGGTGTAAAAAGTCCACGTTCCACTTGGGCTCCCTTATCGAATAAAAGTCATTTAAGGTATGAACTAAACATGGAGCTCAAGGGCCTCAGAGGTGAAAGGCTAACAAGGGCATCTGGAACCACTTCTCAGCTGCCCCATCACTTGGCAGAACTGTATGGGCAAATCACTCTTGAAAAGCTCCCCATCGCCTAGTTTTTGTCCCAGTCAGGCACCATTCAAACAGAACCTGCCCAAGGCAGGATGTGGAGGGTCTGGGAGAGCCATCTTCTATAGGGAACAAAGAGGTGAGGAGAGTAGGAATCCCAGTGGTGCCTGCCTACACTTGCAAAGGAGTCCAGGGGTCAAGGGTGCAGACTGCTGTGAGAAGTTCTAGAAGGCACACTCGAACAACTGTTGGAATTTATCTTGTGACCATACTTGGTCAGTTTATTTATTTATTCAACAACTAACTACTGACCCTCAACTATGTGCCAAGCACTGAGTTAAGCATTGGGAATACTGGGAGGAGCAAAACACAGAGATGGTCTCTGTCTTCCTGGAACTCAGCCTCTAGTACAGGTGACAGATGTTGGACAAATGACCACCAAATAAAGGTAAAATGTCAACTGTGACATGGTGCCATGAGAATGCCAAATGAGGATTTGTCCTGATAAGAGGTCAAGGAGACCTTTACTGGTGGAAGGAACCCAAAGCTGAGAGCTACAGGGTGAATTGTGGACAGCAGGGAGAGGAAGCATTTCAGGGAGGAGCATGTCATGCAAAGATCCTGTGGTGTGAGAAAGCATGGCATTTGGAGGCAATCAAAAAAGCCCCCACCCCCAGGCAGTAAGTGGGAAGGGTGTAAGATGAGAAGATGACTGGCAGAGCCTGGATCTTGAAAGCTTGTAGGTCAAACTGAAGACTTTTGTCTTGTCTCTGAGAGTAACAGAAAACCACAGAATGATTCTAAGTGGGTGGGTGATAGAAGCAAACTTGGGTTTTGAGAAGATCACTCCTGCAGCCAGAAGAAGAACACTTGAAATTAACCTACCAAACAACCTTCTAAAGGAATGCTTGACTTGGGGAAAGTAGTAACAATAAACACACTCATTGGCCTCGTATGGAGAATGAAGCATAGTGCTGTGTGCTTCTCAGGGATTCATACATTTGGCCTTGAGAATAGCATAAAAGACAGGTGTATTGCTATGATGCATGTTTTATAGATGAGGAAACAGAGGCCCCGGAGGTTGGTTGTGGTCACTCAGCGGGAGAAGGTGCAGAGCAGGAGCTCAGATCCAAGTCTGGGTAACAGCAGAGGCCCTGCTATCATGATTACAGTCCCAGAAAGCTGCAGGTAACCCTGGCCTGGTCCTCAACCTTGGCTGCATGTTGGCATCGCCTGGGTGGGATGTTAAAAAGTCTAGTCCTCTCCCCAGTGAGACTCTGTTACAATCAGCCTGGACATTGGGAATTTTTGTAAACTCCCCAGGTGGGTTTATAGATTGTGCGACCCGGTGGAGACCTCCCTGCCCTCAGCCTGGGAGAACACCTGGGAATGTTCCATTTCCAAGGTTGCAGCTTACAGCAGTGTCTCTGGCTGCACTCAGTGACCTCCGAGTTCCCTGCCAGCTTGGAGAGGCTACAGTTTCATGGTCCACCAGTTGTGCTGCCAGAAGCTTCTCTCCCAAGGTGAATGGGTTTCTGGAACTGACAGATGGAGGCCAAGGGACCTTGGTAACACAGCATTGGCTGTAACGCCTAGGCAGCAAGAGCCAAGTCCTCAAGGCTGTGTCTTAAACCCTGCCAGGCACCTTCCCTCTGGCCCAGACCCAGCCTGCAGGCAAGCTGAGAAGAGGAAGAAAGATGGTCAGCTAGTCCCAGGTGGGCATGGCCACAGCTGGGTGTTGCTGGCTGTTGGCCCCATTACTGGGGACTGATCCACTCCTTTGCAAGCATCTAGAGCCTTAGAAGATAGGGGGATCCCTCCAAAGTCAAGGCTTCCCAGAAGTCAGGGGTGACCATACCTGAGGACTGGGTGGTGAAAAGAAACAGGAAGCATCCTTCACCGGCCCCCTTGGGGGCTCCTTTGTCTTCTTGGAAGTGCTGCTGCCTGGATGGATATTTGACTTCTTACCCTTCCTCTCTCTAGCCAGGCTTGTCTGCTACCACTTGAAGCTGCTAAGTTCATGCCCCCATCCAGGCCCTACATTTGTGATCCTTGGTAAGCTTAGAATGCCCTCCTCCAGCTATTGTCTTGGCAACTCGGGGCCTGAAGCCCAGGCCTGGCCACTTGGCAGAGCTATGAGAGCAGACTGTGGGTTGCCGGGCACAGAGGCAGGCCATGCCTGAGCCCCTTGCTCCTTCCACATGCCTCCTCCCTAACATCTGGGGGGCCTTCCTCTGTCCCCAGGAAGGCCAGGCCCACCTGAACCAGCATCACTATGGCAGTCTGGGGATTCAAGTCACAAATGCTCACCTGACCCTCTCCGAGCCCAGGACCGCACAGCCATGGGAGGCTGGGAAGAGGTGGAGGAGCAAAGAATAAAACCACCACCTCACATCGGTGGGCTGCTTCCTGGCTTTTCCAGGCTCTCCTGGAACTATTATCTCATTTATAGACATAGAATCTGACAGCCCCATGGCAACCACATGTGTCTCCCTCGTTATAGAAATAAGAAACTTAGGGGCACCTGGGTGGGTTAAGTGGGTTAAGCCTCTGCCTTCGGCTCAGGTCATGATCCCAGAGTCCTGGGATTGAGCCCTGCATCAGGCTCTCTGCTCAGCAGGGAGAAGAGCATTTTCTGCTTCCCTCTCTCTGCCTGCCTCTCTGCCTACTTGTGATTTCTCTCTGTGTGTCAAATAAATAAAATCTTTAAAGAAAGAAAGAAAGAAGAAACTTAGAGGACCAGAGATGGTATGCTTATTATAAAGTCATGCGGACTCAACTCCAACCCAGCCAGTTTGGATACACTTTTGATTCTCAGGATAACTCTACAAGACTGGCAGAGCAGTACCATCAGCCCATTGGACAGATGAGGAAGCAGAGGTGCAGAGAAGAATCAGTCTGTCCAAGGTCACACCAGACCTCATGGGTGAACAGAGACCAGAAATCTGTACTCTTGGCACCTGCCACCATTACACTGCAGAGCCCTGGTTCTGAAGGGCAGTGAGAAGGACGAGAAGGCAGGTGGGACATTTATGTGATAATATAATGTGAGCTGAAGTGAGTTCAGGTGGAAAGTTGCTTTTAGGACTGTGAATTTGGAACTTCTCAGAACTAGAGTTTGCCAGCAAAGGTCAATCTCAGCCCAGCGTTTTTCCTTCACCCCATGAGTCTCCGTGTTTTCATTTATTAAATGGCAATAAGTGATAGAACTTACTTCATAGGGTCATCATGAAGATTAAGTGAGATAAAAGCCCCCAAAATGTATGACCTATCCTTAACGGGCAATAAAGAGTAGTTGCTATTTTTATTTTAATTGCCATTATTATAATTTCCATTATAATCATAACCATTCTGGAAAACAATCCATCAAAACAGCTTTTTCTAGTAATGGGGCCTCATTTCCAGCCTGCTAGGCTCCTAGCTGGTAAATCACCCCAGAGGGAATCTATCCGTCTTTGCCCTTCCTTGTTTCTTCCTTGAAATACAGTGGTGTGCTGGAGGCAACCAGTACTGGCTTCGAAGGCCCTATTGTTAAATTTTCAGGAATTTTCTGAGCTGGTAGTTCAACACGAACATAATTAAAATTAAATTATATAAACCGCTGGGAGCCAGTTCTTCATGGGTCTCTCTCACGTTAGCCGGTCTCACAAGTAGAGGCACTGACTCTTCATTCTGGGCTGTCTTTTCAAAGTTGTTTGTACGATGTCTTCTTCCAGAGGAGAGGGCAGGTTTGCTTATCATCCAGAATAAGAAAAATAACGTCCACGTCTGAGCATTGCAAAAGATGGTAACTTACCGGAAAAAGAGATTCTGGGGGCGCTTGGGTTGCTCAGTGGGTTAAGCCTCTGCCTTCAGCTCAGGTCATGATCTCAGGGTCCTGGGATCGAGCCCCGCATCGGGTCTGTGCTCAGTGGGGAGACTGCTTCCCCCCTGCCCCCCGCCTGCCTCTCTGCCTACTTGTGATCTCTCTCTCTCTCTGTGTGTGTTAAATAAATAAATAAAATCTTAAAAAAAGAAAGAAAGAAAGAAAGAAAGAAAGAAAGAAAGAAAGAAAGAAAGAAAAAGAGATTCAGGTCCCTAAGCTCAGGCTTCCTCTCTTGTGTTCAACCTGCTGCTTGTGCAAGTGCCAGCTGGCCCACTTTGCTTCCGCCCCGTGGGAACTGGGGCTTAGGGAACTAGTGCAAGATAATGCTGGCACTCTGATTACCGCAGCTGCTGTGAGTAATAAAGGCCTTTGTCTCTGACCTGGGAGTCTCATGTCTTCTGTTGGCATCTGTGAAACTGACAATTTGTTAGTTTACCGGTAGAGTAAACTCTTAGAACTTCCAAAGTTCTTGATGTAAAATTAAACAAATTACACTGAAAACAAAGGTAATTAATACTCCAAACTCCTACTACATTTTTTTTTATTATCTATACTCCATCTATGGAAGTGTGGAAATAAAACGTATTGGTGTGCTTCTGAGCATCTCTTCCCAACTCCGCGTTCTGTGGTACAATATAGGTAGCTTGAAATCAACTATGAAAGTTGTATTTTTACCACAGAAATTGCCCTTCCTCATCTGGAACCAGTTGTGAAACATTTACCGTCACATCACTGTCGAAATCCTACAAATCTCTCCCCAGCAGTTCTCAAATCTTCACGTTCCTGAGGAGCTTGTCAAAATGCAGGTTGGGGTGCCTAGGAGGCTCATATGGTTAAGCGTCTGCCTTCAGGTCAAGTCATGATTCCAGGGTCCTGGGACACAGCCCCCCTCAGACTCCCAACTCAGCAGGGGTTTGCTTCTCCCTCTCCTTCTGTTGCTCCCCTGCTTGTGCATATGTTCTCCAGTAAATAGTCTTTTTTTTTTTTGGAAGATTTTATTTATTCATTCGAAGGAGGAGCAGAAGGGGAGGGGGTGGGACAAGGAGATTCCACAGGGAGCACAGAGCCTGACATGGGCCTCCATCTTACCGCCCTGAGATCAGGAGCTGAGCCTAAATCAAGAGTCAGACATTTAACCGACTGAGCCACTCAGGCACCCCGATATTGAAGAAATTCTTAAAACTCAATAGTAAAAAAGCAAGCAATCCAATTAGACCATTTGCCAAAGACATGAAGAGACATTTCACCAAAGATAAACAGATGGCAAATAAAAACACAGAGAAATGATGTTCAAGATCATTAGCTATTAGAGAAGTGCAAATTAAACCCACAACATCACTAAGCACCTATCAAAATGGCTAAAATAAGAAAGAGTGACAATACCAAATGGTGGCAAAGATGCTGAAAAATGATCATTCTTCATTGGTGGTGCGTAAAATGGCACAGTCCTTCTGAAAAGCAGTTTGGCAGTTTCTTTTGAGGAGTAAATAAGCACCTACCATACAAGCCAGCAATTGTTCATTGGCGTTTATCCCAGAGAGGTGAAGATTTGGGTTCCCACAAGTGCAAAATTGCAGGGGCACCTGGGTGGCTCAGTCAGTTTGTGTCTGCCTTCAGCTAGGGTCATGATCCCAGGGTCTTGGGATTGAGCCCCACATCTGGCTCCCTACTTAGCAGGGAGCTTGCCTCTTCCTTTTCCTCTGCCCTCCCTTCCTGCTTGTGCACTCTCTCTCTCTCTCTCTCAAATAAATACATACAATATTTTTTAAAATAAGGGAAGGGTTGAACAAACTCCATCTCATGGAACAGTACTCAGTGATAACAAGGAACAAACCAAGGATACATGCAACAACAGAGGAGAAGAACTGTAAAGAAGATATCTCATCCCTTTGGCCCAAAAGTCCTACCTTGAAGAAGTGGGATGCTAAACACAGACAGATTACTTATGTAAATAAAGATTAAGATTAAATTAAGATTATTTATGTAAATAAATACTAAGTACGTACACGTTCCAGGCTCTGTTCTGGACACTGGGGATAAAGTTACAAAGAGAATAAAGACTCCTGCCCTCATGGACCTTCCAGTCTAATAGAGAGAGAGAGACGATAAACCAGGTAAATAGACACAGTAGTATGTTGGATGTTCCTGAGTACTATGGAGAGAAAATGAAGTGCAGGAGAAAATAGGAGGTTGGTTGGGGTAGGTTGCATGTTTGGTAAGGTGTTCAGAAAAGGTGTCGCTGCAAAGGTGACATTTGAGTAAAGACCTTTTTTAGTAGGTGACCATGTGAATATCTGAGGGTATTGTGAGGGAGGGGGAACATTTCAGGAGGAGGGAACAACACATGCAAAGGCCTGAGACAGTATATGGCCAAGAAGCCACTGTGGCTGGAACGGAGGGTCAGGCAAATAATGGTGACGCAGGTCACGTATGGCATCGTGGACCACGGACCTGACACTGGCTTTTACGTGGAGTTAGAGAGCGACCTGGAGTGTTTTGAACAAAGGTTTTACATAAATGATGTACATGTAAACAAGAAATAGATGCAGGTCCCAGGTCCCCCAGCAGAGCTGGCTGATGGGCCAAATCTGACAGTGTTCTCAAGTAGGTTTCATAGTGATCAACAAAAAAAAAAGGAGTGGGGTAGAAATCAGCTCCAGAGAAACGCACATCCTTGAACCTAGTTACAATAAATTACAGATAAGAAATAATCCTGCGGAGGAGGGAAGGGATGTTTTCCCTCTCCGTTCTCTTGCTGTGCTCTGCCAGGCTTTGGTTCTGCTGAGATGACATGAAATCCTCACAGCATGTGGGACTGGGCAGTGGGACATTACCAGGTTGCAGCTGCTAATCCTCCCTGCCTCGTCTCAACCCTAGGTCCAGATACCCCTATTCTCCTAAATGCCTTGCATACAGCTTCTCATTTCCACTAACGGACGGACGGATGGATGGATGGATGGATGGCTTTTATTTTTAAGTAATCATACCTACACCCAACATGAGGCTCATTTTCACTACTTCGATCTTCACAGCAACCTCATCAGCCAGGTCCTATCTGCTTTATTACATTTTAAATAAACACCAAGAAAAAGAATTTCTTCCATTTTATACTTTTTCCATTTAAAGACAAGCACTACCTCTTCAAATGGGTCCATTTTAAGACATATTCTCAATACCAGCAATGTTAAAAAGTGAATGACAGAATTGAGGAAATTCAAAGTTATAACCCCACACTGAAGATAATAAAACTGAGGCTTCTACACTTAGAGGTATAAAATCGGGGTGAGGGGGGAGAAGCAGCATGAAATCAGAGACTTGAACACACAACCATGGATCCTGGCCCCAGTTCCCTCGTTTTAGTAACTGGCAACCCCATCCACCTACGTGCTTAGCTCAAAACTGTTGGAGCATTCCCTCTACCACAGTGCTGAGAAGGAGGGTCATCTTAATCCTAAATGAGCAGGACCTTGGCTGGGCAGATGGAACCTCCTACCACAACTACCATCTGTTGATTTTTCGCTCCATGGCCCAGCTCCTGAATATTGCTGATACATTTTAATCATCAAAATCTATGTGACTTTGCCATTCGACTTATTAGCTTCTCTCTAACTATAAAACATAGGAGTAAAATATTTTCCTTAGGCAAATTTTTAAATAGTATTGGAACTTGAAGGAAAATGGGCCACGGCCTTGGACACCCAGCATGCACTGATAAAGTTGATCCATTCAGTTGTGTGTTTCCAATTAGTCAGCCACAGCTTGCCGCTTGGCAGATATGGGTAACAGATGAAAAGGTACTTTGTGTGTCAGCATTAATGCCTCACTGAAGGCAAGTCAGTAACGATTTGTAAGAGGAGGCAGACATCAAAGAGAAAAACCACCATATCATCAGGGTACGCAAGGGTTTCTGTATTTAAATTGAAGGATGTGTTTGGATGTGTTTTTGGCATGCTGCTTATTATAAATTCCTAGTGTTGAAAGCAATGATGACTTTTCACTCTCGCAGTGGTGAACTAAAAAAGATACTTTTATTTATGTATGCCTAAGATACATATATATTTGTTAATTATCATCTTTGTCTTGGATTTTACTGTTCTATCTTCAAAGCCATCTCCTATTTATAGAGATTGAGGTTTAATCACAGGTGCTGGGCGGAGGATATACTGCAGTTAAATTTGCTAGGTCTTCCTTAGGTTTTAGTGCACTTAGAATACTTGTGATCACACTAGCTCTTGCTCCCTGAGCCCTTACAATGTGGGGGTCTCGTAGAAAGTGCCTCCTGTACGTCACCTGACCTAATTCCTCGCTATCCAGCTTCGATTTCACGGTCCAACATTATACTCACTCTCTTCCACAAATGGCCTTAATGTCCTTATCTTCTCTTCCTATTATTCTTTACTAGCAAAACCTTGATCTGGCCATGCCCAAACCTCTCCTTTCTCCATTCACTTATTCCCAGCTGAATGTTGAAGAGAAAAAACTGTGCCGATTGACCTCACTTTATTATTTTCCTTTTCATTTGGCATCACTTTAAATTCATGTCTTCAAATCTCAAATAGCACAAAATGTAGCCTAGCAATTCATCAGCTTCCTTCCCAGACCCCCAGCATTCTCAGTGAAACATTCTTGAGGTAGGAAACAGCACAGCTAGTTCGAGGACCTGAGTGATGGAGGAGGGAAATTGGGGGGGAGGGGTAACACAGGGGTTACAGGGGCCCAGATCATGTAGGTCCTCGTAGGACCTTGTAAAGATGCAGCTTTTATGTTGAGTGAGTTGGAGGACCATCGGAGGAGTGGCAAAATCCAACTCGGATTTTAACAGCATCACTCCCAGTTACTGTTTTGAGAACAGCTGTAAGGAGCAAGGACAAAATCAGGGAGAAGGAAGATGATTGCAAACACCCCAGCAAGAGGTGATTGTGGCTTGGCTCCAGGTGGTTGCAGGGAAGGAGGTCAGAAGGAACCTGACTGATGCTGCCTTTGAAGGTAGAGCCAAAAGGGTTTGCTGACAATATGCACATGGATTATGATAGAACGTGAAGGTTTGGCCTGAGCAACTGTAAGGCTAGAACTGCCCCTTCCTGAGAGGGTAGAGGCAGTGTGGGAGGAACAGTTTCAGAGGGTGAGGATGTAGGGAGGGGAGTAACCGAAGACTGTGTTCTGGACATATCAAGTTGAAGATCTCTATTAGACATCTTTATTAGTTTCCTAGGACTGCTATACTAAGTTAGCGCAAAGTTTGGTGGCTTCAAAGAACAGAAATTTGTTCTCAGTTCTGGAGGCCAGAAGTCAGAATACTAAGTGTCAGCATGCTTGCTCTGAAGGCTCTGGGAGGACCTGCTCTTTGTCTCTTCTAGCTTCTGGTGGCTGGTGGCATTCTTTGACTTGTGGTCACACTCCCTGTCTCCCATAGAAGCAGGAGAGAGCCAAGGGACTATGATGCTGGAAGCCAAGTGTCTTAGTCTGTTCAGACTACTGTGACCAAGTATTATACACTGGGTGTGTCATAAACAACAAAGAAATTTTTATCTTGTGGTTCTGGAACCTGGAAACTCCAAGATCAAGGTGTCAGCAGATTCAGTGTCTGTGGAGAGCCCACTTCTGGGTTCATAGACCACCATATTCCTGCTGTGTCCTCACATGGTGGAAAGGGCAAGATGTTCTCTAGGGTCTGTTTCATAAGGGCACTAATCTCAAGTTCCTGAGGGCTCCACACTCATGACCTAATCTTCTCCCAAAGGCCACACCTCCAAATACCAGCACACTGGGGATTAGGTTTCAATATATGAACTTGAAGTGGATACAAACATTCAGTCTACAGCATCAAGTGAAGACGCTGTTATAAAAAAGGAAGACATGATCCGCCATGTTGTAGCATGGATGATGCAGCAGGAAAGGTAGGATTAGGGCCAAGAGTGGACCATTGGCTTTAGCAAAATGGAGTTCAGAGGAAATTTTTTGGAAAGAGTCATTTGGGAGGAGGAGCCATTAGAGGCAAAATGGCTGGGGAAGATTCAAGAGACAACAGGAGGCTACATCTTTGCTGAAACTTCATTAGCTCTAGTAGCTTTCTTGGAGAGTCTTTGGGATTTCCTCTATGTAGGAAAAAATTCGGAAACTGTGGTGATGGTTGCACAACAGTGTGGATGTGATTAACGCCATTGGATCATACACTTAGCATGTTTAAAGGAGCATATTCTGTGTTATATATATTTTAGCACAATAAAATGGCTGGGTGAAAAATTAGAGGCAGTGACTACTTTGAGAAGTTTTGTTGAGAGAGATTTTGTTGAAAGCCAAGAGAGGTAGCAAAGAGGGAGATTTGAAATACTTTTTTCCTAAGATGAGAGAAGTTGTAGCATGTTTCTATGGCGATGGGGGTGCCCCCCCCAAGAGGGACAGTTCCTCTGTAACAACAGGCAGGAAGGCAGCAGAAAGGCAAGGAGGAATGACAGAGAGCTTGGGCAAGTTCTCTTCTGACTGCTCTTGTTTTCCCAGTGAGATTGTGAGGTCGTGTCAGCAGTCTAGAGTGAGGATGGGAACAAGGTGTTGGAGGTTGAGAAAAGGTGTGAAATTGTGGCCACGGTCCTCACAGGGGTCTTCAGACCAGCACTGTAGTCTCACCTGGGCACTGTGAGAAATGCAAACGATCTGGCCTACCCCTTCTTTTCAGGGATTTGGGACCCCACAGAGTGGGGCCAGACTTCTGTGTTTAATAAGCCCTCCCAGTAGGTCCGAGCTTGGTCTGGTCTGGCCTGAGAAGGCCCAGCCTACTGAAATGTGTTGTCATTGCTGGGCATTAGCAACCCTATGAAGTCTTCAGACCTGAGAGGCTGGTGTCCTTGTTCCAAGTGTGAGGTCTCGAGCTGAACTGCCTGGGCTCTGTTATAATTCTTCCACTTAGTTGTGTGATCCTGGGTCAGTCCCTTGACTTCTCTGGGCCTCAGTTTTCTCACCTTGAAAATGCAGATGATAATAATTCTCATGAGAATTAAATGATTTATTCTATAATAATGACTTATTCTACCCTTCATGATCTCAGGGTTGAGAGAGCCAAGCCCCAAGTCGGGCTCTGTGACAGCATGGAGTCTGCTTGAGACTCTTTCCCTCTGCCCCTTCCCCTGCTCGCTCTCTCTCTCTCTGTCTCTCAAATAAATAAATCTTTAGAGTGAGGCCTTCAGCATGGTTCTCTGTTTTTATTGCAACATCCAGTTGCCCAGGGACAGAGTAGATGACAGTTGCATTCTCTGCAAGACTGGACTCTTGCCAGGTGGAAGTCATGGAGTGAGAAAAGGCAGCAGAGTTGAGCTTCTGGACAATAAAAGGGTAAAATGATAAGCTCTAGAATCTACTGTCCACAGAAGCAAGCTTGGGCCTGATAGCAGGTGCGTGGGACAGTGAGAACATGGAGGATCAATGGACGGAAGGCCCAGTGGGATGGAATGGTTGTTGGAGTTGAGGGGCCCAAGGGGTGGGCTGGGAAGACAGGTGGGCGGTTTATAGTGTGTGATGCCTGAAATGGATGGTTTACAGTTATTAGTAATAAAGTCGGGGTCTGGGCTGAGTGTGGAAGACAAGATCGTTGGAGAAGCTCTCAGGAACTGAGAGTCTTGGACCTTGGATCATGACCTATGATAATGAAATAAAGGAAATGAGCTCGAATTTTGATGAGGCAGTGGTCAGGATAGTGATGGTGAGGCATGACCTCAAGTCCTGCAGGAATGAGGAGAAATGCCTTTGGGCCTTAGGACATTGAGACAAAGTGATCTAGTCTGATGACATAAATTTCTAAGCAGTGGCAGTTTATGACGGAGGGAATGAGAATGGTTTGAGTGTGCCAATGAGGCACAAGGAGGTCACCTGCCCCCCCATTCAGGCCCCTTGGTATGAAGGGAATAGAACAGAAAACAAATCCAACCTAAGGGGGGGAAAATCCAGTGTAAGGAAGCTGGAGTGGAAGGACATTCTCAGAAAGGAGCCAGGTTTTAGGTAACAGGAAAACAAGAAGAGAATACTGAAGGAGATTGATGGTATAAGGCCACTCTCTGTGCCACTCAGCTGGGTATGGAGACAGTGAGCAAAAGTGTAAAATATCCTGTCCTCATTGACTTTCTGTTCCACCTGGGAGACAGAGTAAACAAGACGGAAAAAGTCAAATATACAGTCTTTTAGTACTAAATATTAGGAGAAAAAGTAAAGCAGTGGAGAGAGAGTATCATGTCAGTAATTGGGAATTGAAATGATAAAGGCCCCCTGAGAAGGTGATATTGAGTATGACTTGAAAGACATGGAAAGCTGACCAGATATCTGGGAACAAGAAGAACAACAAGTGCAAAGGCCCCGAGGTAGGAGTATACGCAGAATGTCTGAGGAAAACAAAGAGGCCAGTGTGGTGGGAGCAGATGGAGGGATGGGGTTATCATGCTGGCAGGTGAGGTCAAGAGGGAAACAGAGAGGTGGGCCAATCATACAGAGCCCTGTGGTTATCGGTAGAACTTGGCCTCTACTCAGAGTGAGATGTGGAGCCACTGAAGACTTTGGGAAGAGGAGAGATGCACTTTGATGAGAAGATTCTGGCTGTTACGTGGAGGGCAAAGTGGTGGGGCAAGGGCTGATGTAAAGAGACCAGTTGCGAAACTTTTGGCAAAATCCCTCCAAGAGTTGGTGGCTTGAACCTGGGGCAGTAATTGGGCCATGGCCTCAGGCGCCCAGACAGCCAGTCCATCCTTACTAAGAGCGAGCGGGTAGGGAGAGCGTGGGGGCATGGGAGCAGTAAGAGGGGGCACAGGTGTGTTGTGGAAGTTCCTCTGGTTTCTTCCGGTTCATAGTGAATAAGGAAGCAAACTGCACGTGAGGTGGGAGAGGAAGTACCAGGCGTTTGCAGGAAGGGAAAGTATAGTCATAGAAGAGGGTGGGAGAGAAGGCGCACAAGAGCATTTGTTCTCAGACCTGGGCAGCTGCGCATGTCAGACTCGCCTGGATGGTGGCTAATGCAGACCGCTGCCCTGCCCGCCAGAGTTTCTGATTCAGTATGTCTCGGCTGGGGCCTGAGAATCGCATTTCTTCCGAGATCCCAAGTAATTCTTCTTTTTTTTTTTTAATATTTTATTTATTTGACAGAGAGAAATCACAACTAGGCAGAGAGGCAGGCAGAGAGAGAAGAGGAAGCAGGCTCCCTGCAGAGCAAAGAGCCCAATGCGGGGCTCGATCCCAGGACCCTGGGATCACGACCCGAGCCGAAGGCAGAGCTTTAACCCACTGAGCCACCCAGGCGCCCCCCCAAGTAATTCTGATGCTGCCATCCAGGAACCACCTTTGAGAACCACCTGACAGGTGGTACAGCGAGCTTGCCCCGCAGAAGGGAGCACTCACTTGGGCTTGATGACGGTGACTTCACTGAAGGCCATCAGCGTGCCTCCATTCTTGTCCAGTCATGCTCAGCTGCGCTAGAGCTGGCCCAGAGCAGCCAGGTGGGTTTCACCGGGTTTGAAATTTAGCCAATAGGATGCTACAGATCATGAGAAAGGTAACTGGGTTGTGGGTAAACGCAAAGGAGTGGTGTGACTGATCGACCTTGGAACTGAATGCAGACAAGGTGAGAAGAGAGGACATGAGACCGTGGAGAGGTGGCAGGATCCAGGACTTTGAGGCACTGGCATCTGAGTCCTAGCGGGAGTGAACTGGAAGTTGAGGTTAGGGATGGGGTGAGACCCTGGCAAGGGGTGGCCAAGGTAGGCTGGGCGATGGGGAAAATGGAGGTGGGGGGTCATGGGAAGTACATCGGTCTTCTTGGGCTTTGAAAACACCAAGACTTAAAAAGAGGACCTGGTTAGAGAGAGTGACAGTGAGTGACAGTGAGCCAAGAGCCAAGGTCCTCAAGCAACGAGGTGCTGACCTGGGGCCCGGGAGGTGGCCGCAATAAGGAGTGGTGGCAAGAGCTGTACTCTGATGACAGGAGGTCCAAAGCCAGAAGGTTTTACAAATGACAGAGGAGGAAGGTCTGGCAAGGGGGAGCAAGGAGGAGCCCCCCACTCCGGGCCCCCAGAGCAGAGGCAGGAATGGCAGTGCTGTAACAGGAGAGCAGCTGGGGATGCTGAGCCAGAGTCTATGTCCCTGTCCTCGAAGCACACATTAGAAACAGCTGGGGACTCAGGAGACCATACTGGTGCCTGGATACCCTCCCCACCAATCTGAGATTTTAGTGTCATTAGTCTGGTGAGGTGCCTGAACTTTGGAGGGTTTCCAAGCCCGGGAAGGGATTTGAATGTACAGCCCAAGAATGACAGCAAGAAGGGGAAGGGGACACTGAGGAGTCTGAGGATGTGGGGGCTTTGCCTGTGACGGGGGTGGGGCGCCCTGCCAGAGATAGAGAGAGGATTGGGTAAGAGCTGGCATGTGGTTCTGAGTCTGGGGGACGAGTGGAGGCCTGGGCTGGAGGGGGCTCAAGTCCCTGATAGGGTCTCAAGGCAGATCATGACGGTGGTGGGACTCTGAGTGTCCGGGAGAGGGAAGGATGGGATCTTGCCTGGAGCACAGAGAGGTCAGTGGTCCCCTCTTCACCATCAGTGGGGGCCTGGAGGCTGGAGGGACTGGCAGTCCTAACAGAAGGTGTGGGGCTCTGGGGCCCACTTCCTTCCAAGTTTCCTCCTCCCCACATCCGATCCCTCAGTGGGCTCTAGTGAGGCGGACGAAGTACCAGGTAGAGCCTGGCTTGTGGAGTCAGATGGTCTTGGTTCAAATCTCTGGTCTAGGTGACCTTAGACAAGTTACTCAATCTTTCTGTGTCTCCATTTTCCAGTCTGTAAAATGGGGCTAAGAATAGGACCCATCTGCCTAGGATTTTGAGAACACTGAGTTAATTTACAGATGGTTGCTAGAAGAGTATCCGGCAAACAGTAGGCCCTATTTATGTTTGCCATTGTTCTTTGTAAAACATACCCCAAGTCTTCTCCCTTTATCTATCCCCATCATTACTACTCCCGTCTAGGCCACTGTCAGCACCCGCCATCATGGCTGGGAGTCCTGTTTCCACTTCCTCCCTGCAGACCCACTCTCTCACAAAACTCCAGATCAATCCATGTCACTCCTTTGCTTAAATCGTCCTATGACCTCTCATCCATGGCATTTAGAATAATGTTCCTGGATTATGATGTCCCTCACCATCTGGCCTCCTCTCTTCCTCATTTCCTCCCCCATTAAATTCCTAGTTCACTCACCTTCTTCTTCGGTAACAGGCCGAGCACACTCCTGCTTTGGGCCTCTGCACCCTCCTTCCATCTCAGATCATTCCCTCCCCTAGACCACGCGTGGCTGGATTCTTCTTGTCCCTCAGGTCTCAGCTGAGGCTTTCCACGACCCCAGTGTTGTGTGACCTCTGATTACTCATTCTGTTCATGACCATTTAAATCTCTCTGCGTGGTACTGGCTACCCTCTTGGATTTTTTCTTTCTTCTTTTTAAAAAATGTCTGTGCTACTTTGAATTTCCCTGAAAACAGAGACTAAGACAAAGCTCTAGGTGTGGATGTGCCCTTTGGAAGATGTTGCCAGAAGCGGTGGGTGAGGATGCAGGGAGAGTACATGGGCTACCTCAGCGAGCACAAGGATGCAGGGAGAGTGAGAGAAGGTGCGAAGTCAGCATCAGCCTGTTAGCCTTACTGCTGAGTGGGAGGGGTGGGATCTCACCAGGACCTCCGGGAAGCATGTGGAATACCTCACAGACTTGTTCTGCTGAGGGATGGGAGGCTGAAGCCTTGAGCCCCTGGCTGCCATCCCCATTGGCTGAGGGCTGCCGTTGGGGCATTATTTCCCTGACTCCCCGGTTGTGCTAACCTGAGGGTCAGTCTAATTCTGGCAGCCAGAGGCCCGGCAGCCCTTCCCAACACAGCTGTGGCTGAACTCAGAGACCGGCTGCACCACGGGCTCTGGGGTCTGCTGCTTGATGCATTTTCCCCTCTAGAGTGTAAGTTGTTAGTAAGTGGAGAATCTTGTGTCCCAAGAGCCCAGCACAGTGTCAGACAGAAAATCAGTATTAGTAAATACTACTTGAAGGAATTTAATTCATCCTTTCTTCGATCTACAGATAGTTACTATTGTTATCTGCATTTTTACATTAAAAAAAATTTTTTTTAATTTATTTGAGAGAGCATGCAAAAGCAGGGGGAGGGGCAGAGGGAGAGGGACAAGCACACTCCCCGCTGAGCAGAGCCATATTAGGGTCAATCGCAGGACCTAGAGATCATGACCTGAGCCGAAGTCAGATGCTTAACTGACTGAGCCACCCAGGCTCCCCTTAAAAATTATTTTAAGTAATCTCTATGCCCACCAGGGGGCTTGGGCTTATCAACCTTACAATGCTGACATCAAATGTCACAATTTCTAGCTCTAAATCTGGAATCATAGAATGCCAAAGCTGGGAGTGAGCTCAGAGGTCTAGCCACATCTACTCCCACCCTCCCATTGACAGATGGGGAAGCTGTGATCTGAGAGATGTTACCTGCCTACGGTCAGTCACACAATAAGCTAGGGCAGAGGCTGGACTGCACTTGGGTTCCCAGGGCCTTTGAACACGTATGCCAATGGGTTCTGGAAGCCTATCTCGAAGGAAGAGAAAAGAGGTTTGACTATATATGTCCCGTAAATTATAAAAGCCCAACAGAAAACATAAAGACAGTAGGAAAAATGTGTGCAATAAATTCAACAGACTAATTTTTGTTAGTTTTAGTATGTAGCCAGCTCTTCCGTTAGCAAAACCTCAAAAGAGAGATCAAGGACAGTTTGCAGAAAAAAGGCAAATGACAGATAATCACATTTTAAAATTCCAGTCTCAATGAAGAGCAAAGAAATGTGAACTAAAACAATGTGTTCAATTTCATAATCGTTTGGGGGGAAATCTAATATACTTTTCTCTCCTTGTTTTGTTTGGTGAACGTGACTTCGTTTTGGTGAGGGATCAAGGAAGCAGTCACTTTTCTAACATTGTATTGACAGGAATGTGTTTTGGTAGAATCTTCCTGGAGCTTGATTTATCATCTTATTTCAGAAGCCATAAAACATACCCTTTCTCACAGCAATTTCACTTCTAGGAGCATCTCCTCAAGATATGATTGGAGAAGCATAAAGTAAGTATATGTTTTTAGGATTTTTAACTCATTGATGTCTATAATACACAGAGAAAAACCAGAAACAATGTAAGAGCTACCAATAGCCCTTAGTAATAGTTTAAAATATCCAACAATAAAAGATTGGTTCGATTAAATAATGATTTATCCATCTGATAGGGATGTAATGAGATCAGGCAGACAATGTTTAAGGGAAAGAAGTTTGCTGAGGAGAAGAAAAGTCTCACAGCTCTCCTGGTCTACCTTCTCCTGGTCTAGTATCTGGTGCTACCAGATATTCCTGATAGCATACTATACAGCCATTACAGATATTTTGGAAAGATATTTTTTCAAGGTATCTCATGAAAAATGCTCCTAAGATACTTTGGGGCTTAGAAAGAGTGGGACACAAAACGATGTATACATGTGATTACAACTTAATGGCAATATGGTAATTTTGGCTCACACCTATTCAATGCCCCGTATACACCAGGCATTATACCGCTTGATCTTCATATAACTCTCTACGGGAGGGGCTGTTCTCAT
Source organism: Meles meles (assembly GCF_922984935.1). Classification (NCBI taxonomy): domain Eukaryota; kingdom Metazoa; phylum Chordata; class Mammalia; order Carnivora; family Mustelidae; genus Meles; species Meles meles. The sequence goes on from NC_060068.1 coordinate 132,975,239, forward strand.
CCCCATTTTGCCAGTGAGGAACCTGGGGTTAAGTAACTAGTTGAGAGCAGCAACGAGAAAGAAGCAAGGCCAAGACTGAAGGCTGAGGTAGTGTTGCTGAGAACCTGGCCTTACCCACTGAGCTGTCAGGAGGCAGAAAGGCCAGGGTGGGGAAAGGACAGTACCTCAGAAACATCCCTGCTGATAGGGTTAAGGTCCTTGTATCAGTAGATGAACACATCAGCCTTCAGGTGCTCAGAATGAAAATCTTGGAGGTCTTCCTGATTCCCCTCTTTCACACCCTACATCTGGTCCCTCAGCAAGGCCTCCTACAAGCCTTAACTTCAAAATACGCTCAGAATCTGGCCGCTTCTCACCTCCTCCACCAGGGCCACCTGGAGCCTGCGACCTAGTTTTCCTTGCCCCCCATTGTCTCTGTGCACCCTGCCCCCCATACCAAGAATACCATGTGATATAACACAGTTGCCTGGTGCTGGTAGGAGGGTGGGGTTGTTTAGGATCTCAATAATATTTTTATTGTGCTTAGGAGGAGAGTGATACTTGTATCATCAAAAAAATTTTTAAATAGAAGACTGCCCAGCCTCCCCTCCCCCTCTCTGGCCTCAGGGTTCCCAGATGGGTGGCTGCTACCCTAATTCCCGGCCCTTCACCCTCAGGTCTCTGCCCACCTGGAAGCTTTGGAAGTACCTCACAGAAGGTGACCTATTGGCGCCCTGCTGCAGGCTGTCAGGATCGTCTCATCTTGAAGGCCCCACCTGCAGGCCCCAACAAGCTGGTCTGGTTGCTGTTTACTGTCCCGGTCTCAGTTTCCTTCCTGTTCATTGTCTGTCAGAGGAGGGGGTCTGGCAGACTCAGGGGCTTTGAAGTTAATGGCTGCTTTTATTTCCTCCTCCTGGAGTCTGGGTCTTTCTTAGGGTCTTGCTCCATTGTTCCCCACAGACTCCTTGTCAGTCTGGAAGGCTCCTTACCCCACAGCTATTCCAGAACTCACAAACTAGGGCTGATGTGCAGTGTGGCCACATGGCATTTTTTTTTTTTTTTAAGCCAGTGTTTTAAAAGTTAAGGGGTACCTCAATTTCTTCTTCTTCTTTTTCTTTTTTTTTTTTTTTTTAATCTTATGATCTGGCAGTACCAGGCCCAAATTCTGGAGCTGGAACTATCAGAGAGTGTTGAAAGGGCCTCTTCCTTTGGATGTGCCCAGGCTCTGGCTTCACAGCAGTCCCCCCCTCCATATTGCTTCCCTTCACCTCCCTGGTTTCTCCGCCCTTGACCCTCACAGAAAGCAATACTTCTCTATCCCCCTCTCTCTTTCCAAGTGTGTTAGGGTTTGAGGGTCAGGGAAGGTAGACTTTCCTTCTCCTCAGCAAGCTTCTTTCCCTTAAACGTTGTCTTCCTGATCTCATTACATCCCTATCAGATGGATAAATCATTATGCATCGAACCAATCTTTTATTGTTGCATATTTTAAACTATGACTAAAAGCCACCCAGGTGTCCAACCACCTCCTTTAAATCAGGCACTGTGCTTGTTGTCTTCAAGGAGCTGACACTGTGTGAGGGTAAATAATAATATTGGTGGGGAAAGAGAGAAAATTTTCCCCCAGGTGTTGCCCATGGAGAGGGAGGGGTGAGTTCAGATTAAGTGATGCGGCACAGAATGTCTTTGGGAGGAAACAATTGTGGGTATCTTAGTCCACTTGGGGTGCGATAATACAATACCGCAGTCTGGGTCACTTATAAATAACAGGAATTTATTTCTCACAAGTTCTGGAGGCTGGGAACACAGATCAAGATGGTCCCAGTATGGTCATGTTCTGTTGAGAGCCCTCTTCCTGATTCATAGCCAGCACTTCTTGCTGTGTCTTCACAAGGTGGAAGGGGCTAGAGATCTCCCTGGGGTCTCTAATCCCCTTCATGAGGGCTCCACCCTCATGACCTAATCACCGATGGCCCCGCCTCCTAATACCATGGCTGTTGGGGTTAGGGTTTCAACATATGAATTTGGCGGGGAGGGAGTGGGTTGTGTGTAGGGGGACACAAACATTCAGACCATAGCTGTGGATTTCCTCTGGAGTAGACATCAAGGAGGACAGAGGCAGGAGCTGGGTCAGTGACACAATCTGCAGGACCCTGTGCAAAATGAAAATAGGGGGCCCTGGGTCATAATGCAGGGAAATGTGCTGTTGAGGGTAGTAGACTATGAAGGTTTCTCCTTTCTCCTGCTGTCTCTCAACTTGCCATGGGTTTTCTTAGTTGCTAGTTAATGTTCTAAATAAAAAAAAACTTAAAATATTAGCATGAGTTTTTCTTTTTAAGATTTTATTTATTTATTTTTTTCACAAGAGGGAACACAAGCAGGGGGAATGGGAGAGGAAGAAGCAGACTTCCTGCTGAGCAGGGAGCCCAATGTGGGGCTCGATCCCGGGAACCTGGGATCATGACCTGAACAGAAGGCAGATGCTTAACGACTGAGCCACCCAGGGGTCCCAAAATATTAACATGAGTTGTACTATTCATCTTTATATTATGCAGTGTCACTTTTTTTTTTTCTAAAGATTTTATTTATTTATTTGACAGACAGAGATCACAAGTAGGCAGAGAGGCAGACAGAGAGAGACGAGGAAGCAGGCTCCCCGCTGAGCAGAGAGCCCGACGCGGGGCTCGATCCCAGGACCCCGGGACCATGACCCGAGCCAAAGGCAGAGGCTTTAACCCACTGAGCCACCCAGGCGCCCCTGCAGTGTCACTTTTAATGCAAAATAAGAGTATTTAACTCATATGTAGAATCCCAGAAGTTACACAATTCACATTTCATAGCTCATATGTGCACATGTATTTAGTTCGTATAATAATGGTAGAAATACTGCAGAAAGTTAACTTAATCATTCCTAATTTCACTTTTTATTTTCTTTTTTGTTCTGCTTTGTTTTTGTTTTTAATAAAAATTGTATTTAAGGTGTACAACATAATCTTTTTATATATATATATACACACAAACACATAGTGAAATGATTACTGTAAGTCAAGCTAATTTACATGTTTCCTCACATAATTACTTTTTTTTCTTGTGATGGTGAGAACTCCTGAAATCTATTCTCTTACCAAATTTCCAGTATACACTGCAGTGACTATTGACTACAATCACTGTCCCATACGTTAGATCTCTAGAACTGACCCATCCTACATAGCTGCAACTTTGTACACTTTGAGCAACATCTTCCCTTTTCCCCTACCTCCCTGCCCCTGGTAACCACCGTTCTATTCTCTGCTTCTATGAACTGGATGTTTTTAGATTGCACATATAAATGATACCACATAGTTATTTTTTGCTCCTTAACTGGCTCGCTTCACTTTGCATTATGCCCTCTGGGTTTATCCGTGTTGCTGTATATGGCAGCAGCTCCTTTTTTAAGGCTGAATAATATTCCATTGTATGTGTGCGTTCTCTGCTCATTCATCCGTCCATAGACATGTAGGTTGTTCCCATGTCTTGACTATTGTAATGCTGCAATGAACTTCTTGAGATGTGCACATCTTATCAATACTCTACCTTTGGCTAATTGATGGCTAAGGAAGGGCAAAAAGGAAAAGGAACAATGGGTTGCCCCATCTTTTGCTTTTCTTTGGTGTCATAGATGTGGTTGCCTAATATAAGGAAGCAGCACCAATAAGAAAGGATATAAGAGGGATCCTTGGTCATTCATGTTTCTTAGAACACTATTGCCTTCTGTTATAGGTTGAATTGTGTCCCTCCAACTAGAGATGTTGAAATCCTAACACCCAGGAGGCCAGAATGTGAACTTATTTGGAAAAAGGGTTATTCCAATGGAGTTAAGATGAGACCAAACTGGAGCAGGGTCTCAATGTGTCCCCGACTGGTGTCCTTTAAGAAAACTGTGAAGGTGGAGGCAGAGATCGCATTTAGGCAGCTGCAGAACAAGTGACACGAAGGACTGACGGCTGCCACCAGAAGGCACCAGAAAGCGTGGCCTCTTGAAATGCCTCCGGGAATGCCCATGTCTAATAGGTCCACTGAAATTCTGTGCTCATGGCACATGGAGAATATCATATGGGAAGGGCGGCGTGGAACAGCAGTCTCCTCGGTTCACGTGCCTGCTGCACTGTCCCCTCAGACTTCATTTACAAACACCATTTCAAAAATAAAACTCCAGAATTTCCAGCATGACGGTAGGGTATTAAACCAAGTACAAGGCCCTTTTGAGCACAGGCCTGTGCAACCATAGGTTACACACGTGTGAACTGGCCCCCAGTGGGGAGGGAGATTTATTTGTCTACTTTTTGATCTTCTACCTTTTTTTTTAAAAAAGATTTTATTTATTTATTTTACAGAGATACACAAAGAGAGAGGGAACACAGCAGAGGGAGCCGGAGAGGTAGAAGCAGGCTTCCCGTGAAGCAGGGAGCCTGATGCGGACTCGATCCCAGGACTCCAGGATCATGACCTGAGCTGAAGGCAGACACTTAACGACTGAGCCACCCAGGTGCCCCTACCTTTCTCTTTTAATTAAAAAAGTAATATGGGCCAGCTTTCCAAATGTCCTAGGTTTTGAGCTCTGTTTGCAAAATGCTGCCTTTTTATTCTTCCTGCCTGTTTCTCAGAGATAATCTATAGAGTTATATCTCAAGAATTTCTGGTCAAGGATCATAAAGGATTTGGCCAACGTTCTTCTGATTATATACAGCATACTTCTAGAAACAGCTTGAGAGTGTTGGCTTGGTTTCTGGTTAAAGACCAAAAGGGTAAGTAAACAAGGCTTATGTCTCTAGGTTTATAGTCCAGATGTCTTCCTTCTGTCCCTATAAACAGAGCCAGCCTTCATGAGTTGGGTCCTAAATGAAGAAATGCAAACCATAAAGACCCAAAAGAAACACTGCTCAAAAAATATGCTTATCTTCCCCTGAAAAGCTGAATGCCTGAAGAATTTATATCACTGACCTCCTTGACCCTGCAGGGTGGTCATGCCAGCAAAAGGCTGGAAACAACCTAATGTCCAGCAGAAGAAGACTGCTTACACGTCTCATGATGGATCCATTCTCTGGGACATGGGATAATGTGCATCTCTGCCGCCACAGGTGTGGGACCAAGAGGAAATAACAAGGTGCAGAGGGATGTGGACCGTATGCTGTCGTTCATGTACAAGGCAGGAATGTCTAAGTTATTAAATGCACAGAAACTTCTAGAAGGAAATGTAAGGCGCCAGTTTTCCTTGGGGAGGAGAACAAGTCCTGGGACCAGAGTGAGAAGACAAACTTTTCGCCCTAGATATTTTAATGTGAGAGCTTGTATCCCATGAAAAAATGAGAGAAAATGAAAAATTAAAGTGAGCGTCTGGTAATATTAGATTGACTTGTCCACTGAGGAAGAGGGGCAAAGCCAGAGAAATTTTCTTCTTCCTTATTTTATACATGGGTAAGTTGTAGGTAAGTAGGATGGTCTTGCCCTGAACCTTTGGCTCCCAGCCTGTGAGCTTCAGAGACTGGAGGTGGGAGGGTGTTATGTGGCTCACAGTGAGCCCTTGATAAAGGTTTTGGTTTTGAAGGAATGAGTGAACAAACAAATTCTTCTTGGCTTGGGTGGGATGTAGTGGCAGGGAGGGTAACTAATTGTGTGGTTCTGGGCTGGCAGCAGGAAACCTCTCCTACTAGGGGCACTGACGTCATTTCTCCCTGTGGACAGGGACTGTCCACCCAAACCGTCCATGCAATGCAATTTTGTTCTTCAGAGATACCAGGAAAAAGAGAGTCTCCTGTGAATGATACCCAAAGGACAGCAGAGTACGCATGCCTTCGAGAATCGTCTTCACTCCTGGAGAAAAGCCAAATATCTGCCTCCCTCCGCGGTCCGGCAGAACCCCCAATAAGGAGAGCGGACGTTCAGGAAAAGAGAGTTCAAGTTAGTGAATAATCAAGGCCTTTCTTCTTTTGGTGGACCCTGCATAGAGAGATGATAATGCAGCTATGAGGAAGGAAGAACAGCAACACCGACAAAAAGCCAAACAATAGTGTGACTTGTTATTCAGTGGAAGACCCCGCCAGTGAGCAAGGACATCGTGTGATTAAAAAAAAATAATAACATTGATGGGGCACCTGGGTGGCTCAGTTGGTTACACGTCTGCTCTTGGCTCATGCCATGATCTTGCGGTCCTGGGACTGAATCCCACATGGGGCTCCCCGCTCAGCAGGGAGTCTGCTTCTCCCTTTCTCCCCCTTTGCCACTCACTTGCTTGGTCTCTCCCTCTAAACAAATAAAATCTTTTTTTAAAAATTGGCTTTTTTTCTGATTATAAAAGTAATACATATTTCTTGTAGAAAACTTAGAAAATACAGATGTCCTAGAATAAAAAGCAAAAGAAAATTTCCCATAATGCTACCACTCTGATTACAGTTAATATTTTTATGGATATTCTTCAGTTTCTTTTGTGTATGTGTTCAACCAGTCCCTATTCTAATACTTTGGCACAGTAGATAAAATTGTGATAAAACTCCCTGTAAAGAAACCTTTGTAGTCATCTGCTGCTTTCTTTTTAAATAAATTTCCAGGTATGCCTGGGTGGCTCAGTTGGTCAAGCTTCTCCTTCAGCTCAGGTCATGATCCTACAGTCCTGAGATGGAGTCCTGCATTGGACCCCTTGCTCGGCAGGGAGCCTGGTTCTCCCTCTGCCTGCTGCTAGCCCACTTGTGCTCTCCATATCAGTCAAATAAATACAATCTTTAAATTAATTATTAAAATAAATTTCGAGAAGTGGAATAGTTAGGTCAAAGGATACATTTAAATTTTTTTGAGTTTTATCTTTTAGTAAGAGGGTGTTAATTTATCTTCCCAACAACACTTACATTTGTCAAATTTACATGTTATGTTTTTAAAAATCCTTAACAAGGATGTACCACACTGTTTCTTAAAAAAAAATTTTTTTTTAAAGATTTTATTTATTTATTTGAGAGATAGTGTGACTGAGAGAGAGAGAGAGAGCACACACAAGCTGGGGAAGAGGCAGAGGGAGGGGGAAGCAGGGTCCCTGCTGAGCAGAGAGCCCAATGTGGGCTCCATCCTAGGACCCTAGGATCATAACCTGAGCCGAAGGCAGATGCTTAACCAACTGAGCCACCCAGGAGACCCTAAAAATATTTCTTTGTAATGTCTTTGCTAGTGAGTATGAACATTTTCAAAATGATACTAATCCGTTTGAATTTCTTCTTTCATGGCATGCCTGTTCATCAATTTCTGAATTTTGGTGTTAGTGTTTTACATAGTATTGATTTACAAGAGGTCCAAATAGTGAGACAAACTTAAGTCACGTTTGTTAAAAACATTTTCTCTAATTTGTCATTTGACTTTCCAGTGATTACTCGACATAGTCTAAGTCTTGCACACTCATTCAAATATATATACTCATCCTTTGGTTTCTTCCTGTGCTTTATATCTGGGCTTTCCCCTCGGAAATAATTCACCTATGTTTTCTCTTAATTGTCTTGTGATTTAGTTGTTGTTTGCTTGTAGTTCTTTGGGCTTGATAAAGCTAATTTATAGGTAGGGACTCATAAAATGGAGGCCACCCTAGTGACCTGTTCCATCTCACAAACCCAAACCTAAGTCAGACTGCACTCTTCTGGAAACACCTGGCAGGGAAACCTAACATACACCAATCACGAATCTCCAAATTAGCCTTAGCTAGTTTACCTTCCCTTAGAAAATAGGACCTGCTAGCCTTCTAAGGAAATCCCCATCCTCCTACTGAGCCAATCACACCCTGCTTCTGTATTGCCTTTTCTAACATTCTGGAAAACTTGCTTTTGCCCCCAGATCCCTCCAGAAGACAGCTCCACTGCTGGTGAGGCACTGTATTCCCCCCCATCCATGGACTGTCTTCCCTTGAAGAAAGGACATCAAACTTGTCACTATATTTTTTTAGTCATTTGACAGGTTCTTATATTTACTTTGGAGATGGTTTAAATAAATCTCTATAGTTACTAATTTCCCCAGCCTAATTTATTGAAGAATTTACCCTTTTCCCCACAAAAGTGAAATGCCACACTTATCCCAAGGATGGTATTTAAATATCTTGTATACGCATCTTGACTTCAATTGTTCCACTGATGCTTACCCGCCCATTGTTGTACCAATACCACACTATTACAATTACAGCTTGGCAATATGCTCTAAGATTTGGTAATGCAGGTCTAGCCTCCCTTCTTAGTTTTTCCTCACAGATATTCTTCCCTTTGAGTGTTAGAAAAAGTGTTATGCGTCCTCCCTCACCCACCTCTATCTGTAATCATTAGAATTTTATTAAAAGAACTAACTTGAGGTGTGTCTGAGTGGCTCAGTTTCTTGAGCATCAGACTCTTGATTTCAGCTCAGGCCTTCATCTCAGGGCTCTGAGTTCAAGCCCCAGGATGGCCCCACGCTGGGCACGGAGCCCACTTAAAAAAAAAAAGGTTAATTTGAGTAAAGTCGGTATTTTCACCTCCTTCTATTTCTCCAAGCCTTTCTTACCATGTTTCAACTTTTGTAATTTCTTCATTAAGAGCCTGCACTTAACAGTAAGTTTATCCCTAGGTATTTTACACTTTTACAAGAATATATATTATATATATATACATACACACATACATATTACATATATATTATACAACAATAAATATATGTATTACATTAAAACTGCTCTTTAAGCATCAGTTGAAGCTTTTCAAAGCTGACTTAAAAATTTTTTTCCAGGTGGGTTATGTGCTTGCAGGAAATCAGTCAGAAACTAAAGGTTCTTTAGGCGTGGCTAATGTTTTTACTTTTATTTTTTTATACTTGTCATGGCCATTACCCTTTTGTACGAATTATCTTATGTAATAATACATTATCTCCAGCAAGCTGGTGCAATTTTTTTTTTCCCATTTTACACAAGAAGGTTCCCAGCCTCAGAGTGTGTGAGGAACTTGGCAGAAAACATCCACTTTGTAGGTGGATTTGAAACACATCTGTGACTCTCCGAACTATCACACACACAAAAAAGTCAGCCCACAGGACAGCTCACAGATGAGCCAACAGATCAGCTGATTCAAGGGAGTGCCTTTCCGAAAACAATCAGCTGAATTAAAATGACAATGCTTTCCATCCACCGTACCCTTCCAAAAGACAGGTTTTCCTTCAACGTAAGAGGAGATCTACACTCTGCAGGAGCATGATGTACCAGTTGGTATACTGATCCTCCTTTAGAATTAAGGACTCGTGGATAACCAAGAGTGGCTTTTCTCGAGCTTTCCGTTTGGAAATCTACCTCCCGATAGCAGGACAAGTTTAAAAAAAAAAAAAAAAGAAAAAAGAAAAAAAACAGGTGAAACCTACGTAAGACTGGCTACAGCGGAGCACGCGGGAGACAGAACTTTCTGGGGGCATCCTGCCCGCACGTTTCACGCGTGGTGCGCGCAGGTGGCACTGCCGTCCCTGCGCTCCGCGTGCAAGCCCACGAGGCGCCCGGGAGGCCACCCGGAGACTCCGCGAAGGTGAGAGGAAGCTTTCCACCCAGGCGGGGGAGGAGGGCGGGCAGGAAGCGGAGCCAGCCCTGGCGAAAGAAAAGACTCCAATTCCCAGCCCCCCGCCCCGCGGGGGTGCGGGCCGGCGGCGCATGCGCGACGCCCGGCCCCCAATTCCCCCAGCGAGGGAGGGAGGCCCCCGGCGGCCGGGAGGCTGCGAGCCGCGGCGGGACCCGAGCGCACACAGGGGCGCGGCGGCGGCGGGGGCGAGCGGGGCTGCGGAAGCGGCGGCGGAGAGCGTGGAGCGCCGGGTTCGTCCGCCCTGACGCGTGCAGGCACCCGAGGGCACCGCTGGCTCGGCCCCGATAGGGGCCTGGCGCCCGCAGCCCCCCACGGCCGAAGAGGGATGCGTGAGTTTCGCCCCGGCTCTAGGGCAGGATGTGGGAGCAGGACAAAGGCTGGGCGGCGAGGGAGGAGTGGGGGACGGCGAGCCGGTGGCCGCTGCCGGAGCCCCAGCCTCGGGCGACCTACCGGAGCCGACAACTTTCTCTGCGACTTTTGCAAAAAGGAAGATAAAAATTCTGCAAGTTGTTGCACAGCTCCAGGTCGCTCTGGCTCCCCTGAGCAGAGGGCAGAGGGACACCGTACCCTTGCCGGGACCGGAGGCGACCACCAGCTCCGCCGAGCGGGGCAGGAATGGGCGCCCGTTCCGGCTCTAGCGGGGGACGAGCGAGGGTAGGGGTGCCGTGGGTCGGAGCCGGGAGGGGGGCGTGCTGCGGCTGCTCCAGTTGCCGTGTCCACGCAGGGTGCGCCCTCAGGGCCCGGTAGCGTCGGATCGCTGCGCTGCAAACCCGATGATGGATGAGCCGTGGTGGGAAGGGCGCGTCGCCTCGGACGTTCACTGCACTCTGCGCGAGAAGGTCAGTTCCTCCCCGCCGCGGTCGTGGGGCTGGGCATTTAATGGGGTCTCGATTCGATGTCCTCACGTCATCCCGCGTAGGTGCTCAAACTCCCGGTGCCTTGCCTTCGTCCTGCCCTTCCCCTTCTCCCGGAGTGTCGTGGGGGGAGACATTAGAGATTGGGAGAGCTTTAACTGGTCTTACTAGGAACCCCGACGGCTCAACGGAGGTAGTCACTAAACTCTTTAAAGCTGCGTTTCCCGTAGTATTGACAGCTGAGGTAATTTTAAACAGTACGTTTTTAAAAAATGATTGTGTATTTATTTTAATGTGAAATTTAAAAATGTATATCTAGCAAGTTCTGCATAGGGTAGACGATAATGATTCCCATTGATTGTAACGATGTAGCAGTTTAACGTAGAAAAAGTTGTGACTCGATGTAAAGAAATGATAGGTAAATGAAAGTACATGGTATATATAGTTAGGACCCCCTCAAAAAAAAATCTCTGGGATGGGACTGAATAAAATTTAAGAAACACTGGTCTAAATGAGAGGTTGCAAAACTGGGAGGATGTGGGGAGAAACAAACATTCCCCTCCCCCTGCCAGTTTGCCTCTGGGGGCAGCTGAAATGTGATCCCTACACTCACTCCCCTCACCTTAAAGGGAGAAGTGCTGATGGGCACGGAAAAGGTGGAACTTCCAAGGTTGGCGGCATGGCCTGTGTGTCTTGTCTCCTGCTTCTGGGCTGAGACTGGGAAGGGTGGTTTGGGAAACAGGTGTGTAATAGAGAAGTGTATTGGTTTTCTTTCTTTCTTTCTTTTTTAAGATTTTATTTATTTATTTGACAGAGAGCACACGCATGAGCAGGGGGGAGAGGGAAAAGGTGACTCCCCAGTGAACAGGGAACCTGATGTGGGACTGGTTCCTAGGACCCTGAGATCATGACCTGAGCCACGCAGGTGCCCCTCGTGTATTGGTTTTCTAGGGAACTTAAAACAACGGAAATGTGTTCTCTCACAATTCTGGAGTCTAGAAATCCAAAATCAAGGTGTTGGTAGGGCCATCCTAATCCTTAGAGTTCCTTGGCTTGCAGATGCGTCATTCCAATGAGTTGGTTGTCACAGGGCGTTCTGTCTCTGTGTCTTGTCTGTTTTCTCTCCTTATAAGAACACCACTCATTGGAATAGGGTCTACTTTAATCCAGTAAGACCTCATCTTAACTAATTATGTCTGAAAAGACCCTCTTTCCAAATAGGACCACCTACAGAGATTGTAGGTGTACATGAATTTGGGGACATGGGTAGATACTATTCAGCCCAACATAGGGAGGGAGAGGTCTTCCTTGTGGGGTATCTGGGTCCCTACACAGACAGGTCCCACAACCAGTGCATTTGTATCCATTGTCTATGAAGTTCTGCTTAAAAAGTCACCAGCTGTTGGGGCGCCTGGGTGGCTCAGTGGGTTAAGCCTCTGCCTTCGGCTCAGGTCATGATCTCAGGGTCCTGGGATTGAGCCTCACCTTGGGTTCTCTGCTCAGCAGGGAGCCTGCTTCCCCTCCTCTCTCTGCCTGCCTCTCTGCCTGGTTGTGATCTCTCTGTCAAATAAATAAAATCTTAAAAAAAAAAAAAGTCACCAGCTTTTGAGGGTTTTTCCCCTCAAGGGGGGAGTGGCTGTTTTCCATTATTATTATTATTAATTTTTTTCCTGTATCTATTAATCTACCTCTGTCTGACATTGGTTCCCCAGGCTGTAGTTTTTTCCTGCTTCCTTTGGTCCTCTTCTGGGAGAGTAGAGTGGCCGGGGTACAGCCCATTCTGGTCACCTGGAGAAGGAATCCAGGTCTTGGTGGTCAGGTAAAAAGCAGGGATAGCCGTTGGTATACCAGGCAGTCTAGTCTTGGTTCTTTCCTGGAGCTGATGGCTAAGTGAAGTAGTGAGAACTGCCATGGAAACTAGGCTTCCTTGTTACTCATAGGCTTGAGTGTAGTCAGTTCTGCTCAGGTCTTGGGAGCAATGACTGTCCCTGATTTGTCTCTGATGCAGGAAGGCTTTCTGCGAGCAGCATAAACTGAACTAGTCCAGTTACCTGAGAATCATCCACTTTTATACGTGCCTTCCAACTACTCAGAGGAGCAGGGGCAGACAGTCCCCTGTGAATTGTGCCTCAGCCACACCTCGGTGCTGTGGTAATTTCTTACGGGCTACCCACCTCAGGGAGGACACGGATGTCCAGATTTTACAGGTTAGAAATAGAAACCTCACCCAGGGGTTGATGCCCGGGGTCTTTTAAGGAAAAATCCCACGTTCCTTTGGCTATAGTGTCCTGCCTCCCCAATATATTAACTATTTTTCTCCTTTATTTCTTCTCTCTGTTCAAAGAAACAGACGCCCCTCGAGACAATTGGGCTTTATGGAGAGTTTGCAGAGAAAAGTGAGGACTAGGGGGAACCCACACCAGCCTCACCTTTCTTAAGGAATGAGGGCTTTTAATTTTCCCCAGAGTAATTTTTTGGTAGGCATCTATCCCAGTAATACATTTCCAACGCTGTAGGACAACTTTGCAAGTGTCTGGCACTTAGTCGACCCTCGTTTGTCACATGTTGCGGGGTGAACACAGAGCACGTTTCTTCGTGTGCTGTTGAATTGTCAGTCATTGAACCAGGAGTGGATCTGCTCCTTGACTGATATAGGAGGCAAGGCTGATCACAGAGATAATGGGAGCCCCACTTCGTCAGATGTGCGATTCTGGAATAGCATTGTACTATCGTGTGTGAAATGTGACACTGTGGAAATGAACTGTGGTGTTGGATGCGAACTGGTTACCATGGCCAGACTCTGAGCCACTTGTTTAACTTCTCAAAACTTGGAACCTGGCCGCCATTGTCCATTCTCCCCACTCCTACCAGAACTTAGATCGTGTCGGTTCCCTGCTGAAAGACCTCCAGTATCATCCCATTGCACTCACAGTGACCTCTGCTTGTAGTACCTGACACAGTTGGGCCCTGGCCCGCTCTCCGACCTTGTCTCCCACTCCTTCCCATACTGACCTTTCTCTTCCTTGAATGAGTCAAGCTTATTTGGCATCTCCAGGCCCTTGCACTGGCTGTTCCCTGTACTTGAAGTCTGTATTCCTCTTTTACTGTTCTTTGTGTCTCTCCATCAGATCATCCTGTCTTCTTTCCTTTATGGTATTTGCCAGTATCTGGATTTATTTTCTGTTATTATCTTCTCCCCTACACTAGAATGTATGTTCTGCAGGAATTGGCCTGTGTCTGTCTGGTTCAGTGCCAGGTGTCAGTATCCAGAATAGCGTCTCCCTGATCTGAGCAGAGTGGCAAGAAGAATGAATCTCCTTTGGGATTTTTTTTTTTTTTTAAGATTTTATTTATTTATTTGTCAGAGAGACAGGCAGAGCAAGAGAGGGAACGCAAGAGAGAGGGAGAAGCAAGTTTCCTGCCGAGCAAGCAGCCTGATGTGGGGCTCGATCCCAGGACGCTGGGACCATGACCTGAGCTGAAGGCAGACGCTTAACGACTGAGCCACCCAGGTGCCCCTCCTTTGGGATATTTTTTTAGGAATGTTAGGAGTGAGTGAGGACCTGAGAACTTGGGAGATACGTCACATGATGGGCATTGTGCCTTTCCACTTAGTGATTGTTAAATGTGAAGCTGAATGTGAAACGGACCGTCACTTTCACATAGTGTGTGGTCAGAGTAAGGCTTGGGGTTTGTGACCACCCTCGGAAGGCTTCACAAGTGTGACAGGTAATCCTTATTAAGAAAGGCATCATCATCCCATTGGGCTTTTGGGTGGCAGGGGGTTGGGTCTGGGAAAGTCATCAGTTTGCCAAAAGTCACGTCCTTGGGACCCAGCAGCTAGACATCATCAGCAAAATCTAAGCAGTTAGCCTAAAGCATCCTGACCGTGTGGGGGAGAATGGAACCCTCCTCCCGCCCACATCCCTCTGGAGAAATGTCTCCCTCTCCGGCTACTTTATTCCCATGCTCAGCCTTAAATTGCTCCCTTCATCATCCTTCCTGGCCCTATTGCTTTTGCTGGAACCGACCTAGAACCCCTTTCTCCAGCTACTTCCTGCTGGGGGTTGGGCTGCCAGCCGGTACAGGGGTGGGAGTGCTGGTGGTGGTCAGGTTTCTTTCTTGTAACACCTGTGCCCTTGAACTTCAGTGAGCAGGAGGTGGGGAACAGATCCGCACCAGGCCAGTGGTGACAGTGAGGCTGTTGGTGATGTTTCCCTGTAACCAGGTGTATATCCCCATGAGTATTCAGATTAAAGCTGAGAGCCCATTACAATCTGGGGCGCCTGAGTGGCTCAGTCAGTTAAGCATCTGCCTTTGGCTCAGGTCATGATCCCGGGGTCCTGGGATCAAGCCTCATATCGGGTTCCCTGCCCGGCAGGGAGCTGACTGCTCTCCCCTGCTTGTGGTTTCTCGCTCTTGCTTACTCTCTCAAATAAAATATTAAAAAAACAAAAACAAAAAAAAACCTGAGAGCCACCTTTTCTTTTTTCCCCAAAAAGAGGAACCCACCTTAAGTTTAAAATTTAAGACCCCCACCCTCCCAAAGCCATGTGGACAAGCCCTACCTGGCATGATCTCATAGCTTTATCTTCAGGACCCTGGGGAACCTGTGTGCCAGAGGCTCCCTCCATCCTGTTCACCTCCTAGGGTCGGGGTCATGTGATATCTTGGTCTTCTTGGCCTGCCCCAGACCCGCAATCAGCCTACTTCCTAAAGCTTGCCTCATTGTATACTTCGAGAACTTTACCTGTTGGAGACACGTTTCGTGAGCCAGTAGACTGATAGAGGACGTTTTTACTGATCTGTAACTGAATTTATACAAAGCTCTTCCTGTACACCATCAACAAAAATGATGTTTAGTGATGATAATGTTGGTGGCTACTGTCTGTTGAGCACTCACTGTTTCCGGCAGTGTGCCGAGCGCGCTCTGCTCCCCAAGCATTGACTCCTAGCTGGCATTGACCTTGTTTTACAGATGGGAAACTACCACCAGACTCAGAGGGTGTGAGTAATTGTTGAGAGCAAACAGATCATTGTATCAGAGCTCGTACATAAATTCACTTGCAAAATCATGCATTTTAACAAAGATTGGAAATCCGTGGCACGAGACCATCCAGGCTCTGCCGTCCATGGCACCGTAGGCTTTGGGTTTCAGTCGGTGTGACGATGACTCTCCATGTTGGGTTTTCTTTCAACCATGCTGAGAGCTGGCAGTCCCGAGCTCTGGCCTTGCTCTGGGCCTTGGAAGGGCTGATTGCCCGGCCGGGGCCTTCCTTATTTGGTCCTGGCACCTCACCTGTGGGTGACACTTCTCACCTTGAAGCAGTTTGGCCTCTGCTGTTTCCCTGGGGTGGACATGATGGTGTTCTGACTTGTCAGGGCAGGGGAGGGACACCTCCAGGGCTTCTCTGACCTGAACTCTGACAGCTAGAGGTGGGAGAATCTCCCCCCAGCTTCTCTGCCACTGGGTTAAAGCCACATCATTTTCTAGTGGCTTCCAAAGTTTCACATCCTTTAATGTATCTCTTCCAATGTCCGTGGTTTTTTTTTTTTTTTTCCCACTCACTCTTCTCCCTAAATGCCTTAAACTTCCCCATTGCAAGGCCAACGTTTGACTTTTCATAGAAAGTGTTGATCTAAGTCCCTGCTCCCAGTTTGACTGGGTCACGCCCTCATTGGCTTTTCTATTCCCCTCCCCTCCTTTGGGGCTTCTGCACACCCAGGGGTGAGTTCTTCCCAAATCAGGAGCCCAGACTGGATCTACCAAAAACGACAAGGCTCTTGACACTGGCCACAAGATGTGTCTGCCCAGCTTAGTTCCAGAAATGTGTCATTTAAGCCTGTCAGGCCCCATTGGCTGTTGTGGATAAACCCTTACCTACTGACAGGGCTGCCTAGGATTGTGGTCTTCAAGGGGGATCCTAAGCTGTTGGCCCTTAGGGCCCCTTCCTGGAGGGCAAGGTGAGGCTTTTAGTATAAGCAGACTTTCCTGCAGCACTGTTGACAAGGGTGATTGGGCTGCCCCCCCCTCCCCTGCCACTCCCCCCGTCCAGTTGTATAGAGGGGATGGAAGATGGATTGGGAAATGGCGTGCTCAGTGGGCCCACAACACTCACCTGAGGCTTGGGCTCACTGCACCTTAGCTGTGGAAGAAGCACATTATTTTGGAGCCTTTCTTTCGCCTGCCCGTCAGGATGGTGTGATCCCTGCCCCACCTGCCTCCCAGGTGTCCCAGAGAGAATACATGGGTATGGGTGTACTCGGTCAGCCTTTGGGGCCTCTGGATTTTGGGGTGGGGCAGGGGTTGGCAGGTACCCCAGCTGACTGGGGAAGCCTGTGCCAAGTGAGGGAGGACATTTAAGGCTTTGAGCTGGCCCTATGCCTCCGTCCTTGACTTGTTCTTTGTCTTCCTAAACCACACACCCCCTTGGGTAAAGCGAGCGCAGCCAATGATTCTCTCGTCTATCTGAGCACCTGGCAGAGAGGGGACACTGTGGGTCTGCAGTTTTCTCTCTTTTTGTTTTTTTAAAGTTATTAAACCATGTACACACACACACACACACAGTGGGGTGGGGTTTTTTTGCTTGCTTGTTTAGGAGACTGCAAAAACAAATACAAGCAAGCAGAAGAAAGTCAGATTCCTCCTCCAGTCCCAGCACTTGGAGGTAATCTCTGCTGAAACTTTGGGTTAGGTTCTTCTCTTCCTTTGTGTGGATGTCATCATTGTACATTTTATTTTGTTTTCTGTGTTTTGTTTTTTTTAGTAAAAGCGGGAAAAAGCTTGTCTCTAAACACTGTTCATTTCACAGTATATCATGCCCACTTTTCTGTATCATTCTTCTGCGCCCAATTCCTGGTTATTGGAAAAAAAGAAAAAAGAAAAAAAAAAAAGAAACAAGTGATTGTGCTTATTTAGAATAAGTAATATGAGAACATGGTAACAAAAATTAACATGGAACATGGAACAAAAAACCTTCCTCCCTGCTCAGCAGGGAGTCTGCTCTTCTCTCTCTCTCCCCTCTCCCTCCTCATGCTCTCTATCTCACTCTCTCTCACACACACACACTCCCTCTCTCAAATAAAATCTTGAAAAAAGAAAAGGGGGTAGATAGTGAATAGGCTTCCTTCTACCCTGTTCCGATGCCCCTGAGGGGCGCCTAGGTGGCTCAGTGGGTTTAAAGCCTCTGCCTTCGGCTCAGGTCATGATCCCAGGGTCCTGGGATCAAGCCCCGCATCGGGCTCTCTGCTCGGCAGGGAGCCTGCTTCCTCCTCTCTCTCTCTCTGCCTGCTTGTGATCTCTGTCTGTCAAATAAATAAATAAAAGCTTAAAAAAATAAAATAAAAGGTACCACTGATCCCAGCTTCTTGTGAATCCTTCCAGAGTTACTCTCTGCATAAACAAGAAGACGTGTGTGTGTGTTTTCTAACACAAGTGTAGTGAAATTTACACTTTCTTGTACCATTTGATTTTTTAATGTATATTTTGTAATAATTCAAATATTATCTGTGAAATCAGTGAACAGAATCTCCATGATGAGGAAGAATTTTTTTTTCTGTCTTTTCTGCTCAGTTATATAGTAGATACTAATAAATTTTTATTGAATAAATGGCTGAGATATTTCTTTTTGGTCATTTTTTATCTAAACATATATATTTTATCTTACAAAATGCCACTGTAGGGGTGCCCGGGTGGCTCAGTCAATTAAACATCTGCCTTCGCTCAGGTCATGATCCCAGGGTCCTGGGATCGAGCCCTCCATCTGGCTCCCTGCTCAGAGGGGAGCCTGCTTCTCCCTCTGTCCCTCTCCCCTGCTCATGATTTCTCTCTCTCTCTTTCAAATAAATAAGTAAAATCTTTAAAAATAAACCATTGTATATTATATTTCTAGAACTTAATTTTTTTCTTTCTTAACTGTATACATTAAATAACTTTTTTATGTCATTAACTATTTTTCTACGATGTCATGCATCGTGTTTTATTGTGCGGATACACCGGGATTTGGTTGGCTCATCTCCTTTTTGGATATTTAGGTGGAATTATTACTCATTTTGAGTTAAAACTGAGTTACAGTCTGTAATAAGATGTACAGATCTTAAGAGTGCATTCACTTTACAGTGCATGGTGAGTTTGGGTAAATGTATGCAGTCATGTAACTACCACCATATTCAAGATACAGAACAGTGCCAGAGCACCTAGCTAGCTGAGTTGGTAGAGCATGTGGTTCTTGATCTCTGGGTCATGAGTTCGAGCCTCACATTGGCTATAAAGATTGTTTAAATAAATAAACTTGAAAAGAAAATCCTTAAAGGGGTACCTGGGTGGCTCAGTGGGTTAAGCCTGTGCCTTTGGCTCAGGTCATGATCTCAGGGTTCTGGGATCGAGCCCTGCATCGGGCTCTCTGCTCAGTGGGGAGCCTGCTTCCTCCTTTCTCTCTCTGCCTGCCTCTCTGCCTACTTGTGATCTCTCTCTCTGTCAAATAAACAAGTAAAATCTTTAAAAAAAAAAAAAAAGATGCAGAACATTACCAAAAGATACAGGCATTGCCATCAACCGGGAAAGCTCTGCTGTGCTCCTTCTCAGTCAGTCACTCTCCATCCTGCTCCCAGTCCCAGGCAGTGGTCTGCTGTTTGTGGACCGTATTTGTCTTTCCTGGAGTTTCATGTAAATGTAGTTACCTGCATGGACTCTTTCCTGTCTGCCTTTTTCTATTTTGCATAATGTGTCTGAGATTCATCCCTGTTGCTGTGTCTGTTAGGAGTTTATTTTTTTCTTGCTGAGTAATACTCCATTTGTTTATGTGTATAACACAACAAGTCTTTGTTTGAGGCACTCCTAGCGTACCATTTGATTATAAATTGCACCGTGGTGGTGATCCTAGTCTGTCTGTGGATATGGTCTTGGGAATAAATTCCTAAAATGAAATTGTTGGTGACAGGGTAAAATGTTAAGAACTTTGCACATCACCAGTTAATACATTCCTGAAAGATTGTGTCTGTTTGCACTTCCACCAATGGTATGAGAGAGTGCCTGCTTCCCAGCAGCTTTGTGAGACCTAGGTATTGGCTTTTATTAAAAAAAAAAAAAAAAAAAAAAAAATCAGTGCCCTTTGGATAGGTCAGAGGGTGTCTCCTGGCTGTGTTTGAAAGGATTGGGAACCCAGGGTGGAAAAAGCTCTGGAGGCTGGAGGGGAGTGGGAAGGAATCTCTGAATGGATACTCCCAGGACCTGGGGAGCCCTGTCTGCAGCAGGGAACCAGCCTGGGACACGTGTCAGTCTGGGTGAGGGCTATTGAGGTCATCTCCTACTGTGGCTGGAAAACTCCCCATGCTCCTTCTTAGCCCCCTCCGTGTGTGGTGCCACTGACCCCCAGGGGGCACTTCCTTAGAAACTGAATCTTTCTTGAGGCCAAATTTGCATTGTCCTGAGGATTGGCTTTCTTGGAGGTCACAGGAGCAGGCAGAGCCAGAGGCTGGGCATTCTTTGGGATAGAGACTTCCACACTGGTACCACGAGCTACTCAGTCCAGAAATGACCATGCAGTGACTTGGGTGGGTGGGCTGAGGCAACAAGGATGGGGGGGGGGTTATTAAAAGAGAAGCATCAGGGGGCACCTGGGTGGCTCAGTGGGTTAAACCGCTGCCTTGGGCTCAGGTCATGATCTCAGGGTCCTGGGATCGAGTCGCGCGTCAGGCTCTCTGCTGAGCAGGGAGCCTGCTTCTCTCTGCCTGCCTCTCTGCCTACTTGTGATCTCTCTCTCTCTCTCTCTCTTGCTGTCAAATAAATAAATAAATTCTTTAAAAAAAAAAAAAGCATCAGGAACTAGATTCAGTGACTGTAAGAAAAAGTTGGAAAGACCCTAACTGCCCATCAGAAAGGAATTGGTTTTAATGTGATTGTCTAATACACTAAAATATGGGGGCCCCATCAGATGTGACGTGCTGGAAGACAGCTTGGCACATAATGACTGCTGGTTTTTCTGATCCTTGTGAAAATCCAGAGAACTCAGAGCATGTCTGACTCTGGAGTGTCCCTCTGTTTTAATTTTTTATGATAGAGGTTTTTAAAGATACACAAAAGTAGAGAACATAGTAAAGTGAATCCCCATGTACCCTCCACCAAGCTTAGTACTGTTTCATCTGTTCCCCAGACAGCATGTCAGTTTACCCATACATATCTGGTAACAGACTTTTTTTTTTTTTTAAATATTTATTTACTTGTCAGAGAAATCACAAGTAGGCAGAGAGGCAGACAGAGAGAGGGGGAAGCAGGCTCCCTGCTAAGCAGAGATCCCGATGTGGGGCTCGATCCCAGGACCCTGAGACCATGACCTGAGTTGAAGGCAGAGGGCCAAGCCACTGAGCCACCCAGGCGCCCCCAGACTTTTTTTTTAATATAGCAACCATGCCATTATCACACCTAACAAAATCAACGACAGTTCACTGATAATCTATTATTGTCCGGTCCATATTTACCTTCTCCACGGGTCTCAAAAATGGCTTTTATCATTGGTTTATTCAAAACATTATCCAGGTAAGGTCCACATATTACATTTCTTAAAAAAATTACTCTTGGGGTGCCGGGGTGGCTCAGTCTGTTGAGCGTCCGACTCTTGATTTCAGCTCAGGTCATGATCTTGGGGTCGTGGGATCAAGCCCCGCATTGGGCTCTGCATTCAGTGGTGGGTCTACTTGGGATTCCCTCTCCCTCGGCCCCCCACCAATAAATAAAGAACTCTTTTTTTTTTTAATTACTCATAAGTTTTTTATTTGCTGATGGTCTCCCTGCCCAAGTCCCTTAAAAACATTTTTTTTTCCTATAATGTTGACTTTTGGAGAAGCCAGGTCATTTGTTCTGATAAACATCCCCTACCTTTGATTTGGCTTGTTACTTCTTCATGGTATCATTTAGCTTGAGTTCTCGGTTCACAGTTTGTTTCCTATACTTTCCTACTCCTGTGGGATTTTAGTATGCTGTAGCCTGCTTGCTGTCAAACTGTTAGCTCAAACAGCACTTCCTCAGAGAAGCCTTCCCTGACTCCCAGACAAGGTTGGGCCTGGGCCTCTTGTTATGTTCTCAGACCACCCCATGTTATTCCTTCATCGCTCAGCATGGTTTGTAATTACACAGTTCTTAAGGGGAATATTTGATTTAGAACTGGCTTCCCCCCATAAAGGGCAGGCTTGTGAGGGCAGGCTGAGGCTGTGTCTCTTCAGTTCCCAGTAACTCCATCCTGCTGGTAGAGAAGGGGCCTCTGAGAACTTAAATGCTCAGCCAGGTTTCCCTCTGAAGTGGGAGAGCTGGGACTTTAAAACCATGCGACATGCTGTCCGGAGTCCGACTTAGGATGGCAGGAGAAGGCAGCCAGCCTTGAAGTCAGCGATGGTGTAACATGAACTTCCCCTCAAGCGATGTAAGAATGTGGGGGTTAGTGGCCTAAAGCCCTTGGCTCTGAGTTGATATCTCTTGTTAGTGTCCCCTTTGGAGCTCCCTTTCTGTTTTGAAATAATATCAGACTTACAGAAGAGTTGCCAGCATGGTACAAAAATTGTGAACATTTTAACATGTTCGCCTTACCCTTCTCTCCTTCCATCTTTATTCATTTTTTCTTCTAGAACCGAGTTGCATGGGGTGCCTGGGTGGCTCTGGGTTAAAGCCTCTGCCTTCGGCTCAGGTCATGATTTCAGGGTCCTGGGATCGAGGCCCAAGTTGGGCTCTCTGCTCAGCAGGGAGCTTGCTTCTCTCTTTCTCTCTCTCTCTCTCTCTGTCTACTTGTGATCTCTCTCTCTGTCAAATAAATAAATAAAATCTTAAAAAAAAAAAAAAAGAACCAAGTCGCAGGCATCATACTCCATTATCCCTTAACTCTTCAGGGTTCATTTTGCATGGGATTGGCTGTGAAGTGGTTTCTGGGGGGTGTTTTTGTCAGGCCACTAGGTGTCAGGAACCTCCCTGGAGGCCTATTTGGGGAAGAAGGGATTTTAGCACTCTGGTGAGAAGGGAGAAAGCCTAGGGGCCACAGGTAACCTTTCTAGACCATGATTCTGGGGAAGGCAGAATTCTGGCTGATTTCCTTGGGCCATCTCTGTGACTTCATTGGCAGACAGCCTCTTTATTCAACATTTCCTGAGCCCCAAATACAACCTGTAGACCTGTGGGGGGCTCTGCCAGGGTAGTATAGACTCAGCCATGTCCTGGGGACCCCCAACAGTAATGTAACGATAGTCCACATTACTGTGCATTTATGGGTGCTTGCTTGACAAATATTCCCTTCCACAACCCAAGTCCTCAGCTGTCCCCTCTAGTATGTACTGTAATTATCCCCTTTTTACAGCTGAGACATCCTTAAGTGTAGATAGTTAAATGACTTACCCAAGGCCATACAGCTAAGAAGATGGCAGAGCTGGGATTGGAAGGCACGCAGCCTGGCTCCAGAGCTCACCTTGTTAACGGCTGTACAGATGGTGACACCTTGTTGCCTAGAGATGTGTGAAAAGCTTCAAAGAGGAGGTGCAGTTTGGGCTGGGTTCAAAGAATTAAGCAGAAGCTTGCTAGGCGGAGGGAGGTGTGGAGGAAGTTCATCTCCCAGAGCCCAGGGCAATGTGTGATGGCCACTTGGTGACCTGGTCGAAGGGCAGTCTAGTGAGTAGGGGAGGGGAGGGAGAGAGACCAGAAGCTTTGGCTCTGGGGAGGGGGGGCTCCCAGATGTGCATATGTATCCCATGAGTGCTCGGAGTGCTAGGAGGAGGGGAGTGCTAGATCACTGGGAAATGGCCTTGGCCTTGGAGACCTGTGTCTTCATTGTTGGTGATGATCCAAAGAAATGGCATCTGAGCTGGGGCAGGAAGCAGGAAGACTTGAGAGTTTTAGGAAAATCAAGGGACCAGTTAACAAAAGGAGGGAAGGGTTTCAAGTTTCTTACTAGTTGGAACAAAGTATTTTTCCATTGCTGAGCCCAATTGGCTTTTTTCACAGTGAACATGGTTCTTGGAAAGCTCCTCCTATGGGGGTGCCTGGGTGGCTCAGTGGGTTAAAGCCTCTGCCTTTGGCTCGGGTCATGATCTCAAGGTCCTGGGATGGAGCCCCACATCTGGCTCTCTCTGCTCGGCAGGGAGCCTGCTTCCTCCTCTCTCTCTCTCTCTCTGCCTGCCTCTCTGCCTACTTGTGATCTCTGTCTGTCAAATAAATAAATAAAATCTTTAAAAAAAAAAAAAAGAAAGAAAGAAAAGAAAGCTCCTCCTAGCATGTGCTAATTTCGGTTTCCTCTTTAAAGACTTCATTTAGTTAAGGGAGTTGATGTGTTTTGAGTGCCTATGATAGGCCAGATGCTGTTAAATGCTTGATGCACATTCTCTCGTTATTATCTCATTGATTATTAATGTCGCTTTAAAAAAAGACCAGTTGGGACGCCTGGGTGGCTCAGTAGAATAAGCGTCTGCCTTCAGCTCAGGTCATGATCCCAGGGTCCTGGGGTCAAGTCCCACATCGGGCTCCCTGCTCAGCAGAAAGCCTGCTTCTCCCTCTGCCTACCTTGCGTTCATTCTTGGATTCAACATACATTGTTTAAAAGCTGACCACATGCCAAGCGGTGCCATCTCCTGGGGAATAGAAGTGGTGAACACGGCCTTGTTCTCTACCTTCATGGAGCTTGTAGTCAAGCATCAGGCTCACGCGAAGCGCATGTAGAGCCCAGGTGGGCGTCCAGCTGTGTCCCCGGGAAGTCTGAAACGGTGGTAAGTCTGGAAATGGGGAATGCACTAGACCACTAGGGCTGCCTCAGGCTGGGTGGTGGAAAGCAGTAGAATTTTATTGTCTCACAGTTCTGGAGGCTAGAAGTTCAAAGTCAAGGTGTCTGCAGGGTTGTGCTCCTACCAGGGGTTCTCGGGGAGGATCCTTTCTTGCCTCTTGATGCTCCTTGGCTTGTAGCTGCGTTTGTCCATTCTTGGTCTCCGTCTTCACCTGGTTTTCCTCCTGCATCCATCTCTGCCTAGTCTTTCCTCTGTATGTCTGTGTGTCTCCATTTTCTGTTCTCATGAGGATACTAGTCATTGGTTATGAGGCCACATTCTGAGGTTGTGGGTAAATAGGGATTTTGGGGAGACGTTATCTAACTCAGTACAGGGGGAAGCCTTCATTTTTCTGTGAATTCTCAGAAGAGTCCAGTGCCTGTGATCAGCTGACCACAGTGGCAGAAACCCTGTACAGTAGATCAGCAGGGGAATGGAGTCCCACCTGGAGAGACTCAGGGATCGTGGTCATGCTTACCCTCCTGACTTGTTTTGGACTGCGTGGTTGGGTCAGGGTGTGGGAGGATCCATCAGAGGGAATCTGGAAATTGAGGAAGGGACCTGGAAGTGACATGCTGTTGAGGCCACCACTTAGGAATGGGGACCCAGGAGGGAAGACAGATCCAGGGTTGGACCTGTTACAGAGAACCACCCATGCACCTAGATAAAGGAGGGTGTGGGAGAATGAGGGGCACCCCCAGTTGAGAAGGTGTGAGGGATGTCCTATCAGGAAGCTGCCGAAGTGAAGAACTTGGGGGACATTTTATAAAAGGCCGTGAGTGTTGTCTGTGGAGGCATTGGGAGGTCTTCCGGGGGGAGCAGAGTGGGAGAGGGACTGTGGAGAGGCACCTGTGTTTGGCCGCGGCTGGATACCCAGCCACTGTCGCGGGGCCTGTTACCGAATGTGCTCTGGAGGGCAGAGGCTCTGGCTTCTGGGAATAAGGTGTGTCTGGAGCTGCCCTCTCCTGAGTTCAGGGGGCCAGTGATCCATGTGGTGGCTTGTGGTGACCTTTCTGTCTGCTGGAGGTACGCTACAGGCCAGGGGTCAGCAGGAGGGAATGTCACTGGCATTGTGGGCTCCATGTGCCGCAAGCCACCCTCTCGAGAGTGTTGAAATGGTTTTCTCGCAGAGATGTTGGTTCTTTACCGAAAATACCTCCTAGGGCTTTATGAAGCAATTGGGGTGGATGGGGGAGGGAAGGTGAGCCTCAGGCCTTGCAGGGCCTCCTAGGTCAGTGGTGTGTGCTAATGAGGCCTCTGAAGAGCCAACCTACCCCCCTCCCGTTTCTTTTTCCCTTTCAATTTGCAAGTCTCCACTTCCTGTTGGTCACCTTGGTTACACATGGTGTTTCTTCATGTCTTGCTACTCTTTGTTCTCAGGCAGACACGATCCCTCAAGCTGTTTCCCAACCAGCTGGCCCCATGCCTAGAGGCCCAGCCTCCCTAGGGAGGCAGCAGTTGGCAGCACTGAGACGAGCATGGCAGGAAGCACAGAGGAGACCAGCGTGGTTTTCCCTCGGTGGCTGGTGTGGGAGGGCAGCTCAACCCCGCGCTGCATCTTGGGCCAGTTATGAAGTGGTGGTCACACTCAACGCAGCATCACATACCAGGTCCCCGGCCAGTTCCTCTGATGTCCTAGTCCAGGCTTTGCCACTAACCTGCAGGGTGTCCTCGTTTTTCTGCGTACCCGACCGATCCTGGTGGCGGTACCGCTGGCGGGGCCCACCTCAGCAGGTGAGTGCCGGGATGGAAAGCCCGGGAGTAACAGTTGTCTGTAGGGCGAGAGCACAATGAGCGAGAGAAGTGGGGGCATGCATGTGTGGAGAACCAGCTCTGTGTACATGCTCACGCTTACCTCTCAGTGCTGCGATTGCTGGCGAATCTAATTTTCTTTGTATTCATATATGTGTTTTCTAAAACTTCTGTAGTAATCGGGTATTTTGTAATTAGTTGAAGATAACATTACTTTGGAAGGAAAACACAGACCTAAACTACCCTGTGGAAGCCACAAAACTGTGTTTTTTGGAGCATGGAGTCAAAAGGCCAGATTTGGAGCCATCACTTAAGACCTTAAGCAAGTTCCATAGCCTCTCTGAGCTGTCCTTGTCTGGAATACCAGGATGCTGAGAATCCCCACCTTGTGGGCTTGTTGGGGGATGAGAGGACAGAATGCATGGGACACAGTATCTGGCAAATGAGATACATATGTATTTGAGATGATGTGTGCAACACATGTATATAAAATGGAAGCTTGTCTAGAACTGTTCATCACAATGGGTGATTCCAGATACTTGTGAAGACCAGAGAGGAGATATAAAAGCCTGGGATACTGAATTCTAGGGGAAAAAGAAAGCTCTGTCCTTGCCTTGGGGTGGCACGTGCCTCAGTCTACCCAATAGGAGACGATTTCCAAGGAAGAATCAGTTGTTGCTTTCCGAGGAGGATTGAGAGTTGAGTTTCTATAGAATATATAGAAAAGATATGTGCACATAATATATGAGGTGGGGCAGTTGGCAGGTTGGGGACGGCATTTAATTTGGACTGGAGTCCCTAGACATGGGGCAGGGCACTCAGCTCTTGGCTGCCTGGTGGCATCTGTAGCCTCTTGTGCTGGTCCTGGGCTCCTAATACCATGGCTTTGTGGAAATTCTTACCGGGCAATTCTGCGGGGAGAAGCAGTGGTTTTTGATCTCAGCGAGCTTTTCAGTAAATCTCTCGGCTTAGCATCATCAACTGATTGGGAGTTGAGCCAGGAATTTTCTCTGGAGTCTCACCTTGCAGATGCATTGGGGTTTAATTTTCCCAGCACACCAATGCCCAGCTGCCAGCATCCTGAAGCACCATCTCCCAGAACTCTGGGAGTTCTGGAGTTCTGGGAGTTCCCAAGCTCTCTGGGTGGTTGTTACTCTCCCTGCACCCCAAAAGGAATGGTGGTAAGGAAGATGTGTGGGTAACCAGATTTAATTGAGAGTGTCCTAAAACTGTGTTCAAGTTTTTTCCCAAACAAGTGTTTCAGGGCTTCTAGTGAGGTAATAAATGATTCCTTTTAGGAAGGAACAAAGCAGTATGCAGTATAAAGTGTGGCCCACAGATCTCTGTTCTTCAGGGAGTGAACCCTGGGTCTGGGATGTGACGGAACACACGTTAGGAAACATTGCCTTGGAAATGACTGAGTGCAGAGTGCATAATTTACCATTCCTAAAGTTTCCAGTCCTCTGTAAAACACTACCTGCTTCCTCTGTGTTCACCCTCTGCTGCTGTTGGGTAGACTGAGGCACACACTACCCCAAGGCAAGGACAGAGCTTGCTTTCTCCTAGAATTCAGCATCCCCAGCTTTTTTTTTTTTTTTAAGATTTTATTTATTTATTTGACAGAGAGAGAGAGATCACAAGTAGGCAGAGAGGTAGGCAGAGAGGCAGGCAGAGAGAGAGGAGGAAGCAGGCTTCCTGCGGAGCAGAGAGCCCGATGCGGGGCTCGATCCCAGGACCCTGAGATCATGACCTGAGCCGAAGGCAGCGGCTTAATCCACTGAGCCACCCAGGCGCCCCCAGCATCCCCAGGTTCTTATACCACCTCTCTGGTCTTCCTGAGTATTTGGAATTGCACATTATGATCGTTTCTTTAAGCTAAGATCAGGAACAAATAATTTTTACTTACCTTTTCCTTTCAATATTTGCCTTTGTCCAAATTTGAATGTTTTGTTAACTATTAAGTGTCTTTTTTATGTCAAGTATTGGGGTCACAGAGGTGAACAAGAAGAAACCATCCCTTTCCTCATGGTAATTACAGTCGAGGAGTAAAGAAAGACACTAAATGTGGATGGATGGATGGATGGATGGATGGATGGATGGATGGATGGATGGGGAAAAGTTCTAGATACTTGGGGAATATCTGACAGGGGCATGACTAGGATATACTTTTCAGAGGTGACTTTTGAGCTGAGATTCAAAGGAAGAATAGGTTAATAATGAGAAGTAAAACCATAAGGCATTTAGAAACAACTCAGTGCAAGACACCAAGGGTTAAAATGAAGACTTCCCTTCCTCCCTTAATAGGAGAAACCAGGGGTGACTGGCTGAACGTTTATAGTACATGTGACCTTCAAACTTCTCTGAGGTTAGCCTCAAAATGCCACCAGAGCCTGTGTGTGAAGAACACAGGCTGAGTTTTCTCCTCCATCTGTCCTGCAGCAATGACAGGCCAGGGTCGATGCCCGGCTGTCCTGGCTGTGGGCTCAGGCCCTGTTTACACTTCAGCCTGGCCTCACCCGTTCTTCCAGGCACATTTGAGCCTCGCCCAGGTGTAGAACGTTTGGCACCTCTGCCAAGGTCAGTGCCTCTGTGCGGGAGGGGAGAGGAATGGCGGCGAGATCTATGCCTGCAATCTTTGGAGGCCTGTCCAGGCAGCCCTGCTCCCTCTGTGTGCATCCCAGTTTGGGCTTTGTAGGCCTTGTGATTCACTTGTCCGTGGCCTTTCTCGGAGCGCTGTCCCTCTCGTAATCCTCCTGCTTTGCAACCCGCAGACAGAGCTCTTCATCAGCAAGCAGAGTGCTTATTAAAGGACTCAGCCTTTTCTGGACATGTACCAGCTTCCTTTCCCCCAGAATGGTGCCCCTAGTCACAGAAGTGTCCTGTGTCCCAGCAGTCCCCGCCTTTCCCTCATTGGTTACCCTAGTGAAGGATGCAGGGCTGGATAAGGGAAACTGTGGCAAGGCAGGGATGGCCACAGGCAGAAAAAGTATTCCCCCAGCTGGTGTTGGCTGAGGTCACTACTGTGTTCATCACGAAACACTCTCTTTCCATTCATTCATTCAAACATTCATTCACTGATTCAGCAGACACTTGCTGTGTGCCAAGTACCAGGGGCACAGCCAAGACATGGAGGAGAAAGTGACTGCCTCTCTCTCCCAGAGGTCACATTCTGCAGGATGGAGGGAAGAGGACAGTTAATAAGCAAGCAAACCCCTTGCTTGGCAGCCACTGCACAGTGTGGGAAGACAGGCTGCTGTGGCATGGGAGGGAGGTCAGGGAAGACCTATCTGGTAAGTGACCAGCCCAGACACCACAAGGAGGAGAAATGGCCCAAATGTCCAGAAGGGGGTTCTGGTGAAGTCACGACACAACCTTACAGTGATAAAACGCTCAGCAGCCACTGAAAACATGGTTTCCGGGGCTGTCTTGAAGGGAAATTGGGATACCCTTGTAGATTATGATCCCCTTTTGTGGACGGTTTGCACAGAGAAAAAATCTGAAGAATCTGTGTAAAACTTAACAGGACTTCTCTGTGCACGAGGGATCAGAAGTGATATTGGTTACTTTTTTCTAATTTTGGAAATTTGTCGGCAAATATATAATTTATAACTAGTAAAGAGGAAAGAAAATGAAAGATCACTGCTTCCGGGTTAGACTTGGGTGCCATCTTGCATCTTGTGTGGACGAAGTGGGCCAGTTAGCACAGTGCTGGCATGGGGCGTGGTCTTATGAAAGGTCTGATTTTCTCACAGTAATGATATGGGATTGCCAGGGAATCCTTGGGGATACATTTTGAGTGGGGCCTTAGTACAGTGGGTATCTAGTCCCTGCCTCTTTTTCTTTTCAAACTGGAAACACAGTCATTAAAATTCAAACTGGTTACACATTGAATGCTTTTTTTTTCTTTTTAATTTCAGTCGGTGTTCTGGAAGTTATTTTTAAATTTGTTTTTAAAGTTTAGTGGACATACAGCGTTCTGTTAGTTCCAGCTTGTATAACACAGTCGTTGAACAGTTCTATGCATTAAGCTCTGCTTACCATCATAAGTGTAGTTACTGTCTGTCACCGTATAACATTATTACAGTGTATTGACTATATTCCCCATGCTGTACTTTTCATCCTTGAAATCATCTTTTTTTATTGACATTACATTATAGTAGTTTCAGGTGTACGACATAAAGACCGGATATTTGTATATATTGGGAAATAATCACCACAATAAGTATAGTGTATATCACTTCACATAGTTACATTTTTTTTTTTTTAAGATTTATTTATTTGACAGATAGAGATCACAAGTAGGCAGAGAGGCAGGCAGAGAGAGAGAGAGGAGGAAGCAGGCTCCCAGCCAAGCAGAGAGCCCGACGCGGGGCTCGATCCCAGAACCCTGGGATCATGACCTGAGCTGAAGGCAGAGGCTTTAACCCGCTGAGCCACCCAGGCGCCCCCACATAGTTACATTTTTATCTTGTAGTGAGAACTTTTAAGATTGACTCTCTCAGCAACTTTCAGATGTACGAGTCAGTATTACTAACTCCAGTCACCATACTGCACATTACATCCCCAGGATTTATTTACTTTTTACTTGTAAGTTTGTATCTTTTGACCTCCATTTCACCCATTTCGCCCATCTCTTACCCCCTCGCCTGTGGCAACCACCAATCTATTCTCTGAGTTTGTTTGTTTGCTTGTTTGTTTGTTGTACTTCAAGTGTTTTTTAAGAATCCATTGTTGAAAGCATGAAAATAAAAATCGCACAAGATCTGAGCCCTCCAAGATACTGCTGTGAACATTTTGTTGTCTAAGTTTTTTCTTGTCCTTTATTACTATTATTTTTTTTTTTTTCATTATTACTCTTTTGAAAAACCAAAAAAAACTACTTTGGTAACAGAAGCAGTTTTTTGTAAAGATGGATACCACCTCCCACACCTGAACTCCTCACAGTCCCCTGTCCCTGTGTCCCATCCTGCTCCTCTCTGGGTATAGGGAGGAATTCATGCTCTCCTGTCGGGCTCAGGTGATGACGGGCCAGTGGCTTGGGAGGGGGAGTTTCTGGAAGCCTCTGCCTGTCCTGGTGCCCTTCTTCATCGGTGCCCTCCTCCCCTCCACTTCCTGCTGGCCATGGAGATGTTGCCCCTGCGCTGCTGAGAGGAAGGTCATTCTGCCTGGCCGGGTTCCTGCCCCTTTCCGCCCACACTGGCTGCTGAGCGCCTGCCAAGTGCCTGCCTAATCCGGGAGGGCTTTACAGGCTGCCCCTCGCAGGCTTCTCTTTTGTTTCTGGAATCCAGGCCCCTCTGTAGGAGGGGCTGGCTTCGTGCACCCTGGCTGCTGGCAGCCAGGGCCTTAAGCTGCCTTAGGTCAAAAGTGCTTGGGGAGGAATGCGGATCTTTAAAGCAAAGCCCTTGCAATGAAGGCCTTTCCCCCCCTAATTGGGTTAGGGAGGGAATCAGCTGCGCCTTCCAACTAAACCAGGGAAGTACGCTGGTGTCCCACACTGTTGTTCGTTTGCTAAGGAATCACCCCTCTCTGCAGCAGAAGCCCAGACTCAGAGTCCCTGATTGCATTTGGCTCAGGGTTCTCTGGAAGACCTGGGGTGGGAGGTTGGTTTCCTTTCCCGCGGAGGCCCTTCGGCCCCCCAGCCTCCCTATAAACCCTCAGGTAGGAAGCTTCATTCCACCTGCAGGAGCAGGTTCCTCTGAGAGTCCAAAGAGCTTTTCGCAGAGGCAGATAAGCTCAGTTTATCTGAAATTTGATTGCCCAGCTTGAGGAAAAGGCCACTAAAGCTTGCTGATTGCCCTGAAGTGCCACTCCTTTACAGTTGTGGCAGTGTGACCCCCATTTTCTGTGATGACGGTGCCGGGGCTCAGAGTCTGTGCTGTGGGGACAGGAGTGGACTGGGTGCAGGGAGGTACATAACTGATTCATTCTTGTTCTTGTTTTTTTCAGACTGTTTTTCGGAGCAGTGTGAGGTTCGCAGCAGTACTGAGCAGAGGGTACAGGGGTATTCCGTTCCCCACGGCCCCCCCCACAGGCACAGCCTCCCACACTTCCACGTGCCCCACGAGGCAGTACCTAGTACCTTTGTTCGAGTCACTGAGCCTCAGTGACAGTTTTCGGTCTGCTTCAGGGTTCTGTCTTGGCGGTGGACGTCCTGTGGGTTTGTACAAATGTATGATGACATGTGTCCGCCATCATAATAGGATACAGAGTCATTTCGTTGCCCTGAAAATCTCTGTGCTGGGCCTCTTCTGTCTGTCACCCCCCTCCCCCACCCCCCAGCCGCCACTGTTCTTTTTACCCTCTCCATAGTTTTGTCTTATCCAGAATGTCATATAGCTGGAATCCTATTAATATGTAGTCTTTTCAGATCGTCCTCTTTCCCATAGTAATGTGCATTTAAGTTTCCTCCTGCCATTTCCTAACTGTTCTTTTTAACACGTGCCCGTAGTTCTGGACCAGCTGCTTCCGTGCCAGGCACACACTGGACTCTGGGACGGTGGTATAGGCCAGACAGCCCTGGCCCACATCCTGGGGAGCAAGAGCTTAGCAGGAAGACACGTAAATAAGTAAAATTTGGCCATGAAGAATGGCGTGCTCTGAGAACCAGGGGGACCTGATTTGGAATGGTCAGAGGCCAGAGAAAACATCTCTTAGGAAAGGACATTTATTTATTTATTTATTTAAGATGTTGTTATCTGTCAGAGAGAGAGAGCACAAGCCTATAGCGGGGTGGCAGGCAGAGGGAGAGGGAAGAGCAGGTCCCCACTGAGCAGAGAGCCCCAGCGGGATTGGATCCAAGGACCCTGGGATCATGACATGAACCGAAGGCAGGCATTTAACCGAGTGAGCCACCCAGGTGCCCCGGAAAGGACATTTAAACCAGGATGTGAGGAAGGAGCAGAAATGGGTTGAAGAGCTTCCCAAGGCAGCTGTTGTAGGTTTCAGAATCCTGCCCACTTTTGGCGCCAGCTGTCTGCTAACTCCTTGGTGTGTATTGTTGCCTGTTCCAAAGGTCCGTACGTCCATAACTTTCTCTTTTTCTTTTTCTTTTTTTCTTTTATGCACAAATGACTTCCTTTGAGAATCTGCTCAAGCCACTGGACCCTTCCCCAGAAAGTATACCGAGGGAAGTCCTACAGTGTGTTGCTCTGAGCTCTCTCTTCCCAGTTGATCCAAGAGAAAAGTCCAGAAGCTGTTAAGTTTGGCTGAGTTGAGCGGGGAGGGAAATCAGGACTTTGCATGTCTTCCTTGTTGTGTGTTGGGACTTTGACCTGCCTTGATGAGGGCTGTGCAGCCTAGGCCGAAAGTCAGTTGTCTGATGTTCTGTAACCAAGGATCTGTGAGTGCGGTTGTTTCTTGTCAGGAGCCTCCGACCTCTTGGCCGAGAGGAAATACCCACAGAGCCTGCAAGCTTGTAGGGGCTGCTGGAGGGTGGAGAGGGAGACTGCTGTTGGAGCTGTGGTCCCCCATTGCCTGCTGCTCCCAGCCGTCTGGCCGTGGTCCTGGAGGGGCCTGGGTCTTCACACATAGTCATCCTGCCGGTCTTGATGCCCTGCTCAGAGCCCTTCCATGGCTCTCTGGTGCCCTCAGGACAGGCTAGATATTTTAGCAGGGCACCCAAGATGGGACTGTGCCCACCATCCCCGCCCGCTCTGTCCAGGCACCCCCCCACCCCCGCCTGTCTCTCTGTTCCAAGTGCTTCGGGTTCCCTGGGCAGAACACTGGTGTAGCTTTGCAAGTGCTGTTTTTACTGCATCTTCAGCAAATCAGTCCCTGGACATCCTTCCAAATCTTGGCTGGATACATCTCTCCTCCTTGAAGTCGCCACTGACTGCTCCTTTGTACTGAGAGGCTCAGGGCATTTGCTCCTCACCATAAGTCAGTCCCTCTTTTCTCCCTAGCTCTCCCCCTCCCTGCCTTCATTCCTTCCACAGCTGGGTATTGGGCACCTGACAGTGTTCCCCAGTCACCTCAGGGTGGTGACAGAACAGTGAGGAGCCAAAGCAGACCCAAACCCTGCCCTCAGGGGGTTTGAAATCCCATGTTGGCCTCATAAATTCATCAGTGAAGATGAATAATACACAAGTCAAGTCTTTCCTTTAAGGAAGTTAAACTGATGATAAAAGATCATCTCTATTATTTAAACAAACAGAAAGATGGGGGAGCCTGGCTGGCTGGGGTCGTGGAACTTTCAACTCTTGATGTCTGGGTTGTGAGTTCAAGTCCCACATTGGGCATGGAGATTACTTAAAATGAAGGGTTGAGAAAAAAGATAATGTTGAAAGTCTTGTGGTCTTAGATCTGTTGCAGATTAAGTAAAGCCTGGGGTCTCAGGACTTTTTCAAACTCCGTTTCTTTATATGTAAACATAAGGGAGAGGCAGTAATTTATTCACCTGGGAGCACCTTCTGTGAGCGGAGCTCCAGGGTTCCCGGGCTCTGTGGGGGAACGCGCCAGAGGAGAAGAGATCCCAGCATGCAGGCTCAGGTCAGGCTTCCCTTCACTGGGAAGGCCTCGCTCCCTCAAAGGTGTGTGAGGCAGTCACTGCCCCTGGCTTTCCTTTGTAGTGTTGGTCACAGTTTGAACTTGTGTAATTGCCTTATCATTTGATTTCTAGCTCTCGCTTACTGGGCCATAAAGCTCGTGAGAATAGGTGATGTGTCCATCTTATTCTTTTTACAACAGCTGTACTGGGATATAATTCATATGCCATAAAATTCACCCATTTCAAGTATACGATTCAGTTGCCTTTAGTGCGTGCAGAGTTGTGCAACCATCAACGCTATCTAATTTCAGAATGTTTTCATGATCCCAAAGAGAAACCCTATATCTACTAGCAGTCACCCCCCATTAACCTCTACCCACCCCTAGCTCCCAGCAACCAGTGATGGACTTCATGTTTATATGGATTTGCCTGTATTGGGTATTTCATATAAATAGGACCATCATATGTGGTCTTTTATGACTGGCTTTTCTCTACATAGCATGTTTTTAAGGGTCATGTTCATGTTCTTTCTTGTGG
This sequence comes from Meles meles, assembly GCF_922984935.1. Classification (NCBI taxonomy): domain Eukaryota; kingdom Metazoa; phylum Chordata; class Mammalia; order Carnivora; family Mustelidae; genus Meles; species Meles meles. Next base: position 133,010,221 of record NC_060068.1, read on the forward strand.
CCAAATAATATTGCACGGTGTGGATATACTGTGTTTTGTGTACCCATTCATCAGCTGGTACACATTCGGGTTGTTTCCATTTGGAGGCTACTGCCACTGCCGGCTGGCTGGGCCCCACAGGGCCGGCCAAGTGGGTCCTTAGCTTCTCACAGGATAGGTATCAGTGAGCCAAGAGGAAGTGAGAGCAGTTTGGTGGAGACCTAGAGCAGATAAAGAGTTGTCTGGGAGACTCAGGAAAGAAGAGTGAGTCTCGTCTTTGCTTGTGGTCTGGGTTTTTATTGAGGATGGTGGTCTGGTGCAGTGTCTTCTCAGACATCCAGGAACAAAGAGAAGTGTTTAGGTGTCCGCCGGAAGGCACTTACGCCCTGGAGCCAGGGGTCTCGGTGACTCCTCAGTCTTGGATAACCGTTCATGATGACCCTGCCTCATCACTCTTTAGATGTTATCTGTTGTGCTGAAAGACTCAAGAAATCATTAACTCCTTGACCTTTACAAGGAGGACAGCCATTATCTGTATGGTGAGGTGTGTGTGTGTGTGTGTGTGTGTGTGTGTGGTGGGGAATTAGGTCCTAGCAAGAGTAGAGGCAACAAAAAAGTAGTCTTTCTTAGGGTCCTTCTAGTTTCCCTAGCTCCTGTTAGCTAATGCTGCTAGAAGCATTCCTATGCAAGTTTTTGTGTGGCTGTATGTTTTTAGTTTGTTCACATCCTCACCAGCATGTGTTTATTTTCTGATTTTTGTTTTTACAGTGGCCATTGTGATGGGTGTGAGGTGGTATCTCAAGGTGATTTTGTTTTTATTTTTGTTTTTTAAAGATATTACTTATTTATTTGACAGAGATGACAAGTAGGCAGAGAGGCAGGCGGAGAGAGAGAGGGGGAAGCAGGCTCCCGACTGAGCAAAGAGCCCGATGTGGGACTCGATCCCAGGACCCTGAGATCATGACCTGAGCCGAAGGCAGAGGCTTAACCCACTGAGCCACCCAAGTGCACCTCAGGATGATTTTGATTTGCATTTCCCTAGTGATTAAGTGTTGCACATCTTCTCACGGGCTTATTGACCATTTCTGTGTCATCTTTGCAGGAATATCTATTCTGCCCTTAGCCCATTTTTAAATTGGGTTCTCTTTTTATTGTTGAGTTGTAGAAGTTTTTTATATATTCTGGATACAGCCTCTTACTGATACATGATTTCCAAACATTTTCTCCTAGTCTGTGGTTTGTCTTTTCACTTTCTTTATGTTATCTTCTGAAGCATGAGAGTGTTAAATTTCGAAGTCCAATTTAGATACTCTTTTCTTTTGCTGCTTCTGCTTTTGGTGTCCCTAGCAAAGAAACTGTTGTGGAAGTCCTAAAGATTTGCTTCTGTTTTCTTCTAAGACTCTTACGGTTTTAGTTTTATGATTAGGTGCATGTCTGTCTTATTCTAGTGCCTGGAATAATGTCTGATATATAGAAGGTGCTTGATACTTACTGAGTCAGATGAAGGAATTAATATATCTTGGATGAAGGTGCCTGGGTGGCTCAATCAGTTAAGCATCTGCCTTTAGCTTAGGTCATGATCCCAGAGTCAATGGGATCAGTCTGGCTCTCTTCTCAGTGGGGAGCCTGCTTCTCCATCTGCCTCTCTCTCTCTCTTTCTCTCAGAAATAAAATCTTTAAAAAAAAAAAAAAAGTTAAAAAAAAATCTCTTGAATGAATGAATGAACGAACAGATATCTCTTGTCCCAGAACTGTTGCTCCCTACGTGGAACCCCAGAGCTAGGCAAGCTGCATTACACAGGTGAGGGGCTCAGGTTTGTTTTAATCTTGCCCCCAAGGAACCGGCTGTGCATGAGCTCCCACGGTTCCTTTTCTGCCAGCTCTTCCTTGCCGGTGTTCCCTCCATTTTGTTTCTCTTTAGCTTCTCAACTGGACAAGATATAGCTGCAGCATTTCCTCAATGAATCGTGTCTGGCCTACTTTGGTTAAATTGCAAATAGGGTAGGTATATAAGGAAATTTTTCCTGTCCTAAAAAGCTTGGTTGGTTTGATATTTCTCTTGTTGGCTTTTCTGGTGTTAGAGAAATACGTTCAGATAACACAGCAGTGTCCAAATTACAAAGTATAAGTTGCCTCCTGGCGGGGAAGTATGTTTGGAATTTACTTGTGGGGAAAAAGTGTATGTACAAGCGGAGAGCACGAAGGTAAAATGAAAACTAAGGAATCTGGGCGAAGGGTATTTTAGGAGTTCTTTGTACTCTTATTTTAACAGCTTTTTGTGCATTAAATATTTTTTTTAAAAGTCATCTCACAGTCCCACCCACAGAGGGAATTAAGCCGGGGGACCCTGAGAGGGTCCTGTGTTCTGGGTGTTCACGTTCATTTCTCATCTGCTCCTCAGCTGTTGAGGAGGGGACAAAGGTGAAGGCCGGTGACCGAGCGGGCACAACTTGGTGAAGCAGTACAGCCAGAATTTGGGTGCTGGTCCCCAAGCCCCAGGCCTGTACATACTCATCCTTTCCCCAGGGAATGACTGTCTTCGGGGTCTGTTATCTCCGTCACCTGCCTCTGTCATCATATCCTTGGCATGTCACAAGCCTGTGCTCACTGAGGGCAGATGGGAGGCGGTCCAGGGGTTTCTGGAATGCGGGGGGGGGGGTAGCTGCCATGCTGGGACTTGAAGGAAAACGGACGGGTTATGGAGGGAATTGCTGCCCCCTAACCAGCCAGCAGGCAGGCCCTCGTGTCTCGCTTTCCCGGGGCATCCAAGGCGCTCAGGAGGCAGCCCTGACCACCCCACCCCCATCCTGCCTGTCCTGCAGGAGCTGAAGCTGCCCGCCTTCCGAGCCCACTCCCCACTCTTGAAGAGCCGCCGGTTCTTTGTCGACATCTTGACCCTGCTGAGCAGCCACTGCCAGCTATGCCCTGCGGCCCGGCACCTGGCCATCTACCTGCTGGACCACTTCCTCGATCGCTATCACATCACCACCTCCAAGCAGCTGTACGCCGTGGCGGTCTCCTGCCTCCTGCTCGCAAGTACGTGAACTCGCGGCTTCCCACCGTCCCCCTCCTCGGAGCCCGGGTGCTCCCGAGTCATTTGACGTCTCTGAGGTCTTTGCATGTCTTCTGTGTCTGTCCTTTGCTGAGTGCGATCTGTAGTCAGAATAATCAACATTTCCTTCAGCATCAGTAATGTCGTGGACTAAGCCACGAGGATTTTCGTAGCAGATCGTAATGAATCCGCACAGTGACCTTGGAAGACAGATACTTGTAGTCCCCCCGCTCCCATATTACCGAGGCACAGGGAGATTAAGAAGCTTGCCTTGGGTCATCTAGCTTAGTAGATAGCAGCCAAGATTTGAGCCGAGAACGGCAGGGTGCCAGACCTGTTCTCTGAAGTCTGTGTCCCCTGCTTCCTGGCATAGGGGCTCTGAATATGCTGGAAGGGAAACCCCGAGGAACCGCTCTTCTTAGAAATGTGACTGCTTGACCGGGGCCCAGCGGGACCCACTGTGCAGTCACCAGGCCTGGGCACTGGCCGCCTAGGATTTGCATCTTCGAGCAAGGCCTCACAAAACACGCGATGTGGTTTTGACCTCTGTCTGCCTTGGTGGAGATGACCACGTGGCTGTGCTGCTTGGATCATGCACTTAAAACACGGTTTTGTCCTGCCGTCCTGCCCTGGTTTACCAGCAGTCTCAGGAGAGGGATCAGCTGTCCAGGTCCTGTCTGTCTGACCTCGTGCATCTCCGGCCAAGCCCCCTGCTGTCGTAGAACTTTGCACAGCACGTGCTGTCTCTTCTGCCTGGAGAGCTTCCCTACCACCACAAACCCGGCCCGCCTGTGTGGTCCTCGTTAAATGTCATTGAGCCCTGCATCCCTGAGAAACCTCCCCCCACTGCCCTCGTGAGATAGCCCTGACACACATTTCCCTGCATCAAGTACATTTCATTAACACCCACCTCCCCTGAGAAACAGCTTCAGGGAAGGTGGGGAGCCGAGTACATCACGAGATCTCCAAAAAAAAGTGTTGGTGGAGTAAAGGAGTGAATGGAGCTAGGGGTTCCTTTTGTGCTGGGTCCCGCGCTTCTCCAAGGTGGCAATCTGTGGTCATGACTCTTCCTTGATATCTAGTGTTTTCTCCATAGAAATCAGTCAGATTTGACATTCCCCTCCATGATATGTAATCGTCCTGTTTTATTATATCGGCCACTCCCCAAGCCTTGAGTCCCACGGGTGCCGCAGGAAGATGGTACCTGTTTTCTCCTGTGGCTTTGTCTGCTCTTGGCACACTGCTGTGAACCCCTCCGGGTGTGATCACCCAGTTCTGGAAGCATGGCTTTCGATTTTTAAACACTCTTGTTTCCCACCCCGGCACCATCCACTTGCCCTTTCTTGTCACAGTCCCTTTCGTGGTTTGCAGTTTACAGCCATCCCTGTTTGTGATTTGCTTTCCCTTGGGCCAACTGCATTGGCTGTGTTCTGCAGAGAGGGCAGCCTTGCGGGGTGGGAATCCAGCCTGCCTCCCCCTTCCAAGTCCCAGATCAACATGCTGCTCTGCTCTCTTCCATCCCGGGCTTACAAGGCATCCCCACCAGCCTCAGCCTAAGGCAGAACAGGCATCGCGTTTCAGGCAGCCCGGGAGGAGTCTGCGCCATGGCCTTTGGCCTGCTGCTGTCTGTGATCTGTGGGCTGCATCAAGGCCCCATGGGGGCAGGGGACTTAGATTTCCACGGGCCGTGCAGGCTGTCCTCCAGCATCTGTCTGGGGAGCTGGGACGTGAGGCACACACTGGAGACTCCTTTGTGCTGCTGCCGCCATGGTGGAGGGAAGGGGGCCTTTCAGACGGAGAGGCAGACACCAGCCGCCCCCCCATGTCTGAGGGCAGCAGCCAGCCTGGGGCAGCAAGAACGGATTTTATAGGACACCTGCCATATGCTCAGAGGCCTCAGGAAAGAAAAGTTTCCATGACAGCCTGAAATCCTATTCATTGCTCCCTCCCCTCTGCCCAGGCTGACTGTCAGCCACAAGGGGGGGTCACCTTGCCTCAGGAAGCTTTGAGTTCTGCTAATTCAGTACCAAATTATTCTCAAGAAGAAGAGCTACGGTTCCTGTCCCCGCCTTTCAGTTCTTCGGGTTTTAGAGCTGCTTCCAGATAAGGGCCTTGGCACAGATGGAACCTTCTCACCTACATACAGCCCCTCTGCCCTCATCAGTCGGGTCGGTCAAGGGGTCCGTGTCTACAGGCCAGTGGAAGGAGGTGGAAAAAGCAAGAGCCTATAGGTTGTTTCATGGTGGACAAGTAGCATAGCCTCCCCTTGGTCTTCCTGTGCCCGAGTTAACTGCATTTCCTACACAGGAGAGCACCCCACTCTAATTATAGTCTGGCTATAAGTGTAAATCCGGTAGAGACACTCTCTCCATCTGACACAGCTTCCCACCCCCTCTGTCTTTTTGTTGGTGTTGCTGTAGTTGCTTAATTAAAAGGATAATTTGACAGCCTGGAGACCCCACAACTTCCAGGTGAGTTGGCTTTGACAGGATGCCTTCACCGTCATCCCAGGGGCGACAAGCTTTGTTGTTTACCAGTCCCTTTCTGTGCGCCCAGCCCTGGGCCAAGCACTGAACGATCTTCCCAACCAGCTTACGTGGTTGTGCCTTCATCTGCCCATTCCAGAGGCTCAGAGAGGCTGAGTAACTTGCTGAGAGTCACGCAGCTCAGAGTTTTGTTTATTCTTAATTGTGGTAAAATTCATAACACAGCGTGAAATTTACCATCTTAACCAGTGTAAAGCATACCGCTTCATGCTGTTTAATACATTCACACTGTTGTGCAACTGTCTGTCCCCTCTCTTTAGTTCCAGAACATTTTCATCACCCCGAAAGGCACCCTTGGATCCACCAAGTGGCCACTTCCCACTTCTTCCCACTCCCAGCCCCGGCAACCACTCATCTGTTTTCCGTCTCTCTGGATTTGCCTCTTCTGGATACTTCCTCTGAAAGAGTCACACAGTCTGTGAGCTCTTCTGTCTGGCTTCTTTCCCTTTTTTTCACTTTTCAGGTTTCATCCAAGTTGTAGCACACATCAGTGTTTCATTCCTTGTTGCGGCCGAGTAACATTCTGTTGTAGGACGTAGCACCACTTATCCTTTCATCTGTTGATGGACATTTACGTTGTTTCCGCCTTTTGGCTGCTGTGACCAGTGCTGCTGTGGACATTGACTACCCGCTTTGTTTGAACACCTGTTCTCAGTTCTTTTAGGTGTAAACCCAAGAGTGGAATTGCTGATTAGAATTGGCTCTTCAATATTGAAATTTTTTTTTTTTAAGATTTTATTTATTTGACAGAGATCACAAGTAGGCAGAGAAGCAGGCAGAGAGAGAGAGAAGGAAGCAGGCTCCCCGATGAGCAGAGAGCCCGATGTGGGGCTCGATCCCAGGACCCTGGGATCATGACCTGAGCTGAAGGCAGAGGCTTTAATCCACTGAGCCACCTAGGCGCCCCCATTGTTGAACTTTTTAAGGAAACTCAAGGGTTTTGATTTTGCCTGGCTCAGAGATAACTGGGTGTTGAGTCCTTGGCCCTGGGCATGGAGCCAGCCTGAGGCAGGAAAGAGGATGGGAGGGGCGCCTGGGTGGCTCAGTGGGTTAAGTGGCTGACTCTTGATTTCTGCTCAGGTCATGATCTCAGGGTCGTGGGATGGAGCCCTGCCACGGGCATGGAGCCCTACACCGAGCATGGAACCTGCTTTAAGATTCTCTCTCCCTCTGCTCCCTTTCCCCTCGCATGTGTGCTCTCTTTCTCCCTGAAAAAATTTAAGAAAGGGGAGAGGGTGGGAAAGAAAATGAGAAGGGCCAGAGGCATGACCAGGGTGGCCTTTTTGCTAGGACAGTATGGCCTTAAATATAAAACATTATTATGATGATTTTAAAAAGTATGAGATACATTTTTATAAAAAATCCAAATAAGTAGCCCTTGTATAAAAAAAATGTTTCCCCCAAACTGCTGTCCTGTTGCCACAGTTTGCTGTGTATACTTCCAGACCCAGACTTGTCTTTTTTCATAATTGGGAAAATAAACCTATTTTTATTCCAGGAGGAAAAATGAATCCTAGATTTCACCCATAGGAACTGCCCAGTAAACAAAAGTTAGAAGATTCCCCCTTCATCCCTTGTTTGGCTTTTCTCTCTCTCTCTCTGTAACCCCAGTTCCATCATACTTTCTCTTCTGGACCGTGAGCCCCATCCTGCCCCTTGCGACTACTTCTAGGAAAAGCTAAAGGTGACAAATCTGTTTCTTGGGGTAAAGTTCTGACTTCCAGGTTTTTGTAGGTTAACCCAAATCCTCTGCTACCCTTCATCTCAGCTCTTCTCCTCCTCCCCAGGAAAGGGAGGCATCAAGCAAAGAGGGTGCTCACGTGGCCTTTCTGTAAGACATTGGTCCCCCGTGGGGCAGGGTCCTTTAGCCCAGAGTGAATCCACCATGCTGTGCTGCATGTACCCAGAGAAAGGCTTATTTTCCTACTGTACATTTTTATTTATTTTTATTTTTTTAATGTTATTTATTTGAGAGAGAACATGTACACACACGAGCAGAGGGAGAGGGAGAGACAATCTCCAGCAGACTTCACATGCTGAGCTCAGAACTCAAGATGGGGCTGCATCGCATGACCCTGAGATCATGACCCAAACTGAAACCAAGAGTCGGATGCTTAACCTTCTGAGCCACCCAGGTGCCCCTCTCCTGTAGATTTTTAAAACTAGAAATGGTATACTCACTGGGGCAGTGAGATCCAAAGAATAAAGTGAAAAACCTGTTGTCCATCCCATTTGCCAAAGATAGCTTCTGGTGGTAGTTTCTTCTCTCTTTTTCCAAAACTGAGCTGGTGTATTTTTTAGAAAAATTCTGTGCATGCACAGGCACATGGTTCTCATGATTCAAAGATTCTGTACTTGCAAATTTTCCTATTCACTAAAATTTATTTGTAACCTCAAAAATCTGTATTCAGGGGCACCTGGGTGGCTCAGTGGGTTAAGCCTCTGCCTTCAGCTCAGGTCATGATCCCAGGGTCCTGGGATCGAGCCCCACATCCGACTCTCTGCTCAGCGGGGAGCCTGCTTCCCCTCTCTCTCTGCCTGCCTCTCTGCCTACTTGTGATCTCTGTCTGTCAAATAAATAAATAAAATCTTTAAAAAAAAAAATCTGTATTCACAGAACTTGGTCAGTCACTCGCGGACACGGGCGGGGACACGGGCAGTCACCCCATACACCCTCTGCACATTCCCAGCTGAGGTCGAACAACGCAAGGCTCTGGCTTCTTGTTTTCAGCTCTCGTACCTATAAACGAGGGTCCTTTTCTCTGGTTAGTGCCACATTTCCTCGTTTTTGTGCTTGTTGGTGGTTTTACTGTTTGAAACTGGCCCTCAAGGGATGCCTAGGTGGCTCAGTTACTTAAGCATCTGCCTTCGGCTCCGTTCATTAACCCAGCATCCTGGGATCGGGTCCTGCTTGCGGGATCCCTGCTCAGTGGGGAACCTAATTCTCCCTCTTCCTTTGCCTGCTGTTATAACTGCTTATGTGCTGGCTGTCAAATAAATGAATAAATCTTTAAAAACTTAAAAAATAATGCAACCCTCAAGGAGCTCCTGGCTGGCTCAGTCATCTGAGGGTCCGATTTCAGCTCATTTCAGCTCAGGTCCTGATCTCGGGGTTGTGGGATCGAGCCCCGCCTCAGCTCCATGCTCAGCGGAGTCTTCTCTCCTCTCTTCGTCTGCCCTCCCCCCAGCACACGTGCTCCCGTGCTCTCCCTCTCCACCTCCCCCCTGTAAAATAAATAAGTGGATCTTTTTATAAATAAATAAATAGGCCCCAAGCATCATGCTGTCTAGCATTCCTGAGCACAAGGCTGTGATGTGCCATACAAAGAAAACAATGTGCTGGATAAGGTTTGTGTGGGCGCAAGTTCTCATGCTGCCGGCCGTGGGTTCGGTGATAATGAATCAGCAGTATATTGACCAGAAATACATAGGCTCTACATTGATCGATTGATGAAAACATGACAGAGGCTCAGAGGAGCCTAAGGCTGTACATGCCCTACGAACGTGGTTCTGTGTTTGCTAGTACAGTGTCCCCAGGGCCTTGATAGAACACCGCTTCTGTGAATAACCGGAATGAGCCGTGTCCTTACGCAAGGTCAAAAACGCGTTCTTTGTAGTCCATCAGGGAGCGTCTTTCCTGTCGGTCTGCAGGGTTTACCTTACTCTTGATCGATCGCGGAGTTGTCCGTGTCATAAACACTGCCGTCTGTGGGATGACTCCTGTTGGTGGACGTTTCGATTGCCGTCCATTTTTTTCGCTACTATAAACAAACGGGATGACAGCAGCTCTCCTTTTCCCTGGAACTCTGCCGGTATAAGTGTGTCTGTGAGAAAAGTGCCCCCCGCGCCGTGCCGTTGCTTTGGTCAGAGGTGTGTGCACTGTGTGTTTAAGATTTTGATGGGTAGTCCTAAATTGCTTTGCAGCGGCTTTAACTAACAGATGATGAGATCCCTTTTTTCTTAAATTGAGCTTAACTTGTGGGAACCTTTGGAACCACGCTTCTTCACCTAAATAAACCACCAAAAGAGGAGCAGTGTCCCTCCTCTTTGCTGGCCCCCCACAGGTCTTGTGGCTTTTCTTCTGTGCTCCCAGCAAGGGGTGCATTCATGTCCCACCTGTCTGCCTGTCCTGTCCAGCATGCCCAGATGAGACATGAGCTCCCCAGACCCAATGGATTTTAAGACTCCTTAAGCCAGAAATCAATAGCCTCATCTCTTAGCGAAGGTACGGGTAGAAGCCATTGCCTGTGTAGGGCTTATGCTCTGCACCTCAGGAAATTCTAGGAGAGGCCCTTATCTCTCCCAGTCAAACACCTTCACTCCCCCTCAATCACCCCTGCATCCCTTCCCTCCCTCCCCCTGCTTTGATTACTTAGCAACTGCTGCTTCTTAGAAGCAGCTTCTTTGACAGCAGGGCAAGGTGGGGTGGGATGGGGTCTCTGTTGGAGATCTGGAAACTTGAAAGCAGTGTTAATCCCTCCTGGTAGACAGGAGTGAAGGAAGGCCTGAGGAGGTTAAGCACACAGCTCTCCCCCAAACTGGGAATGCTTGAGATGCCTCTAGGGCACTGATTGTAGCCAACAGATGCAAAGGGGGCCATTTTCCCAGGTGTCCTTTTTTTTAGGTGTACTTTAGACAAAACTTGAGATTTATTTACAGGATTAAACCTTTGGAAGGAAAGAAATATGGCTGCCCCCCTTGCAGGAGGTAATTCGTGTAAGGGTGGTTAGTAGCAGGGGCGCCTCGGTGGTTCAGTTGGTTAAGCGTCTGCCTTCAGCTCAGGTCATGATCTTGGGGTCCTGAGATCGAGTCCCACGTCAGGCTCGCCGCTCAGCAAAGAGCCTGCTTCTCCCTCTGCCGCTCCCTCTGCTTATTAGCTCTCTCGCAAATAAAATCTTTTTAAAAATACGAAATAAATCAAAAAATTAAAAAAAAAAAAAAAAAAAACCTTTGAAAAGAAAGGTGGCTAGGAGGAGTACTAGCATTTCCTCCCTGCCATGGCCTTACATTTCAGGAATTGGGACGGCTTTGACATGCCACATGTGCATTTCATGTGACAGCCATCGATTATTTCTCCAGAAAGCTGCAGCAACATCGATGTGCATCTCCTCATCGGTGGCATTTCGCTGGCAGCCACACAGCATGGGGCGCACTGGAGAAAGTGGCCTGTCTCATGAGGGCCACACCAAGTACATCCGGGCCCAGGGCTCTGATGTTGCAGAGAAGTGAGTGAGGACATGGTGACTTTCCAGTTCCTGTTCCCATCTCTGCAGGCTGGCGGGCTTGCTTAGAGCTATTTTCAGGGAAAGGATTTTGGGTGATGTGTCGGTCAGAAAGCTGACTGGGCCGGAAACTTAGAAATGTAGTTTGCTTTATAGCAGGTTTAGTGCTCAGGCCTGTTGGTCCAGGGCCTGGGGTTCTGGGATCCAAGTGGGGTTTGGGGGGGTTTTGTGTGTGTGTGTTTGGGGAGAATAAGGGAGGAATCTTAAGATGCATGGATTAGTTGAAATGGGAGTGTTGGGAGCCCTTGACCCCCCCCCCCCCACATGGGCAAGTCACTCAAAAAACATTTATTTGACTCTGCTGTATACCAGAAGTTGTATATCTGGGGAGGCGGTGGCAAACGAAATATCTACAACCCTTGTCACTGAAGATAACTCATTCCACACATATGGTGCCTACTATGCCCTGAGCCTGGGAAACCGTGGGGCACAAAGCAGATCAAGTCCCCGTCCTCATGTTGCTTAGGATCTGAAGGCATCTCCCAAAGAAGCAGCCTTCAAGCCAGGGATTACCAGCACAGCTCTGGGCACCTTCCCAGCCCAAACCAGTGGCCCTTCTAAGAAGATCTAAGTGTCTTTACTTTCAGGAGAATATCCTGGCCTACATCTTAGAGGGAAAAGGACCAAGATTGATGTCAGGTGTCGTGTCTGATCTTCCACACTTAGCTGCAGCTTGGCTGCTAGCGGTGACTCTCCCAGTGGGGAGGGGCCCAGTGAGTAAGAACTCCATAGCTCCGCCTCTTCACTCCAGCATTAACGGGAGAATGTGTAAACGCAATCCTGGATGTAACAGGTGACAAGGTATGGTAAGACACAAGTCTGCACTCCAGAGAGGGTTCAAGGTTAAAGTAAATGAAAAGAAAGACGCTCAGCTCCCAGCTGAGTTTTCCAGAGCGTTTTGCTCCGCTGGTCCCCCCAGCCTGCGCTTTGCTGGCACCCCCCCCATTGTCAGCGTGACTCAGAGTCCTACCAGCAGGGCAACATCCATTTGTTTTAAAACTTTCAGACCCAGCCCATTATACCCTTGGGTGGGGAGATTAGAGATGATTTTTTTTAAATTTTTTTTTTTTAAGATTTTATTTATTTATTTGACAGACAGAGAGATCACAAGTAGGCAAAGAGGCAGGCAGAGAGAGAGGAGGAAGCAGGCGATGCGGGGCTCGATCCCAGGATCCTGAGATCATGACCTGAGCCGAAGGCAGTGGCTTTAATCCCCTGAGCCAACCAGGCGCCCCGAGATGATTTTTTTTTTTTAAAGATTTTATTTATTTATTTGACAGAGATCACAAGTAGGCAGAGAGGCAGACAGAGAGAGAGGAGGAAGCAGGCTTCCTGCTGAGCAGAGAGCCCAATGCAGGGCTTGATCCCAGGACCCTGGAATCATGACCTGAGCCAATGGCAGAGGCTTATTAACCCACTGAGCCACCCAAGCGCCCCAGAGATTTTTTTTTTTTTTAAAGGATTTTATTTGTTTATTTGTCAGAGAACACAAGCGGGGGAGCGGCAGGCAGGAAGGGCAGGCAGAGAGAGAAGCAGGCTTCCGGCTGAGCAGGGAGCCATGTGGGGGTTGATCCCAGGACTGGGATCATGACCTGAGTCGAAGGCAGACGCTTAACTGACGGAGCCCCCCAGGTGTCCCAAGGTGATTTTTATGTTAGATGTGTTTGTCTGGATTTTCAAGATTGTCTTAAAGGAGTATCTGTTGCCTCTCCCTCCTGAGTCTGTTTAATTACAGGCATGTCAGTATCTAGACAGGAAAAGTGTCTTTGTCACTGACATGTTGGGGTTCCTGGAACTCTTCTAGGAAACTGTGGGCATTTGTAAAGCAGATTCACACTGAGATAGTCTTGGACTAAGGCAGAACCATGTTCTGGAACCCTCTTTGGCAGTTATTCTGCTGGTTCTGGCTTCTGTGGTCCCATCAGTGGCATCCTCTGAGAATTTTAAACTGTTTTGTTTTGTTTTGTTTTCCAGTGAGAGAGTGATATTTGTTCTTTGGAGAAAATTAGAAAACAGTGAAAACGATCAAGATTAAAATAAGAGGCTGACTAAGTCGGTAGAGCATGCAACTGTTGATCTGAGTCGTGAGTCTGAGCCCCATGTTGGGTGTGGAACCTACTTAATTAAAAATAATAATAAAATAAATTACTTGCAAATTCACTACATTATTTTTTTCTGTAACCAAAATTTGGGGGTGGAGGGCAGATCCTGGCCCCAGTGATCAGGGAAGGGCTAATATGTTGTTGATATGGTATGATATGATATGATATGCCAGGCAGGGTTTTGAGTTCTTTGCACGGGTTTACTCATTTGAGCCTCAGAACAATCTTGTAAAATAGACCGTTGATGGTTAGGTGACTTGCCCGAGGGTATGGGCATCTCCCCGAGTCCTTGCTCTCAGCCACCACACACAACAGCAGCCTTTGTCCTACAGCTGGTTGGTTCCCTTCCGTGGCCGCCCCCGGAAGACGGGCCAGCAGGTGGCGAGGTTTGCTAGGAGACTCTGGCTCTCTCTGTGGAGCCTGCAGAGCCACGTGTTGGCTGACCTGGGCAAACTCCTTGGTCTTCAGAACCAGGTCTCGAGGCTGGAAGCCGCGCCCCTTCTAACCTGGAGAGACGTGGCCAACGTGGCCTCTCCTCCTCCTTTCCCCTGCTTCAGCGGAGGTGCTGGGACCCCTGATGTCCACACCTCTAGCCCTGCAGGCCAGGAGGACTCGCACCCTGCTCTCCCTGCAGCCACAGCCCCATCAGGCCTGGTCCCAAGCGGCCCGCTGCGAGCTGGCGGGGAGCGTTCCGCAGAGCAGCGACCTCTGTTACTGGAGAGAAGAGAACGCGGTCCCTGTGCAGGAAACTCTTGCTCAGCCGTGGGCCCAGACGCCAGCGGTGCCCATCACAAGGGGCCTCACCCTGCCACCCCTGCTCTTAAGCAGTCAGGGAAATAATTCGTGAACCAGAGCGCAAAGGAGCCCGGGATTTGCCAGAGCCACTGTGTGACATCATTGTACCAGTGGCTCCGTTCTGAGACAGGGAAGCCCTCGCAGCCTTACAGGAAGCCGGTGTGTGACCCAGCTGGCCACATGCCACCTCTGACCTGGGAGGCCCTTTTTACGATTTCCTCCTGAAGAGAACAACCACCCACAACCTCCCCTCTTGTCTCGGGTTCCAAAGTAGGACTCGGGAATTGACTCAGCCGGTCAGAAATATGCTGTCATTCCTTCCTTCATTCGCTCATTCATTCATTCTGCCAGTATTTGAGCCCTGCTCTGTGCAGATGGGAGATGCAGCCTGCTCTAAGGGAAGAGGGAGACAGGTGCTGGGAGGAGGGACGGACACACTGTAAAGCAGCTTGTGGACGGGACCTGATCTGTTGTGTGCTCCACTGTCTCTGAGGCTCGCTGCCTGGGACATATCCGTGTAGAATGAGTCCTCTTCAGGGACAGGGACTGTAGACATTGCTGCTGCTCACGCTGTCTCCCTGGGGCTGCCAGCCACTGTAAGGATCTTTCTTTGTATCCTGAGGAAGGATGAAACTCACCCAGGCCAGGTCCCAGGTGCACCTTCATGCCAGGTCTCCCCAGCTGGCCCCAGAGATCAGAGGGTTTTTCTCCAGGACATTTCCTAACCTCCAGATCTGTGCAGCAGGTCAAGGGCAGGAGAGAAGGAGGGGGCACTCTCTGCTGCCCCCCAGTGCTCTGGTCTTCACAGCTGCCCCCCCTCCCAGAACAGTGCAGCGCACTGCCTTTAGCTGGAGGGTTTCTGTGCCCCGTCCCTGGCTTTCTCTCTCCCCTGTATCAGACCCTGTCCAGAAACTAACCTGTCATTGTCCCTGTGACTGCAATTGCACAGTTAGCCCCAAACCGACAAGTGCACGGACAGAGCAAGGTCCAGTGTTGGTGGGGCGCCGGCACCATTCCAGACGCTGAGCTCTCACACCGCCTTTGCCACAGCTCCATGTCAGTTATGCCCGTCGCGGGGGCCAAGATGTTGAGACTTTGCAAGTGGCTGGGCCTCTGTAGAACCCCGGGGAGTCACCATCAGAGTCAGCCTTGTGCCCTCTGTGCTGCTCCGCCAATTAAAACAGACTTTGAGAGGGATCTGTCCTCAGAGCAGTTTCCTGGCTTCTCCGTCAGTCACTTTGCTCAAAGTCAGTCTCCTGTGGCTCCTGAGAAAGACTGTGCCTGCTGGACGTATGAACAGTGTCCCCGAGGGAGACAAGTATGAAGCCTCCTTCTGGCCTCCAGTAACTACAGAAAGCCAAGGAATTTTTTTAGTGGAAAAGCTGGTTTGGGTGGGTGGGTCGGGGTATGGCCCCTTATTACAGAAAGTGTCCCGGTAGAGATGCGCTCTTCTGCATCAGTCCTGTCATTGGAAGAGGGGTGGGTCCTGTGGAGCTTACATATCTACCATGGAAAGGCTCTGGGATGGAAGTGCTAACTAAAGCAGAGGGGGGATGAAGACGAGAGTGTGTGTGCAGAACGGGGCCTTTAGCTGGGGAGAGGGCACAGCTGGCCTCCTACCCGCATCTACCACGCACCCAGACAGCGTGGAGACCTCCCGGGATAGCGGGGACCCCGTGACTGTGAGATGTTCTAGACTGTGGAGCCATTTATTCATTATTTAAGGAAATAAATCTGGGGGCGCCCAGATGACTCAGTCATTAAGCGTCTGCCTTCGGCTCAGGTCATGATCCCAGGGTCTTGTGATCAAACCCCACATCTGGCTCTCTGCTTGGCGGGAAGCCTGCTTCTCCCTCTCCCGCTCCCCCTGCTTGTGTTCCCTTTCTCACTGTCTCTCTCTGTCAATAAATAAATCTTTTTTTAAATAAATAAATAAATAAATAAATCTGTATTAAGTTTATACCAGATTCTGTGCTGGGTGAAGGGGCTCTGTGATGTTCTTACCGGAAGCTCAGGAGCCCTGCCCTCCTGGATCAGATAACCAGATTTCCAGTTTTCCTCTGTCCCTGACCAGCTGGGTGAGGGGAGCCATGCACTCAGTCCTTCAGAGTTCCTGATTCCAAGTGGAAGACACTCCCAGCCCCCAGGCTTACTACTGGAATGCACTGAGAGTGCAGTGACTGGGAGACTGGCCCTCCCCGGGAGCTGCCTCTGTTTCTTGACGTGGTGGAACCAGGCTTACAGCAGAGAACCAAGCACGGCAGTCCCTGTTCTCCCGGAGCTTGCATCCTGGTGCTTGCACATTCTGCCTCTTACTGACCAGCTCGGTGGCTGGGAATTCCTGCCCCTGTAGGGAGGACTCATCTGGGAAAGGCTGTGGGCCCCAGACTCCCACTTTGCCACCCTCTCTGTGAACCTTGGAACTTCTAGCCCCAGAGTGGAGTTCAAGGTCACAGTCCAGGGGAAGAAGGCTGGAGCCAATCTAGCGTCCAGCACAGCCGGGCCAGTGGTATCGGCGGGGGGTGGGGGGGGTGGGGAGGGAGTGTTGGAGGGGACCTTTTATTGAGTTTATTTTTCCCCTTTCTCAGAGCCTGTAAGAATATGTCTTGGGGCGCCTGCGTGGCTCAATCGTAAGGCGTCTGCCTTTGGCTCAGGTCATGATCCCAGGGTCCTGGGATTGAGCCCTACGTTGGGCTCCCTGCTCAGTGGGGAGCCTGCTTTTCCCTCTGCCACACCCCTGCTTGTGTTCCCTCTTTCGCTGTCTCTGTCAAATAAATAAATAAATCTTTAGGGGCACCTGGGTGGCTCAGTGAGTTAAAGCCTCTGCCTTCGGCTCAGGTCATGATCTCAGGGTCCTGGGATCAAGCCCCACATCAGGCTCTCTGCTCAGCAGGGAGCCTGCTTCCTCCTCTCTCTCTCCGCCTGCCTCTCTGCCTACTTGTCACCTCTGTCAAATAAATAAATAAAATCTTAAAAAAAAAGAAAAGAAAAAAATGTCTTGTAGCGCTGGCTACCCAAGTTTGTTTCATCTGTACCTTTCAGGACCTGAGTGCAAAGGATGAATACCATGTTCTGTAACTTACAGAGCGGTGGTTGCTGCCGTTTATGGGGTGCTGTCTGTGCCCGAGGCCTGGAGCCAGTCACTGTACCTGTGCTGTCCGGAGCCTCCCTACTACCACTGTTGGAGGTCTGGGTTTCCTGGTGATCCCACCAGTTGTATCTGTATTATGGGGGCAAGGATGGAAAACTCAGGTTCAGGCACCTGAGCCTGAACTTATGAAACTTTTTGGGAGGGCATTCCCAACCTGTTTCCATTCAGGGCCTTCCCCAGAACCTGGGCTCTCTCCGGTCACAGAATTCTCTGCTCTCATTAAACATTCCCAGCTCACATTAAATATTTGCCCCTTCTGGTGGCCACTTCTCTGCCCTCGCAGGAAGGAAGAATCTGTGGAAGAAAAAATGAACAGCTGAAAGGTCTGCATTCAGCCTGGCCCTGCCTGGGAACTCGTGGGCCTGTGCTTCCACCCCTGGGTACCGGGGAAAGCTCCCCACCAGAGCTTCCCCTTGGGCTTCTGCTACCTCTACTGCCCAGCCCTTCCCAGTCACCTCCGAAGCTGGGGGGCCCACCCAGAGGGCCAGGTGAGACTGGGAAGCCCTGGAGTGACTCTTTATCCCTTAAGGTTAGCACCTTATGGAGTAGGACAGAGCAGAGGGCTTCTGAGGTGGGGTGGGGTAGCCATGGGGGTTTCATTTCCTAACCTGATTTTGTTCTCATTCTCAGATGACAAGGGGGGGGGTGGGCTTTAAAATAGGAGAGTGGACCTTCTTGGGGAGCAGTAGCTTTGCCTGTTCTTTGTTTTGTTTTTTATTAAAGATTTTTATTTATTTGACAGAGAGAGAGAGAACACAAGTAGGCAGAACAGCAGGCAGAGGGAAGGGGGGAAGCAGGCTCCCTGCCGAGCAGAGATCCTGATGCGGGACTTGATCCCAGGACCCCGAGATCATGACCTGAGCCGAAGGCAGAGGCTCAACCCACTGAGCCACCCAGGCGCCCCATCTTTGCCTGTTTTTAAAAGCATGCATTTTAGGGTGTCTGGGTGTTTCAGTCCCTTACGTGTCTGAATCTTGATCTCAGCTCAGGTCTTGATCTCAGGGTCGTGAGTTCAAGCCCTGCTTTGGGCACCATGCCGGGTGTGAAGCCTACTTAAAAAAAAATTTTTAGGGGCACCTGGGTGGCTCAGTTGGTTGTTGAGCGTCTGCCTTTGGCTCAGGTGGTGATCCCAGGATTCTGGGATCCTGCCCCATGTGGGGCTCCCTGCCCGGCAGGGATCCTGCTTCTCCAAACTCTGCCCTCCCCCTACTTGTCTGCACTCTCTCCGTCAAATGAATAAATAAAATCTTAAAAAGAAGAGAAAAGAAAAGCACTGCATTTCTTTAGGAAGGAAGGGGGGCCAGCTGTTTAAAACCTGGTTTTCCTTGGCCAGGAAACTGTGGCCTCAGACTGGAACCTAGATCTAGCTCCTAAATGAATCTGTAGACAGGCATCTTTTTTTTTTTTTTTTTTTTTTTAATTTATTTGATACAGAGAGAGAGATCACAAGTAGGCAGAGAGGCAGGCAGAGGGGGAGGGGAAAGAAGGCTTCCCGCTGAACAGGGAGCCCAGTGCAGGGCTGGAGCCCAATGCAGGGCTTGATCCCAGGATCATGACCCGAGCCAAAGGCAGAGGCTTAACCCTCTGTAGAGGCATAAGCTCTGTACAGGCTTAACACCCCTGTAGAGGCATCTTGCTGTACCTGAAGGACTGACTGGAGCGGGGGTGGGGGGTTCGGGGGAGCAGTGTGTCAAGCCACCTGCGTAGTTATGGATGAGCAGCTGTTTACCTGGACATCACAGACAGCACCCCACTAACGTTTTACAGAATTCTACTCTGCACATGCACTGTTTCATGTTGGAATTTTTCTAAAGGCCGTCGAAATGTTGATGATTGTTGGAGGTGGGTAACATCTTCTTGGGGGTTCATTATAACATTTCTCTCTTTTTGGTATATTTAAAATTTTCCAAAATAAAACATTCTTTCAGCAATTAAAAATACTGTTTCTCTTGGCCCTCATTCAGAAAAGTCAGGAATCCTGTTTGCCCTGCTTGAGGCTTGTTTGCTAGGACCTTGGGTGGAAGAAGAAAAGCCAGGCTTTGGAGGAGTCAGTTGGTAGAGACAGAAAATAGAATGGTGGTTACCAGGGGAGGGGGGAGCAGGGACAGTGAGTTACTGTTGCATGGGGATATAGTTTCAGTTTTGCAAGATGAAAGGCGTTCTGGTGATTGGTTGCACAACAGTGTGAATGTACAGAAGGCTGCTGAACTGTATGGTTAAAATGGTAAATTTTATGTTATGTGCATTTTACCACAACAAGCAAAAATCCTATTAAAAAAAGAAAAGGATGGGTCGCCTGGGTGGCTCATTCGGTTAAGCCCCTGCCTTCAGCTCAGGTCGTGATCCCAGAGTCCTGGGATCAAGTCCCTTGTCGGGCTCCTTGCTCAGCAGGCAGCCTGCTTCTCTCTCTGCCTCTGCCTTCTTGTTCTCTCTCTCTCTCTCTGACAAAGAAATAAAATCTTTTAAAAAGGGGAGGGGGGGAGCTGGCCTGTGAGTCCCTTCGGAGGCTTGCTGAACTGACAGCTGTCTTGCCTCTGTGGTTGATTAGGCCACTTGGCTGGACTCACTGTGGTCAGCGCGGTAATTGTGTGACCTGCCTGGAATGGCTGGGGCCCTCCAGATTGTACACCAGCCCCCGGAGAACCCTCAGCCAGGTGTGCAGGGGCTCTCAGCAGCATTCTTTGCAGGTTCTGCTGCACTGAGGGCTCACGTGCTTCTCTGCCTGAGCTCCAGACCCAGGGTGAGCGCTTGGGGAATTTTAGGATTTAAAAAAAGAAGTCTTTAAAAGTATGTTGATAAGGTTCCCCCTGCTCAAATTTGGGACGGTGTGACCATCCAAAAAGAAAAATGTAGATGGGGCGTCTGGGTGGCTCAGTCATCAGGTGTCTGCCTTCAGCTTGGGTCATGATCCCAGAGCCCTGGGATTGAGCTCGGCCTGCGTCAGGCTACCTCTTGCACTCCCCCTGCTTGTTTTCCCTCTCTGTCCGATAAATAAAATCTTTTTTCAAAAAAGAAAGAAAGTAAAATGTAGACAGAGTGATAGAATTGTTAAAAATTCTTTTTCGGGGGTGCTGGGGTGGCTCAGTCGTTAAGCGTCTGCCTTCTGCTCAGGTCATGATCCCAGGCTTCCTTCTCGGTGGAGGTGTGCCTCTCCCGCTTCCCCTGCTTGTATTTCCTCTCTCACTCACTCTCTGTCAAATAAATAAAATCTTTTTTTAAAAAATGTTTTTTCAACCCCAATGTAATTATTTGTTCAGGAAAGACTCATTTGTGGATACCAAAGCATTGAGTTAGGTTGTTGGAAGACAGGATATTCATGGAGTCTGATGGGGCCACCTCACAGATGACTTACTGATTTCACAGGAAAAGGGTACCTTGAAAATGGAGAGATCTGGTGTCCCCACCACCTTAACCAAGTGGTGTAATGTGGCATCACTATGGCTGGGACAAACTGACATTATGTAACTCCTGATGGGATCCGGTAAGAAGGGACAAACAGGGCCTCTATAGTTTCCTTACCCAGCCTGTTGGATCCTGAGGAGAAAACCAGAATATGGGGTGTAATTTTTTTTTTTTAAGTGAGCTCTAGGCCCAACACGGAGCTTGAACTCAGGGTCAAGACGTGCACGCTCCACCACTGAGCCAGGCAGGCGCCCCCAGAACGTGGACATTTGAGAAGAAAACGGGTGCAGATTCATCCAGAGTCAGTGTCATGAAAAACAGGGTGGAACAAAGAGATGTAACAGACACCATGTGTGAGCCTTGTCAAATCTGGATCCGGAAAAACAAAAGTCACAAAAGACATTTTGGGGACTATCGGGGGAAAGTCTGATGTGGATCAAATATGAGAAAATGGTGTTGCAGAGGCGCCTGCTGGCTCAGCCAGTGAGCCTGCAGCTCTCGGTTGAGGATGGTGTGTTTCGGCTCCCTATTGGGTGTGGGGCCTACTTCAAAAAGAAAAAAAAAAGAAAGGAAAGAAAATGTTACTGCGTTAATGCTGATGTGTGTAGTGTTGGTAATAGTGTTATGATTATGTAGGAAAATGACATCAGGGATGGATCCTGTCCAGGGGTGGCATGTCACGTCTGCAGCTTGACTAGAAAGGGTCCCTCCTGTAAAACCAGTGTGTGTATACACACAAACACACACACACACACCCCAAATGTGACTCAGAGTCAGCACTTGGTAAATCTGGCTGACGGGTCATTTGTGTTCATTGTTAACATCATTTCATCTTTCCTGTGGATTTGAACGTTTTCCAAATACAACACACATTGAAGGAGTCATAGTCTGTGAGTGTGTGGCTCTAGTCTGACTTGGAAAGACTCAGACGTCTGTCCCCCACGCGTCCCCGGGGGGACCTGCCTGAAGACTTCCAGGCATCTGGTGTCAATGCATTTTGTCGATAAGGAGCAAGCAGCTGAGTGGCCGTGCTCGGTGGCCGGGGCACCCGAGACAAAGGGCTGGCGTGCTCTCGTCGTGGGAGGAGGGGAGGAAGTGTCCGCCAGGCACGTGCAGCACCAGGAAACTCAAAATCTTTTCTGGCCACAAACTGTCTCGTGCTGGCGAGTAGCTGCTCAGCTGGGGTCTGCCGGCCAGCCGCGAAGAGCAGGGGCTACAATGTCCCTGCTCGATGTGCAGCGATGTTCTCTGAGCTTTTGCTCTGAGCCTCGGGATGAGAGCAGAACCTGCTTGGGAGGGAGGATCCAGGGCCTGGCCCTGCATGAGGACTCTGTCCCTTTTCTGTGTGCTGGGCACTCCTGAAGCATTTTCCATCCTGCATGACCATTTTATCTCCCTGGGGGCGTCTTCCTAAATATGAAATAAATGTCAGATCTGGAGCAAACTCACTGAGGATTCAGACCCCACTCTGCCTGGCCCTGGCCTGCAGCAGCTTCTCCAGCCTGGGGAGCAGGTGAATTCAGATGCCTTAGTAATCCATGGCCCCTTCCACGGGAGGGTAATCCTTTAGGGCCTGGTGACTAGGGAAAAGGCAGAGCTCTGAAAGGTTTGAAAAGCTCTGAGGGCAGGGAGGAAACAAACTAATCTCATTGAGCACGGCTGCCAGTCAGAGCAGATTGCTGGGCAAGGG
Source organism: Meles meles (assembly GCF_922984935.1). Taxonomy (NCBI): domain Eukaryota; kingdom Metazoa; phylum Chordata; class Mammalia; order Carnivora; family Mustelidae; genus Meles; species Meles meles. Next base: position 133,032,220 of record NC_060068.1, read on the forward strand.
TCTTAGCGCCACCCCCAGGATGATACACGCTTTTGCTGGGGCTGTGACCTTCACCGTGCCACCCTCTGCTCTGGGGAAGAAATGAGCCCTTGTATCCACTGAGTGTCTGTGAACAGTGTTGGCGTAGTTCAGCACAAGGTTCAGGGAAAACATCACAATTTTGCAAAAATAGTTTTTCTTTCTTTTTAAATTGCACAAAGATAGGCTCATTGGAGAAAAAAATTAGGGGATGCAGGTAATTTGAGAGAATCAGAGGACAATTATGATGGCCTAAAATTCAGCTGTTCAGAGAATACCATTCATCCTTTCAACGAATGTTCATGGGGCAGTTACTACATACCAGGCAGTGTGCTGGGACCTGGGGGTGTGGCTGCAGATGGGTCACACGTGGTTCTTGTCCTCACGGGCTTCGACCTATTAATGACATATTGGTCAGGTGCTAGTCATTAATATTAATGGTTGATATTAAGCAGTCTGAGCATGAGAAGTGCCTTGATTACATCCGGTGGCCTCAGAACTGGGTACCAGAGGACGCATGGTAGGGTGAGTGAGGGGTGAGTACGCCCAGCTGGAGGAAGGGTCCCCTGCTTAGGGAGGGTGTAGGGGGCTGGCAAGGCCTCATCAGCCAGGCCCCACCCCAGGATTTCCAGCCGTACAAGAGGCTCTTCCCCCTTGGGCAGCGTTGACCTTGGTGTTCCTCCTTGAGTTGCCCATGCGTGCAGGACACGGGAAGGTGTGTGCTCTGAAGGTGGCGCCCCGCCAGGCTTGGGTCCTGAGGTCGGGCTCCGGAAGGAGAAGGTCTGGGCTTGCGGTCAGCTGCGGAGGGGCCGCTCAGCCGTCAGTCTCCACTGCTTGTTCTTCTGTACATTTCTGCCGGCTCGGCTCCTGCCCGGCAGAAACCAGGCTTCGTGTCACACCATCTTTGCCCGCGTAGTGGCCTCCTTACGGCTCGCCGAGAAGACAGAGATGCTGGCTTCCCAGAGGCCGTGTTTCATTTCTCCCCTGAGAATTTTTTGAGGCCTGCCTGAGATATGCATTATATCTGCTGTAAGACAGCCTGAAGTGGTTACTCTTTCTCTCTCCTGAGAAGGGTGGAAGTCTGATGGGAGCTGGGTCACGAGGCGCTCCCTGTGGTGCACAGGTGTGTAGATGGTTTGTCGTGCTTTTGATCGGCGCAGACAGACGCGTGCTTTCTGAGCTCAGCAGGCCGCCCTGTCTCTCCTGACACTCAGTGGTAGTTTGTCCCCAGCAAGCTTGGGCTCTGAGGCCAGAGGCGACCACACCGAGGCCACACTCAGGACTCACTGTGTGTTGTGGGGGTCAGGTGGGACGGGGACTGTGGTTGGGGAAGGCTTCCAAGGGGCAGGGATGTGGGTGAAGGACAGGGAGAGGTTGGCAGAGCAAAGAGGGGAAGGGGAAGAGTGCCCCAGGCAGGGGCTGTGTAGATGAAGGCTGGTGGGCGACTGGGGTGGGGTGGGAGAGGGGGACACGGGCCCTTCAGAGAAGGGCAGGGACAGAGCCACAGCCAGGTGTGCGTGGTTTTCGCAGGGCCGGGTGGGTTAAGGCTGGGAGGCCCGTGGCGACCCCACCTGCAGAGCCTCCCACCCTGGAGGCCGCCCCTGGAGCTCCCCGCCCCTGCTGAGTGCCAGGATTGCTGTGTAAATACCTCGGTTCCCTTGACCCTGGAGTGGGATCACTGAGGCTCGTGTTTAATGTGTGTTTGTATCTGGCCCCATGCAGCTCTGTTTCATGCTGTTTATTCCAGGACCTTCCGGTATTTATTCATGGTTCCTTCGGTTCCTTCAGTACCTTCTGAGCTGTGTGACATGCCTGTTTGTGGGGTTTCGCATCTTTTTACCTCTGCCATTGATAGGAATATATTGCAGTTATCTGTTCCTGCCAAACAGATCGTGCCCACACTCGGCGATCTAAACAACAGTGATGTGGGTTGCATGGCATTTCCTCTGCCGGTTTCATCTGCGCTCATTCATCCAGCCCCGGAGGGACGCGGCTGGAAGGTCTCATTCATGTGTCTGAGAGGTGGTACTGGCTGTTGCCTGGGTACCTCTGTTCTCCTTGTGGCCTCTCTGCCTCCAGCAGGCTAGACCTGCTTCCTCACCTGGCACTCCAAAGGAGGAAGACGGAAGTCCGTAATGTCACACCCACACTGAGTTTCACTAAGATGTAATTGACATTGAACGTTGTGTTAGTTTAGTATATGGGTTGCTGAAGCGAGCACATCATTGTATTAGTTTCACGTGTGTGAAAACCAGTTGATCTATGTACATATTGTGCAGTGAGCCCCACAGTAAGTTTCGTTAACATCTGTCGCCTCACCGTTTTTTTTCTAGCAGTGAGAATTTTTTTAAAAAAGGTTTTACTTATTTGAGAGAACATGCGTGAGAGAGCACAAGCCAGGGGAGCAGCAGAGGGAGAGGAGGGAGAAGCAGGCTTCCCACCGAGCAGGGAGCCCAATGCGGGGCTCAATCCCAGGACCCTGAGATCATGATCTGAACTGAAGGCAGAGGCTTACCTGACTGAGCCACCCAGGCGCCCCTGGAAGTTTTTGCCTTTTGACCACCTTCACAAGTTTCCCCCACCTTTGGTAATCACCAGTCTCTTCTTTGTGTTTATGGTCTAGCTGTTTGAGATTCCACATATAAGTGAGATCATACAGTATTTGTCTTTCTCTTCCTGGTTTCTTTCACTTAGCATAATATCCTCAGGGTTTATCCGTGTTCTTTTAACTGGCAGGATTTCCTTCTTCTTACAGCTGAATATTATTCTATTGTATATAAAGACCACATTTTCTTTATCTGCTCATCTGTCACTGGACACTTGGGTCATTTCCCTGTCATGGCTATTGTAGTCAATGCTGCAGTGAAGGTGGGGGTATGAATAACTTCAAGATAATGTTCCCTTTTTGCTTTTCCTCCCTCTCTTGTCTTCTCCCACGTTCCCCACCTACCAGTCTTTCCTAGGCTCACCTTCCAAGCAAGCTGTTTCTGAGGGAATCCAAGCTAAAAACCTGTTGACAGGGCTTAAACCCAATGCTGAGGGAATGGGGAGCCATTGTTGAGCTTTTCTACATGGTGGGGGGACAGGGTCAGATTTGTAAGGTCATTCTGACTCAGGCTGTCTGACCCGTGACCGGTCCTGAGATTGAACTAGTGAGGGCCAGACGGGGTTGGAGAGAGGGCTCCCTTATTTCCCAGGCCCTCGCTACTGTTGCTAACTGCCATCGAACACCTCCTGTGTTCCACGTGCTGGCCTGAACATGCGGTGTGCACGTCCTCATTGTCCCTGACAAGCTTTATGGGGTTTAGTTTCCATTTTACAGAGGAGGCAGCTGAGGCACAGAAAGGGTAAGACACCTGGGCATGATCACACAGCTGGAAGTGATGGCTTGGGGATCCAAGCCCTAATGTGTCAGATCCAAAATCTGTGCTCTTGGTCCCTTAGCAGTGGGTGGCTTTCTGTCCTCCCTGCCTGCACCATCCAGGCACTTGAAGGTGGGTCTTTACCTCTTGGGGCAGGCAACTGCCGTCTTCCAGTAATCTCTGCTTCTCCCGCAGGTAAGTTTGAGGACAGGGAAGACCACATCCCCAAGCTGGAGCAGATAAACAGTACGAGGGTCCTGAGCGGCCAGAACTTCACCCTCACCAAGAAGGAGCTGCTCAACACGGAGCTGCTGCTCCTGGAGGCCTTCAGTTGGAACCTCTGCCTGCCCACGCCTGCCCATTTTCTGGACTACTACCTCCTGGCCTCCGTCAGCCAGAAGGATCACCACTGCCACAGCTGGCCTGCTACCTGCCCCCACAAGACCAAAGAGTGCCTCAAGGAGTACGCCCACTACTTCCTAGAGGTCACCCTGCAAGGTGAGGCAACAGCGGGACCTGTTCCCCTTCCCCAACCACACAGAGGCAGATCCATCCACGGAGTCCTTACTGAATGGAGCCCATCCACCCAGAGCACTCGCACCTCACAGGGGTCCACAAGAAAGGGGCAGTGAGTCTTCAGCGTTACTGATACTGTGTAACGACAAATAACAGCTTGGATACTGGCGGCTGGCACCCTACTGACGTACTGATCACCTGCTAATTTTTCTTACGATCATTAGGTCTTAGGTCATTCCAGAAGAGCTGTCATTGTACAGGTAGGGTGGGGGAGGGGTAAGTTTTAGTAATAATGTTTAGCAATAAAGTTACCCTGTTTGGGGACATTATTTGAATTCCACTCGTCCCACTGTCTTAAAATCCAGGTATCCTCGTATCTTAAAATACTAGGTCAGAAATACTGTTGATACAACCACCCCTGATAACCCACCCCAAACCAAAACGGTCCCGAGTAACAAGATCAACAAATAGGATATCAAGGATTAATGGAGCATTTATTGTGAACCAGGCCACTTATTTTAGTGCTTTGGGTTATATGATGTCATTGGAATTTCCCAGTGACTCCGCATGAAAATTACTGTTATTCTTGTTTTACAAATCTGTTTCCTCCACGGGTGCTCAAGAGGTGAAGTAACTTACCCAAGGTCATTGCTAAGATTTGAATTGGAGGAGTCTGGCTCTGTGCCGGCTCCCATCACCATAATGCCACCTGCTTGACTCTGACTTTAACAGGCCGATGCCGAAGTCGTCAGTGTAAGAACGAGGACATACTCATCCCCAGTGTCCTTCGTGAAAATCCTGGGCATCTGAGGAGTTGGCCTTTGCACATGAGAAGGGCTGGCTTCCCCATGGTGCCAGACATGTTAGTAGGACACTAAGATTCATTTCACACCGTATCCATGTACCAAAACAGCTCATGTATTCCTTAAATACATGTAGTTTTGATTGGCCAGTCATAGGTCAGTCTTGCTGAGGGTGGGAGAAGGTTCCTCAGGAAACGGAAGTCGGGTGCTAGTTTTAGTTCCGAGTATCAGATGCTTACGACTGTTCACTCATTCAGCAGATTTTTATTGAGGGCCTGCTGTAGGCCAGGCTTTGTTCCTTTTAGCAAGTAGCCTGTAGTCATCCCCCAAACAGGAGCCTTTGCCGTGCTGTGTCAGTCCTGTGGTTTGTGGTGCTCTCCATAGCCTGTCAGCAAGTCCCTGGCAGCCCCTGGAAGCTCTGGACGAAATTTCGAAAATGATTCCTCTAGGCTGACACCAAGAATCCCAGACTGAGAGCTAAGGTGTTTAAGATTCAGGAGTATAACTCCATGCTGTGTCCAGCTTTTCATCCTGGGTGCATGTGGCAGCCGTGAACAGGCTTGAATTGAATCACTTGTCTGCCAGTTCTCAGGAGGCCTGAGGCGGAGAGGCCCTGGGAGCCCAGAGCGAGGCTCTGTGGTGCTGACTGCCATGATTCTCTTTCAGATCATATTTTCTACAAATTCCCGCCCTCTGTGGTTGCTGCGGCCTGCGTTGGGGCCGCCAGGATCTGCCTTCAGCTTTCTCCCTACTGGACCAGAGACCTACAGAGGATCTCAAATTACACCCTAGAACATCTCAGCACATGCATTGAAATCCTCCTGGTGTAAGTTCCACCCCTGATCTTTCCGTGTTTCCAGAATATCCAGGCACTTGCTCTCGAGACCACCTTACACTGTTGCTCGAAGTCAGAGGGTTGTGGTGCCTCCCTAGGCAGTGTCTCCCGTAAAGTGAGCCATGGTGACTCCTGATAGAATTGAGGTTTGCAGAGGTGAACCTTCCTGTTTTGGGTAGCTCTGGGTTTGCAATGTTAAGGTCAAGGGGTGGGAGGGAAGAGAAGCTGTGTGCATACCCTTCTGAGTGTCTGGGCTGTGTGCTCTGAGCCCCGGTGCATCAGTCAGTCTTATGGATGGTTACACTGAGTGATTACACTCGTGATAAGCTACTTGCCTTAGACGTGGCTACAAAGCTGACCTTAGCCAGCTAAGCTCAGAGGGGCTTAACATAAGAGGCCTCAGTGGGAATACTGGGGAGGACATACTAAGTGTAACAGAGAAGGTGCATAAGGGCAGTATAGACCCATCACCATGAAACTGGTATTGAAGGAGGAAGCATTCAGTGGTGACCGTAGGGAGGAGACAGAACTGAGAAGTCCCAGGAGCTGCACCCCATTCCTCTTTCGCCCAACAGGTGGCAGCATCTGCTAGATGCTGGCCCCCCTCCCCAAGGGGCCAGGCCCCCTCCCCCACCCAGAGCTGCCTCCCAGCCTCCTGGTGAAGGAAGCTTTGCTGGTAGCTGGCTGCCTTTGTGTTGTTGCTCCAAACTGTCCACCCAGCTCCCTGGACCTTGTTTTAAAATCTGTGTTTGTCGAAGGTGCTCAGAGCCAGAGCATATGGTCTGGTCTGAATGCAGATAGGTGCCCCCAGATTCTCAGCCACCAGCCCTGCCTCTTCACCGTGGTGGTGGCTCTGGGATGCCCAGCTTCTCAGATCTGAGGCCTCCCTGTGCTCCAGTCTTAACCTGAGTCTCTGCTAGATTAATGGAATTGTTATTTCAAGAAGCTTTACGGGAAGCTTTTTTTTAAGCTTCCCCTTTTCAGAAGGTGAAACTTAGGCCCCAAGGGCGGCTGGCTTGAGATCTGTTTGGGGGTGCCTCGAAGGCAGAGGTTATTCTCATCAGCTGCCAGGCCATCCCTCCTGGAGATTGTGCTCGGCAAGGGGCCAGGTGGTGACCCGGAATTTATCATCTGGGGGGTTGACCGCTGAGACGGGCCGTGTAGTGGCTTAGAGGACAGAGCGGCTAGTCTCCAGGGGCCAGAAGGGGTTTGGTAGGAAATAGATCCAGGCTTGGTCTGAGGTCTGAGTTTAGTCAGAGAAGAGCAGGGACGGCACTGCGGGCAGTGAACATGGGCTGGACACGGCCGTGGGGTCACAGCACACAGATCTCGAATTCCACTTAGGGGCACACTCAGGGGTCTGCTGCTCTGGCCTTTGACCTCAGGTCTCACCAAGGTCCTCTCCTTTCAGAGCCTATGACAACGTCTTCAAGGACGCTGTCGCAGTCAAGAGCCAGGCCTTGGCAGTGGTGCCCAGCACAACCCCCGCCCCCACCCAAGTGCTGTTTCAGCCGCCTGCCTACCCCACGCTCAGCCAGCCGGCGACGCCGGTCCTGGCCTCGTTCCAGACCCCCGTGCAGGACCTCTGCTTGGCCTATCGGGACTCGCTGCAGGCCCACCACTCTGGGAGTCTGCTCTCTGGGGGCTCCGGCTCCTCCCTCCACACCCTGTACCCCACCCTCCAGCCCCTGGATTTGTGCCCTGTGTCCCTCCCCGCACCCCTCAGCGTGCGAATGGCCATCACAGCCGAGCCCAGGCACTGCCTCACCACCAGCTACGGGAGCAGCTATTTCAGCGGAAGCCACACGTTCCCCACCGGCTGTTTCGACAGATAGGGCATCTTCAGGCCACACGGGAGGCCTTGCAAACTCACCTGGGCAGAAGAAGAGGACACAGTTCAGGGGAGCTCAGCCTAGTGAAGCCCCGGGGAAGCCGTCCCCACAGAGCCTTGCTGACTTTGAACACAGAGGGTTCATGTTCTTTTTAATGAAAGCCGACAAAAGAGCAAAATAGTCAATGCCATCCCTCCCCCGAGAGAATTCCTCTGGAAAACGTCTTCCACATGTGCAGCTGGGGTGCAGGGGAACGGCTCGGCCACAGTCCTCTGGAGGAGGGACCCGGTGGAGTGAGAAAGACCTGGTAAGAGGCCAGGAGACTGGACACCGGTCAGTCCGCGAGCATGTCTGGTGTCTGGCATCAAAGACTTTATTCCTTGCCAGCGGCAGTGACACACTGAACAAGGAGGGACTGCCTGGCGTGTTCTCAGGACCCCCAGCAGATGCCGAATTCGGTGCTCTTTCCCTGGCTCCGTACAGAGGAGCCTGCGTGTGTTTTTGCCTGAGCGTCTGCCTTCGAAGGCACGGTGGGTGGCTGTCTTGCCTTTGTTGTCCAATCTAAAACCTTATTTGGCTTTTTAGATATTTCACCCGCTGCTGCTTCCTGAAATGACCTAGCTTTCTGTTCAGTAAGATATCTTGTTTACATACTGTATCAGGGATTCTATGATACTTGAAAATTCCTTAGGAGGAGAAAAAGACACTGCCTGTCGCACGCAGGCTGAGGTTCGAACCCAGCTTGTAACAGCAGAAAATGCGTTTTCAGAAGCATGTGGTTGGGGAGAGCCAGTTTCCAGGCTCTCGCTTCCGGAAGATTCCGCGTCTTGGATGTTGTGTTCACCTTTAGAACTTCAAGAACCACCCAGAGGAAAACGTGATTGAAGGGTAGAGAAGGGTTTACCACTAACAACCCCACCTCCCTCCGCCATGGGCTTAAATGGTACACGAGGTTAAACCCAGCCGTGGCTTTGAGTTTGGCTAATAGGGAAGGCTAGAAATGTGGAGTATTTGCTTCATGCCAGCTGACTCGGGGAGTGGGCTCGTGCATGGGGGTATGTCACAACCACTGACAGGCAAGCGATTGGTTGGATCGAAAGCCAGTATTTGGGTCCCCGCCGCAAATGGGCTCTCAGGAAGACTCTTGTAACCATGTGCAATATGTTTCTGTTCTGACTCACGGCTTGTGCTCATTGTTTTGTTTGTTTGTGTTTTTGTTTTTTTGGTTGCTTTGGGGTCAGGGGGACACGGTGTTCACCCATCAGAACTGGGAGGTGCAAAGAACCACAGAAGCAGTTTTTGTTTGTTTGTTTTAAGAAGAACCCGTCTCGGTTTTCTTGGCTTATGAGCCAATCCAGGAGACTGGCTCAGGGCCTGCCAGGGAGGCAGCTACATGCTGCTGAGTTGGATCCGAAGGTGGTTTCCAGAGCGCGTGGAAGCTTCCGCATAGAGGCAGAGTAAGAGGTGACGTGGGTAAGGACGCTGCGGCCCCTTTGTCGCACGAGGGTGGGATAGCTGCACGTTCGTTTGTTGCTTTTCTCTTTTTCATTTGCCAACCTCCTTCTATTCATATGACACTGGTTTGGATTCCAAGTTAATGTGTCCATCTGTTCTGGGACTGGGGCTTGTGAGGGGCCCCCCAGTAGAGCTCCCAGCCAGCTCAGCAGCAGCAGAAGGCGTCCTGCAATAAACATGTCACCTGCTCTTGGTCTCTGTTCTCTTCCTGCCCTTGTCCTCTCCACCAGCCCCGGGGGTGTCTTCCCTCCTGCTGGGAGGTTGACGGGGGGGGCCAGGGGCATGGGGTCGGTGTGGGCAACATGAGACTGGCCACCGTGGAGCTGGGTGCTGTCCCCCGAGTTGGAGCTGGGCCTCCCTGGGGACACCCACAGCGGGAGTTAAGGTTGGACACCCCAGCTCTACCAGTACTGGTCACGGTTCTCTCTCCGTGGAAACAGAACCCGTGATGTGTGTAGCCAGAGAGATGCATTGTAAGGAATTGGCTCACCCAGCTGGGGCTGACAGGTCAGGAACTGTGGAGGGCAGGCCAGGAGGCTGGGGTCCAAAATGTGTGGGGCAAGCCAGAAACTCAGGACTTCTGCGACAGTCTCTGGGGAGAACTCCTCCTCCGCGGGACCTGTTTTTGCTCTTACAGCCCTCACCTGACAGCAAGAGCGCACACACATCCACCACACACACACACACACACACACGGAGAGGCGTCTCCCGTACTTAAGGCTTACTGATCGGAAGTGTCTCCGTCGCACCTACAAAACGCCTTCTCAGCGACACCAGGACTGACTAAACGTCCGTGCACCACAGCCTGGCCAGGCGGCCACGTACGACTCATCACCACCCCTTACTGGCTGTCGGGAGGCAGCTGCCTCCACAGCCCCGAGTCTCCATCTTCTCAGCTTTTGTAGTGGGGGTGATAACACTCAGCTCTCCTGAGGATTAATCTCCTGAGGATTAAGCGACGTAATGCACGTCGGAACCAAACATGAAGTCCCCTTCAGGATGCACCATTGTCTTGTGTGCCAGTAAGAAGAATGGAAGGAAAACCTGCCAGCTAGACCAGGGCACAGTGTTTAAGATACTGCTGATGAAACACTGCACTCTTCTGTCAGGAGGGTTAAAAAGTAAAAAATTTGTGTACCATAGAATCGGTGGAATTTGCCGTCAGCCTTTCTGGGGACACAGTGTAACTGTGGTGCTGAGCGGTTCTCACAAAGCACGGATGCCTTCAGTGAGGACAGGAGGTGTGGGGAGATACATGGTCAGGGCATGAGGCTGAGGTCCAGCCCCCGGAGCTGTTTGGGAACCATGTGTGTTGACAGGGCAGGGCTGGGGATAGGACTCCCCACCTGCTGTGTGCAGGCCAGGCGAGGCAGGAGGCTCTAGGTTTTGGGGATTCGACGATAAGGCAAGTCATGGCTTTACCAAGAGCACCCACTTCACTATCTCTCTGTCTTTAGGCCTCAGTTTCTCTACCTGTTACTTTAGAGATGGTTGAGTAGTGTGGTTTTGAGCTCAAGAAGGGGACTGAGCCACAGAGGTCCTGGGCTCCTGCCTGCCTTCGCCCGGAGGGATCCGCTTGTACTTCTCCCACACATGGGCGGTCCGTGTTGGATTTTATTCAGCCCATGCTGGGCAGTAGTTCGGAAAGCTTGAAAAAGCACAGAGATGCATTAAAGGCCCCTCTGGGGCTGACATCTGGTTCATTCCAGAGATTTTCAAACCTGAGCAACCTGCACATTGGCGAGAGGTGTTCTCCGAGAGGAGTGGGGCCTGGAGATCTGCATTTCTAGCTGGCTTCCGGGTGACTCAGATGCGTGTTTTCTTTGACATTCCAGCGGAGGACTTCACACAGGGCCTGGTTTCTGGCCCAAAAGACGGAGTCAGGAAACCGCATGCCTGTCTAAATTTCTGAGCCGCCTGAGTTCTAGACGTAGACCTTGTTCCATGCTTATTAGTTCTTTGTTCTATGCAGTATTTTTTCTGCCAAGCCGTGTGGAGGCTTGGGATATGCAGATCCGTTTTCCAAGGAGAACCTGCTTTCCTTTAGGTTTAACATCGAAAATGCCTGGATTACCGTTGGGGTCAAGGTTCTACTTCCTCATGCCTTTTGGGTTCAAACTCCCCCTCTCCTGTTCTGCCACCAGCAGGCTCCTCTCCCTTCATCCTTTCCATCCGTGATTCTCAGCAGGGCCCATTCTTGCCTCCTGGAGGACGTTTGGCAATGTCTGGAGACGTTTTGGGTCATCACTAGTGGGGTGGAGGGTGGCAGGCATATAGCGGGTAGAGACCAGGGGCCCTACTGAACATCCTACAGCCCAGGATGGCCCCCACAAAAAAAGAACAGTTGAGCCCAAAGTAACAGCAGTAGTGAGGTTAAGAAGCTTCAACACGTGTTACCTCCCAAAGAGGTCTGTAAGAACCCTAGTCACTCGTTACTCTTCTTATTTTCTTCATAGTTGTTCAAGCCATCTGAAATGATCTTGTTAGTTGGCTTACTTGGTTTGATGGTTGTGCCCTCAGCTACTTTCCCCTAGTAGAACATGAAGAATATTACCACCTGGTGACAGTGGCATGAATCATAGCTGTTCGCATTTATTGAGCATTTACTGTGTACAAAGTGCAGTGCTAAGGAATTTGCTCCTCTTGTTGATAATCATCCTAGTAACCCTACAAGGCAGGAACTATTATTAGCCGTATTTTACAGATCAGAGAATGGGGGCTCAGAGAAGTTATTTGCAGTGGGGAAGACAGGAGCCACAGTTCACACCCTGACAGTTCGAATCTGTCCTGCCGCCTCAGTAAGGGGCTTTGGATGAGTAAAAGGCTCTGTAACAGTCCCAGCTAGCCACTGCACTCACCTGGTGGGGAAGACATGACAGGATAATGGATATGGGTTCATTAAAGAAAAGGGTTGCCAGCCATTTGTTCTCCTGATTGACGATGTGGCAGGCAAGCTCAGCAACAGACAAATACGGAAATGGCTTCTTGCACATCTGCCATAGGCTAATGTGATTTATGGCTCCATCTGTCTTCCCCCAGCAGGCTCGGATCTGGGAGGGGTTCCCTGAACCCCATGTGAAGGTGGAGAGCTGGGACCAGGCTTGGGGCTTTCCCAGAGCATCCCATGGGAGGGACCTTGCCTCTGGGCTGGCTCTGCCCATCCCTGGCACCACATGCCTAGGAAAGAATCTTACCAGCCCTCATTCACCTCATTCTCTGTTCCTCAGGGAAAACCTTTGTGACTTGATTTTCTGCAGAAAGGCCATAGCATTTCGCAGGAGTCTCAAGTCCAGATGCCCACCAGGACCAGGCAGGTAACATAGTGAGTCCAGCTGGGTGACTGACACAGCATGATGCGGTGGGTACTGCGGTGAAACTAGCGTCTCCCTAGAGGATATGGCTTCTACTCTGCTCTGGTCGGTTAATACCTTTCAGGAACATAAGCTCCTCATTGCTGAACCTTCAGAGTTCCAGAGCCACTGGAAATCTGTACTTTCTAGGAAACCTACTAATTTTTCATTTAATTTAAAATTAAATTTTAAATTTTTTTTTATTTTTTTTTAATTTTAAAAATACTTAACATAATAGAAGACCAATAAAATACATTGTAAGTTAGAATAGTTCTTAGGCTGGAAGTGTGAAACTTCTAGTATATAGGTGAGAACATTGGGCCTCAGAGGTGGAAGGTCGAGTTTGTCTGATCTTAACTAGATGACCTTGAAAAAACCACCACTCTGCTCTGAGTATCTCCCCATTTCTAAGGTGGGATGGCTATCAGCTTGGGCTTATGGTAACTAAGCATGGAATGTATCGTATCATTATTCAACAGTGAGTTCTATGAGAAAGAGTGTAGATAATTGGGCCTCTCCTTTCTTTGGGGACTCAGGTGAGTTTCTGAGCTTCACTTCTGACCTAGCTCTAGCTTCTAAGGAAGTAGAGTGGTCTGGCTTCTGCTGGGCCAGCTCTGACCAGTATTTCAGGCTGCTGCCCTGGATGGACACAATGGGCAGGATACACAGGAAGTCTTGCTTTCTGCAAACATGGGAGGATTGGGACCCAGAATACTCTCCAAAGTCCTGTGTGGCTGGGGAGCACTGCACAGGGACAGTTCTCTAGTCTCCATCCTTAAGAGTACAGCTGAGGAGGGCTGGGGTGGGGCCCAGATCCTTTTAAGAGGACCCTCAGGAGATGCTCGTGCACAGCCAAGTTGGGACACTTCTCCCTGCTCTAAATGCTCTGACCCTGCGTGTGTCCATTCTCCCCAGTAGAACTGCAAGAGGCCCTTAGAGCTGTTTAATGAGCGCTGACGATGTTCCAGGGCCTGTATTTGACACTTGGCTCATGCTCTCTCTCTCTCTCAAGAGCTTGTATTATTACCACCGTTTTCCAGACCAAGACACTGGGGTTCAGGAAGGCTCAAGGTCTCAATATGGACAAGTGGTAGGAATTGGTTTCAAATTTGGAAATGCCTGTCTGAGGAACCCATGTAGCCTCCAATGCCATGTCACCCGTAGATGACACATTACACTCGGCCACCAAAACACAATCACTCAGATCTCACTGCCCGCCCTTCGCCCCGCCCCCCCAACAGACACGCCCACCTTGTTCTCGGGCCGTCAGGTGGGTGGTGGAGCGCCACCTAGTGGTGGTCTGTGAAGATGCTTTGGAAAGCCCTCGCTTTGCTGGATGAGCTTTTTGGTAGGGAAGCCGCTACCCCCACGCGGAGTGAAAGAAATGACTCCCACGGGTCAGGATGAAAGTCACGAAGAGACTGGGATACAGGGCCCCCAAATTGAGGCCTGTGGAGTGGGGAGTCACTATAGCATTTCGGACAGTGCAGCAAAATGACGAAGCTCTTCTTTTTGGAAGCCCATGAACATGGGTTTTTACCCTTAATCCTTGCAACTCCCCCATGACACAGGAAGGAAAGGTCTTATTGGTCCAAGTTGCACACGGACAAGGTAAGACTCACAGAAAGCCAGCAGCTTGTGCCCGTGCCTGGAGTCAAGTGAAGGAAGCAGCTAACCCTCTCATCACGCTGGTTGGGAATGGCGGCGGTGATGGTGGCTGGTCATGGTGGCCACAGCTACTATTTAGTGAGCTTGTAGCATGACAGCTTTACAGGTGAGTACAATTATTATCCCCATTTTCAGGTGAGGAAACCGGCTCAGAGAAATGGGTGAACTTACCCCAAGGGGACAAAGCTTCTAGGCCGTGGAGGAGGGATTCAAACCCTGTCGGTGTGTCCCCAGAGTCAAAGCGGTCAGCCTGAGAAAGCCTCCCTGCCAAGATGCCCGCAGAGTGATGCTTTCCTCCAGCTCGCTTTACTCCATCTACCGCCCCCCGAAGCTGGATTGAGAAGATGTAGCCTCCATCAGGTGGCAATACCCAAACCCACTCAGAGACACCCCCTGTCATGTGACCATGGGCAATTGTCTTCCCCTCTCTGAGCCGCTGTGTCTGTGAAATAGTTTAAAACTAGTTGAGCTCTGAGGTCCTGCTTTTCTATGCGTGTGTGACTGTAACAATACTGGCTTAAGAATTTCTCCTCTGCTAACCATTTGAATTTGTCCTTGAATCAGTCGCCAAAGTAAGAACAGTCTCTCTCCTCTCCTCTCCCTCCTCCTCCTTCTCCCTCTCCCTGCCTCCCTCTCCCCACTCCTCCCTCCCTCCCCCTCCTCTTCTTTTCTCTCCTATTCTCCCTCCTCTCCCGTCCTCCTCCTCCCTCTTTCTCTCAATCTCTCAATTTTCAGCCTAATTATGGTTAACTCTCTGTTATTTAGAGACTTACTATCCAAGCTCATTATGAGTAATTATTCAGTCTGGAGGGGAAACAGCAACACTGCTAGTTTAATTTAATGCTTACCTAGTTCACTTAATTAGCAATAAGTCTTGGCAAAACGATGGAATGCATGGGTACTGGCTTGGTGGGTGGTGGGGGGTGGGGGGAGGCTGAGTGCTGTTCTTGGGAAGATAAACAAGTTTCAGGGCAGAATGTGGGAGGAGGCAGGAGGGAGCTGCCGGTAAGCTGGGCCATGTCACCAAGGATGGGCTGTGACAGTGAAAGACTGCATTACACGGGCTGGAAGCGCCTTGGGTTAGGTAGCACTTACGAGGCACCTGCTGTGTGCTAGACCTTGTGCAAGGCACTAGCAATCCTAATTTCTAAGGCCCCATATCTGGGACTTGGACAATCAAGATAATTTAGATGATTGGCTCTCATAGCGGGTACATTCTCTTTTCAGTAGCCTTGCAGTAATTTTGATTTCGCCAAGGACAGTGTGGCTTACTAGATGCTGCTTTTCCTGTTACATCTGTCTTCACTAGGGAGGCCGCAGGCTTGGGGCTCTGAGCAGGCAACGGGATCTAGCTGTTGTTCAGTTTTGGCTTTTTTGATAGTTTTCATTGATTTATGGCAAATGATGTTGAAATGTAGAAGTAATGTAAAACTTCTATTGTAGCAAAAATAAGTGACTTGTCATACAGAAAAATATAGGGTAAGAAGTCAAGGAGGGGTCCTTGGGGGGGAAGAAGGAGAATGGGAAAAGGACTGTTCAGTGCTCTGGGTTAGGGATTCTCTGGCCAGGGCGCAAGCCGCCCGACTCCCATGCCCTGGACAGACAAAATCAAGCAGGGATGACCCAAAGCCTTCCTCAGAATCCTGGACTCAGCTCCGGGAGCCCAGCAGGAGGTCAGACCACCTTCAAACCACCTTCCCCAGCCAGCTGAAGCCCCTCACAGTGTCTCCCAGGCACTGCTGTCCAAACCAGGACATCCCAGGCCCTTCTTGTCCCTCTTGGCACTCCCATGGCCCCCTTGCCATCTAATACTCTCTCATTTCTCCTCAGTCCTTTATTGGTCCTCCTGGCCCCTTCCTGTGCCATTAGGTAAACTGAGGCCCGGAAGGATGCCTCCACAGCCAATTAACAGCAGAGCCACAGCCATGCCAAAACACCTTTCTGGCCAAGTCATGGTGTCTTCCTCCTTCATCTGCCAGCCTTGGAGGCCAGCAGCAGGGCCCTCTCCTGGAAGTGCCCCCCACCACCATCTGATACACCTGTCCTGCGGCCCACATGAAGAGTCAGTGTGTTAAAGGAGCCCTGTGTCTCTACCCTCAGAGAAGCGGATGGCAAGGTGGGGTAAGGGTGCCGGGAAGTGTGCCCACCGTGATTCTTGAACAGCAGGAGGTCGGGAGTATTGCTGTCCTCTGCCACATTGGTGAGCCCACATCGGTCTCAGGGCCAAGGTTTGCCCTGTGTAGCCATCCTCGGGCCTTTCCCACCCTTACCCAGCTAGAAACTGCCCCAAGACACCAGAAAACAAAAACAAAGACAAAGAGGTTCAGAGTAAACAGAATGTTTTCTTCTTCCAGCTTTCCTGGTGGCTTTGTGGCCCCCTGTGATCCCCACCTGGTTGCTCAGGCCAGCCTCTTGCTCACACGCTCATAGGTCACGCCTCCGATGGTGGAGATCTGAAAGAAGCAGCCAGAAAGAGGGAGTCATTGCAGGGGTCCCTAAGTGAGACGGAACACAGCTCAGGGAAGACAGGCCTCCAGTCCCAGCCGTGAGTAGAAGTGAGCAGGTCGCACCACTTCTCTGAGCCTCAGTTTCCCAATTTGTTACACGAGCTCCTGTGTAGACTCAGCGAGGCAAAAGTGCTAAACAGATGTTAGGGCTGATGTTGCTCTTTGTATTATAACCTTCCATCTGTCCACTGAAGTTCACCTACTCCAGGCATGTCCCTTGTGTTATCCCATTTAATTCTCCCAACAATGCTGTAGGATTGTACCCATTATAGAGATGTGAATACTGAAGTCTGGAGGAGTCAAGTAACCTCTTTGAGATGGAGAGGCAACACTCAGCTTCACCACACAGCATTTATGGGGCGCCTGTGCTTGGTGGTGGGAAGATAGAGTTCCTGCCCTGGAGGAAGGTGGGCAAGGGGAAGCTGTCCAGTGAAGGTGCAGTGCTATGTCCCAGCTTGAGGCCCCTGAGACCCAGCAGAGGAGGCAGCCTTCTCACAAGAGGTGAGTGGGTGGCAAATGGTGTCTTGTGTAAGCAGTTCCGTCAAGGGTGGCCGTGTGATTGGCACCAAGATGGTATGGAGGGGGAGCTGCGAGCAGGGAGGAGGCTGGGACTGGTCTAGAACAACGGTGACCTGGAGAGGGAGGGCAGATGCCCGCCTAATGCAATCCCTGTTGGTGAGGGATGGAGGTGTCCAGGATGATTCTGGGCCTCTAGGAATGGGAGATAGGCAAGCAAAACAGCTTTTCTCCGACACCTAATGCATGTGCATGCCTGTGCCCTTGTGCATGCATGTGCGTGTGTGTGTGCTCGTGACAACGCTGAACTCTGGGCACTGCTCACAGCACGCAGGCTCCATAGTCAGGAGCCTCTAGGAATCAGGAAACAGGTTTGTTCAGTTTGGAAGATTGATCCTCCTCTTGGACACAACCTGCTTCTGGTCCTCCCACTCTGGGTGCTCCCCACACACCTCACAAGCTGGGAGCTTTGCTTCTGGGAGTCAGAACCCACTGGCTGACATTTCAGGTAACAATGTGTCCAAAGCACTTACCAGATTTTCTAAGAGGTCAATTTCCATCCAGGAAAAAATGGATAGTCACTTTTGTTCTTTTATATATATTTTTAAATACTGTGCATCTTTTAGTTTTAGATTTTTTTTTTTTTAATTAAAGACCCACTAGCCTGGGGAGAGCTGGCAGAGAGCCTAGTCTAGAAGTCAGCCTTTGGGATCTGCCTCCACCACAAACTAGCTGTGTGGCTTTGAACAAGTTTCTTGTTATTTCTGAGCCTCTGTGGCCTCTCTGTAAAAACAGAATGGGAGGTCATGGAGACTCTTCGGCCTCTAGCTGGGTTTGAGATGAAGGAAAAAGAAAACGAGGGAGAAAAAAGAGAAAAGGGGAGAAGGGGGTGGCAAACCCCACCTCCCGCATCACTTCCCTTCTGGAGAGTCTTGGGGAGGGTAGACTAGACTCCAGGGAGCTCTGACCCAGGACATATGCTCCCAAGGGGAGAACAAAGTGTGGAAGAGCCTACCTTTGCTTTTTTTTTTTTTTTTAAAGATTTTATTTACTTATTTGACAGACAAGTAGGCAGAGAGGCAGGCAGAGACAGAGGAGGAAGCAGGCTCCCCACTGAGCAGAGAGCCCGATGCGGGGCTCGATCCCGGGCTCGATCCCAGGACCCTGGGATCATGACCTGAGCTGAAGGCAGAGGCTTTAACCCACTGAAACACCCAGGTGCCCCCTACCTTTGCTTTTACCTTCACATCCATTTCTTTCACCTGGGGAAAATTCTGGAACCCCGGGGGAGGAAACGGAAGTGAGGTGAAGGGACAGCGGCCCCTCCAGTCTGTGTTTACAGAGCACCGGGGGTGGGAAGCGTCCAGCCACAGGTGTGTGTGTTTCCCCTGACAGCATTTTTTCAAAGGTTTAATTCACTGCCAACGTTTAGTACTCTGGAGGTTTCACAGAGAAGTGCAAAGCTCCAACTTCTCTTAAAAAATCAGAAGGTCTAGCAGGGAGGACCTGAAGTCCCTTAGGGAAGTGGAGCAGCATGGTGGCTGCCCTTGCGGGGCCCACCCAGACTCCCCCCTTGGTTTAAACTCGGGGGAGGGTCCCATGGGCTTCCATGCTTGGGCCACTGAGGCGGCAGAGTCACTGCCAAATGTCAGTCCCAGCACTGTCAGAGAAGCTAGGTGCCCTCCAGCTAGCCACTCAGCTCCCAGCCCCTCAGTGCCCTCACCTGGAAGATGCAGGGAAACATCCCTACCTAGCAGGGTATCGTGAGATGATGTCCCCCGGGCACTCAGCACAGAGCCTGGAATGTAGGAGATGCCCCTAGAGCCAGGGCTGGAGGCAGAAGAGTGTTCTCATCATCGTCCCAGGAACCAGCAGACACTCACCTCCACTAGCTTGTCACCCACGATCTCCGAGGTCTGGCGATAGTTGGGGAACTCCACCGCGATCTTCCCACCCTCCATGTGCACGGTGGCCTAGAAGAGAAGCATAACACGGAACCCGAGCTGGCAGAGGCCCCCAGATGCAGGCCAGTCCCCTCTGGGATTGGACTTGGCTCGGAGGTACAGGACACAGAGGATACACACAAGTCCCCCAACCTCGCTGTGCCTCAGCTTTCTCACCTCTGAAATGGGGGTAGTCACGGTACCTCCTTCAGAGTTCCTAAGAAGACTGAAGGATTTCATAGGACATATGGAAAGTGCTTAGAACAGTGCCCCACACGTGAGGAGCGCTCCTTGTTAACTGTGGAGTCGGATATGATCCTTATTGTTAGGATAATGATGATGTCATCTGGGATGTGGATTGCGGCATTGTTTGTCCTCGCAAGCAACCTAAACAGCCATCCGGCTCTCCACCAGGGAATAACCTCAGTGTCTATCAATGAGGGCGTGTTAAAGGAAGGGTAGCATTGCCATACTGTAAGATACTGTGTGAGCATTAAAAAGAGTAAGGCAGATCGATCCGTGCTGACACAGAAGGACATCCTGAGAAATTGTTAAAATCCACGAGTGACAGAAGATGAACATTAGGAGCACTCATTCTGTACCGCGGCAGCCATGGCTGGGGGCGATAGAGGGGACCCAGCATTGGTGGAAGATCTGCGGGACCAGGTTGGGTTAGGAGAGGACAGTCACCTTTTACTTCTTTCTTACGTAAGATTACGGTTTCGGACCCACAAGAGTCCGATTCTAGGGCTATGCATCTGTAGGCTACGCGGGAAGGCAGCCCGAGCAAATGATTATGGTCTCTGAAGCCAGGCTGCCTGGGCGTGAAGGTCTGCCGGTGCTGTGTGACCAGGGCCAAGTGACTGAACCCCAGGGCTCAGCCTAACTCCCTCATCTGTAAAATGGGATAGTAACTGTTGCGACTTCGTAGGATTCACTGCATTAACGTGTGAAATATTCAGCAGGTGTCTGGGATATATATTAAGTGCTTGGCAAGTGTTAACAGTTTTTAACAGTTTTGTTACAGTGTCTGTTAGAGACCGAAGCATTAAGAACGGGGAGTGGCTAACTTGCTGAGTAACTCAAGCGGACGCTAGACTCGAGAACCCAGCCTCAGCTTGGGGTGCAGCCCCAGGGAACAGGCTTGAGACGAAGAAGTTAGCCAGAGGCTTAGGGAAGGAGGGAAGGACAGCTAGTGGCCTCTCACCTTGAACTTCTTGCCTCCCATGGTCTCCATGTCACACTCCTTGCCGATGGTGAACTTGTTGATCATGGAGTGGCCGCCCGGGTAGTGCTGGGACCAGGTGAAGTTCTGCCCGTCCTGCTGCACCTCCGTGACAATCTTGAAGTTTCGGCCCTTTTCGATAGTATCACTGGGGAGTCCTGGCCCAGGGATGAGCAGAGCGGCATGTAATAGCTGCTGACAGCCTGTGGGTCTGGGGGAACGCTTTCCTCCCTGGTGGCTGGCTAGCACGGTCAAGAGCACAAATCCCAGCTCTACCATGAACCATGAGCTTGGATACCTTTCCGAGCCCCAGTGTTCCCATCAACAAAATGGGGGTAATAAGGTCCATTTCACAAGGCTATTGCGAGGATGAAATTAAAGTGATTGCGTCTTGTAAAACTCCTGGCATATAATAGACGATAAATACTAGCTGCTCTTCTGATAGCACTATTACACAAATAAAACAGACACTGCCACGCTCCCAGGGTCCTAGATGAACGGGACCATCAAGACCGTCTTCTAACACTGGTGTTTCCCAGATGAGGCAGTGAAGACCCAGAGCAGGAAAGGGGCTTCCCAGCCTCTCCTCGGAGGCTAACAGCAGAGCCAGGTCTACCACTGAGACTGGCGCCATTGCGATTCGACATGAGGCTGTTGTAGGTGAAACCAAGTCACCGTTCCCTCTGGGCCTCTCCAGTAATTGACCCAGAAAGGCTCTTGTCTCCCCAAGGCCCCAGAGCGCACGTGCCCTGCTCTCAGGGCCTTTCATCCCCTGGGGCCTCCCTCTGACTCTTGACAAGGGCACTGCCTCAACTTAGAGAGTGCCCCAGGATTTCTGCCAGAGTATCACGGCCACGGTCCCATGGGTTCCTCACAATGGGCGCTGCAAACGGAGCGGTGAAGGAGAGCGCTTTTCTAATCTCAGCCCACAGTTCCCAGCGCAGTAAGAGGCCCATGTTTGTTGAATGGCCAAATGAGTGCATGGCTTGTCACACCCGACCTCTGGGTCACCTCTCCCCAGGCACCACTCATCATCTCATCACTGGGCCCTGGGTGCTCATGACCTCTGCCCCTAACTGACAGCATGACCATGGGCATGTCATGCTGAGGCAGCCCATCAGGAACCCGGGTTGGCCCTCGCCTGTAGCAGGTCTTCGGTGTATGTATGAATGAATGAGTAAAGCAGTCAAGTCTGCACCTCAACAGCTGTGTGTCCTTGGACTAGTAACTCAGCTTCTCTGGGTCGCAAGGATTTTGGGTTGGTGGCCCCAAGCTGGCTGTGACAAACTAACCCAGGGAAGGGGTGCTCGTGCCCTCACTCACCGAGGCGCTTCATGAACTCGTCATAATTCTTGTCGCTCTCGAACTCGTACTTGCCACTGAAAGCCATGCTGCCGGGAGAGCTGGAGGATGAGGAGGAAGGGTCGTGGTGCTGAGGGGCCCGGTGCCCCAGCTTATAAACTCTGCCGCACACTCTGGGGCTCGGCCCCTAAGTCACCCCACCTCTCCCTCCAGCCCTGAAGAGGAAGCAATTGCTGTTTTACAACGTGGGCAGGACCTAGCCCAGCGGAGCCTTGAGGTTGTTCACCCGGGGGAGTGCTCCCTCTGCCACTCCCAGCAAGGGCGATGGCAATGCCAGAACGTCCGAAGTCTCAGCCACCTCTGCCCTCCCTCCCTTCATCTTTCCCCTACCCTCTAGCCATGCTTTGCACACTGCTTACTTACTTGTTCAGCCCCTCATTCATCCACCAAAGCCCATCGAGCACCTACCGCTTGCAGGACAGTCACCGAGATGACACGGATGAATGAAACATATGCCCTCCCCCCCAAAACTTCCAGTTTAGTTCAGAGACAAAACACAGGACTGCGGAGGACCCTTGTGCAGGCAGGATGTGACCAGTCCCTAGACAAACGCCGATGTGTGGCCTGGGGCACAGGGAAGGAGCAAGCCGGCGGCTGGAGGGTGGGGAATCTTTGCTAGGAGATGGCATTTGATGCTGGTCCAGAAGGAACCATAGGACTTGGATGTTTAGAGAAACAGAGGGTTGGAGAAGGCGGGAAATATAGGGAATACTCTATACAATACAATACTCTAGGATGAGGGAACAGTGTGATGGAGGTGGGAAGGGCCATGATGAAAGGAAAAATGAGTTTGACTGCAGCAAAGAGCCCTGCAAGGAGAGACAGAAGCAAGGTGCTGATAATGCCAGCAAGGTGAGGCAGCAGCCCAGGGGTCCAGGGAGCAGCTTGGAGCGGGAGTTGCCAGCGTGCACCGAAGACCCGCCACTTGCCAGCCACAGGCCAGGAGCTCAGTGGATTGTGTGTTGTTTGAAGCTCACAGCTGGCAGGGTGGGTGGGGGTTCAGACCCCCGACGTCCAGGTCCTGTCCCATCTGTCTTATGGGACTGCAACCTAGATCCAACTGACCATGCCTTCTCTGAGGACTTTCCTTTTTCTTATTATTAAATATGAAATTTTTTGCAAGTTGGTCTCCTTTTCCTGAATCAGCTCTTCGTGAATCCCCATCATTTCTTTCTTTCTTTTTTTTTCTTTTTGAATCCTCATCATTTCTGTCTAAAGCAGACCTCATCACAGCTCTGGGACCCAGTGATTTCTGAGCAGGTGAAACCTACTTTGCCCCATTTTGCCAGTGTTCAGCCTCCAGTCTTGGAATTCCTTACTCCTGCCAGGGGCCTTATTTTTTAGAAGACCATAAACACACACACATACACACACCCACATCCTCATCATCTTTATCATTGTCACGGATTTTCTGATAAGTTATATATATTAACATTCCATAAGTCTGAACAAGTAACAGTCCTGTCACTTGGCAGAGATGGCCCTTGATAATAGTTTACATATATATATACTTCTTATGTAAATGAGACTATATTGTGCCGTAACTGAGTTTGTTTGTTTTTTAAATTTTATTGATTTATTTTGAAAGAGGGCACAAGCAGGGGGAGCAGCAGGCTCTCCACTGAGCAAAGAGCCCAATGCGGGGCTCGATCTTAGGACCCTGGGATCATAACCTGAACTGAAGGCAGACGCTTAACCCACTGAGCCCCTGGGGCAGCCCTGTAACCTCATTTTTATGTAATGATATGGGTACATGTCTGTATCATGACATGAAGGTAAATCATATCCCTTTTAGTTCATATTCTATTGTCTGTATGTTGTAATTTACATAAGTATTGCTGGATTTTCAGGTTATTTCTAAAATTTTTCTATAACAAGTAACTTTGAGATAAAATTTTTTTCAGTTTCATGCCCTTGACAATCAGCAAATAGTTCTTATCTACATTAACTGTCTATAGATTTTCAAAGGTGGTGGCAGGTACTTAGGCAACCAGCCTAGAGAGCTTGTTTGGTGATTCTTCATTCTCGTGGTGTTTCCTGGACAACCGCACACCGAGACGGAATGGAACATTCCTTATTCCTTTGGCCCAGACGTCTTTGTTGAACGTGGCGTGAATGTGCGTTTCTGGGGTTCCCATCTCTTTCGTGGCACTCTTTGAGTGCCCGAGGGGCGCGCTTCCTGAAACCCACTCTCTGGACGTGCCCGTGAATGGTGGTGCTGTGTTCTCCCGTCACTACGCAGTTGACAGCGGGACGGCCCTTCCTGCCACCCTTCTTTGCCGGAGCCGCTCTGCCGGGGCTCGGTTGGAAAGTTAAGATAAACGTTCTCTTTCACACCCTGGTATACACGTCAGATTATTTACTAAAGGATGAATTTCTAGATGGGAAATCCCTGGAACAAAGGGGTTTTGTATCTACATTTATACCTGTTACTCAGCTGCATGTCGGAAAGCCTAGAGCCGTGTCCACTCGCACCTCGAGCCTGTGAGGATTTCCCCTCTTCGATACTGATGGCGACGGAGCAACAGCAATAGTGGCTGCATTTATCAGGTGTTTATTATGCACTGGGCACGCTGCTGAGTGTGTTACACGGATTACCTCATTCATTCTTCAAAGGGAGTTTATGAAGTCAGAGTCATTTCCCCCATTTTGCCAAGGAGCAAACAGGGCTTTAGAGCAGTAACTTGCCCAAAGCCACAGAGCCCCTGTGGAGAGTGCCAACAACTGTCAACAGCATTTAAAGACATTTCCAAAAATCCTTCATAACCCATCGCCCTGACTCAGTAAGTGTTCCTTTTCTTCTGCTTTCTTCCTCCTTCTGTCGCTCTTCTGTCTCCTCTCATATCCTTGTTTTCTTTCTCACAGACCTTAATTATGGCAGATAAATAAGGGCTATAATCACAACATAAATGCAATACACCACTCTATTTTTCTTTGCTCAGCATTAGTTTGAAAACACAGTCCCATGTTTCCATGGAGCTGCCATGTTTATTATTAAAAATGGATGCGTAATGCTTACTGTTGGACTTTCGGGGGGCCCAGCTTACTCCGTTAAATGTGAGACCACAGTGAGTTTCTTTATATGATTTTCTTAGAAAGCATTTCCTTGAACTAAAACCCCAGGATGGAATCACAAAGTTATGGGATCTGGAACATTTTCTTTTCAAAGATTGATTGACTGACTGATTGATTTGAGAGAGAGAGAGGGAGAGGGAGAGATGCAGACTCCCCACTGAGCATGGGGCAGGGGCTCGATCCCAGGACCCCAAGACCATGACCTGAGCCAAAATCAGGAGTCCAGCGCTTAACCGACCGAGCCACCCAGGCGCCCTGAGGTTGTGTTCTTTACAGTACGGTCTTGTGAAAGGAAAGGAAGTGGCTCAGTGGGTTAAGCTGCTGCCTTCGGCTCAGGTCATGATCTCAGGGTCCTGAGATCGAGTCCCGCGTCGGGCTCTTTGCTCAGCGGGAGCCTGCTTCCTTCTCTCTCTCTCTCTGCCTGCCTCTCTGTCTATTTGTGATCTCGCTCTGTCAAATAAATAAATAAAAAATCTTAAAAAAAAAAAAAAAAAAAAAGAAATTCCTGGGCTCTGACCCCCAGAAGTTCTGAGTTGGCAGGTGACGGGGGGGCCTGGAATCTGCATTTGCTACCCTCCCAGTGGTTATGCTGCAGTTACCCTGAGAAGCTCCAAGCCAGAGGATGTGCAAAAGAGCCAGCAGGATGGACCAGCCAGCCTCCCCGGGGCCCCACCTAACTTCCTTTCCCATTGACCTTCTGCATCGTCAGAACTGTTTTTTTCCTTAATAGCTGCTCATCCAAGGTCAGCATCAAATGCAAGACAGGCGTGGTGGGGGTGTGAGACAGGACGACATTGGCACCTGGATGCCTGACTCAGCGGTGCTCCTCTCCCCTTCATGGGAGTTTATAAGCACGTCTGACCCCCATGCCTCCTCCCACTCATGCCCTGCCCCTTCCCCTTTTCAGCTGGGGTCCACCTGTTCCTTGAGACACTCATTGTGAACCTTCCAAGAGGGATAAATGAACTCAAACTGCCTCCGTATCACAGTGAGGTTTTATGGGGCAATTGAGCTAACAGAGCGACTCTACCCCAGTGGAGGTCAAGAAGAGCCCAAGGCTAATGCCCCTGAGCCACCCCCACTTCCCACTTGGACTCTGGCTCCAGCCTCAAATCAGCCACCATTATTCTGAGAGTGACTGGCCTAGGGAGTGAGAAATGCAGGTGCTTTAGTCCCTGGTTGGAGGAGAAGCCCTCCTCCTAACTTGCCCACCCCAGGATCTTCTAGAACCTTGCTTGGAGTAAGTGATTGACTGGGGTTACACATACCTCAACCAAACCCCCTTCCCCTTCTTTCCTCAACCAAAAATCTGCAAGTGCAACTTGGAGTTGATCCTAGAGTGTCAAGGCTCAGTGGGATCTCTGAGGACAGTTTATTCCATGATGATTTTCCTAGCTGTGCTCTCAGGAGTCAAGGCTAAGAAACTCAGCATTCCCTCAGGACACCCAGTCAGGACTTTGTTTACATACCATTTGAAGCAGAAGTGTTGGAGACTCTGAGGCCAAGAGGACAGGGTTTGAATCCCAGATCTATCTGCCACTCACTGGCTGCGTGACCTTGGGCAAATCATTTATCTTCCTGTGTTTCTGTTTTCTCATTAGTTACTTAAATAAGTTAATTAATGGGTGCCTGGGTGGCTCAGTCGGTTAAGCGTCTGCCTTGGCTCTGGTCATGATCCCAGGATCCTGGGATCGAGTCCTGCATCAGGCTCCCTGCCCAACAGGGAGCCTACTTCTCCCTCTGCCTGCAGCTCCCCCTGCTTGTGCTCTCTGTGTGTGTGTGTGTCAAATAAATAAATAAAATCCTTAAAAAATAAATAAGTTAATTTTTGTAAAGCATTTTTCACAGAGCCTGGCAGACCTCGTTTCATTGTGCTTTGCTTTATTCTGCTTTCTAGATGCTGCCTTTTTTTTTTTATTTTTTACAAAACCCTGTGTTAAGCAAGTCTACCGGTCCTATTTTTCCAATAACGTTTGTTCACTCTGTGTCTCTGTGTCACAATTTGGTAGTTCGAGCAATATTTCAAACCTTTTCATGACCATTATATTTGTGATGGTGAGCTGTGATTCGTAATTATGACTCACTGGAAGCTCTGATGATGGTTAGGATTTTTTTTTTTAAAGATTTTATTTATTTGACACAGAGAGAGAGGGAGTACAAGCTGAGGGAGCAGCAGAGGGAGAGGGAGAAGCAGACTTCCCGCTGAGCAGAGGGCCTGATGCAGGGCTCGATCCCACGACCCTAAGATCATGACCTGAGTCGAAGGCAGACGCTTAAACCATGGACCCACCTAGGCACCCAATGGTTAGCGTTTTTAGCAATAAAACGTTGTCTTTTCAGACAGCTGCTACTGCACACTTAGTCGACCACAGCATAGTGTAAACTAAGTTTTATATGTGCTCAGAAACCGGAAACGTCATCCAGCTTGTGGTGGTCTGGGACGGAGCCTGCGATGTCTGTGAGGGTTGCCTGTGTGTAAGTGTTAGGTCAGTGTTGCCAGGGCTGGCCAGCTGTGTGGCTTCAACGCTACTGTGTCTGGTCACCAGCTTTGCAGTCACAGTCATCTCCCTCTCTGCTAAGTGTCAGAAGCCCCGGAGTTTGGTCCTCATTCTTGTCTGTTCCGGGAGGGCTCACTCCCCTGGTGAGCTCGCCTGACCAAGGCTTTAAAGACCAGCTCTATGTGGATACCTCTCCAGCTGCTTGCTCATCTCAGAACCCCCCGTGGACTTATGTCCAACCGACTACCCAATAGTCTCGCCTCCTGTCTTATGCCACCTCAAGCTTAACATGTCCCACAGCCCTGGTGTTCAGCCCTCAACAAAGCCTCCTTGACTGCAGTGATTCAGCTCAGCTGATGAGGAATCCCAGGGGCCAGCATCTACTCTAAACCTGCAATGTGCTAAATGTTTGATAGGAGTTATTACTCAGTTCTCTCAGCCAAGCGGTCGGGTAGATGCTGATATCATCCCCACTACGTAGATGAAAAAAACAGAGGCTCAGAAATGTCACACTCAGGTGTTAAGTGGAGACGACAGTCTGGCTTCAGGTCCCTGCCCTCATGTCCTCTGACTAAACACAGCAGTTTAGTTTGGCTGGAGCTTCCAGAACCAGCCAGGTCTTGGAGACCATTTGTTGTTCTTGCCATACTTCGAGAGTGATCCCAACATGCCAGACACCATCCTGAGTATTTGACACAGGGCACCTCGAACTTCCAAAAGAGCTATTATTATCCCTATTTACAGAGAAAAAAGTCTAGGCTCAGAAAGGTTAGGTGACTTATCCAAAGTCACACAGCTTGTTGTTGATGATACTTGTATTTGAACTCGGTTCTCTCTGACCTGAAGGGTGCTAAACGCCGCTGTGGATCCTGCCAGATCTCCGATGAAGCGGAATGTCAGTCTCTGGTTCTAATGGCAGAGTTAGGACCCGTGTGTCTGTTAATTCATCCGATCTCCATTTCCTGAGCACCAGGTTGTGTGTTAGGGGCAGCGATACACAGCAAGAGAAAGCGGCCCCACCCCCAATAAATGAAGCGCCCCTCCCAGATCCCAAACATCCCCTTTGCCCCACTCCACCCCCTAATTTTAGGCTCACTTCCTTTCCTATCCAGCCCGTCGATGCATCACATCCTCTGCCAGGACCGTCCATGTTCATTTGTTACTTTGGCTTCCTGGGCCCCATCCTGAACACCCCCCCCCCCAAATTGTCTTTCCACCCTTCATCTCCAGGACTGCTGACTAGAATTAAAAGAAAAGGCCCAGTGCAGTGGAAGGGAGAGCAACACTGCCACAAATTCATGGTTGTCCCTCAGTCAGGTTTCCAACACTCAGTAGTCCTTCCCCTCATCACTGGGTACTTACCAACTCTTATCAAGTCTTGGACCACCACCACCCAAGTCCACTGTGGCCCCAGCCGTCACTTTAATGACCATATAGTAATCCACAGTAAGGATGTATCCCAACTTATTCAACCAGTCCTTATTGTTGGACAATAGGAAAAAGTACATGCATGAATGGGAGACACCACGATGGGGAGAAAACAAAGGCATTATTGAAGACCATGAGTTAATATGAATAGTATTATTTGAGGCAGGCGGGATGAGGCTGAGGTTCTGGTAGAGGTTCATGGGTCATGAGATTTATGGCAGAGAGTGAGCTCCGGGAGGACGGTGAACCGAGCAAGGAGGCAACATTCTTTTTTTTTTTTTTTTTTTTTTTAAAGGAATTTATTTATTTATTCGACAGAGAGAGATCCCAAGTAGGCAGAGAAGCAGGCAGAGAGAGAGGGAGAAGCAGGCTCCCCACCGAGCAGAGAGCCTGATGCGGGGCTCGATCCCAGGACCCTGGGATCATGACCTGAGCCGAAGGCAGAGGCTTTAACCCACTAAGCCACCCAGGTGCCCCAAGGAGGTAACATTCTGTACACATCTATGAATGTTCTGGAGTGGGTCCATGGCTTTCGTCAGGTGTTCCAAGGGGGCCTCCCCCAAAGTGAAAGGCCACTAATCTGGTCTATAATTTGTAACATAAGCACTGATCAGAAAGGCCCAGAGAGTTTATTAAAAAGATCAGTGAAGTGAAAATGTGAGTTTAAATCCCACAAAGGCCTGGGGTCAAATCTTGGCTCTTCAATTTCATTTGTATACCTCCAAGTAAGTTACGAAAAATTTTTGAGCCTTTAAAAGAGGAATTTAGTGGCACCTGGGTGGTTCAGTGGGTAGAGCACACAACTCTTGATCTTGGGATTATAAATTCGAGCCCCACCGTGGATGTTGAGACTACTTAAAAAATAAACGTATAAAATCTTAAAAAAAAAAAAGATACCCATGGATCGTAAACCAGTGTGGGGCGGGGGTGAGGGATGCCTGGGTGGCTCCGAGGGTTCAGCGGCTCCTCTTGATTTCTGCACAGGTCCTGATCTCAAGGCCCGGGGATCCGACGCAACAGGGAGTCTGTGGGAGGATTCTCTCTCTCCGTCTCCCTCTGCCCCTCCCCCTGCTCACTCTCACAATCTCAAATAAATAAGCAAGCCAGCATAGGACAGTGACCTCAGAGACGGCACTAGAGATGAGATGGGAAGTCCTATAGCCTTCCTTCTGCAGGGCAGCCCCTCACTGGAAACAGTATCAGGCAGACAGGAAAACCCTTGTTTTCTGTTTCTGCTCTGTCTCCGATGGTTCCGCTCTGTTTTTGAACTGATGGAATGTCTGACTGTTGCAGACACAGACCTCCAGGTTGCAAATAAAGAAACCCACTTGAGCTGGGCTAGGCCAAAAGGGGGAACTTACTAGGTTAAACCATATGTAATTGCTAATATTTGATCTTCTTGACCTTACAAAACAACAATTTCATATGGTTCAATCTAATGTATGGATGCAAGGCCGACTTGGGGAACCCAAGGGGTAGACATGGAGACAGGGAGGAACCAGAACCAGGAACTGGAAAGCGCCAGGAGCCAGCCCCTCCGCGGTCATGTGCAGCTTCTCTCTCTGCGGGTACTTGGTCCTGGCTTCCTGCTGTCCTTTTTCTCCTGCCCGCCCACACCCAGACCTTCAGGGCTTTCTGAGCAACTAACAAAAGCTGTCAGGAGATGTAATCTGATGGGTCCATCGTGAGTCAGGTGTGTGTTCTAGTCCAGCCGTCTGGGGACAGGAAGGCAGGGGTCTTTAGTGCAAGCAATGGAAACAGATGTGAGCAGAAAAGAAAGTTATCGAAAGGTTATAGATTAGATCACAGAATTGTCAGGCTTGGAAAACAAGCCCAGAACCACAGCCTCAATGACATCACAGCAGTGCTTTGGTTGGGATCTGCTGGGCTGGGCAGTTTGCGTCCTTATCGATGGCGACATGGCTCACTGGCATTGCAGCCACCGTTGCCCTGGGCAGTGGGTATGCCCCCACCAACGTCCCACTGCCCCCCACCAGAATGGAGTCTCTCTTTAAAAAAAAAAAAAAAAAAGATTTATCTATTTATTTGACAGAGAGCACAAGTAGACAGAGCAGCAAGCAGAGGGAGAAGGAGAAGTGGGCTTTCCGCTGAGCAGAGAGCCAGACTTGGGGCTCCATCCCAGAACCCTGGAATCAGAGCCTGAGCCCAAGGCAGACATTTAACTAACTAAGCCACCCAGGCACCCGGGAATGAATTCTCTTGTCCCTGCTTCTTTGCATCACCAGCTACAGAGGAAATGTCCCAGTGGGAGTGTCTGATTGATCTGAAGTCATAAGCAAGTACCTCCTTGCCACTGGGTGAGGGGCACAGGAGTTATCTGGCCTTTGCAGCTTCCTATTAGGAAGTGGACCCCACCTTCCACCAGAACCGTGCAGTGGGGAGTTCTCTAAACAGATGAGGCTGCAGACACTCCATCCCACCAACAGGGCCACCACTCGGGTGGAGAGGGACAGTTTTTGAGGAAGGGGACTGTGGGAATGGGCAGGTGCCCAGAAAGTGTCCACAACAGTGACCTTTGCCCCAAGATCCTGCCCAGCTCCTGTGCTGTGTTCTCCAAGAAGCCTTTTTCTGACCCCAGTGTAGCCCACCCTGGCCAGGCTTCATTCTGCTTATAACCTGCCTAGGAGGGCAGGGGATTGAACTGTTACTGTTGCTTTTCTACCTGAGATTGAAGCCGCAGGAGAGCAGGAAGTTTGCCACATGCATCTCTGTGATCTGTACAGCCAACCCAGGGCAGACCTGTGGTAGGACTCCAACCGGTCCCTGCTGGTCGACTCAGACATTAGTCAGGGTTTCTGCAGATACACGAAACAGACACTAATTCTCAGGGATCAGCGAGCAAAAAAGAAATTTCTGGGGAGGGTATGGGTAGCTCATAGAAAGGATGGAAAAGCTAAACCACCAGATCTCAAGATGGCACATAGCCCCAGGCAGCAAGAAGGTAAGATGAGCGACTCACCTTCAACGGCCCCCCATCCTTACAGTGCTCCACTTAAGACTCAAATTCCCAGCTTGGCCAACTACTGGCCATATCACTTGGGCGGGTGACTAAATTTCTGTGCTTGAGTTTCCACGCTGCAGAGTGGGGCTAACAGTCAAACCCACCTGCTGGGAGGATTGGTAACCCCGTACATGAAGACAAGATGCTCAGAAAGGAGACGGCACCTGCTCTTACGGAGAGAGGGGAATGCACGTTCTTACAAGAACTGCAGGTCCGCTCTATGATGTCTTAGCTATTAAGGCCTGGAAAGGAAGACTGCTCACCTCGACATCTGCAGGTCTGATCCTGCCTGGGGCCATAGCCGAGAAGGAGGAGGAGAAGTGTAGGAAGTAGCTCCAGCAACATGCAAACAACCTCACCTCCACACTTGCAACCCCAGCAGCCATGACCCTCAGAAAATATGGCTTCAGGCCAAAGTCAGGTACCAAAAGGTCTTCCTCCAGTTGCCTGTGCAATTATTCATCCTCCCCTCTCCTGCCTCTGGCTAACTGTGATTAATTCCTGTGGCCATCATAGGAATCACTCCTAATGAATTCCTAATGAACTCATTTGGTGTTAATGCAGTATGTAATTCCGCAGGACACTCATTATAATTTAGCCTTATTAAGTCTCTAGTTATTGGAAACTACTATTGCTCTAAGCTCATAAGCAGGAGAAAAGTAATTATCCGGAGGAGGCAATTAAATTATGGAAAGGATTGGACATTCGGAGAAGGCTGGCCTGTGGCTACTCCTGTTTTGTTTTGTTTTTTTTCTCCTTGGGCTGTACTGCTCTGTGGAGAGGAGCCTGCCGTGCAGGTCTTTGCGCTGAGGCAATGGTGCCCTCCCTGACTTTCTGTTTGGGGATGTCAGAGCTGCGCCGGCTGCAGCCTGCGTGGTGGGAGTTTTAAGCCTCATCCAGAGGTGGCCATCTTCCCAAACGGTCCACGTGTCTCCTGCTTGTGTCTGAATTTACACCACACGAGCAGATGCTTGGGCCTCGAGGCTCGGTTGCCTGTGGGGGAGGTGACCTGTGCCACACCTCAGAGGTCACAAAGGGTGACCGATAGGCTATCTTATCTGAACATCCTGGCATCCCTGTTATTGTCATTAAACTCCTTTGACAGATAAGAAGATTGAAGTGCACAGAGGTGAAGCCACTTGCCCAAGGTCACTGGGTGCCAGAGTGGCAACAGAAGCTGTATCTCCAGGGGCGCCTGTGGGGGGCTTGGTCGGTTAAGTGTCTGCCTCCGGCTCAGGTCATGATCCCTTCTCCCTCTGCCTCTGCCTGCCACCACCACCCCCACCACCACCCACCCCGGCTTGTTTTCTCTTTCTCCCTCTCTGTCAAATAAGTAAAATCTGAGAAAAGAACCCACATCTCCAGACCCCCAAGTGAGCTTTCTCTCTCCAGCTCACCTCTCATTTACCACCTGGCACACTTCTCATGCACACATGACACATTTCCTGCCTAGATCAGACGTCCCTTGAGGTTGGAGCTGTGTCTGTGAACCCTTTACCTGTTTGACTGGCCTCGGTCTAGAGGATGGGCTGCCAGGCCCCCTTGGTAAGGGCAGGGCGCGCCCTCTGAAGACCTGGAGTGTTCTCTCATGCGAGAGCTCATTTAGTTCTCTTCTCGCCTCTCCCTGAAATTTTCTCCTGGTTTCTCGCAACCAGCTTTATACTTTTAGCTAAAATGTAGGAGCACCTGGGTGGCTCAGTCAGTTAAGCAGGTGCTTTCGGCTCAGGTCATGATCCCAGCGTCCTGCGATCAAGCCCCGCACTGGGCTCCCTGCGCAGAGGAGAGCCTGCTTCTCCCTCTCCCTGCCGCTCTGCCTACTTGTGTTCTCTCTCCATCTCTCTAATAAATAAATAAAATCTTTTTTAAAATGTAAATTAAACTTTTTTAAAGTTTGAAATCATTTTCTCCTGGAGATAAAAGTAACCCGTGCTGTTTGCATAAAATGCAGAAAAATGCAGAAAATTCTTTTTTTTTTAAAGATTTTATTTATTTATTTGACAGACAGAGATCACAAGCAAGCAGAGAGGAGGCAGAGAGAGAGAGGAGGAAGCAGGCTCCCATTTTTCTTTTTTTTAACATTTTTATTTTATTTTTTAAAAGATTTTATTTGAGAGAGAGAGAGCGCGCGTGCGTGTGAGTTGGGGGATGGGCAGAGGCAGAAGCAGACTCCCCGCTGAGCAGGAAGCCCAACATGGGGCTTGATCCCAGGACCCTGAGGCCATGACCTGAACCTAATGCAGACCCTTAATTGACTGAGCCACCCAGGTGCCCCTGTTGTTTTTTTTTAATTTATTTTTTATGTTTAAAGATGTATTTTTTAAAATTTTTTTTGAGTAATCTCTACACCCAATGTGGGACTCAAATGCAGAAAATTCTAAAGGACATTAAGGATTCTCTGTAACCCTCTCACTCAGGTGTACTATTGTGTAGCAGTTGGTATAAATATCTCTCAGCCCTCATGATATGCACATATAAACACACATACAAACATTTTATTCATAATGGGATCCTACTCTATATATTTGTATATACTATATGTATATGTACTATTGGGAATTTTTTTTTAATTTTATTTTTAAATCCTTTCTACCCCCAATGTGGGGCCTGAACTCACAACCCCAAGATCAAGAGTCACATGCTTCACTGACTGAGCCAGCCAGCCAGATGCCCCTGGAAATTGCTTTTTATTAAACTTGGGAATGTGAAGTTTCTGAAAGATGAATTTACATTGTCAAAGAATAAAAGCTAACTTCAAAATATTCTCGGCAACTGCTCTGGGTTAGGAGAAAATATAGAAGAAGGGGAATTTAGAGAATAAAGCCCAAAGCATCTCATACACAAGCCAGAAAGGAAATGTGCTTCTTGCTACCTTTTCTTTCACAGCATCTCCTTCATGACTGTGCATACCAAGGGCATGGGAAGAGCAATGGGTGGTGGACGAAGGTCTGAGTGCAAAGTCACATGGCACCAGGGTCAGGATGAGGGAATGGGCCATGGGAATTTAAAGGTAAACCCAGGGGCCTCACATGGCCCAACTCCCCAGCCTCATTTTCTGCTGTGCCCTCCTTCTCTGCTTACAAACTCATTATCACTGGACTCACCCACGCTCACTCTGCTATTTTGCACCTCCTTGCCTTTACACATACTTTTCTGTCTCTCTAGAATGCCCAGTGGCATAAATGGTGAGAACTCACTTTTGTGCAATACCTAAGTCCATTGTTTGCCTAGGAAGTAAGCAAAGAGAACTCCTTGGAGAGCCAAGTAGGTTTTGTGTCAATATGGAAGGAAGTGCTGGGTGGTGGGGGAAAGGTTTTCCTTCCCCTTTGAGGTGGAAACAGACTCCTCCCGGCCTTCCTTGGTGCTGTGTTTAGTTTGGCTTCCATGACCAGGGAGCCGCTGTACATACCTAAGGCACACTGGAATTGACCTCCTGCTGGGCTGTGTTTCCGTCTGCAAGTCCCTCTTTTCTAACTCTTTCCAGAACTTTCTGTAAGTCCTGGGTGAGGTGCTGTTGGCCTCTGCCTGTGGTTTCTCATCTCGCCCACAGCCAAGCAGACCCTTGGAGCTGTGGTTATATTCATCATGGCTGTTCAGACATGGCGAAGGCATGGGCGAATTTGTGTTGATAGCAATGTGACCAGTATGTGTGTCTCTGTGCCTCTCTGTACAGAAATGCACGTTGCCCAGGTGTACGTATGTCTGTAATGCTGTAAGAGGAATGGCACACACGTGTGAGAAAGTGTATGTATGTACACAGCTGTGTCCCGGTAGCTCTGTGTGGGAGAATGTGTGCTCTCCCCGTGTATAAGGTGTGTACACATGTGGAGTGTTATGTACTTGTGTGTACATACGAAGCAGAGTGTGTGTGTGTTCAGCTGTAGTTTTCTGTGAGCCGCTCTGGATCTGTTTGTACACAGGCATGTGGGAGTGTGTGTTTACTGAAGGGGAGAAAGATATTAATTGGATGCCTAGACTACAGGTAAAACAAATAGAGCAAATAAAAACCCTCAAACAATAGTTATGATCTCACATAACTGGAGTTTCAGAGACAAGGAGGAAAGGACTCTCAAGCTGACTGAGCGCATTGATCAAAACATCTTTAAGGACCCGTGCTTTCTGGGCGCCTGGGTGGCTCAGTGGGTTAAAGCCTCCGCCTTCCGCTCAGGTCATGATCCCAAGGTCCTCGGGATCTCGGGCTCTCTGCTCAGCAGGGAGCCTGCTTCCTCCTCTCTCTCTGCCTGTTTCTCTGCCTACTTGTGCTCTGTCTGTCGAATAAATAAATAAAATCTTAAAAAAGAAAAAAAAGAACTTGTGCTTTCCACCTCTCAGCTGGGATGCAGTATCCTTCTGGTTACAAAGTGACTGCAGCATTTCCAAATCCCACACTGAGACACTAAGAATCCAGTAACAGATAAATGCATCTTTGCTTTTGGGGTGACTTTCCTAAGAAGGAAAACACAAGTTTTTCCAGAAACCCCAATCCTATTCCCTGCTCCCCACCAGGCAGCCATGCCTCATTGCTAGAACTTGGTCACATGGTCAAAACTAAACCAGTCTCTGTTAAGAGGACAGAGACCACCAAGTTCCACTTAAACTAATCAGGACACCCCCTCCTGGAGCTAAGGATAGAATTAGCTCTTTAAAGCACAAGGCTGGGGCACCTGGGTGGCTCAGTTAAGCGTCTGCCTTTGTCTCAGGTCATGATCTCAGGGTCCTGGGATCCAGCCCCACATAGGGCTCCCTGCTCAGCAGGGAGTCTGCTTCTCCCTCTCCCTTTGCCCCTCCCCCCGCTTGTGCTTGCTCTCTCTCTCTCTCTCTCTCTCTCGCTCACTCTCTCAAATAAATAAATAAAATCTTAAAAAAAAAAAGCACAAGACTGCTTAGAGGAATGTCAGTCATTTGACAGAATTCTGTCAGGACAGCTAATGGGTGGGGTGCCTGGGTCTCTGCTGGTAGAGCTTGGAACTCTATCTCTGGATAGTGAGTTTGAGTCCCACATTGGGTGTAGAGATTACTCAAAAAAAAAATTTAAAAAATACATCTTTAAACATAAAAAATAAATTAAAAACAAAAAACAGGGGCACTGGGTGGCTCAGTCAATTAAGGGTCTGCATTAGGTTCAGGTCATGGCCTCAGGGTCCTAGGATCAAGCCCCATGTTGGGCTTCCTGCTCAGCGGGGAGTCTGCTTCTGCCTCTGCCCTTCCCCCAACTCGCTCGCTCTCTCTCTCGCTCTCTCAAATAAAATCTTTTCAAAAATAAAATAAAAATGTTAAAAAAAAGACAAATGGGAACGGATGTTGCGTAGACAGGTCTGTGCGTGTATGCAAGCACATCTCTGAGTCTACATGGCTTGTGTGTATGACATACAACTGTATAATATGTATGGGTGTTTCAGTGACCCATTGTTGTATAGTAAACCATTCCCAAACACAGTGGCTTAAAACAGCAAAACTGTCAGGATTCGTAGTGCCTCGATGGATAGAACCTCGATGGATAGATGCCTCCCTAGCGGAGATTAATGGGAAAGCAGAGAAGGAGTGCCCTGAACCCTGGGCCTCCTCTGAAGTTTCTTGGCTGAAGGCGACCAGATTCTTACCGCGGCTCAAGGTTCTCGACTAGGGAGTCAACACAGGCACCTGCAGCAGTCACGGACTTCACGAACTCCTTGCCTTGCACGTGGTGGATTGATTAAACTCACAATAAAAGCAGAGCTAGAGCTCTGCTCAAGGCCTTTCGCCCCTGGAGCATCTGGCCCTCACCTTTCTCCTACTTTGGTGTCTGGAGTAAACTTTTCATCCACCGTCTCAGGGTTTGCTGACCAAACCCGACACAAAACCTATCAGTCCCCATAGTTCTGTGGGCCAGGAATTTGGACCGGGTATGCCTGGGGGCGGTCCTCTCCACATGGCATCATCTGTGCTGACTCATGACGCTATATTCCACTAGTCACGAGGCTGAGCTGGAAGGCGGAGGCTTCCCTCCTGTGTTGGACGTAGTGCTTCTCTGCATGGCTTTTCTCTCTCTCCTTGCATGACGAGCCTGGGCTTCCTCATAGCATGGCGGCCTCGGAGGCTGTGCTTCCTTCATGGCAACTCAGCAGAGGCCGCCAATCCTCTTCAAGTCTGGATTTAGAAATCTCAGAATGTTACGTCTACCACAAATACGCAGGAGGAGAGAAATAGAATTGACTGTTGGAGAGGCAGTAAAGCACACACGTGCAGAGAAGAAAGGAATCCACGGCCGCCATCTTTGGAAGTGGTCTACAACAAGAAGAATATGTATTGAACGTGAAGGTGGGTGTTTCTGAGTGTGTGGATCTTCGTTTGCGGGCATGAAACGAGTGTGGGTCTGTGTGTGTCCGTGTCTGTGTCAGTTAACACCTGCGTGCCTGTTTATGTGCATGTAGTACCTGCGGGTGGCAATGTGTGGAGCACCGTGCACGCACACATAAGGAGAGGTGTCCATGAGTACTGGCGAGCGTGTCCCTGCGCTAGTGGTACGCACAGCAGGGAAAGCTGATGGAGTGGACCTGCCCTAGCTGTGGACTTCTGGGTAGACACGCTGAGCCTGCAAATGCTGACCAGGATAACAATCTAATCATTACTAGGATTTTATCCTTGACTAGGAGGCTGTGGGTCCCAAGTCAGGCAAAAGGCTCAGCCTTTTCCATACCCCCAAAGCCACACTGCTAGCCACGGAGGAGGAGACCTGGTACCTTTGTTTTGATTTCCGGGGATCCGGAGGTTTTCTACCTGCGGTCCCCTATCCCAGGCCTGCCCTTGGGGCTATAAATCTCAGGACAGGACTTCAGAGGCAGTGGGAGGCCCAAGCTCAAGGCTGCTCGCAGGGTGGTGCTGACCCCCTGGCTTCTCTTTCATAGCACATTTCCTGGTAAAGAGAATCTGACTGAAGGGCAGTGAACAGGGAGGAAAACACGTGGATGGAGGCTACCTTGTGCCGTCCCTATGCGTCCTCTCTGGAATTTCACTCAGTCACCACAGAGAGCTCTGAAGCAAGGACTCAGTGGGTCTTTTTGCATGTAAGGGAAAGGATGCTCAGAGACGTCCCACAGTCACACTTGTAAAGAGCAAATGGTTTTGATTTGAATCTCCCCGATGGCTAATGACGATGAACATTTTTTCATGTGTCTGTGAGCCATTTGTATGTCTTCATTGGAGAAATGTCTGTTAATGTCTTCTGCCCATTTTTGACATGATTATCTGTTTTTTTGGGTGTTGAGTTTGAGTTCTTTATAGATCTTGGATATCAGCCCTTTGTCTGTAGTGTCATTTGCAAATATCTTCTCCCATTCTGTGGGTTGCCTCTTTGTTTTGTTGACTGTTTCTTTTGCTGTGCAGAAGATTTTTATCCTGATGAAGTCCCAAAAGTTCATTTTCGCTGTTGTTTCTTTTGCCTTTGGAGACGTGTCTTGAAAAAAGTTGCTGTGGCCAATATCGAAGAGGTTACTGCCTATGTTCTCCTCTAGGATTTTGATGGATTCCTATTTCACATTGAGGTCTTTCATCCATTTTGAGTTTATCTTAGTATATGGTGTAAGAGAATGGTTGAGTTTCATTCTTCTACACATAGCTGTCCAATTTTCCCAATCCGTATATACAATGGAATATTGCTCAGCCATCAGAAAGGGCGAATACCCAACTTCTGCATCAACATGGATGGGACTGGAGGAGATTATGCCATGAGTAAAGTAAGTCAAGCAGAGAAAGTCAATTATCATATGGCTTACTTGTGGAGCATAAGGAATAGCATGGAGGACATTAGGAGAAGGAAAGGAAAAGTGAATGGGAGGAAATCAGAGGGGGAGACGAATCATGAGAGACTGTGGACTCCAAGAAACAAACTGAGGGTTTTGGAGGGGAAAGGGGTGGGGGAATGGGTGAGCCTGGTGGTGGGTATTAAGGAGGGCACGTATTGCATGGAGTGCTGCGTGTTGTACATAAACAATGAATCTTGGAACATTGCATCAAAAGCTAATGATGTATTTTATGGTGACTAACATAACACACACACACAAAAGAGCAAACCGGAGTGAAGAAGAGGGGGATGGAGGGGAGGGAAGGTACATCATTTTTCTTTGGCCACCAATTCCTTTTCATTAAGGAGAGTCTTAAAAATCAGGGCGCCTGGCTGATTCACTCAGCAAAGCATGTTGACTCTTGATCTCAGGGTTGTGAGTTCAAGCTCCGTGTTGGGCGTGGAGCCTACTTAAAATAAATGAATAATTTTTGGAATAGGTAAAATATTCCTACATTTCAATATTCAAGAGTAAGAAAAGGGGCAACAAAGCAAATTCCCCCTTTGCACCCCTGGCCCCTCTGCCGTTCTGATCCTCATGCCCTGCCCAGGCAACAGAGCAATCTGTTCTAATGTATCCTTCAGAGCAATGTGATGCATATACACAGACATGTATACACTTATGTATGTTTATATATTCCCCCTGCCGGTCACGCTTTGATTTTTAAATTTAGTAGAGCTCGAAGAATGTTCCATGCTGGTGCCAAAGAGGTCCTCCTGCTGTTTTCCAGCAGCCTGGTGTTCCATTCTGGGGCCCCATCATGTATTCATGTATTCAATAGCAGTCGCCTATTGGAGGAACGTTTAGGTTGCTTCCAACCTTTTGGTAGAACAAAGTAGCAATAGAAAATGTGCATTATTCTGTTCCACATCTGTAAGATTGTATTTGTAGGGTCAAGTCCCCTGAAGTACAACAGCTGGGTCAGAGGATGTGCTGGAAGCTGGCAGATCATCCCCTGCGAGGGTTCATTCCCCACCCCCGCCGAGCAGCTCCCAGCCTCCTTCAACTCCCAGCTCCATCCCTGTGCTGGCTTTGAAGGGAGGTCGGGTGTAGCCAGGCCAGAAGGGAGGGAGGAGGTGTACCCAGGGAGGGAGGGGGGACATGACAGACACTTGGAAGAGGTCCTAGGACATCAGCTGGTGACAGAGACTTCTCTCCAAGATAAGGCAGCACCCTCTGCCCAGTGGCCTCTGCCCACATGTGCAGAAATGGGGCCTAGGAGTTAGGAGATGGGATTCTGGGTCCAGGACTCCCACCTCCACTTACAAGGGGCTGTAGACAAGCCCCTTCCATAATGATAACAGCCATCTCCAGGCAGAGCTCTGAGCTGGCCCTTCTGCAGCCTGAGTTCAGAAAGGTTAGGGAACCCACCCAAGGTGGTCCAGCCC
The DNA here is from genome assembly GCF_922984935.1 of Meles meles. Lineage (NCBI taxonomy): Eukaryota > Metazoa > Chordata > Mammalia > Carnivora > Mustelidae > Meles > Meles meles. The sequence continues at coordinate 133,072,900 of NC_060068.1, forward strand.
TTACATCACAGAGTTGGGATTTGATCCCAGACTTAACACTGTGTTTCATGGCCTTGGTGAATTGAGTGGCTTAAAAAGCAGCTGGCTGGAGTAGAGCAGGTGGCCACGTGGCTCCCTCCACGGAGAAGACCCTGTCAAGTTCCACTTCTTGCCCCAAAGCCTGAATCCTCAGCAGTCCTCCCGATTTTTCACGCTGGTTTTGCAGTTCAGCCAAGGCAGTGAGCACCCTGGTGTCTGGTACTAGGGCTTACCACAGAACGGGATACATGGTGGGTTTGCTGATGGAGATGAGGGAGAGGTGTTTAGGTGAGGCATGGGGAGAAGCTGAGTAGGGACAGAGAAGCCATAGCAGGTAAGACAACAGGGCTAAAGCCGGGAGCACCCTCTCCTGCCCCAAGCCACCTGCTGCTCCAGATGCCGAGACCTGGAGCGCCCTCTGGTGACACACTCTGCAGCCTGGCCTGCAAAGGCACCCGTGGGGGGGGGGGGGGCAGTCTGGGTCCAAGGGAGAGGGACTGTGCCCTTCCGATCACTATCATCTCTGGGGGGCTGGCCGGCCTGCCACTATATCCAGGAGTGTCCTTCCTGGAGGAGAGTCAGCTTGATCATAGTAACAATGAGGCACTCACACAAAGAATCACAAAGGGACCATTGGAAGGAGAAAGGGGACTCTCGAAGCCATGATTGGCCCATCAGAGTTACAGGAAAGGTGTAACAAATCTCACAAATGTCCTCTCCACTGTAACCTGGGACATCCCAGCATTTGCACCCATGCCGTCTCTGCACCTTCACAGAGCTGCCTGGGTGAGCATCTGTTGCCCCATCACCGGGGGCTGGACGAGCCTCAGCCTGTGAACCCCACTGAGCTGGAGGACAAAGCCTGCAATGAGACACAGAGTATAGAAAGGGGCTCCTGAGACCATCTTATCACTTATTCACTTGTCTATTCAATAAATCTTATTGATCCCTACAATGTGCAGAGACGCGGGGCCTGGGGATGTGGAAATTAAAAACAGGCAAGGTCCCTGACTTCTGGGAATCCAGAGTCCAGGCTGGGAAAGGCAAACAACAAAGGGAAAAGGTCAAGAGTGCTGGGGACACTATACAACAGGGTGACGCACCAGCCTCTAAGGAGGTCATTTTTACACTGGTGGGCAGGGAAGGCCTGGTAAGAACACCGGGTGCACACACTTCAATGCTTGGGACGCAGGACTGCAGATAGCAGGCGCAGGAACTAAAGGCAAAAGTTGAGCTCTACAAAAGCTGGGTTAGGGTGGGGGGCCAGCCCAGCATATGGCAGGAACAGAAGGAAGGCCAGGGTGGGGCCAGAGAAAGAGCAGAAAGAGCTGGGGGGTCAGAGGGCAGGGACCACACAGGCTCCAAGACTGCGCCAGAGGTTTGATTTGATTCTGAGGGCTAAGGTGGTCACTGCAGGGCTCTGAACCGGAGGACAGCAAGATCCGATTGGCATCTTTTAGGCTGTGCCTTTTGCTTTGTGGAAAGTAAAGGATAGAAGGGATGAGGTGAAAGCAAGAGGGCAGCTAGGAGGGGAGTCCAGGTGTCGAGACACAGAGGTGGTTTCTGCAATGGGGCGGGAAGAGTCATGTTCTGATGAACCTTAGAGGCATAGTGGGTCAGTGGGCAGTGGACAGGACCTGCTGGAAGATTGCTTGGGAGGGGCTGGGAGAGCCAAGAGCAGGCTGGGTGCTTTCTCTCTCACTCCATGCCCCTTTCAGCCTGGGTCTGGGGCCTACTGAGTCATCTCCCTCAGCTCACATCCAGCAGGGGAAAAGGACCTTACACTCCACAGCCAGAGGCGCACCCCCGCCGCCCCCCAGGGCTGTATCACCGGTGGGTGTGTTCACCAGGGACCTTGGGACCAGAAGCGCTCTCAGACTTCTATAGCTCTCCATTTCCTCTCTGGGTCTCCCTCTCTGCATCCCCGTTCCTCTCTCTCGCTCTCCTCCCTCTTTCCCTCTCCCCATCCTTCCCTCCCTCTCTCTCTCTCTCTCTTTCTCTCTCTCTCTCTCTCTCTCTCACACACACACACAGAGTTTACTGCAGCCTTATCAGAAGGAAGTCTCCAGCAGAAACAAGGGGTCCCCAGGGACAGAGTGAGAGGCGCTGACTGTGGACTTTTCCAAGGAGCGGGAGGCAGCCCTTTGCTGGCTTCCACATTCCATCCTCCTGCTGCCTCCATTGTAATGCCCTCCTGGTTGGTGCAGCAAGAGGAGCTGGGATCTCAGGCCACTGGGCAGCCTCTGAAAGCATTTTGGTTATGCTGACTGCAGAAGGAAGGAGACAGGCATCTAGTGGGGAGAGGCCAGGGATCTGGCCCCCAAGTCAACCCTCCGTGGGCTTGCTGCCCTCAAAAATGGAAGGGCCCGTCCTCTTCCCCAAGGTCCTGCTGTCCTCACACTGCCATGACTCAGGGGGCGGCCATCTGTGCCTGCGTTGCTCCCTTAGTCCTCTCAGCTGTGAGGTAGGTGGGACTACCTGCCCAAGGTCACACAGGGAGAGGCCGTGCAGATCCTCAGACTCCAAAACCAGCCCCCTTCTCCAGGGAACGGAAGGGATTTTGCAGGGTGCGTCACTATTGCTAGCAATGCGATACTTTGTTTCAAGTGAAGTCATACTGGGAAGTCCAGGGTACAGGAGATAAAGTAGGGCTGCCTAGGTTGAAACAGCCTGCCAGATTCCCAAAGCCCCTTCCATCCCCCCACTTCCATCCTCCCCCTGGAGCCTCCGAGGCCATCTCTCTACTCTGGGCCACTGTGGAGGGCAGCTCAGGCTGTGCTCTGCAAAATGGGGGACACCATTCGTGGGGGTTACTTGTGGGGCTGGTGGGGCTACGGCGAGCTACCTGCAGGGCAGGGGTGACTAACAGGTGGTGTCTTGAACATGCATTGCTGGTTAGAGGAGGGGCCATGAGTAACCAACGAGGAGCAGAACGGGGGCAGGGGCAGCTGCGAACGCTGAGGCTCTGCCTTCCCTGGTCTAAGAGATGGGAAACACGAAACTGAATTTTACAAGGAGATGCCTTGCCACTCTCTACTCCTTACAACTCAGTGGTGACTTGAAAATGGAGGTAATCACCACAGCTTGAAAAGAACCCACCCAAGGCTGGAGGCTTAGCTACACGGAGGCCCCTGCGAGCCTCCAGCATGCCCTGGGTCAGGAGGCTCTGCATCTTTCCCAGAACCCGGGCAATTGGCTTTTTTGGGTGCTTCGATATCACCTGATATTGACCCAGCATCCTATTTTGGGCAGAGAGGGGCTGTCATTGAGATTTTCTCCCCTGTCTCCACTACCCTTTGGTAGGAAAGGCTTGCAGCCAGAACCGGCCAGAGGAGCCAGACTGGAGACTGGAGGGAGATCTTCCCCCTCAGGGCCTTGGCTTCTTCCCACCCTTTGTCAAGCCGGGTGGCATCCCTGGGGTCTGGCCAGGAGGACCAGCAGAGACCTTGTAATGCAGGACAGCAGGCGCTGTATGTTCTCTCTGCAGGGGGTTCCCCAGTGGCCCAGAGCCTGGGAATCTTCCAGCCTGGGATGAATCATCCTGGCCCTCTGCCTTCACACCCTCCATCGCTCTGCCTGGACCCAGCTACAGCGCGAGGCCACTAATGCCAACTGTGATGTTCTCCCTTGTCTGTGGCTGGAGAGGCCAGGAGGTGCAGGCTGTAGGCCTCTCTGGGCCACATACCACAGAGAGAAGAGCCCAGGGAAGGGCCAGCAGCAGCTGACCTCCAGAGAGGAGAGGCAGGGAGACACGTCATGTATACCCTTTTGTACCTCTTGAGATATGGGCTATAGTGGACTGATTTTCAAGAAAAAAAATTAAGAGAAAGCATCAGCACCACCCGGTTCATTCAGTCAGTAGAGCACGCAACTTGATCTTGGGGTCATTAGTTTGAGCCCCATGTCGGGCATAGAGTTTACTTTTAAAAAGCGGGGGGCTCCTGGGGGGCTCAGTTGGTTAAGCAACTCTGCTCAGGTCATGATCCCAGCATTCTGGGATTGAGTCCCACGTGAGGGTCCCTGCTCAGTGAGGAGTCTGCTTCTCCCTCTGACCCTCCCCCCTCTCGGGCTCTCTCTCATTCTTTCAAATAAATAAAATCTTTATTTAAAAAAAAAAAGCACCTGATAAATCAAAACAAAAAAATCATCTTTATGGGGCACCTGCCTGGCTCAGTCAGTTGAGCATGAGACCCTTGCTTTCAGGGTCGTGAGTTCGAGCCCCATGTTGGGGGGAAGTTTGTTTAAAAAAAAAAAAAGAGGAAAAAGAGAAAGCCCCAGTTTGGCGTTTGATGCTAGAGCCCCTGGATGGGGAGGTGGCCAGGCCAACGGCACACAGAGCAGGCCCCGGCTAGAAAGGTGAAGGGGCTCTGGGTCTCATCCCTTTGTCATGGCCTCAGAAATATGAAATTCTGGGGCACCTAGGTGGCTCAGTGGATTAAAGCCTCTGCTTTGGGCTCAGGTCATAATCCCAAGGTCCTAGGATAGAGCCCCACATCAAGCCCCACATTGGGCTCTATGCTCAGCAGGGAGCCTGCCTCCCTTCCCCTCTCTCTGCCTGCCTCTCTGCCTATTTGTGATCTCTGTCAAATAAATAAATAAAATCTTAAAAAAAAAAAAGAAAAATATTAAATTCTGCCTTCCCAAGAAATTCCCTATCTGTGCATTTGTTAACTCAGGAAACAGGTACTTTTTAAAGATTTTATTTATTTGATAGAGACAGACACAGTGAGAGAGAGAACATAAGCAGGGGGAGAGGGAGAAGCAGTCTTCCTGCAGAACAGGGAGCCTGATAGGGGGCCCGATCACAGGACCCTGGGATCATGACCCAAGCAGAAGGCAGACACTTAACGACAGAGCCACCCAGGCACCCCAGGAAACAGGTATTTCTTAAGCTTCTGCTTTGTGCTTGGCACCACGCTGGGTACTGGTCAAGGTCCCTGCTTCCCTGGAACAGCCAGCCCTATGGTGTGTGTGTGAGGTGTAGACAGGGAAACAGGTGGACAGTGTAAAATGTTGAACTGGGACCTACTACGGGCCTACCATCAAGGTGGGGTCTGAGGAGTCAAGGAAGGCCTCCCAGTGGAAGTGGTGTGGAAACTGAGGTCCAAAGATTGAATCAAAGCCAGGGAGGGTTGGGGGTGCAGTGCAGAGTGAGTCTGGGTGAGAAGCCCAGCTCTGGGACAGGGTATGGGGACTTCTGGTAGGATTCAGGAGCCATGTGGCATAATCTCCAGCTGCCTTAGAGTCCGGACCCCTTTCAGCAGAACCTGGGCCCACATACAGTGTCTGGTCTTACCGTGTGCACCTCTCTCTGCCCAGGGGACCAGTGCGTCACTAACCCGGGACTGGGTATGTTTTTGTGGTTGCCCTGCTGCTCTGGCTAACACTGGGCCAGGCACACCGTCAGGTTCTCTTGAATGGTTCTAGTATAAGTTCATGATCTCCCCACGGAAGAGAACAGAGATCCAGCTACGAGGAGTTATAGCTCATCCCCGGGGGGAGGGACTCAGCACCCAGAATGTCAGATAGCAGGACTGCCGGAAAGAGAACTACTCGAGGCTTGTGATAAATGGGGTGGGGGGTGGTCAGGGTGAGGTAAGGGGGGTAGTTCTAGGAACAAAAAGACAGCCCCTGAGGCTGGAGTGAAGGGAAGGAGGGCAGTAGAGGAGGTCAGGGCGGAGACAGGGAGGGACTAGGGAACAGCACCCTGTAGGCCCGGCAAGGTTTCACCTGTTATTCTAAGTCCACGAGGAAACCTTCCAAGTTTCTTTCTTTCTTTTTTTTTAATATTTTATTTATTTATTTGACAGAGAGATCACAAGCAGGCAGAGAGGGAAAGGCGGAAGCAGGCTCCCCGCTGAGCAGAAAGTCCGACATGGCGCTCGATTCCAGAAACCTGAGATCATGACCTGAGCGGAAGACAGAGGCTTAACCCACGGAGCCACCCAGGTGCCCCACCTTCCAAGTTTCTAAGCAGGGGTGTGGCAGGATTTGATCTTCACTTTTATTCTTTAACTTTTTAAAAAAGATTTATTTTAGGGAGAGAGAGAATCTCAAGCAGAGTCCCCACTGAGTGTGACGCCCCACGCTGGGTTATCTCACAACCCTGAGTTCATGACCTGAGCCAAAATCAGGAGTCTGACATTTAGCCAACTGAGTCACCCAGGCACCCTTTGATCTGAACTTTTAAAAGATCACAGCAGCCCCAAAGATTCGGGATATATTTCTAAGGATGAATGAAAACAAGTTGCCAATATGTTGGACGTGGCTGGAGGGAAGGGAGGAGTCCTAGAGGGCTCCTGGATTTGGGGCTGTGCAAGCAGTTAGTTGAGCTGCTGTCACTAGAAAGAGCTCAGTTTGGGGGTCAGATAGCCCCAGACTTCAATCCTCACTTAATGTTTTCAAGCATTGGTTTTTCTCTTCTGAAAAATGTGAACAAACTACAGTGAGAGTTGCACATTGAGGGGGTTAATGCTTGTCCCTTTGATGAAGGATAATTGGAAGGCAGGCAGGGACAAGATGCCACCACCCCCCCAAGAGGAAACCACCCTTAAAAGGATTTTACACCACCCTGGAAGAAGCCCTCCACCCTTTTCCATAGGCTAGATAGGTGACAAAAGTCTGATTTTGATGATGGGCGCTGGGAGGGCGCTGGGAGGGCTAATCACATTGATACAATCCGCCTAGTAACCCATAAAACCCCCTAGACTTAGAAAATCTGGTGGCAACCCTTTCGGGTCCCCCTGCCTCCGTGGGAGCGCAGTACAATCACTTTGGTATCGCTCAGTAACCCTTGCTTTGCTGCCCACCATTCTGTCTGGTCCACCTCTTCAAAGTGTTGGTGTGACCAAGAATTATAGGCACGGACAGAAAAAAGTCCTGGAACACCTTGACCAAAGAGATTACAGATGTCCAGAAAAAAAAAATAATATGCCCTAAGGTTCCATACCCAGACTAGGTACCTCCAAGTTTACTCAGAGGAAAACAAGATGAATAGAGGCTCTGAACGCCAATGTAACAGTCCCTTCCAATCTCAGCTCTGACCATGTGACTCTTGATCTCAGGATCATGAGTTTGAGCCCCACGTTGGGTATAAAGATAACTAAAAAAGAAAGAAAGAAAGAAAACCCAAATGAATAAACAAACTTAAAAACTTAGTTCTGAGCCTCAGTTTCCTTACCTGTAAATGGGAATATGGAATATGCCTATCTCCTAGGCCTGAGATGGTTTTAAATGAGATACTACACAGTGATCACCTAGCACAGTGCTGTCACAGTGAGCACTCAGAAAAAGGGGGGAAGGGATGTAGGGCCTATCCCCTAAGTCCCTATGTTCTGCTGGGGACACATAATCAGCTACAAAACAAAACAAAAAATCATACCTCATTCATGCAGTAGCTTCATCTGTGGTCTGACTTCATCCCTGCAACCATGCTGCAATCTGTCACTACTTCACAGATAAGGAAACAGCTCCAGAAAGGCTAAAGAACCATCTGTACAGCTCCCACGGCAAAGCCTGGGCTGTAAACCACGCTTTGTCCATTGTTGCCTGTGGCTAAGTTGTCTGTTTAGTGCAGTGGGCTAGCTAGGAATGGCTTCTACGTTTTTAAAGAATACATAAAAATAAATTTTCTTGACATGTTAGAATGATAAATTCAAATTTCAGCTGCCATTAACAAGGTCTTTACATAGCCTGGCTCATTTAATTTTTTTTTTTAAGATTTTATTTATTTATTTGACAGAGAGAGATCACAAGTAGACAGAGAGGCAGGCAGAGAGAGAGAGAGAGAGGGAAGCAGGCTCCCTGCTGAGCAGAGAGCCCGATGCGGGACTCAATCCCAGGACCCTGAGATCATGACCTGAGCCGAAGGCAGCGGCTCAACCCACTGAGCCACCCAGGCGCCCAGCCTGGCTCATTTAAATGGCTTTTGCCACAAGGGCAGAGTTGAGAGTTGTGACAAGACCGAGTAGGGCCTGCCGTATTTACTCTGGCTCTTTATGGGGATGGGGGTGGGGAAGAAAGCGTGCAGGCCACTACTGGGAGGCACAGCTGTACTTGGACAGTTCTCGCCCGAAAGAGGCAGAATAAATGCCATCCGAAATAACCCAGGCCCCACTCGAAGGCCAGCCGGGAAGAAGAGTGTCAAATCGGAAAAAGGCAGGTTATTACATAGACCCCTCCAACTTGGAGGGATCTCGGAGAAATCGAGTCCAGCCGCAGCTTTTTAGGTGAAAAAACCCGAGGCCCAGAGGCAGAAGGCAACCTCCCCGAGGCCACCGAGCACGTGGCAGACAGCCAGGGTAGGGGTGGGTGGGGGTGGAGGGCTGTCTCCCCCCGAGCAGACGCGGGCCAGCACCAGGAGTCAGAGAAGCTGGTGCTGGTGGGGGGGACCGGGGCCTCTTCCGTTCAGTTGGGCCCCGGGGGGCTGCGGGGCGCAGGGTGGGGAGAGCGGGCAGCCCGCCTACCCGGCGGGAAAGAGGAGGCGCCTCCGCTAGGCCTCCGCCGGCCCCCACTCCCCTTGCTGGGCCTCCACTGCCCACCCCCCCAACCCACCCCCAGCACTAAGGAGAGGCCGTGCCCAGCCGGCGGCTACCTGGGCCCAGGGATTTGCCCGGCCTTCTTTTGTCTTTCGCCTTTTGTCTTTCTATTTTGCAAAGCTCACGGACACGCCCCGCTCCCCGGGCTACGAAAGCAGGGGGGACCCGCGCGGCGGGGGAGCGCGGGTCGCTGGGACTGTGCAGGAGCCAGGCGGGCGGGCGGGGCAGCCTTGGGTGCGCGGTGCCCCCCCCCCACCCCGGCCCCGGAGCCGAGCCCCGCCCCAGTCCCCTGCGGCGAGCCGGGAGGGCGGCCCCGGGGAGTTTCGAAGGCTCTTTTCAATTGTCGCCTGCAGAAATGAGAAATGTAATAGCAAACATTTATTAAGGGCGGGGCTCAAGAACCGCTCGCTGCTCACAGTTCGTTTTTGCAACCGTTCCATCCTCCGCCTCCATAAGCCCGAGCTTCCCAGGGCGTCCCTGGACCGTCACCTGGAACCCTGGCCGCCACAACCCCCCACCCAAGTCCTCATCTGATCCAAATCTCCAGCCTCTCCCGTGACTACCCTTCTCCGGGGGCCTTTGGAGGCACAGCCCACCGCAAGCTGCTGGGTACTCAGCCTCTTCTCCGCTTGTCGCCTTCACCACCCTCCCCTCCCTGCCCTCAAACCGGCCGCCGCCCCATCCTTACAGCCCCTTCAAGGGAAGCTGTTAATTTTCCCACACAGTCCTGTGGATCAGGGCGCCGCGGGTGAGGTCACTCTCCAGGCTTGCTCCTTGGGGAGCCTTGCAACCCGCTTCTCTTCCCTTCTCCCGAAGCCATTTCTTCCTGTGGACTTACTACCACCAGCCCAGACAGCCCAGCCCCACTTCTTACCACAGGGAAGGAAACATCTGAGGTCTAACAGCTGGGTGAAGAATTTAGGTGGGATAGATGGACAGGAGGAAAAAAAAAAAAAATCCATAGTTTTAGTACTGAGTCCCCAGAGGCCCAATAGTGAAATTGAGGCCCCAACAAGGCAGGCGGTTTTTATACTTTTCAGACAAAATGACAATAAATCTGTGAAGAATCAGCAGGACAAAGAAAAATTAACTTTGGGAACTTCAGTCGGTAAGGAATGCTAAACAGAATTTGGGCTGGGGAAGTAAATCAGTGACAAGTACCAGGGTTGTTCATACAGCCTTCTGGGCTCTGAATTTACTATCTCTGAATAAGAATGTCTCTCTGCCTACTGGTACAGGGCGGGTGTCTCTCACGTGGGACGTTTATTTCCTGCTCTCAAAGGGGACAGCAGGCTCTGAGTGTCCTCCTTACACAGGCTGTCCCTGCAGTAACTTTTTTTTAAAATCACCAATATGCCACAGCGGCCCGTCTTGGCGCAACCTCCCCTTGGTCTCTGCATTATTCTCTCCTGCAAGCTGCTTGAAAGTGACTTTCACTGGTCAAACATCTTCCTTACTCCTGTCACCTTCCATCTACCTCAGCCGCTTCCTCCCTCCCTGGTATCCTCAATTCTTATCACCAGCATCCCAATTTTAGGGTCCTCATTCTCTTTTCCCGGCACCTCCTCTCCCTCCTTTTCCCTCCTCTTCCTCCAGCATCTCTTCAACTTCATGCAGACCTCCAACCCACTGTCTCTGTCGGCCGCCTTCTCCCTTCCTTCCAGCGCCGTCCACACACCCAGTTCTCCTCCCGGACTCACCGCTAGTATTGGTTGTGTGTGTAGTGTTTCCTCTTGGCTAGAATGCTTGCTTGAAACGCTTTCGTTCTCCCACAGAAACGTCTTCCTTTTCCTCGCATGTCACCGGCTGACCCTTCTCAGTCTCCTGAACGCGTTCCTCCTCCACTGGGCATCAGAATGTCATGCCCCTCCCCCCTTCCTCACCCGTGGAGCTTGAACTATCTCTTAAATCAAGGCGCGTCTAGGTGATCTCTTCCTATGCTGTGACAGCACCCCTAGGCTGTCACACCCACATTTCTTTTTTCATTTCCTACTTCTCTGGGGTCCAGCCACTAACTTAGCACCTCCACGTGGAGGCCTGGCAGTTGTCTCAAAGCTAACATGTATTCATCGCAGTGACTCTGCTCGTTTCGTGTTGACAGGATTTTCTCCCTGTGTCCCCCGTCCTGTGCCCCCCCAGTCTTTCCCCACTGCAATAAATGGCATTCACACCACGGTTTCTCTAGCCCAAACAAAGCATCATCTTTGAACACTCTCCTCCCTTCTATGGCCACAACCAGCCTCTCAGGAGTCCTTGTCAACTCCAAATGCTTCCTTGCCTCCTGTAGGTCTGAACACTCGCCCCCTAGATTATCACAATATTATCGCTAATCTCTCTGCTTCCTCCTCAAGGCCCTACAATCTATTCACATAGTGGCCAGAGGGACCTGTCAGGTCAAACTGTCCCCCTGCGCAAACCCTGCGTGTGTCCCGTTTCCTTCCAAGTCAAAGTCCCTACCGTGGCCCACAAGGCCTAATGACCTGGGCCCTGTGACCTCTTACACAGTCCGTGAGAGCTGCTGTAACAAAATACTACCGACTAGGGGGCAGATGGACAGCAGGAGTGTGTTTCTCACAGTTCCAGACGCTGGAAGTCCAAGATCAGGGAGGCTGCACGGTCCGCGAAGGGTCCTCTTCAGGGCCTGTCTCTGTGTCTTCACATGGCAGAAGGGGGCCAGGAATCTTATCTCTGGAGCCCCCTTTATCAGGGCACTGGTGTCCTTCAGGAAGGCTCTGCCTCATGACCTAAGCATGTCCCAAAGTCTCCACCTCCTAATATCAGTGCCCTGGGGATTAGGATTTCGACATGAAGTTTGAGGCCAGCACATGGGCCACAGCCCCACTCCGACTCATCTCTTGCTAGCCCAGTCAGCCACACCGGCCTTCCTTACCCTGTTCCTTCCACATGTTTGTTCCCTGCCCAGGGCCATCGGCTCATGGTCTCCTCTGCTTGGGAAGCTCATTCCCTCACCTCCTACATTCGGTCCGATGTCACCTTCTCAGTGTGAAAAGAGGAGGCACTTTGGAAGTATTTTCAGAATAAGTGACACCAAATCCCCTGCAGCCTTGGGGCCTTTGCTCAGCAGTTCCTGTCCCCCAGCGCTGTGCCCCTCCAAAGTCAAGGCCCCCTCCCTGTACAGGAGCCTAAGCTCACATCTTCCCAAAGACACTTACCGGCTAGTGTATCTGATTTCTCTTTCCCCTGACCTGCTAGATGAAGTTGGCGTCTCCTTTCCCTGTTCTATCTGACCACTGGGAGCTAGACTCTCAGGAAGTACTAACCAGAGGGGCTTAACATTTGCATTACTATACTTCCCCCTGACCCTCCAAACCAGCCCTGAATAGTGAAGAGGGAGATGTTCCTTCAGTTTTTCAATCAACTCTTCCCAAATAACTTCTAGCCACCACAGCCCAGAGAACCATCCATTCATGTATTTATTCAGTTAACCTCTTTTAAGCTATCTCCACATGCCTGGGAGTAGTGTTAGGTGCTATATATATTACTTGTATATATCTGTCTAATCTTCACAACTCTGTGACATAATGTTATTACCCAATTTACAGATGAGAATATTGAGGAACATGGTAGAAAGACTGGAGTTGGTTCTCTGCTAAACCTTAAGACCAGGAAGACCCAAAATCCAGGCCAGAAATTCTAGCCAGACTCTGGACAGAGCCGACTGGATGCCCCTCAGGCATTTCATACTCCACAGGTCCCTAGAATTTGCCTCTCCCCCATACTTCTCTTCCATGACTCCTCACCACCACCTCCACGCCTCCATTTGCCTGTCATCCCAGTCAGAAACAGGCCTCACAGATCTAATCCGGCACCAAAGCCCTCCTTATTTTGGTGACTCCACCAAGCCAACCTCCAGGCACTTGCCTCCAGCCCACAGCTCCCTTCCTCCAGGTCCTGAGCTTCCTAAATGAGTAATATCCTGCAGCAGCTCCCCAGTGTCCTGATGGTAAAGTCCGTGTTCCAGTCACTTGCTGAGTCTCCACTTCCACCTTGCTCTTCCCACCCTACCGGAGCTAGAGCTCTGGCCGCAGCTGGGGCTGGGGTTGGAGCCCTGGAGCTGTCTCACGCCTCTGGGCCTCTGCTGGGCTGGTCCCAGTTCCCCTCTGTCTGGACAAATGCTTAATTGGACAAGAAGTCTCAGTTTGGCCTTCTGTGTGCCCTAGGACTAGATGATGCTGTGACAGCCAATGCTCATCCCTACCCTGGTGGCATTGCTTGTCTGTCTGCCCTGTCCCCCAAGCAGAATGTAAACTGAAGTGCTGGGATCCCATTGGCCTTGCAAACAAAGGCTGGGGAGACAGAGCAGCTGCTGAACATTATAGGCAGTGAATGAGTGAATGAACAGAGGAACTAGTGACGGATCAGTCTGGATACCGGCTTGGAGGTAGGCACGTTTACACGGTTGTCCTAGGGTGGGACTGTCATACTCCTGCAGTGGGATGGCCCAGAGCCTTGGCTTTGGAGTGAGACCAAGGGGTTTGCATCCTGTCTCTGGCAGTATTTGTGTGGGTGACATTAGGTGTCACCTTCCACCTGGAAGGCAGGATGATAGTAGCCTCTCCAGCTGGTTACAGTAAAGCCAGTGTGTGACCAGTGGAAGGGCTCTGCAGACAGTATTGATTAAATGGTGGTTCTGCCTATTCCTGCGGCTCGGCAGGATGGCGGGATGACGCTAAGGATTGGGCGAGCAGGCTGCCTGGGCCCAAATATTGACTCCCATGTATTAGCCGTGTGACTTTGGGCAGATGAGTTCACCAATGGGAGCCTCAGTTTCGCCATATAGATTGGGGTGATAGTGCGTCCTTCCCAGGGTTGCTGCGAGAATTAAATAAGATGCTGTAAAGGTGTTAGCATGGTGCCCCGAGGGCGGCGACTGTATTTTCAGCCACAACCAACACTAGCACACGTGAGTCCTGTGATGCAGGGAGCCGGCAGGAACCCTGAGCTCTCCAGGAGTGACTTAGAGACCAACTTCTCTCTCCTGTTCAGGTGGCGCCTCTCAGCTGGCTCCCTCGAGTCCCGAAGTGTGGCGATTCTGAGTCCTGCCTGCTCTTTGTCGTCCCTAACAACACTTGGGCACCCTCTCCAAGGAAACCCACTTTCCGAGGAAAGAGGAAGAGACCTCTTTTTCAACCCTCCTGCTCTGCAGCCTCAGCCCCCTCGAAGCGGAAGCCGGCTTACTCCGGTTATTCGGGTTACTCGGTGACTCATCCCTGCGGGGGGGGGGGGGGGTATCTCTGTATTTCCGCCTTCCCCTGGCTGCTAACGGGTTAAGCTGAGGCGCTAATGGAACCGACAGGAACTCAGTGTTAGCTCACTAATGGGTCGCCCCATCTGCCCTCCCTGCAACATAATGCCTTCACCCGGTAAAAGGCACTCAGGGACTTCCTGTTGGCTCCAATGTGCTGGTTTCTGACATCTTGAAAGGCAGAGGCTGGAGAGGGAAGGAGGCGGCTCCGTGGAAGTGGGGACAGAATGAGGGAGGCTTTGAACCAGCGGTCAGGACATCTGTGCTCTCATCCCAGCTGTGTGAGCCTGCACACACCCATTCCCCTCTGGGGGCCTCAGTTTCCTCATCTGTGACCCATACAGGTTGTGCTGTAAAGGTCTGGCTAGAGCAGACATTCTGGAATTATCCAGTCCCGTCACTTTGCAGCTGAATGTCCTTCCAGCATCATTGAACCCCTACAAAGTAGGGAGCACCAACAATGTGCCGGTCTATGCCAGGCACTGTGGACGAGGGCCTGGGTGTGCCAAGGAGGCACCGTCCTACCCCAGGAACTCCCAGGCCCTGTGCTTTCTGCTACAGTTTTTCTGTTTGCAAATGGAGGAGTGCGGAGAGGCCTCCAGGCTTCCCGAGGACCTCCTGTCTGCCAGGCTCAGGGCACAGAGCAAGTACAGAGAGCTGGAGATCTTCCTTTTTTTAAGTTTTCTGATGAAACCATGTTCTCTCACCTCCTAGCCTTTGCACAAGCCATTCCCTATGCCTAGAATAGTCTCACCTTCCCTGCCTTTTTTTTTTTTTTTTAATATTATTTATTTATTTGACAGAGAGAGATCACAAGTAGGCAGAGAGGCAGGCAGAGAGAGAGGAGGAAGCGGGCTCCCTGCGGAGCAGAGAGCCCGATGTGGGGCTCGATCCCAGGACCCTGGGATCATGACCTGAGCCGAAGGCAGAGGCTTTAACCCACTGAGCCACCCAGGCGCCCCAACCTTCCCTGCTCTTTGCCTGTCTAACTCAACTTATTTTTCAGACCTTGTCTGCCTTTCTCCTCCCTCCCTTTCTCCCTTCCTCCTTCCCCTACTTCTAGAGCACTTACCATCTGCCAGGCTGTGCCAAGAATTTGGGATCCAGGAGTGAACAAGATACACTTTGTCTCTGTCCCCTGGGAGCTTACGGATTCTTAGGGGAGGAAACAGCCAATTAATTCCACAAAAAAATAAGATACAGTAATGTAAGTCGCAATGAACATAAGAGGGACAGAAACAGGGCTGAGACAGAAGGCGGAGTGGGGGCACTCTTGGAAGAGGCAACAGCATGTGCACAGATCTGAGGCAGGAAAGCAAATGGCTTATTAGGAGAGTGGAAAGGCCTGTGTGCTGGAGCGTTGGAAGGGAGCAAGCCAAGCGGGACGCTGGAGAGAAGGCCTAGCGGGAGCAGATCAGCCTGGAGGTCCTTTGTGGGGAAGCCAAGACTCCTCCCCCGTGTGTGGGTGGGTGTTCCCCCTTTCCTTCCCTATCACAGCACACGTCACACTGGATCGTCACTGCTCATTTCTCTGACACCCCCCCCCCCCAAGAAACCACAAATTCCTAAGGACAGGGACCTCTTCCTGTAAGAGTTGTAGTCCTCCTTCCTTTTTTTTTTTTTTAAGATTTTTAAAATTTATTTTGAGAGAGGGCGAGGGGGAGGGGCAGAGGGAGAGAGAGAATCTCAAGCAGGCTCCACTCTGATGGGGGAGCTGAGCCAGAGACGGGGCTTGATCTCCCAACTGTGAGAACATGACCTAAGCTGAGATTGAGACGGACGCTTCAAAGACTGAGACACCCAGGCACTCCTCCTTTAAAAAAAAAAAAAAAATTTTTTTTAAGTAATCCACACCCAACATGGGCTCAGACCTATCACCCTGAGATCAAGAGTTGCAAGAGCTGCACACTCCCCCGACTGAGTCAGCCAGCCACCCCGTACCCTTGATTCCAGACTCACTGCATGAAGCAAGACACTTCTCCTCCGTAGAGCTGCCAAACACCGTCTCCCCGGTGGCGCCGTTTCAGTTAAGGGCTCCACGCCTCAAACAACGTGCGCGGGCATCGTGGCGGACACCGACCTCTCACGCCGTCACCTGGGCCACTGCGGGAGCTGCTCCACTGCCCTCTCTTCTACCTCCCCATCATACCACTCCCCTGCTTAGAATGTTGGCAAGGACATCTTTTTTTTTTTTTTTTTTAAACTGTGCAGACTGAAAAGCAAAAAAAAAATAAAATCTTTTTCCTGGCCTACAAGTCCTTGCTGATCTGGCCTTGCCTGGGTCCGAGCTCCTGTCTTACACTCTCCCCTTTGCTTTTTTGCCACACCGACCACTCTCTCTCTCTCCTGATGCGTGCATATTCCAAGGCTCGTTCCTGCGGCAGGATCTGTACCTGTGCTGTTCCCTTCTTGGTTTTTGGTTTAGTTATTGGTTTACTGTCAATCTTCTTGCTCTCAAAGTTAAACGGTATGAGAAGTCATCTGCCTCACTCAGAGCTGTAGCCCCAGAACCTGGCACCTCAGAGGCCTTCAGCTTCTGGGTGTTGAATGAAAGAATTTATTTCTCTCTTTTATATGCCAGGCTCTGTTCTAAGCACTTTGCATGGAGGATCTGACTAAATCTTGCGGTGGCAGCCCTGAGAGAGGAGTGGCCGCTTGAAGAGGGGAAGTGACCCACCGGAGGTCACGCAGTAAGGACGTCATGGAGCCTGGCTTCAAACCGGCCTGCCCCCCAGGACCACACTAGCAATTAGAAGGATGTGCTGATCCCCATAGCAAACTGTCCAGCCGTAAGAATGAATGAAGGAACGGGTGAACGATAAACACGTGGATGGAGTGGCATGCTTGAATGACAGACAAGCTCACTGTCTCTAACTCCTTGGGTCACTATTTTGAAAGGAAAAGAAAGGAGCATTCTCAGTGACTGAGGGACCGTTTTGGGTGATGTCCTGTACCCAGTGGCCCTCCTGGTTCTCTGCTCTGCCTGACATGGCTGCCATCAGCCTGGGCAATGGGGGACCCGGGTAGCATCCTGGTAGCTGTGGGCTGCCCCCCGCCCCTTACAGGGCAACTCTGCTATCTTGTGTCTCTGCCTGGCTGTCCACCCGCCTGCCAGCCAGAGCTTCTGAGCTCATCAATCACATCGCTGTGCTCTGCAGAAGCAGATGTCTCTGAGGAAGACAAGTCAGCTGAAGATGGAATAGGCCTCAGGCTCAGGAGGGAATGGAAGGTATTGGGGAGAGAGGGGGGAGGACAACCAGAGAGACAGTCAAAAGTCTGGATCCATCCCTGGCTCTGCTAAGGAAGGTCGATTGGGAAAGAAGGCAGGGGCAGGGTTCCCCTTAGAAAAGCAAGGGAGTGAGCAGAAGTGGTGGGGAAAAGGCTGGCTGGGGTGGGGCTGGGGTAGTTTCCCATTGCAACTGGAATCCAGTCTCCCCTGGTGCCCAGGGAGCAGACTGACAGCTCTGGGAGGGCGGACAGTTTGTGGGGAGGATTGCCAGCAGGCTCAGCTGCCCTCCCACACTGCTTGGCGGAGGAGCCCTGGGGCTTGGCTTCCCAGCACCCCCTGCTTCCTCACCCGGTGGTGAGGGGAGTGGCCGGAGAGGCTGGGCGGTCTGCAGCTTCACCCCTCCCTCTCCTTCCTCAGATGGGAGCTGCTTGGGATTGGGATTTGTACTCTCTCCCTAGAGAGGTTCTGCTGAAAGTCAAGATGTCTGAACTGAAAATTCCTTAGAGATGAAGCTTCGGGTCCAGAGAGGCAAATTGGCAGGCTTTTGTGTTTGTTTTGCTTTTCAGTCTGCACAGTTAAGAAAGAAAGAAAGAAAGAAAGAAAGAAAGAAAGAAAGAAAGAGTTAGTTGCCAACATTGAAACAGGAATAGATTGCACATAAAAATCTGATTTCTAGTTTGCCTTGAAAAATTCAAAGATCTGGCAGCTTTGGGCTGCCTTTCCCAGACCTGAGCGGAGGTGGCTTCCCGCAGAGGCCACCATGCTGCTCAGGCCTTTGTGCCCCCTCCCAGCCTTGCAGTGGGCTTGGACTTTTCCACCCCTCACCTATTCCAAACCCCTCCCCATTCACATATGTGAATATGTGTGGTAGTATATGAAGGCTACAGGTAATACCTCCATCCCCAACAAACCACCCCCGCACTGAGCGGCTTACAACATCGTATTACCATCTCTTGCCGTGGTGTGTGTGACTTGGTTCACATGGATGGCTCTCAACTGAGGTCTCCAGCGTGGTGGCATCGTGGTCACACTGTGGCTGGGGGTGCGGTCACCCAAAGCTCAACGGGAGCCGAACGTCTCAGGTGGCTTTCTCACATAGCGGGCATTTGCTATAAGCCAGAGCTCAGGTGGGGCTGTGGACCACAGTGCCCACATGGGGCCTCTCCCTGGGGCTTGGGCTTCTCCCAGCTTGGGTAGCTGGGGGCTGAGAGTGTCCCAGAGGAAGCAGTCAAAGTGGACCAGATGTAGCTGCCTGACCTTGATGTCACGGCGTGGCACTCGCATTATTCTTTATAGGTCGCAGCAGATGTAAACCCAGAGATTGAATGGGAGACGACACAGACCCTACCGCTGTTGGGGCCATCTTTTAAAACGATCACAACGTATGTATATACAGAAGCTGAGAAAGTAGTCTCCCTTCCACCCCATTGCCCCAGAGCTGAATTACCCTCCCTAGTAGCAACCACTAACCCACTTCCTGTGTGTCTTCCCAGGGAGAGTCCGCACACACAAGGACACCAGCGCTCTGCCTACACAGATATCCACAGTATTTACTCTGGTGAGCCAAACACGATCCTAACTCAGGAACCAGATGGATTCAGATTGCCTCTCGGGTAAGCTATTTGCTGTCAGATTCTTGCTGTTTGCTATCTGAAACAAAATGCAGGAGTCAAAGACTCCAATGATGCACCATCCTCTGCTATCTGAACCCTCATTATCTGAATTCAGAAACCAAACAGATTTGGATAGCAATAGATGCTTGTGTAAATATACATGAAAACACCTCTCCCCCACCTGAAACGTGAGTGTGTTAGGCACACCGTTCTGTTCCTTGCATTTTTCACTTCCCAGTGTATCTGGAAGATCAGACTATTTGAGCAGGGTCTCATTCCTTCTAAGAGCACAGAGCATTCCATTGTTCAAACGCACCATAATTTGTTTAATCAAATTGGCCACTTGCTTTTTCTCCCAGTCTTCTGATAATTGTCATCCACACTACAGTGAGTAACCTTGTCCCAAGATCTTTATGCCATTGTGTAAGATTATGTGATAAATTCCTAGAGGCAGAATTCTAGGTGGAAGGGCAGGGTTCCTGTGACCATCTCTGCTACATCCCGGCGGGACAGGCTCAGACTCCCTCTCTGCTCTTGTGTCCTGGCCTGGCTCTTCTGTCCTTGTTCCTGCTGTCACCTGTGGGATCCTGCCTGCTTCAAGGGCAGCAGGTGGCAGCTGCCTCCTAGGAGGACGTGGGGAGCCGGGAGGCCCCCACCCGCTTGTCTGCCCCCTGATCTTGAGCAGCATTTGTGTCTGTCAGTCTCAGACCCCAGAGAAGTTGCTGGGGAGAATCAGACTGTTCTCCCTTTAAAGAGAATGAGAACTTGCTTCTTGTGTGCAGGTGCAGAGCTATCTGTAGAAGCTTCCAGACGTGCAAAGGTCAAGAGGAGGAGGTATCATCAGGAGCACCAGTTGCTCCTTCCTTTGCTTTTCAGTGTCATGAGATGCTCACAGCGGCTAGGTGCTACTCCCGTGCTCACCACAGTGCTGAGCCAGGAATCAGGGACCTAAATTCTTTTTTTTTTAAATTTTTTATTTATTTTTTATTTTTTTATAAACATATAATGTATTTTTATCCCCAGGGGTACAGGTCTGTGAATCGCCAGGTTTACACACTTCACAGGACTCACCATAGCACATACCCTCCCCAATGTCCATAGCCCCACTCCCTCTCTCCCAACCACCCCTCCCCCCAGCAACCCTCAGTTTGTTTTGTGAGATTAAGAGTCATTTATGGTTTGTCTCCCTCCCAATCCCATCTTGTTTCATTTATTCTTCTCCTACCCCCCTAATCCACCCCCCGTTGCATCTCCACTTCCTCATATCAGGGAGATCATATGATAGTTGTCTTTCTCCGATTGACTTATTTCACTAAGCACGATAACCTCTAGTTCCATCCACGTCGTCGCAAATGGCAAGGTTTCATTTCTTTTGATGGCTGCATAGTATTCCATTGTGTATATATACCACTTCTTTATCCATTCATCTCTTGATGGACATCTAGGTTCCTTCCATAGTTTGGCTATTGTAGACATTGCTGATATAAACATTCGGGTGCACGTGCCCCTTCGGATCACTACATTTGTATCTTTAGGGTAAATACCCAGTAGTGCAATTGCTGGGTCATAGGGTAGTTCTATTTTCAACCTTTTGAGGAACCTCCATGCTGTTTTCCAGAGTGGTTGCACCAGCTTGCATTCCCACCAACAGTCTAGGAGGGTTCCCCTTTCTCCACATCCTCGCCAGCATCTGTCATTTCCTGACTTGTTAATTTTAGCCATTCTGACTGGTGTGAGGTGATATCTCATTGTAGTTTTGATTTGTATTTCCCTGATGCTGAGTGATGTGGAGCACTTTTTCATGTGTGTGTTGGCCATCTGGATGCCTGAAATGTCTGTTCATGTCTTCTGCTCATTTCTTGATTGGATTATTTGTTCTTTGGGTGTTGAGTTTGCTAAGTTCCTTATAGATTTTGGACACTAGCCCTTTATCTGATATGTCATTTGCAAATATCTTTTCCCATTCTGTCAGTTGTCTTTTGGTTTTGTTAACTGTTTCCTTTGCTGAGCAAAAGCTTTTGATCCTGATGAAATCCCAATAGTTCATTTTTGCCCTTGTTTCTTTTTTTTTTTTAAAGATTTTATTTATTTATTTGACAGAGAGAGAGAGAGAGAGAGAGATCACAAGTAGGCAGAGAGGCAGGTAGAGAGAGGTGGGGGTTGGGGAAGCAGGCTCCCTGCTGAGCCTGATGTGGGGCTTGATCCCAGGACCCTGAGATCATGACCCGAGCTGAAGGCAGAGGCTTAACCCACTGAGCCACCCACTGAGCCCTTGCCCTTGCTTCTCAGGGACCTAAATTCTTGCTCCCCCAGTGTGTGTCTTCTATTCCCATTTATGGCACAAGCGTCCTTATGTGCCCTGCATGTTGATGAGGCAGTTGTACAGAGTGGTTCCCTGCCCTTCCCTGGCTGGGCTCAGCATCCAGGGCTCAACATTCCCCAGGATGCCCTGCCCACTGGTTTCCTATTAGGTCTGGCCCATGGGAGGTCCTGGGCAGGATGTATCTCCAGCACCAGTACTTCTGCAGTCTCTGGCAGTGACTCCACAGGACGGCCCCTTCCCTCAGGATCCTAGCCGCCCCCTGCCCCCGCCCCGGGGGTGGGCAAGGCTCGTGAGCTGCAATGATACCGACTCAGCTTGGGGCAAATGGTGGTTTCCTATAGTTGTTACTCTCTAGGTTGCCCCACCTGTGCTTGGTTTCCATCTCTGCAAGCCTCTCTAACTCTTTGCTTATCTTGACTCCTTCTCTTGAGCTCTCTGCCTTGGGTTTCGATTTCCTGCCTGGACCACTACTGATGAATGGGTGAGCGTGTGGAGGCAGGCTGGTCGGAATGCCTGGGTTCAAATCCCAGCTCAACCACAACTAGTTATGAGACCCTGGGCAAGTCCCTGACCTCTCCACGCCACAGTTCCTTCATCTGTAAAGTGCACACGATACTAGTACCCGTCTCCGTGGCTTATTGTCAAGGTTCGTTTGACCAATAGTTTGTAATGTGCTTAGAACAATGCCTGGATATAGTAAGCATAACAATAATATAGGGTTTGTTTTTGTTTTGTTTTCCATCTTTCATCTACTCATCATAACTTCTCTGAACTGGGCTATCATTGTCCTGATTTTCCAGACATGGAAACACAGGCCAGAGGGATAAAGTGATGAAGACCACACAGCTGTAGTGACAGGATTCAGACCAGGCTGGGCAGATTCCAGTTGATGTCCACTCTAGCATGCCGCCAGTTCAGATCACATGCGGTGGCCAGGCTGGGGACCCAGGCAGGGCTGCCGCAGCTCCCAAGCTGACTGGCGGGCACTGGGAAGTTTGACCCACCTGTCACCGTACCCCTCACCCCCCAGCCCATCTTTGCAGATGAGAAGCCAACACAGCCAGCAGCCCGTTCCCGAGCTCAGGAGGAAAGGGGCGCGTGTGCATTCTGGAAGGGAACAAGGTGGTGGCAAGGGAGGCATAGGACCATTTTCACCTTCTCCATTGTTGTGACCAGTCACTGAGTGCTTCTTATGGTGGCAGATACTGAGTTCATGGCTTTTCATGACAAATGACTTAAGATTTTGGGATCTGTGTATAACAAAGCCCACCACGATTAGCTTCAGGAAAATGCTAATGAGTCAGCTGCAGGAGCTGGGAAGTCCAGGAGTGGATTTGGTTTCGAGCCGTGCATGGTGATGTACACTACACCATCATCACCTTCATCATCATCATCAGGGCCACCATCTTGGCTCTATTTCCTTCTAAGAAGTAATTTCATCCACAGACAGATGGGCTTTCTCCAAACTCATATTCCCCAGCTCAGGAACTTCAGGCGGGAGAGATCCTTCCCCAAGGCTGACTCAGGTCCACCTGCGGGAATCCTGTGTCTGCTGAAGGGACCAATCGCTGTTGCCAAGAAGGGGATACCATAATGGGCTGGTATGACCAATGCCCCATCCCTATGTCCAGGAAGAGGCCCAGGCTCTATGACTGAAAGTCGCAACAGACCACATAGAACAATCTAGATCCCAAGGAAAGGGAAATATAAAAAGAGAGTAAATGAATGAATTCATGACTTTGTCACTGGTTGTGCATTACTTTATTTAATCTGTACTATTATTAGCTTCATTTTTTAGAGGAACAGTCAAGCACAGAGAGGTTGAGCAAGAAGGCTACTTTTATCCATGATAGTTCCTGTCCTCACAGTCCCAGCAGGACCCAAGTGGGAAGGAGAGAATCTAGGAGGAATGAGAAGTGGGAGAGAAGATGGCCAACTTTGCTTTGGGCCCTGCCTTCAGGGGCGTATAGTTATTTCCAACAGGAAGATTCAAGCTTTCTCTGTGAGCAAGGAGCTCACCAGTAATTGTGCTCAAGAACTCTGTTGCATCCTCCTAGACACAGGACCCTCACTAGGGATCTACCAGTTTGTTTTCTTCTCTGTAGGCCTGAGTCAGGCTTCGCCCTGGGCTCAGGTTTGGGGCTGAGCTATGTTGCTTGTTGTCTGTGCATTTGTGCATGTAGGAAACTGTCCTCCTCAAGGCCCGTGTGTCACAGCCTAGCCTCCCTGTTCCTAATGGAAATCCCGGACACCTCTCCCGGATCCAACTCTGTGCCAGACAGTTCCCCTGACAGGCCACAGCCTCTCCCGTCTCCTGGAGCCTCTGTCTCATGCTGTTCCTCTCGCCTTCCTGGAATGCACCTCCTTTGCCCTCTATCCGGCTGACTCCTCAACATATGGAATTCAGCTCTGGGCGCTTCCTTCGGGAAGTTCCTTTGACATGCCTGCTGCTCTCCTCCTCCTATCCGGGCCTTTTCCCTGTGCTTATTCTTAGCCTCGCACTAATCACATTCTGATGAAATTCTTTTTACTGGTTTGTTTTCTTCACCAAACCGTCAGACATCTCACGGTTAGAACTTCATTTCTGAACACATTGAATGTGCTCCATGATGGAGTGTTAAATTAACAGATGAATTAATAAAGGACACCCCAGGGGGGCGCCTGGGTGGCTCAGTGGATTAAGCCGCTGCCTTCGGCTCAGGTCATGATCTCAGGGTCCTGGAATCGAGCCCCGCATCGGGCTCTCTGCTCCACGGGGAGCCTGCTTCCTCCTCTCTCTCTGCCTGCCTCTCTGCCTACTTGTGATCTCTCTCTCTGTCAAATAAATAAATAAAATCTTTAAAAAAAAAAAAAAAAAGGACACCCCAGGGCCAGTGACATTTGCTTTGTGGGTCTGGGCACTGACCAGAACTGCTAGGGGTGTGCCTGGGGGT
This sequence comes from Meles meles, assembly GCF_922984935.1. Lineage (NCBI taxonomy): Eukaryota > Metazoa > Chordata > Mammalia > Carnivora > Mustelidae > Meles > Meles meles. The sequence goes on from NC_060068.1 coordinate 133,096,819, forward strand.
AGAGGCAGGTCAGACACGTGGCCAGGATCTTTGAGTCTTCGTGGCGGCAGGCCTCTGATTTCAGGCAACCGAGGCAGATCTTTGGAGGCCCAGGTCTCCGCTGGCTTCTCTTTGCCCTGAAAAATAGATACAGTAACATTTAGTTCTTAGGCAAATTATGGAGTAAATCACAGACTTATGTGGAATGACGGAGTCACAGAAGCCGATGTCAAAGGGAGATTTTTTGATTATCTAAAACGTTTCCTGGGGTGCCTGGGTGGCTCTGTTGGTTAAGCATCTGCCTTCAGCTCAGGTTGTCATCTCGGGGTCTTGGGATCAGGCCCCGCTAGGCGGGGAGCCTGCTTCTCCCAGGCTCGCTCTCTCCCCCCTGATGGTAGGCTCTGTCTGTCAAATACACAAATAAAATCTTCAAAAAACCAACAACAATAACAACAAACGTTTTCTATACCCTGTTAGGCTCATTTCTGAGGCCTGCAAATTAAACTGAGATTGATCACATCCAGACAGGAATTCACAGAAAAAAAATGACTCAAGGCAGTGGTTAGAATTTGGGATTCACACACCATGTTCCTAGAGGAATGGGAGAAGGGAGAAGGCACTTATGGGAAAACAAATGACTTTAAGGAAAGATAAAGGGGCCCTTAGGAGACAGATGAGATGAGAGTTTGTGACTTTGTCTGGTTAGGTGTGGTCATTCCATTCTCTACTCAGTCTTTCCTGGTTGCTTCCCAGAAGGGATTTAGGACAATGGAGTTCTTTGGGGAGGCTCTGTATTCAAGCTGATAAGTCATATCGGGAATTCAAATGCCTTCTGCCCCAAATAATTTTGGTGCCACAGTAGCATATCCTTGACCCTGTCACTGAAAAGTCCCGGGATTATGGGGTGCCCGGCTGGCTTGGTCAGTAGATGATGTGACTCTTGATCTCAGGTTGTAAGTTTAAGTCTCACACTGGGCATGGAGCTAGCCGAGAAAGGAAGGAAGGAAGGAAGGAAGGAAGGAAGGAAGGAAGGACGGAAGGAAAAGAAAAGTCCAGGAATTAGATACGGAATCAGTTAAAGATGCATACAGGGACTCAACCTGTTTTATCAACTCTTAGGTCTCCATCTCTCTCTTATATACATCAGTTAATTAATTAATCTATTCTACTCTCCCTTCCTCCTCCTCTAATTCTCTCCCTCCCATTCCATGCTGTCTTCTGTGACGGCTTCGTTCTCAAGAAAGCTCCTCCAGTCGCCTGGCCAGATGGTTTCCAGCGCCTCCAGATGTGCACCAGACCAATTGCTGGCAATTCCTTTTTTCCCCAAGAGTTCCAGCAAAATACCTTGGATCGGATCTCATTGGATCCAGCAAGCAGAAAAATTAGCTGACCAGCCACTCTAGGCCTGGCACACGTGCCCACCGCCAAGCCAGGCGGGTAAAAAGGCCAGGTCAGCTCACCCAAAATGCATGGACTAAGAGTGGAGGAGGGGTGGTTTCTGGAAGGATGACGAGGGTGCTACTAATAGAAGGAGTGGAGTGGATTCCAGGCAAGGGAAAACCACAGATGTCCTTTATAGAGAGAGAAGTCTACAGTGAGAAAAGCTGAATCACAGTCGTGGAATCACAGAGTTGCAGAAGGTTGGAGCTAAAAAGCCCCATAAAAATGGGCTCATGAAGCCCTTTTTGTGACAGCTGCTTGTCTAGTGCCCCAGGGAGTTCCGTGCTGTTGCTGGCTGATGTCTGTGTCCTGGCTGGCCTGGGGTATAGGGGGAAGGGTCCCCCTGGTATTCTTCCTCCCTTCTCACTGCTCTTCTGCTGGAAGATTCTGGGTCACAGCTGCCCACTAGGGCCCTTGTTCATGCTCCTTCCCGGTGAGCTCTGGACTCTGGCCATCTGCCAGCCTGGCAGTCAGCCACGCCAACCATGGACTATACACTCCCTCCTTGACACAGAGGCCCAGTCGGGAAGACATCCGGGGCTCCTCAGGAGCTAGAAGCCAGGCAGGAAACAGGGAGCAGTACAGCCCGAGGCAGAGGCCTGGGGCCCTGCTCAGACCTAGGCAGCTGAGACTCCCCTCCCCTCCCTCCACCAGCCCTAGGAGCCAAGGCCTGCCACTTCAACCACAAACTGGAGCATCCTGTTCAGACGTGTTCAGACACTTCTGGGGCTTGGGGCCATTGTGTTTCTCCCCAGTGAGAGCTGAAAGCAAGAGGAAGAGACAGTTAACCCAAACAAAGCTCTACAGAGTCCTCTCCCTCTCCCCCAACCCTCTGCTCAACCTGCAAAGGTTTGGAGGCTCAGCAGAGGTTGAACTGGATCTCAGAGAGATTTCTCTGTGCCTCCTGCCATCCCTCCTTCCTTCATGGCCTCCTTCCCGCTTCCCTTCCCCCTTCACTTCTCACATAGAATGTTCCAGCAAAAAGGGTGCTTTAAAAACACCAACTCCAGAGATTGCAGACTGGCGGCTCACAGTTCAGAACATGTTGTATTTGGCCCTCCCACTGTTTAAGAAAAATTTGAGCCAACATTTTGAAAATTGGAGATTTTACATAAAAATCCACAGTCTAGCTTCTTGAGGAAGCTACAATCTGATAACAGGGGGCCTGTGGGTCCACATGGCCCCAGTTGGCGTTGCTGACGGTCAGCTGCTCCTGTGTACGGGGCGGGCCTACGGTCCCCTTTTGTCCTCTCCACCGAGACCAAGTGCCAGTTCCCATTTTCCTTCACCCTTGCCATTTTTGTTTTTATTACTTTAGATCACCTACATGGCACCATCAGAAATAGGAAATGAAGGACTGACAGAGTGGCGGTTCTTCTGATTTAAGCAAATCAGAAGAGAAACGTTTCTATCATTAGCCCAGCCCCAGGGAGCATTTGGGTTTGCAACCCCAATCTCATCAACACCTGAATTTTGCAGAAAGACGAATCAGGACTGAGAAACGTGCAGTCTAGTCTAGTCTCTTGGCCAAGGATGCATACTGAGCCAGTGAAAAGGTATCTGAACCCATATTTTGGATAGAGAGGGCTTTGGGTTCCCTCCATCCACACCTGGCCCTCAGCAGGGATGAGGACCTCCTTTCAGAAGCAGCATCACCCTTGTCTCTGTGCCTCTGGCTTGAAGAGGGAGGCTTTGAGGAGGAGACCGGCCGCAGCAGGACCGGCCTGGGGCCCCTGCTGTCAGAAGCCTTCCAGGAAGGAGGGGTGAGGTAGGATGGACCGAGGGTTGTCGTGAAGAAGCTGCCTGGGAGCAGAGAGCCCACTTGTTTTCTGAGGCTGTGGGCTCTGGGCAGTGGTCTCTGGGAGACAGACATCATCTCACCGGACAGAAGTTTTTATTGAAGCTTGCCGTTCGAAGAAGGAGCTGCCAGGCAGGGCCAGAAGGTCCCGCTCGTGGAGATGGCCAAGCAAGACTGAAGCCTACTGTGGGGATGTTGTAGGGAGATAAGAGGTAGAAAGTTTGGATTGGGCTGAAGTTACTCTTTTGGAGGTTCTCTGAGAAGTTTGGAAGGTTTGGGGAACCCCCTAAAATCACAAAGAGCTATGTGTCTAAGGATAGCATTTATGGCTCTTTTTCAGATTCCCAAAGGCTTGCGTGAGCCGACAAATAGGTTATTATGCAAATGGGCAGGTAGCTGGCCATGAGAAGGGAGAGTGCAAAGCGGGGAACACAAGACTGCCCGTGGCCTGGGGTCTGTCCACCCCCCCCCATCATTGGCCATCAGCAGCATCCTGCCAGCGGCCCCTCAGCTGACCTCTCTCTGCCTCTGTTTCTGCATTTGTAAGACAAGGAAAATAATGGCCCCACTTTGTAGTCTTATTTTAAAGGTTAAGTGAACTTACAACAGCAGTTGACACAGGATTAACTATTATGGTTGCCAATACCCCCTTCAACTCTGAGCTTCTACTGTAAACAGATAGATTCGTGCCCCTTGAATGTGTGAACCTGGCAAGGCTTTGTATGGTCTTGCATTTTTGCAGGAGGTGAAGCTATGATCCTTAGGCAGGACTCTTTTTTTTTTTTCTTTTTAAGATTTTATTTATTGATTTGAGAGAGAGAGCACAGAGGGAGAGTGAGTGGGAGGAGCCAACTCCCTGCTGAGCAGAGAGCCTGATGTGGGGCTTGATCCCAGGACCCTGAGAAAGTTGTTTTTTTTAAAGATCTTATTTATTTGACAGACAGAGAGAGAAAGAGAGGGAACACAAGCAGGGGGAGTGGGAGAGGGAGAAGCAGGCTTCCCGCTGAGCAGGGAGCCCGACACAGGGCTCAATCCCAGGACCGCGGGATCACGACCTGAGCCAAAGGCAGACACTTAACCAATTGTGCCACTCAGGTGCCTCTATTTTTTTTTAATTGATCTTTACACCAAACATGGGGCTCAACTCATGACCCTGAGATCAGGAGTCGTGCTCCACCAACTGAGCCAGCCAGATCTCCCTGCTCAGAACTTTCTTAACATGGCCTTAGTTCACACTAAGTTAAAGTTAGGTAATCTTCTTATGGTCTTAGTTTCCACAGCTATAAAATGGGAGTCAGGACAGCTCTGACTTCCTAGGGTTGCTTTAAAGATTCATAATTGATTCATAATTCATTTGAAGCATTCAACCTGTGTCTTGTACCTATGAGAAAGCGCTCAACAAACAACAGGCCCTCCTTCTGGATGGGGTGTTCTTTGTCAAGCTCCTAGAGCCACACGGGCTGGGTGTGCCACGCTGTACATACGAGTCCAGTCATCACCCCGTAGGTTCCTGAGATTTACTGTTTACTTATACAGGCTCCCCTCTTAGACCTAAGGCTCTTGGGGACAAGAAACAGCAGCCACAGCAGGAAGTAGAAAGAGCTTAAACCAAGAGCAGTGAGTTCCAGGCCAGGCTCTGGCACGAACTGGTACTCTCTCCGCTTCATCTCAACATCGCCTTTGTAAGAAAGTGTAGCTAAGAATTATTCAGCCATTCTCTTGTGTTGATCACTGCTTACAATGATTAAAGGAGACAATTTAGGTGATACAAACACATTTATTTAACACTTGATGAAGCAGGCAGTCTCTGTTCCCAAGGTCCCAGAGAATAGCAAAATGGGGCAGAAGGCAGGAAGCTTTTGCAGGGTAGAGAAGATGTGACAAGGAAGAGAAAAATAGAAAATGCGTAAGGAGGGGTGCCTGGGTGGCTCAGTGGGTTAAGCTTCTGCCTTCGGCTCAGGTCATGATCCCGGAGTCCTGGGATCAAGCCCCGCATCCGGCTCTCTGCTCAGCGGGAAGCCTGCTCCCCCTCTCTCTCTGCCTGCCTCTCTGCCTACTTGTGATCTCTCTGTCAAATAAATAAATAAATAAAATTAAAAAAAAAAGGAAAGGAAAAAGAAAATGCATAAGGAACAAAAAATGAGTATAGAGCCCAGAGCTCCCTTGGCTTTAGGGGATTGGCTGCCCAGATCGACTGCATTTTGGGTCTGGCAAAGCATTTACACCGACACAAAAGTAGCCTCAATTTCGTCTCGCTGACTTGGTTCCCCCACGCAGGAGTGGCTCCATGTTGGGCCTAGAAGCTGATTTCAAAAGCACATTGTGCCGACCTTCATGTGACGGATCTCACTGAACCGCGGAATAACTTTGTAAAGTACCTAGTATTATTCTCAGCCTATTGTGCAGATGGGGAAATGAGGCTCAGAGGTTGACTCCAGAGCACACAGGAGGTAAAGGTTGGAACTAGTTTTGGACCTAGAGCCCATGTATTTCACTATTTAACACAATGATTTCTAAAACCTCAATTCGCTAACCCCGTATGCAACTCAGAGTCACATCCTAGAAACGCCAGTCTGACTCGGAGCTGTTTAATTCTCCCCACTCCAGCTTATCCACCTGACATCTCTCTTCTTCCTGCTTCTACCCTCAGTACTTCTGGGTTGCCTGGATACTGGGTTCCAGCAAAAGAGCTCCTGGTACCAAAAGCCCTCATTCTATTTTCTCTTCTTTTCTCGGCCCTGGAGATACGAACTACTCTTGGTCCACATAGCTAAATATATCTCCCTTAGGCTGATGGCTTCTTAAAAGCTACTGAAATAATTCACCTAAAGTGCCCATTTGTTGTGTGCTGATTTGAATAAATAAAGCTTGATCTCATCCCAGAGTGACTCTAGAGTGCCCTTTATTTCACAAATGTTTATTAAATGCCCGTAATGTGCTGGATATGGCCCTAGTCCTGAGGCCAGAGTGAATGAGTTTCTCTCTAGCAGAAGGAGGAGAAAGAATGAAACCAACAGGTACCTCCATAAGCAATTTCAGGTAAGGGTAAACATCTCGGAAGTGAGAGCTGCCAGAGAGTGGGTGGGGGAGGGCTCTGTGAGGCAGTGTGGCTGCCCTCGGGTTTACACTCCAGCATGGCCAGCATTCCTCAGAAGACCTCCAGGAGGAAAGTATTACAATCTTTATTTTACCGAGGATGAATGAGGCTTCCAGAACTTAAAACCTTGCCCGTGTTGCAAAGCTCAGAAGTAGCCGACTGGGATTCAAACCACCTCCCTTGTGCTCCAAGTCCCATAACTTCCCTGGTGTTGTGTTCACGTTGCTCTAAAATGAGTGGGTTAGACAAGGAGCCCGGGTGGCTCAGTGGGTTAAAGCCTCTGCCTTCAGCTCAGGTCATGATCCCAGGGTCCTGGGATTGAGCCCCGCAATGGGCTCTCTGCTCAGCAGGGAACCTGTTTCCTCCTCTCTCTGCCTGCTTGTGATCTCTGTCTGTCAAATGAATAAATAAAATCTTAAAAAAAATGAGTGGGTTAGAGTAAGATGACTTCTAAAGGACTTTCTTCTGAAGTCATATATATGGTTGTGGGGGGTAGGTGCACCTGGGTGGCTCAGTTGGTTAAGTGTCTGACTCTTGATTTCAGCTCAGGTCTTGATCTCAGGGTTGTGAGTTCGAACCCCATGCTGGGCATAGAGCTTACTTAAAAATAAATAAATACAGCGAAATAAAATAAAACATATGAAGAACATACAAAGGAGATCTGGTGGCAACTCATGCCCTAAGAGCAGGTGCTCTGGCTACTCTGTGTGCGAGGAGTGAAACACACCTTGTGACAAGAAGGCTGGGATGTCCAGGCTTACTTATGTTCTCTCTGTGCACTGGGGTTTTAGAGAAAACATGTCAGTGATTTAGCAGCTGCTGGAACAGGTCAGCAGTCAAGTTACCAATGCAAATGCCTCCCACCCAGAAATTCCTGCTTTGTGAAGACAAAGGACCTCGGACAGTCTCGGAAGGGCTCAGCTAGGCCGGCCACCAGGAGCTCATGCTAAGGGTGTAGAACCTCTTTCTAGAGCTTCACAATATGGTGGTTTCAAGCTCACAGGAGCTGCAGTTTTGGCCTCCCCAAGCTTCCCCGTCCAACTCTACGGCAAACTCCCATTCCAGTGTCAGCTGGGCTGTGAAAGGGCCCCTGTCCAGGCCACAGGCAGGGGTGGCCAGCTTGCTTGCTCCCAGTTCGCTAGCTCTGCTTCCTCCCTTTTTAAGAATAATTCTAGGGGAAAAGTGATGATAATGAATATCTATTATGCCCTTTCCTAAGAGGCCTTGTGATCTCATTTAATTTTTCTTTGTTGTGGTGGTAGAATATATATAACATAAAAATTTACCATTTTAGCTATTTTTCTTTTTACTGCTGAAAAAAATTTTTTTTAACTTTTATTCGGGAATAATTAATGTACGGTGTTATACTAGTTTCAGGTATACAGTATAATGATTCAATAATTCTGTAAATTACTCAATGCTCATCATGATAAGTGTACTCTTCGTTTCACTCCCCCACCCCCACCCCCAGCTTCCCCTCTGGAAACCATGAGTTTGTTCTCTATAGTTAAAAGTCTGATTTTTTTTTTTTTTTGCTTGTATCCTTTTTTATTTGTTTGGGTTTTTTTTTTTTTTCCATTTTCTTGTTTTGTTTTAGAGAGAGAGTGTGTGCGAGTGGGGTAGGGAGGGGCAGAGGGCAAGGAAGAGAGAGAATCTTAAGCAGGCTCCATGCCCAGCACAGAGCCCACTGTGGGGCTCAATCTTACAACCCTGAGATCATGACCTGAGCCAAATTCAAGAGTCAGACAGTTAACTGACTGAGCCAACCAGGTGCCCCTTTGTTCATTGTTTTTTCCCTAAATTCTACATATGAGTGAAATCATACGGGATTTGTCTTTCTTTGACCGACTTATTTCACTTAGCATTATACCCTCTAGATCCATCCGCATCGTTACAAATGGCAAGATCCCATTCTTTTTTGTGACTGAGTAATATTCCATCACACACACACAACCACACACATTCCATTATATATGTATACATATGTATACATATATATACCACATTTTCTTTATCCATTCATCTACGGATGGACATTTAGGTTGCTTCCACATCTTGGCTATTATAAATAATGTTGCAGTAAACATAGGTGTGCATATATCTTTTTTAATTAGTGTTTCCATTTTCTTTGGGCAAATACCCAGCAGTGGAATTACTGGATCATATGGTAATTCTATTTTTAGTTTTTGAGGAAACTTCATCCTGTATTCCACGGTGGCTGTGCCAATTTGTATTCCCACCAATAGTGCACACAAATTCCTTTTTCTCCACATCCTTGCCAACACTTGTTACTTCTTGTGTTTTGGTTTTAGCCCTTCTGACGGGTGTGAAGTGACATCTCATTGTGGTTTTGATTTGCGTTTCCCTGATGATGAGTGATGTTGAGCATCTTTTCATGTATCTGTTGGACGTCTGTATGTCTTCTTTGGAAAAATGTCTACTCATGTCCTCTGCCCATTTTTAATTGGATTATTTGGTTTTTAGTGTTGAGGTATATAAGTTCTTTATTTATTTTGGATATTAGCCCCTTATCAGATACATCATCTACAAATATTTTTTTCCATTCAGCAGGTTGTCTTCCATTTTAACTATTTTTTTAAGTGTCCAATTCAGCAGCATTAGGTGCATTCACAACCAGCCCCTGGTAAATATCATTCTACACTCTGTCTCTGAATTGGCCTGTTCTGAGCAGCTCATGGAAGTAGAGCACAAAATATTGTCCTTTTGTGTCTGGCTTATTTCACTTAGCATGATGTTCTCATGTTTCATTCATGTCATAGCATGTATGAAAAAGTCATCCCTTTATAAGATTGAATAACATTCTGTCATATGTATATGTTACATTTTGTGTATGCATTCATCCTTTAATGGACATTTGGAACGCTTCTGCCTCTTTACTCCTGTGAATCGTGCTGCTATGACATGAGTGTACAAACAGCTGTTCAGTTCTGTGCTTTTGATTCGTTTGGGTATATACCCAGAAACAGAATTACTGGAAGGTACCAGTATCATCTGCATTTTACAGATGGGCAAACCAAGGCTCAAAATAATCAGTTTTCCCCTAGGCCAGGAAGTACGTGAAAAGCAATGTTATCCTTGCTTTCTTGGAGCTTTCTGGGAACTTTCTCCCCAATCTAGTGGGGGGAGGAGAAAGACATTAAGCAGCTAATCACAAAATGTTACTCAGTCACAACTGTGACAAGTGCTGGGTCTTCTCTTGTTCTACCATAGCTGGTCACCAAGCCCCTCACCTCTCCACAGCTCTCAGGTCCCCCTTCTTTGCTGCTCTCTGTGGCTGCTAAAATCAACAGCCTCCCCAGCAGTCCCTAGCTTCCATGGACCTCCAGCCCATTTTCCTACCCAGCAGCTAGGTGCCTTGCTAACGCGCCAGGTGAAGCCTACCATTGAATCCATTAAGATCCTTTAGGGTCTTCCTGAGGTTCTCCAAAAGGGCTTATCATTCCTGCGTGTTCCTGCTTACCTTCCCCTCTCCATGACAGTAGGACTGAGGGCCAGGATACACAGATCTCCAGTGCAGCTCCAACCCAGGGCTTCTCCACTTTGAAACTACTGACATTTGGGGTAGGAGCATTATTTATGTAGAGGCCTGTCCCGTCCATCGTAGGATGTTGAGCAGCATCCCTGGTCTCTCCTCACTAGATGCCTGTAGCACATTCTTCCCCCAACTGTGACAACCAAAAATGTCTCCAGACATTGCCAAAGGTCCCTTAGGACACAAGATCACCGTACACCTATCCACTGTGGTTGTAGAAGCTTTCACCCACCTAGCAAACTCATACACACTCTTCAGATGTCTCTCATGGATGCTCCCATCCAGCTGTTTCTTGTGTTTGTCCCTTCCCCTCTGCCAGACTCTGAACATCCTGAGAGCAAGGACCGTGTCTAATTCATTTTGGTGTCCCCAGCACCTGGCTCAGTAACTGGCTCTATCCATACTGGGCCCAGGAAAATTTGTTGGATGGAAGGATGAGTAAATGAAGTATGAACTGTCCATCTCTCCAGACCAGCGGTGACTTCCTTTTGAGGAGAACTATCCATCTCTGGGTCCCTGGTAGCCCCAGGAGAGCTTGCACCTGGACAGATATTTCTGTTAACATCCACATTAGACATCTCTTGTCGTACCTTGCCATCACTAACTATTGGCAGATGGGTTGCTAAGGGAAACAAAGGCGTTTGGGGGATGCCCTAACTTTTCAAGTTGTGAGCAAAAGGACAGCATGAGTCATGGATGCAGGGCAGTGCTGCCCAATAGAACTTTCCATGGTAATGCAGCTGTTTTAGTAACCCATGGTCTCCAACCAGCCATATGTGGCTGTTGAGCACTTGAAGTGTGGCAAGTGCAAATAAAGAATGAAATTCTTTATTTTATTTAACTTTGAATAATTTAAATATAAATCTGTACAGGTCGAGGCGCCTGGGTGGCTCAGTGGGTTAAAGCCTCTGCCTTCAGCTCAGGTCATGATCCCAGAGTCCTGGGATGGAGCCCTGCATCGGGCTCTCTGCTCAGCAGGGAGTCTAATTCCCCTCCCCCCCCCCCCCCCCGCCTGCCCTTCTTGTGGTCTCTCTCTGTCAAATAAATAAATAAAATATATTTTAAAAAAATAATAAATAAATAAATAAATAAATCTGTACAGGTCTAGAGCATTGGTTTCAGGGTCAAGGTGCTTGGATTCTAGTCCCACCTCTGACTTTAACTCATCTGTGTGGCTTTGGACAAGGAAGGGCTTTTCCTTCTCTGAGCCTCCGTTTCCCGCTTTGTAAAATGAAAAAGGATTAAGGTTAGGATAGGGATGACAAATAGGTCTCTTCCAGCATTGCAAACTTCATGGATTGCTGGGGGCTGGCTGGAGCACAGGCTGGGGGAGAATTCTGAAGGCCTGTATTGCCTGGAGGGAAGAGTGCAGTGTCTGACAAGCCCATGCAGTGGATCCAGAGGGGCTGCTGCAGGCTTACGGCTCTAGGACTGAACTGTTCGTTCGCTCCGCTGCCAGGAGTGCTGGAGTATTGTCAGGGCCAACTCAGCTGAGCCCCTTGGTAGGACTGGCCCTGGGCTGAAAGAGCACCACCCCACTGGGCAACGTGGGGGTCCACAATAGGAGGCGACTCTGCACGGGTCATTCCAGCTCTGGAGCTCCATCATATAATGCAACTTCTCCCTGACCCCCTATCCTGCTTTCCTCTCTCCTGACAGCTGCTCTTCCTGAAAGCATCTCCAGGAAATTTCCTGCATGCATATCTGTCTCAGACTCTACTTCCCAGAGAACCCAGCTCTAAGACAGCACAGTGATGGTGGGGGTGGGGTGAGGTGGGGGCTAGGGACTGGTGGAACATGGGTTGTAAATTTGCCATCTAAGGCCTAGAGAAGTTATAAACTAAGCTTTCTCACAATGGCCACTGGTATCTATACCGAATGACAAAAAACAGTCCAGCTACAGTCCCGCTTTTAAGAAACGATATTCCCACCTGAATCCAGCATCTGATGCTGCTGTGATTAAACAGAGGCCAAGAGTGAAAGCCAAGGGCAAAGCCCACAGTTCATTAATCTTTGATGGTTCTCTGGTGGTTCTACCTTGCAGAGAAGACTGGGAGGCTGCCCTGAGTTCCCTGACATGCCAGCAGGCCCCAGGGACCTTTGCGAGGCGAGAGAACAATCTGACATTGACAGAAAAGACAGGCCTGGGAGGAGGGGACTCTAGGTGGCACAAGTTGGAAGCCACTTGTCATGCAGCGTGGAATGGGGAGGGTAGCATTAGCAGGGCAGAAGTCAAGTTTCTTGGTGTACACATATGCTGAGTGTTTCTGCACATGTATGTGTAAGCAAAAAGGATATCACAAACATTACCTAATTTAATGTGTTCCATCCTTCATGTGTTAGGGACTCCGATTCCATCTTATAGACAAAACTAAACTCAGGTCCAAAGAGAATGAGCCCACCTAAGATTCCTACCACCTCCCAGGCCTTGCTTCTCATGTGATTACAAAACTAAGCATTCAAATTCATCAGAATATTGGAGTTGGTTATGCCCTTAGAAATGTGCCCTTAGGCTCATGGAAGTAGGCACCAAACTGTGCGCCAACTCCGATCCATTGTTGGTAGCTGATTAGAAAATCACTACAATATAGTGATCCGTGTGGAAAAGGATTCTGAGGGCACCTGGGTGGCTCAATGGGTTAAGCCGCTGCCTTTGGCTCAGTTTATGATCTCGGGGTCCTGGGATTAAGCCCCACATCAGGCTCTCTGCTCAGCGGGGAGCCTGCTTCCCTCTCTCTCTCTCTGCCTGCCTCTCTGCCTACTTGTGATCTCTGTCAAATAAATAAATAAAGTCTTTAAATTTTTTTTAAATTAAAAAAAAAAAGAAAAGGATTCTGAGACCGATTCCCAAGTGCCTTCCTTCATCCCCATCACCCATTTCACCCATTCCCCCACCCGCCCGTGGCCATGATGGGTCAGTGACATCTGCCATGGGAGGGGTATGTGTGGCAGAATATAAGCCTGGTCTTAGCCATCCCAGAACTGGTCTAATCCCCTCACTTCACAAATGGAGAAACTAAGACCTCCCAAACTAATGGGACTTAAGATACAGGGTTGGTCGGGGCGCCTGGGTGGCTCAGTGGGTTAAAGCCTCTGCCTTCGGCTCAGGTCATGATCTCAGGGTCCTGGGATCGAGCCCCGCGTCAGGCTCTCTGCTCATTGGGGAGCCTGCTTCCTCCTCTCTCTCTCTGCCTGCCTCTCTGCCTACTTGTGGTCTCCCTCTCTCTGTCAAAAACATAAATAAAAAAAAAATCTTAAAAAAATAATAAAAATAAAAAATAAATAAACCTGCCCAATCCAGTAGGTAGGAAACAACATTTCAAAAAAAAAAAAAAAAGATACAGGGTTGGTCAATGGCAGAACCAGGGCCAGAAATGGGACAACCAATTCTTCCCCTTGTCTTCCGAGATCAGTCTGCATTTTGTGCGCTCCGCCTCAGGCAAAAGAGCTGCTTGCTGAAGCTCAGAAATACCCACTTCTGGTGGCATTCCACTTGGCGGTGAGCCTTCAAAGGTCAGGGTCTCAGGGTTACCTAGTTCTATATGCACCCCTGGGCAATGAGTAGCGTCATGACAGGGAAAGCCCTGAACTCTCAGTGCTCTTCAAAAGCGCCCCTGGGACTGAGCGGACGTCATGGCCTGACCAACTACAAGTTTCAGCCCCTATGGCTCTCCATTTCCCATTTGTCGACAAGCTTGTTGGAGGGTGAGGGGCATTCCCAGGAATTCCAACAAAACCAATATGTTTAGTCCATGGCACCAATTTTGAGAAAATGTTTGCTTTATATTTGGGTTTTCTCTGCAACTGCTGAATAATTTTTACCTGTTGTCCCAAGGGAAAGCCATTCCTCCCCCCGCCAAGACCAGACAGAGAAAGGGAAAGATGCCATAAAGACATTTCACAGCTCACATGGGCACTGACTTGAGAGAGAAAACAGATCATTCAATCAGAAAAAAACATTGGTTGAAGCTGAGCTGGCAATGGAACAAATTCCTATGGTAAATCTTGGGGGAGCTCAGAGGAGTCGACTAAATGAATGAATGAATGAATCAATTAATTAGAAGCCACCCCCCCAAAGAAGCCTTGCTTGGCAATCCTATTAGGAAGGGGAAGCTCACTTCTCCTTTGTTTTTGGTTTTTTTTTTTAATATTTTTTTTATTTATTTCACAGAGAAAGATCACAAGTAGGCAGAGAGGCAGGCAGAGATAGAGGAGGAAGCAGGCTCCCTGCTGAGCAGAGAGCCCAATGTGGGGCTCGATCCCAGGACCCTGGGATCATGACCTGAGCCGAAGGCAGAGGCTTAACCCACTGAGCCACCCAGGCGCCCCCTCACTTCCCCTTTGACCTAGTCACTTTCCATCTTAAAACCCCCATTTGTTTCTTTCTAGCATGTATCAGAATCTCAAAAACTTATTCGTTTATATTTTGCCTTTCTTCATGAGAGTGTAAGCCTCATGAGATCAGGGCCCTTCTCTACGTTACAAACCACTGTATCCTCCGTGACCAGAATGGTGCTTGTCACATGGTACGTACTCATAGGGTTTGTTGAACAGCTCCCTGAATAAGGAATGAAGTCCCGAGAAGCCAGGTGGTAACACAGAGTTGTTTTTTTTTATAACACCTCTACTGAGATATAATTCAAGTAACGCTTATCCATTTAAAGCATACAGGTTAGGGGCGCCTGGGTGGCTCAGTGGGTTGAAACCTTTGCCTTCGGCTGGGGTCGTGATCCCGGGGTCCTGGGATCCAGCCCTGCATTGGGCTCTCTGCTCAGCGGGGAGCCTGTTTCCCCCACCCTCTCTCTGCCTGCCTCTCTGCCTACTTGTGATCTCTGTCTGTCAAACAAATAAATAAAAATCTTTAAAAAAAATAAAGCATACAGGTTAGTGTTTTTTAGTACATTCATAGAGCTATGTGGCTATCACCGAAATCAATTTTAGAAAATTTTCATCAGCTTAGAAAGAAATCTCTACCCACCAGAAGTCACTACCCTTTCCCCACAACACCCCCCAGCCCTGGGCAACCATTAATCTAACTTTGTCTCTATGGACTTGCCTATTCTGGACATTTCCTGTAAATGGAATCACACAGTACGTGGTCCTTTGTGACCAACTTCTTCCAGTTAGCATTCTGTTTTCAAACTCCATCCAGGTTATGGCATGCGTCAGTCCTTTATCCAGCTTTTGTTTGTTTATGTTAAATTCCAGTATAGTTAACATAGAGTCTTATGTTAGTTTCAGGTGTACAATATAGTGATTCAACACTTCTGTATAATACCTCGTGCTCATCACAACAAGCACCCTCCTTCATCCCGTCACCTCTTTCACCCATCCCCCACCCACCTCCGAGCTGGTAACCATCAGTTTGTTCTCTGCAATTACGAATCTGTTTCTTGGTTTGTTTCTCTTTTGTTCTTTACTCCTTTTTGTTTGTTTGTTTGTTTCTTACATTCAACATATGAGTGAAATCAGATGGTGCTTGTCTTTCTCTGACTATTTCAGTCAGTATTGTACTCTCTAGCACCATCCATGTCCTTGCCGTGGTACTGCATTTATTTTTACTGCCAAATAGTATTCCGTTGCATGGACATACCACCTTTTATTTATTCATTCTTCAATTGATAGACATTTGAGTTGTTTCTGCTCTTTGGAGATTAGGAATAATGTTGCTATGAACTTTTGCATCCAAGTATTTGTGTAGACATATGTTTCCATTTTCTCCTGGGTATTTACACAGGATTGGAATTGCTGTGTCATGTGGGAACTCTGTTTTACACTCTGTTTTACACATTGGAGGAATGGCCAAATTGTTTTCCAAAGCAGCTGGACTTCCTTACATTTCCATCAACAATGTATGAGGGTTCCGGTCTTTTCCCATCCTGACCAAAACCTGTTATTCTGTGTCTTTTTAATTTTTAAAATTTTGTTTATCTATTTGACAGAGAGAGACAGAACATAGGAAGGGGGAGGAGCAGAGGGAGAGGGAGAAGCAGGCTCTCTGCTGAGCAGGGAACCCCTCGCCGGGCTCAGTCCCTGAACCCTGGGATCATGACTTGAGCTGACAGCAGATGCTTAACCGACTGAGTCCCCCAGGCGCCCCTGTCTTTTTAATATAATAGCCATTCTCGTGGGTATCAGTGGTACATTGTAGTTTTTCTTTGCATTTACTTGATGGTTGAAGACTTTGAGCATCTTCTGCTTGTTGACCATTTCCCTATCTCCTTTGGAGAAATATTTAGCCAATGTGTTTGCCCATTTTTATTTTTATTTTTTAAAATATTTTATTTATTTATTTGAAAGAGAGACAGTGAGAGAGAGCATGAGAGGGGAGAAGGTCAGAGGAAGCAGACTCCCCATAGAGCAGGAAGCCTGATGTGGGACTAGATCCCAGGACTCTGGGATAACGACCTGAGCTAAAGGCAGTGGCTTACCCAACTGAGCCACCCAGGTGCCCTGCCCATTTTAAAATTGGATTGTCTTTTTATTGATACAACTCCTTTATCAGATATATGATTTGCAAAAATTTTCTCCCATTCTGTGGGTTTTCAGTTTCAACATGGGCTTTAAAATCAGAAAGAATGGGTTCAAATTTCAGTTCCCTTATTAGGCAAGTTATTTAACTTCTCTCATCCACAATTTCTTTGTTTGTAAAATTGGCATAAAAATGCCTACCTTGCAGGCATATTTTGAAGAGAAAAAGAGATAAATAGTGCAAATTTATTGGCACATGCCTAGACACCATACATGGTAACTTCTAGCATGATTAATTATAAAATGGACTCAATGAATAAGCCAGAAAAGTGACAATACATCAAACTCTCAAAGGCTTCTGGTGGAGGATTCCCAAACTTGTTTGGGGGCCATCAAGAGAGTCTCTAGTTCTCTAGGGGAATTATGTAAATATCTCTAAACAGTTAATATAAATTTATTTTAGATAAAACAAAACCTAATCAAGCATGCCCTAAAGGAGTCGGGGAAGGGGACCAGCTCTGTGTGCTGGGAATGAGGAGTGAGGAAGAGAGAAGCGATGACTGTAAGTCAAGCAAGTCCACTTTCTGCCTGTGGTCACTGCCAGTGAGCACCCTCACAGGCTTCCCTTCCAACGCCTTCCTGCTTAGTCAGAGGCTCCGGGAAAGCAGTACAGCTGTGGCTCTACAAGCTCTTCCTGGGAGGCAGGGTTTTGAAACAACCCAGCAGATTGCAAGGAGCCATTCTGAACCATCAGGATGGCTCAGGGACTCAGTGGTAAGAAGAGGCCCATTTAGCAAGTGCTCCGGGAGCCTTGGGTTTGTCACCCGTGTCACCCCTGGGAGGAGGCGAATATGGCTGTGAATGTGAGGCCACACGAGGTGGATGGCAGTGTTGGGGGAACCAAAGAGGACTGTCTCAAGAGAAGATTTTCTTGGGGCGCCTGGGTGGCTCAGTGGGCTAAGCCTCTGCCTTTAGCTCAGGTCATGATCTCAGGGTCCTAGGATTGAGCCCCACTTTGGGTTGTCTGCTCAGCAGGGAGCCTGCTTCCCCCTCTCTCTGCCTGCCTCTCTGCCTACTTGTGATCTCTGTCTGTCAAATAAATAAAATAAATTTAAAAAAAAAAAAAAGAGAGAGAGAAGATTCTCAAAGACCAGGCACCCACTTAAAACTGGGGAAAAAAATTTCATTGGCGGCCTTCAAGAAGACACTGAGGAACATCACCCAAGAGGTTATTTTGGACAGAATGGGAAAATCGAAGTGATGAAATCATGACTAACCAAGGCAGTGGCAAGAAAAGGGGCTTTGCTTTTGAACTTTTGAGGACCATGACTCAGTAGACAAGACTGTCATTCAGAAACACTGTATTGTGAAAGGGTGCAAACCTGCAGTTATAAGTTGAGTAAATTCTGGGGATCTAATGACAGAGTGGTGACTGTAGTTCACAAAACTGTGTTGTGTATTTGAAATTTACAAAGAGAATAGATCTTAAATGTTCTTGCCACACACACACACACAAAATGTAATTGAGGTGATGGATATTCACAGGGATGCCTGGGTGGCTCGGTTGGTTGAGCGTCTGCCTTCGGCTCAGGGCATGATCTCGGGGTCCTGGGATGAACCCCCATGTCAGGCTCCCTGCTCAGTGCGGAGTCTGCTTCTCCCTCTTCTTCTGCCCCTCCTCCCTACTCGTGCTCTCTCTCCCTCTCTGTCTCTCAAATAAATAAATAAATAAATTATTTATTTCACATTATATATGTATATCAAATCATCACATTGTACACCTTAAATTCACAGAATATTATCAATTATATCTCAATAAATCTGGGGAAAAAAAGAGAAATACCATGTGATGACTGACCACATCTATTAAATAAGGAAATCCTACATAACTGAGCGAAGGCTAGTGCTTCCTCCAGACAGAGACCTTGAAGTCATTTGGAGACTTTGGTGGTTGGTGATTGTAATGGTGGTTTTGAGGGTGTGAGAGCTTCAGTCGTGCAGGAAATCTCAGCGGTCAAGTTGGCTTTGGTGGTGGTCGTGGTGTGGTCGATATGGTGGCCATGGGGATGGCTATAATAGGTTTGGCAATAATCGAAGAAATTTGGAAGTGATGGAAGCTAAAATGATTTGGGCAATTACAATCAATCTTCAGATTTTGGTCCCAGGAAAGGGGGAAGCTTTGGAAGCAGAAGCTTTGGCCCCTGTCGTGGTGGAGGCCAATAGTTTGCCCAACCACAAAACCAGGGTGGCTCTGGTGTTTCGAGCAGCAGCAGCTATGACCGTGGCCTTAAGTTTGGCGTTGCTGCCTGGAAGTAGAGCTCAGCCCGGGAGCCAGAGGAGTGGCAGGGAAGCTGCAGGGCACCACACATCTGTGAAGTCACCTGAGGACCGTGGTGGCAGCGCTGCAGCCGCGGAAGACCTGTTTTCGACAATTCTCATGGATATGGGAAAAAGCTCAAGCATTGTATTTCTGACTAATTATATGTAACAGGTGATTTATATCTATCCAGACGATTTTAGTCTCTGCTCTGTGGAAAGTTGTAAAGCATTCCACCAGAGGGTTTTAATGTTGATTGGTTGTTTTTTTTTTTTACATCCATCCTATTGATTGCTCAATGTAGATAGTCTGATCATGACCCTGAATGAACGCATCTTAAAAAAAAACAAATCTCATCAGCGATCCATAGATAAAAAAGTGAACCACAGCATAAACCCCACAGCTTATAAAAAAGTTAGACCAAAATGGATGCTAGACGTAAGTGTAAAATGTTGGACTGGGACGCCTGGGTGGCTCAGTGGGTTAAAGCCTCTGCCTTCGGTCCCGGTCATGATCCCAGGGTTCTGGGATTGAGCCCCACATCGGGCTCTCTGCTCAGCAGGGAGCCTGCTTCCTCCTCTCTGCCTGCCTCTTTGCCTACTTGTGATCTCTGTCTGTCAAATAAATAAATAAATAATCTTAAAAAAAAATAAAATGTAGGACTGTAAAGTTTGTTTACTCATTTAGGCTCCACACCCGATGTGGGGCTCAAACTCAGAACCTCGAGATCAAGAGTCACATGCTTTTCCATCTGAGCCAGTTAGGCGCCCCTGAAACTATAAAACTTTTAGAACAAAACTAGGTGAAAATTCAGTATCTAGGGTTAGGCAAGGAGTTCTTGGACTTGACATAAAAAAGCAGGATTCAGGGGCATTTGGGTGGCTTAGTTGGTTAAGTGTCTGCTTTGCCTTGAGTCACGATCCCAGGGTCTTGGGATGGAGTTCCCCCATCAGGCTCCTTGCTCAGCGGGGAGTCTGCTCTCCCTCTCCTTCTGCCCCCCACCCCCCTACTCCTATACTCTTGCTCTCTTTCTCAAATAAATAAATAAAATCTTTGAAAAAAAAAGTGGGATTCATAAAAAGAAAAACTGGCAAATTAGACCTTATAAGAATATAGAACTTCTGGGGATACCTGGGTGGCCCCGTTGTCTAAGCATCTGTCTTAGGCTCAGGTCATGATCCCAGGTCTTGAGATCGAGTCCCCCCCATCAGGCTCCTTGCTCAGACAGGAGCTGAGTAAGACTTCTCCCTCTGTCTGCCACTCCTCCTGCTTATGCTCTCTCTCTGACAAATAAATAAATAAAATCTTCAAAAAAATTAAAAATAAAAATAAAAGAATATAGAACTTCTGTTCTATAGAAGCCCATGCAAAGACAATGAAAAGACAAAATACGCAATGGGAGAAAATATTTGCGCATAATTGACAAAGGACTAGTATCTAAAATATAGAAAGAACTCAATCTCAGTAGTAAAAAAATAAACAATCTGCCAGTTAGCACCTAGTAAAAGCCATGAAAAAAAAATCTCATCAGAAAGGATATACAGATGACAGACACATTTCATATCCAACATCATTAACTATTAAGAAATGCAAATTAAAACTACAGTCTGGGGGCCTGGGTAGTTTAGTCAGTTAAGCATCAGACTTTAGATTTCAGCTCAGGTCATGATCTCAGGGTTATGAGAGTGAGCCCATCCTGAGTGTGGAGACTGCTTAAGATTCTCTCTTTCAAGGCAGACAAACCATAAGAGACTCTTAATTATAGAGAACAAATGGAGGGTTGCTGGAGGGGAGGGGGGTGAGGGGATGGGGTAACTGGGTGATGGACATTAAGGAGGGCATGAGATGTAATGAGCCCTGGGTGTTATATAAGACTGATGAATCACAGGGGCGCCTGAGTGGCTCAGTGGGTTAAGGCCTCTGCCTTAGGCTCAGGTCATGATCCCAGGGTCCTGGGATTGCCCCGCATTGGGCTCTCTGCTCTGCAGGGAGCCTGCTTCCTCCTCTCTCTCTGCCTGCCTCTTGCTCCCTCCTCTCTCTCTGCCTGCCTCTCTGCCTAGTTGTGATTTCTCTCTGTCAAATAAATAAAATATTTAAAAAAAGACTGATGAATCACAGATCTGTACCTCTGAAACCAGTAATACATTATATGTTGATTAAAAAAAAAATTCTTTCTCTCCCTCTCCCCCTCCCCTTGCTCTCACTCTCCCTCTTTCTCTCAAAACAAAACAAAGCAAAGCAAAGCAAAACTACAATGAGCTATCCCTACACATCCATCGGAATGGCTACAGTAGAAACTGGTGATGACACCAGAAGCTGGTGAGGATGAAGAGAGTCCTCACTCTTGTATTAATAATGGGCATGTAAATGGTATGCTCACTGTGGAAAACGGGTTAGCACTTTCTTGAAAATATACTCTAAATATTCAACTACCCTATAACCCAGCAATAGCACTCCTAAGCATTTACCCTTAAGAAACAAAAAACTTACGTTTACACAAAAAGCCCGTATACAAATGCTCATGGCTTTTGTGTATTCTGTGTCATAGACAAAAACCGGAATCAACCCAGCCTTCTTTCATCGGGTGAACAGTCAGACAAACTGAAGTACCTACCCCTCATGGAATGCTACTTAATAACATAAAGGAATAAAACTACTGATCCATGCAACAGCCTGGAAGTTTTCCAGGAATTTAGGACAATTCCAAAAGATTGCTTACTGTATGATTCAATTTATATAACACTTAGAAATTATGACAAAATTTTAGAAATGGAGGACAGATGAATGGTTGCAGGGTGAGGGATGAGAAGGGGAGGCAGAAAGGAGATGGGTGTAGTTACAACAGGGCAACACAAGAGATCCTTGTGGTGATGGAATATTTTGTATCTTGACTGTGGTGTGAAGCAGGAATTTATACATGTGATACTTTGTATAGAGTTAATACATACAAATAAGTACAAGTAACACTGGGGAAAACACTGGGGAAATCTCTCTTTTTTTTTTAAAGGTTTTATTTATTTATTTGAGAGCACAAGTAGGGGGAGCAGCAGGGAGAGGAGAGGCAGGCTCCCAGATGAGCAAGGAGCCCAATGAGGGACTTGATCCTGGGACCCCAAGATCATGACCTGAGCCAAAGGCAGACACCTAACTGACTGAGCCACCCAGGTGCCCCAAAACTTGGGGAAATCTGATTTAAATGAGTAGACTGTGTCACTGTCGGTATCCTGGTAGTGGTATTACACTATAGGGTTTTTCTTAATTGTGGTAAAATACACATAAAATTTACCATGTTAACCATGTTTAAGCGCACAGTTCGGTAATGTTAAGTACATTCATTCACCTCATGCTGTTATACAACCGATCTCCAGAGCTCTTTGTATCTTCCTGAATTGAAATTTTGTACCATTAAATAATAATGCCTGTTTCGTCCTTCCCCCACCCCACCCCGAGCCCCTGGCAACTACCATTCTACCTTCTGTCTCTCTGAATTTGATCACTCTGGGCATCTCATATAAGTGGAATCATATGGTATTTGTCTTTTTGTGGCTGGCTTATTTCACTTATTATAATGTCTCTCATTTTTAAGGCTGAATAATATTCCACTGTGTGTTGATACCACATTTTGTTTATCCATTCATCCATCAGTGAACATTTGAATTGCTTTTTTTTAAAACCAACAGATAATGTATTATTTACTTTAGGGATACAGGTCTGTGAATCATCGGTCTTAGACAATTTCCAGCACTCACCATAGCACATACTCTCCCCATAACCCAGTGTTATGGTGTCCAGTGTCCATAACCCAGCCACCCTCTCCCTACCCCACTACGCCCCAGCAACCCTCAGTTTGTTTTGTGAGATTATGAGTCTCTCTCTCTCTCTCTCTTTTTTTTTAAAGATTTTATTTATTTATTTGACAGGCAGAGATCACAAGTAGGCAGAGAGACAGACAGAGAGAGAGGGGGAAGCAGGCTCCCCGATGAGCAGAGAGCCCGATGCAGGGTTCGATCCCAGGACTCTGGGATCATGTCCTGAGCCGAAGGCAGAGGCTTTAACCCACTGAGCCACCCAGGCACCCCAGATTATGAGTCTCTTATGGTTTATGAGTTGTTTCTATCTCTGGGTTATTGTGACTAATGTGGCTATGAATATAGGTGTACAAATATCTCTTTAAGACCCTTTTCAATAGACATCAATAGAAAGCATCAATAGATAGAGGCACCTGATCTGGGTGGTGCAGTTGGTTAAATGTTGGACTCTTGGTTTCAGCTCAGATCGTGATCATAGGGTCATGAGATTGAGCCCCACATCAGCACTGAGTCTGTTTAAGACTCTCTCTGGGGGCTCCTGGTTGGCTTAGTTGCTTAAGTGACTACCTTCGGCTGAGGCCATGATCTCAGGGTCCTAGGATTGAGTCCCACATCGGGTGCCCTGCTTGGCAGGTGTCTGCTTCTCTGTCTCCCTCTCCCTGCCTACTTGTGTTCTCTCACTCTCTCTGTGTCAAATAAATAAGCAAAATTAAAAAAAAAAAAGACTCTCTCTGCCCATCACTCTCTATGCTTGCACTCTCCCTCTCTCTCTTTAAAAGTAATCTTTCAAAAAGCATCAGTAGATAAGTAATTGCTTATGCATAATTATTTAACTATAATTGTGAAAAGTGCCATAAAGGAAAATTATAGGCATATAACATGGCTGGCCAAGGAAATAACATTTGAGCTGGTATCTGAAGAATGAGTAGGAGTTAAAACAAGAGAGAGGGGTGCCTGGCTGGCTCAGTCCCTGAGGCTGCTACTCTTGATCTTGGGGTTGTAAGTTCGAGCCCCACATTGGATGTAGGGATTACTTAAAAATAAAATCTTAAAAAAAAAAAAAAAAACAAGAGGGAAAAAGATTTTTGTGAGTTTTTCAATTTTTTTTTTAAGATTTTATTTATTTATTTGACAGAGATCACAACTAGGCAGAGAGGCAGGCAGAGAGAGAGAGAGGAAGGGAAGCAGACCCCTGCTGAGCAGAGAGCCCGATGGGGCTCAATCCCAGGACACTGGGATGGTGACCTGAGTTGAAGGCAGAGGCTTTAACCCACTGAGCCACCCAGGTGCCCCGAGTTTTTCAATTCTTTTGGGTATATCCCTATACCATGATTTTGTAACATGCTAACATTGAAGTGTACGAGGGATTTTTTTCTGTATTATTTCTTACAACTGCATAGGAATTTACAGTTTTCTCAAAATTTGAATTAAAAAAATTAAACAAATTCTTCTTATCTGTTAGCCCCTATTCTGCTGCCTCATAACATCTTTGCATTTAGATAAGGAACCCACGATAGAGAGAAATTGTCAGCTTTCCTGTGGACACACATAAGTAAGCATTTAATTCCAAACTACATTCCCTCCACTTCCAGCCTCATGACACCTTCCAACCCGACTCCTAACCCACCTGAGAACTCTGTTCTGCCCACCTGGTCAAATTCCATGCTGTTGGCCCTTGTTTCATTTGTCTATATTTTATTTTTTTATTTTTTAAAGATTTTATTTATTTACTTGATAGACAGAGATCACAATAGGCAGAGAGGCAGGCAGAGAGAGAGGAGGAAGCAGGCTCCCTGTGGAGCAGAGAGCCCGATGTAGGGCTCGATCCCAGAATCCTGGTATCGTGACCTGAGCCGAAGGCAGAGGCTTCAATCCACTGAGCCACTCAGACGTCCCTATATTTTACTTTTTCAAGTAACTTCTGGAAGGTTTTGCTTTCTCCAAAGTGCTTGGTATAGGGTCTTGTTACATGACAACTCTGGAAAGCTTTGGGCTGGTTGCCAGATCTTCCAGATCACTGCCTGAGTCAGCCCTGCTGCCTTTGAACCTTACCTCAAAGCCCCCTCTCACTCTGTGCTGTCATGCCTGCCTTCCCCCAATCTCTCCTGCCAAACACCTTCCCTCTGCAGGACCTTTGCATATGCTGTTCTCCCTGGCAAGAACACATTTTCCTTTTTGTTCTAATTCCTACTCATTCTTCAGACACCAGCTTAAATGTTACTTCCTTGGCCAGCCATATTTTATGCCTATAATTTTCCTTTATGGCACTTTTCACAATTATGGTTGAATAATTATGCATATGCAATTACTTATCTATTATGCATTTTCTCACTAGCCTATAGGCCCCTGAGCCCAGGGACTGTTTCTGCATGCTTATCATGGTATCCTCAGTGTCTAGTCCACTGTCTGACACATAGAAGAGGCTCCATAGATATTTAGCAATTGACATAATTCATGGGAAAGGAAATGTTTGGACTAGGAGAGCTGAAGGTATGTAATACATTAGGGGAAAGATGACAATAGTCCTGGGGTGCCTGACTGGCTCAGTTGGTGGAGCATGCGACTCTTGATATCTTGGCATGGTGTGTTTGAGCCTTGAGTTGGGTGTAGAGATTGCTAAAAAAAGTAGTAGCAGCAGCAGCAGCAGCAGCAGCAGAAGAAGAAGACGACGACGACAATAGTTGTACCCAAGAACCTGAGAATTAGGATGGAAAGAAGGCTTACCTTTCACTCTACTCTTCTGAGCAGTCTGAATTATTCATTATGCATGTATTTGTTATAAAAATGTTTCTTTTTTAAAGATTTATTTATTTGAGGAAGAGCAGGGGAGGGGCAGAGGGTGAGACTGCTAAGCAGACTCCGTGCTGAGCTCAGAACCCCACACAGGGCTTGATCTCACAGCCCTGAGATCACCACCTGAGTCGAAACTAAGAGCAGGACACTCCGCCAACCGCTCCACCCAGGTTCCCCAAGGGGGGACATTTGAATCTAGATCTTTGCCTGGAATCTTTCCATGTGCCCATCCACCTGTTCTCACCGGACCTCTGGGGGGATTTCAGAGATAAGTGGCCCATTGCCCTAGCAGGTGACGTTCTGCCAGGTGCCTGCATTGCCATGCAAACCAAGGACTGATGAGGAATTACTTTTGACTCTGATTTTTCCTATGCCCAAACGCGACACAACAGCCTCATGGGTCCTAGTCCAATATCAGGTCATCTGGAGCCCCAAATCTCCAGTCCTTTTAAAAAATGGACTTTTATCTAGAAAGAAAGATAGAAAGGGAGGGAGGGGGAGGAAGAGGAAGAATGGAAGAAAGGATGGAAGGAAGGACAGAAGGAAAGGAGGAAAGGAGAAAGAAGACCCTCTCTTTTTTACCCCCTAATGATTCTGAGCTGCTGTCAGAGCAGGGGGCATGGTGGGCCTTGCTCTTATTCTCAGGACAAATTTGTTTCTATTGATTCTGTCCTTTTCAGCTTTCCCAAGTGGCCACTTGCCCAAGGCCCTCCTCTGGCCTCCGCAGGGAATTCAGGGCCAGGCCTAACAAGTCTGTATCCTAGCTACCTTGGAAAATGGGAAAGGACCTTGATGAGAGAGGAGCTAGAAATAGCAGGGGAGTGTTCTGCAAGGGAGCAGGCAGACAGGAGCAGAGGACGCAGCTGCCTCTGGATCTCAGCTGGAGAATGTTGGTTGGAAAAAGCTAGAGCCTTATTAGAATAGGCTTTAGACTGAGACGACAGAAAGAGAGATTGATTAAAGAAAGGAAACCAGTGTGTGGTGGTCACTCTGCCGGGTGTGATGCCTCATGTTAGGTGGTTTCGCGCATACCAGATTGTCTCCTCTTCTTAAGATTCCTTGACGGTAGCAATTATTAACCTGTGCAGCAGATGGGAGAACTAAGGCCCAGAGAGGTAAGTGATGGAACAAGTATGTGATCTCAAGTCTGCTCCCAAAGCCTGTTCTTTCCCATGGTATGCTTCGACTCTGAGGGCTGGTACCCTGGCCCCATGGCTGGGATATTCTGATCAGCTGTCCTGGGTCAGGCATTAGCTATGGTCTCTACCAAGTGACCTGTAGGTGTGACGGCTCCACAGGCTGTTAACTAACCATCAATCAGTCAACCACCCTAACACGAATTAGTCAGGAGTTTCAACTTTAGAGTTCAACTCCCTGGGTTCCTGGTTGCCATTGACTAGTTTGGTGTATTTGAGGCTTTAGACATTGAAATGACCACTTGGTCTTTCTGTGCCTTCATGTGTTCATCTGTGCAACGGGCAACAGGGTATTGTAAGGATGAAGTGAGTTGGTACATATGAAGTGCTCACTACAGACTTGGCACATGGTACGAGATCTGCAAAGGTTAGCTGTTATTTATTAAGTGCCTACTGCATGCTAGGGTTTAAAGATGAGCAAAGCAAGAGCTGGTCCTTGCTTTCTTTGGTCTAATGCAAGGGGAAAAAAGGAAAGAATCAACCAAATAAACAGAAAGAGCTGTGTGGGGGAGGGGCAGGTACGTAGTTCATAAGATCAGGTGGAAGTTACGATCTGGAAGATGAATGGTGGACACAAAGAGGCAGGGAAGAGGGCATTGGGCTCCATCCAGGCTGAGTGAAAGGCATGTATCTGGGCTCAGAAGATCGTCTGGCTTTCTAAAACCCTTTCTGTTAGAAACCTCTGAGCCGGAGGCCTTGTGTCTATTACTTCAAGTACAAAGTCACGTCTTGAAAGCTGATCATTGGACCCAAGTCTTCACAAACACCAACAGTGGTTCTCCCAAGCAAAGATTCTTCTGGGGCAGCAAGAAAACATGATTAGTAGTGGGGTCAAGACAAGTGAGAGGTTAAAAAGGTGGGTTTAGGATTAAGACTGAACTAGGTCTAGGTCTTCAACTTTTTTGGGGTTTCAGGTCACCATGGAGACATTTCAATACATCCCAGGGGCACACTCTAGGGAGTCCTGAGTTGATGACTTATAAGAGGTCTGGAAATCTCCATTTTCTTTTTTTCTTTTTTTTTTCTTTTTTTTTTTTTAAAGATTTATTTATTTGACAGATAGAGATTACAAGTAGGCAGAGAGGCAGGCAGAGAGAGAGAGAGGAGGAAGCAGGCTCCCAGCCAAGCAGAGAGCCCGATGCGGGGCTCGATCCCAGGACCCTGGGATCATGACCTGAGCTGAAGGCAGAGGCTTTAACCTGCTGAGCCACCCAGGCACCCCCGGAATCTCCATTTTCTTATGCTTACACAGGAATGAAAGCCATGGCACTGATTCTGAATCCTGGCTCCACCACCCACCTTGGGAATTACTTAACCCAATTTCTTCAATGAATATAATAGTATCTATGCGTCGGGTCATTATGAAGAGGAAATGATATTAATACATCAATCCTTGGCAAGTAAACATTCCAAATATGGTACTTATTTTCATTAGCATTTTTGGCTAACAATGGAATGTTCCTTTAGTAAAGTTGGCAATGGGAATGATTTATTATGGGTATCCTGACCCTTTGTAGGCTGGCAATGGTTCTGTGGGCTGCCAGGTGGATCAGACATATTTTGAAATTAAATTCTTGTCCTTCCCTTCTCAGTTTCTCTTCTTTGAACTACCAATTTTAAGTGAACCTAACAGCACTTTGGCCTTAGGTGAATGTTAGGGTAAGAGTGAGTTCATTCCTCCTACAAATCTTTATTGGGCTACTGACTGCCAGAGACTGTTGTATGTGCAGGGATGGGGGCAGTGAGGGAGTTGTACCAAAGGGACAACAATTAAGTCAGTGTATAAGTAAATAAGATCTGTCATTTCATATAGTGATCAGTGATGAAAAGGAAGGAACAGTGAAGGGGTAGAAAGGAGAGGGGAAAGTGCAGTGCCCAGATAAATGATCATGTTTTCTTCAAATTATTCGCTTTGAGCTGCTTGACACTCATTCCAAATATATTGACATTATTCATTATGGTTTTTCTTCTTTTGGAATAGCTTGCAGAGCCCAGAGCACATACTTTTGAATACTCTTTATAGTGGCCAATATTTATCCATTAAAGGAAAAATATCCTTATGGAAAATTTTAATCATGCAAGAATATAGAAGAAAAATTACAGTGGTTTTGATTTCTAACATTCACACATGGCCATATTAATATTTTAGAGTATTTATTCCCAGGATTTTTTTATGTCTTTATTTATTTATTTATTTATTTATTTATTTTTAAGATTTATTTATTTGAGAGAGGAGAGAGAAAGAGAGCTTGAGTAGGGGGAGAGGAAGAGGGAGAGACAGAAGCAGACTCCCCACTGAGTGTAGAGCCGAACACTGGGTTGGATCTCAGGACCCTGAGATCATGATCTGAGCCGAAGGCAGATGCTTCAGGGACTAAGCCACCCAGGTGCTCTTTTTTATGTCTTTAATCATTGTTGTAATACTCTATCCTTTAGACTAGGTCAAACATTTTTTACATTAATACAAACCTTTATGAAAACAACTTGTAAAGTTGTGTAATATACCATGGAATGGTCATATTATAATTTATTTAACAATCCTTGTGGTGAAATTAAGATTGTTTCTCCTCTCCACCCCCCGTAGTGAAGTATGCAGTGAAAACTTCCTTATACATAAAGTTTTCAAAAAATTACTTCCCTAGGGGCGCCTGGGTGGCTCAGTGGACTAAGCCTCTGCCTTCTGCTCAGGTCATGGTCTCAGGATCCTGGGATGGAGCCACGCATCCAGCTTTCTGCTCAGCAGGGAGCCTGCTTCTCCCTCTCTCTCTGTCTGCCTCTCTGCCTACTTGTGATCTCTCTCTGCCAAATAAATAAATAAAATCTTTAAAAAAAATTACTTCCCTAGAAATGGAATTGAAAAGTCAAGGTCCTTGTGGCGCCTGGGTGGCTCAGTGGGTTAAAGCCTCTGCCTTCGGCTCAGGTCATGATCCCAGAGTCCTGGGATGGAGCCCTGCATCGGGCTGTCTGCTCAGTGGGGAGCCTGCTTCCCCCGTGTCTCTCTCTCTCTCTCTGCCTGCCTCTCTGCCTACTTGTGATCTGTCTGTCAAATAAATAAACAAAATCTTAAAAAAAAAAAAAGTCAAGGTCCTTGTATAATTATCAGATTGCTTTTCTTTTTTAAATTTTTTTAAAAGATTTTATTTATTTATTTGAGAGAGAGCTCAGACACACAAGCAGGGGGAGGAGCAGAGGGAGAAGTGGGGCTCCATCCCAGGACCCTGAGATCATGACCTAAGCTAAAGGCAGAAACTTAACCGACTGAGCCACGCAGGTGCCCCTCAAACTGCTTTTCAAATGTGAACTATCAAATCACAGAGGTTTGAGTGTTTGAAAGAATGCTCACCTCGCCTTGAGTCATTTTTGGTATCACCATTTTTAAATCTCTACAACACTGCTGGGAAGAGCATGTTCTCTCATTTTTATTTTAACTGGAATTTTGGCTCTGTCATTTATCAGCTATGAGGTGACCTTGAGCAAAGTAGGTCACAGTTCTAACCTTTGGAGTCTGACAGTCTAGGTTTGGGGTCTTGGCTCAACCATTAGCAGCTCTGTAACCTTGAGCAAATCACTTCACTTCCCTTAGCCTCCGTTTTCTCCTTTGTGTGATGAATGAGACAGACCTCATAGGTTGCAATGAGGACTAAGTGATACCATGTTTGCAAAGCTCCTAGCAAGTACTAGTCATTATAGTTACAAAGCCCAACCAGACAGGGAGACTTGATTATTATGGCTTCCTCTTACTCTGTAGCTTTAAAATGCAAGCTTCCCCAATCCCCCACCCTGCCAATCTGCAACTTTGGGATTTGAATTTGGACTTGGAGAAGGTTAATGCCAAGCAGGTTCCCCCTCGGCTTTAGAAGTCAGGCGTGATCTCCATGAGGACAGTGCTCTGGAAGCTGAAAGCTGGGAGGCAGCCAAGTCAGGCAAGGGAAACCTGGTTGTAAATCCCCTGCCAGGTGGAAAAGGGGCTGAGTAGAGCCATGTCCCTCTCGCAGCACCTGGTCTTCCACCAAGGGGAAGAGGCCCATTGAGCTGTGGATGAGTGGGGGAAAAGCAGCCCAACCACAGCCTGGTCCTCACTGGACCCGGGGCACCGGCGCCTTCCCAGCAGGCTCAGTTGGGGCTCTAGAGCTTCCTGGCATCTCCCATTGGAAGGGAAAATGAGAAGGGGCTGGATAGATAGAAATCCCTCTTCCATATTCATGCAGGATGAAGGCAGATGTGTTGCTTTCCTTTGAAATATGTGTGTCCCTTTGACTGTAATTTTCTTTCCCCAAAGGCAAGTACAGACCTGGGTGAAGTTAAGAGGGAAAGGGTATGACCCTATAATAGAATTCTAAAAAAAACAAAACACAAAGAGAATATCTCATCAAACTTTGAGCCAAATACAAACTGCAGTCACTTCTTGGGACTATCATGAGAGGCACAACTGGTGGAGAATAAGCCTTTGTAATTTACCAGATGGGGCTTCAAATCCTACAGCTTCCACTCATTAGCCGGTGGGTCTCAGAGCCTCAGTCTCCTTATCTTTTAAATGGGTATAATAATGGTACCGACTTCATGGGTCTCACAGAACTGAAAGAGCTAAAGCATATATTAGCCTAGTGCCTTTGAAATAATAAGCTCTTGAGAAATGCCAGCTGCTTTCATTGTGAGACAGTTGTGGGGGGCAACGTACTCTTTTATGCCATTGGAATGTTCAGTGATGTTGGTATTACACAGTCTTTTATGAAACAATAATAGTACATAATAATAGTGGGTTTTGGTGACCTTACCTGGCAAAATGAATGGTTGGCATTCTTAAGTTTGCCCTTCAGGAGTAAAATGTAGATAACAATATCTTCCAGACAATACTGTTGTGAGAATTAAAGGAGAGAGGCCCACACAGGTGGGCTGAGCTGGAATTGCATGTTTCTAGCTGTAGCAGCTCTGTCTTGTAGAAATATAATGTGAGCCACAGACAGAACTGAACATTTCCTGGTAGCCATATTAGAAACATCAAAAGAAACGGGTGAAATTAATTCTAAAAATGTTTTTAGAAACAAAAAAGAAAGAAAGTTTTAAAAAATTTTCCCACTGAGTCTTCAAGATTGGTATGTTTTATACTTACAGAACATCTCGTTTTGGATCAGGTGCAATTCATGTGTTCAGTAACCACAAGAGGCTGGAGGCCGCCCCGTTGCGAAGCATAGTTTTGGAGAGTATAGGAAGCCACGCTAGAGGGAGACTTCGATTTCAACTCTTCCCTCCCCAAGTCTGAATCTTTTAAAAATGCAAAGTCAAGCTATGAAAAGCATCTTTCAAATTCACTTTCCTCTCTTTGAAATGTCTTTTTTTCAACTACTGGGTTCCTTGGCTGACACAAAGGAAGGCATTGGGCTCTGGGTGAGCCTGGATGTGGGATGTAGATTTTTTCTTTTTGTCTGTGACCAGCAGTTCTAGCAGGAGAGTACTTTCTAATTTTGGAATAATAGAAACCACTTATTAAGTGTCCCGTACAGTGCTAAGTAATTTACGAGTATTGCTTTATTTAATCCTCACAAGGACCCTGTGAAATGCGTTCTATTATGCTGTTTTTACAGATGGAAAATAGGGGCTCAGAGAAGCTAAGTAACTTGCCTAAAGTCACACAGCAGGGAAATGGTAGGGAAACTCGATCTCCTTGAATTTGAAGTGAGCATCTATACTGATGAGCTTTTACGCCATTCTTCATCATTAGCAGCAAATTGAAGAGTTTAGGATTCAAATTCACCCCTGACTCCCAAGCTGATCCATTAAACTACTCTGAAGCCGCAGTTTTCTCAATTTAAAAGGGAATAATAGTCATCACTTTGCAGGGTGATTTTGAGGATTAAATGAACTAATTTATTTGCAAATTTGTCCTGGAAATGGAAGTGCTTTGTCTCACTATGGAAGTTCTAGTTCTGGGTTTGCACTAGGGGCTCACAACCTGGTTACCATAAATTTTTGTATCCTTTAGTGACAGTCCCAGGAAGTGTG
The DNA here is from genome assembly GCF_922984935.1 of Meles meles. Lineage (NCBI taxonomy): Eukaryota > Metazoa > Chordata > Mammalia > Carnivora > Mustelidae > Meles > Meles meles. The sequence continues at coordinate 133,129,272 of NC_060068.1, forward strand.
ACCCAGCGCTTGGCACAAAAGGCCAAGAAGTTAGAAAACCTGGGATGAGACCATGGCCCTGCACCTCCGTGTGTGATGATGGAGTGCAGTGAGCATTAGGTTCAGGAGTCCGGGCGCTCATGTTCCAGGAGGGGTTTCTCTCTGAAGGGGTGAGAAACTTTCGGCAAGTCTCTTCTCTGGAAACAATGGGAACGGGACCAGAGGGGATCTGAATTCTTTCCCAACTCTTACCCTTCCCTCTGCAGAGCAGAGGACCGCGCCACGCTGCACACGCGCGTGCGTAAACACACACACACACACACACACACACACACACACACACACACACACAGTTTAAAGGCCCAGCACAACAGCCATGTGACTGCAAATGCGGGGGAGCTGTGTTCCCCAGTGGGCGGAAAACGCAGGGGTGGCCTTATTATGAATGAATATCGAGCAAAAACCACGGGGTTGAGGCTTCAGAGAGAAGTCACTATGGTGACCAAAGCAGAGAAAACGAGTACGGGTTCCAAAAGCCCTCCAAGGTCTCTTGCCTTTCATTCCAGAACTCTGCCGGGCTCCTGCTCCGCGGGCTCGGCTGCGTTAAGTGCCTCAAGGTCAAGGAACAAAGAGAGGACGACAACTAAATTGGCTTGCCTATTCCCTTCTTCGTTAGCGTCCACCGACCAGGGTGGAGTGGGCTAAGCCTGGAAGGAATTCAGATTTGGATGCGGGAGCCAACTCGCACGGGGCCGGGGGTGGGGGTGGGGGGTGCGGGGGCTGTCACCGCGGAACGTTTGCTGACGGGTTGGGCGGGGTCGGGAGAGGCATCACCTCCAATTCAGTGCCCCCAACACCCCGGCCTCCGCTTCCGGAGGATTCCTTATGAATCATTTACACTAGACCCTTGAAAAATTCTTCTGGGACTTGTTTCTCGCCTTCACCCAGCAAAGACTTCAGAGTAAGATATGTGTTGTGACCCAAAGGAGAATGGTAACTGCAGGCTGGTGAAGCCACTGGGTTCTGGGATGTGGGCTCTCTTATCCTTCCTCCCTCATTAGATCCTGGACAACCCACTCGGGCCTGCTGTTATGCACACCGTGTCCAGCCATTCCGTATTTGGAATCCTCCCATTACAAGAATACCTAGGCCCTATTTTATTCACTTAGTTCTGTATTTATATTTGTTAAGTAAGGATTGAAACATTTCTTAAATACATGGTCTTTATCGAAAAATGAGAAAATTGGGATAACTGGGACATGCAGATGAATGAAAAGAAAACCCACAGGGATTCTACCCCCTAGAAGTAACTGTTCATTTACTTAGGCCATTTGCTTATGAATTGTACAAATAATTTTTGGAAGCTGCTATATGCCGGGCATAGTGATCCACGAGGGAGGTGCAGTGATACACAAGACAGACATCACATGGTTTTTTGTTTTGTTTTTTGTTTTCTATGTATAGCTATACACACATTTCTTCCTAAAAAATCTTGGCTGTTTTTAAAACAAACAAATACAAATAAAACAGAAGGAATTTGTCATAAAAAAAGAACCAGTGCATAGAACTGTATTTGCATATGTTGTCAGAGAAAAGGCCAGGGGTAAACTCTGTAATAGCTGTTTGGAAGGGAAAAGCTATTCCATAAATGCTAAGGCTAGTGCCTGGTCCCCGCTTCCGGCTCCGAGTTTATATCAGATGCACCAAATAACTTCCATGCTCCCACCGGGGAGCCTCTAGAGCTCTGGGAGGGATAATAAGACCTGTTACCACCTCACTGACATGATCTGATTTAATGTAACCTTCACAGCAACTGTTTGAGGTAGAGATGATAATTATCATGCCTATGTTACAGGTGAGGAAACGGAGACAGAAACTGTCATGACAGTCGCAATTCTATCAAAATGATCATGGGGTGGTGGCTTTTCAAGGTTGGCTCTCATATCACGTGTGCTTCTTTAGCTGAGTTTTCACCTGCTTTTCAGGAAAGCTTCACTTGAGGTTATCAGAGCAAACTGTAGTCTTCCCAGAGAAAGCACAGGGGCTCTTTGTAATCTATGTGCAAATAGATACTGCTTTCTGATCCTCTTCTTTTTCATTGTTATTCTTTTTAAATTTTTTAAATAATCTCTATACCCAGTGTAGGACTCAAACTCACAAGCCCAAAACCAAGAGTAGCGTGGCTTCTCCTGCTCTGCCTGCCAGGTGCCCCATCTGATACCTATTCCTACTAGCTGTGAGGCCTTGGGCAATTTACTTAACCTCTCTGTGCCTTAGTTTCCTAATCTGTAATGGTGATAATTATGGAATGTCCCTCATAAGGATACAATACAGTTTAGTTGATTTAATGCCTAATAGAAAGTAAGCACATGATAAAGATTCAGTATCATGATGTGGATAAGCACTGTTCTAAGGAAACTATAACATGAAGTCTTTGTAAGAGTCTGATAGTCTAAGAGCCACCATATTTGAAGCGGTACGAGAACCCAAATGAGAGAAATGTCAAGTAAAAAAATATTCATAGAATTTTTTTGAGATTATAGGTATAATCAGGGGTGTTTAGAATCTAAGGTCAGGTTTAACCTGTGGGCTTCGAACTAGAAAACTGGACAAAAAGTGCACATTGATATGCCATTTATCCAAGGATCCGATCCCAGGGGATGGTGAAGGAAACAGAAAAAATAGCCAAGAGATCAAGTTGCCAAGAGCACATACTTTGGAGACTGACAGGCCCAGTTCCCATCCTAATCCCAGTTTCCAGCTTTGGAAGCTTTCTTTGACTTCTCTGAGGCTCCCTTTCCTTTTGGGTTGTTGTGAGGATCAACGTTCATTTCTGCAAGACACGTGGCATGAAGTCTGGCCAACTATCATGGCTTGCCCAGGACTGTACCACTTTGAATGATGAATGTCCTACATTCCATAAACCCCTTCAGCCCCAGGCAAACTGGGATGGTCAACCTAGAACCACCCTCTCCAAAGTAGTGTCCTTTGCAGGAATTTTGCTGACAGGGCAGCTGTTGAAAGTATACAAAGAAGGGAGGGGGGCGCATGTGAAAAAACAGCAGAGGAAATGTCTCAGGATGGTGCCCACCTTTGCTGTGCTTTGATAGAAGAAAAGTCAGAGAGAAATGGAGCTAACCTTTGATCGTCCCCCCTGCTCATCTGGCTGCAGTCTCTGCCTCGCGCAGAGTAGGTAATTACTAAATGGTTAACTCAATGATGGCTTTCCCTGTAGGAACTGTTCTCCATATTAGGATCGACCTTTGTAATAGAAGGGCTTCTTCCACTTGCCTGTCCGAGGTGTGGATCTGTTACTGGGGGGCAGATGGTATGAGATGTAAAGCATCCATGTAGAACAAGAGGATTTAACAGAGTCTGTGGATGAGTGTGTGGGTGTGGGGGAAGATTTAGGGAAACATCTCAAATATTTTTCCTTTCCATTTTTTTAAACCTTTAAATTATGTGGTAATTAGTGCCCAATGATCCCTGCCTCTTGGAACTCATGCCTTATATAATATTCTCTCCTTGTGGTTGGGCTGGACCTGGTGACTTACTTCTTCTTATTATTTTTATTTTTTTAAAAGATTTTATTTATTTATTTGACAGAGAGACAGTGAGAGAGGGAACACAAGCGGGGGTGGGGGAGAGGAAGAAGAAGACTCCCCACTGAGCAGGGAGCCCCACTCGGGGTTCAGTCCCAGGACTCTAGGATCATGACCTGAGCCGAAGACAGATGCTTAACCCACCGAGCCACCCAGGTACCCTGGTGACTCATTTCTGAATAGAACTTAGCACAAGTGATGAGATGCCTATTCTGAGATTGGGATATCAAAGATTGTGATTTCTCTCCTGCTTGCTCCATTTCTCTCTGACTTTTCTTATATGCTTGCTCTGATGAAGCAAGTCCTATGTGGCAAAGAGGTGAGGGCAGCCTCTGGCTAACAGCAACCGAGGAACGGAATCCTGCCAAGAATCACATGAGTGAATTTTGAAGTGGGCCCTTCCCTAGTCAAGCTTTCAGGTGAGACTGCAACCCCTGCGGGCATGTTGATTACAGTTTTGAGAGAGACCCTAAACAAAGGATCTAACTAAGCTATGCCTGAATTTCTGCCCCCAGACACTGTGATAAAGGTATGATGTGTCAGACACTAGCAGTAATAGGTAACTAATAAATCTATATACAGAAAATCACATATAGGTTCATGGCTTGATGAAATTTTATAAGCTGAACATACCTATGTAGCCAATAATAGGTAGATGAAGGAATTGAAAATTATCAATATCTTAGAAAACCCCACTCATATTCCCTTTTAGTCATTGGCTGAAATGTCCCTCTTCCCTGGTCAAGAATAACCTCTCTCCTGACTTCTGCCAGCATAAATTTGTTTTGCTTATTTTGGTACTCTATGTAAATGGGATCACATAATACGTAAAATAGCTTCTAGCAGATTCTCAGAGAGATCCCTTCTTTTTTTTTTAAAGATTTTATTTATTTATTTAACAGAGAGAGAGAGAGATATCACAAGTAGGCAGAGAGGCAGACAGAGAGAGAGGAGGAAGCAGGCTCCCTGCTGAGCAGAGAACCTGATATGGGACTTGATCCCAGGACCCTGAGATCATGACCTGAGCCGAAGGCAGAGGCTTAACCCCAGAGAGATCCCTTCTTACATTGAGAACCATTGAGACACAAGGAGAGAGAGCCAATTACTGACATGTTTGTCAGTAGTTATCCATTGAGGTCTTGATCTGAGAGTAGGCGATCTGATTTTAGAAGAGAAGTATTGGTCACTGGATAGAAATCATCCTAAAAGGATGAACAATTCGCTTAGCCACTGTGGCTTTGCAGCCATGTGCTGTGAGTTCATTTCTTTTGCCCTGAGTCTCTGCTCCCCATGCTATTTTTTGTCTATAATTTGATTTCCTGAGAGAGCGGGCCCAGAAAAAAAAAAACCACAATTAGCCATATTTAAACCTCTCCATGAACCAACCCCCCCGGTGTTTGGGTTTTATTTAGTCTTCACAAGGTTGGTTATTGGGAGTCGGAGCACTGAAATGTGATCAACACCAGATGGAATAAGACTGAATTTCTAGGGGTGCCTGGCTGACTCAGTCCGAAGAGCATTCGACTCTTGATCTCAGGGTTGTGAGGTTGAGCCCCACACTGTGTGTAGAGATAACTAAAGAAAATAAATAAAACTGAAAAAAAAAAAAAAAAGACTGGGGCACCTGGGTGGCTCAGTTGGTTAAGTGTCTGTGTTTGGCTCAGGTCATGATTCCAGGGTCCTGGGATTGAGCCCCACATTGTGTTCCCTGCTGAGCTGGGAGCCTGCTTCTTTCACTTCTCCCTGCCTGTGCTTGCTCTTGCTATCTCTGTCACTATCTCTGTCTCTTTCTCTCTAGTAAATAGACAGAATATGAAAAAAAAAAAGACTGAATTTCTAGATCTAGTTGTTAACAGTGATGGAGATGTGCATACTATGATTTAGGTTCTATGTTAAGCACTTTATGTATTTATATAACTTAAAAACAAACACACCCTTATGTAGTTATTATTAGGATATTTTATAAATGAGGAAGCAGAGATTAACCAACTAGCCCAAGATCATGCCCAGGTCATACAGCTCATCAGAGGCCAACTGGGAAGTCACATACAGTTCATTCACTTCCATTCTGAGTTTCTACCCATGAAACTGTAGTACCCCCACAGAGATCAATATCAAAGTCTGCTTGTGACAGTGAGGATCCACTTGAGTAGTCAGTCGTATTCCTTATCACTGCCATATATCTATCCACCCATCTGTCCATCCATTCAGTGATCGGTTCAATCAACCAATTATCCATCTGTTACAGTCTGACTGTTTGTGTACCTCCAAAATTCATATGTTGAAATCCTAAACCCTCAAAGTGATAATATTAAGAGATGGGGGGGTCTTTGGACGGTGATTAGGTCATGAGGGTGGGGTCCTTCTCATGAATGAGATTAATGTCCTAGAAGAGGTCAAGGAGAGCTCCCTTGTCCCCTCCTGCCATGTGAGTATTCCAAAAGTCTGCAGCCTGGAAGAGGGCCATCACCCAGACCATGGGAGGCACCCTGATCTTGTACTCCCAGCCCTCAGAACTGTAAGAAATACATTTCGATTGTTTTTAAGCCTATTCTGTTGTTTATCATAGCCAGTCTGTGGCATTTTGTTCTAGCAGGCTGACTGGACTAAGACACCATCCAACTTTCCAAACATCTACCCAACCCTCCATCCTTTCATCTAGCCATCCATCTAGTCCCAAACAGCATGTGGCCATCCATTCCACAAATACCAAGGGCTTCTGATTGCTGATTCTGTGCCAGGAAGAGGCTGAATGCAGGGGTGACTAAGGTACAACAGCACATGTAAAAGCTAGGTTCCCTCTAGACTTGAAACTTCCTGAGGGTAGAATCTCTTGTTTTTATATCTGCAGTACATAAAATATGATTTGGCTCCTGTCTTCCTTTCCAAACTTGTTTCACCTACCTAACTTCTTGCTCATTCCTCTTCAACCTAACTAGTGTCTTTCTGTTTCTGGAATAAGCAAAGCCCTCTTTTGCCTCAGGACTTTAGCAATTGCTGTTCCTTTTGACCCAAATACTCATCCAACAGTGTCAATAACTGGTTCCTTCTTATCCTTTGCATTTGATTTTTTATTTTACTTTTAAAAAAATATTTTGTTTATTTATTTGACAGAGAGATAGAGCCAGAGAGCACAAGCCAGGGTGGGGAATGGCAGGAGGAGAAGCAGGCTCCTGCTGAGCAGGGAACCCAATGTGGACTCGATCCCAGGACCGTGGAACCATGACCTGAGCCGAAGGCGGATGCTTAACGACACCCCTATCCTTTGTATTTTGGCTGAAATGTCTTATCCTCAGAGGGGCCTTTTCTGACCACCTTACCTAAAGAGGACACCCTTACTTTGAAATAAGTGCATTGCTCCTAGAAAGTGGATAGAAGTCAAGGAAAACTCTCTTCGTTTGGGTTCTGGAGTGTCTGTCACGAGGTTATAGAGAGTGTCTTGCACATCATTCTATCCCCCAACACGTAGCACGGTGCCTAGCCTAGTAGGCGCTCAAAACAGTGTTGACAATTATTTTCAAACTTTAGTTGGCCTTCTCAAAGAAGCCTGTGGTACCCACACGCGGCCGCAAGCAGGTCCGCGCCTAGAAATAACATTTATTCTAAGGGACCTCCGCGCAGGGATTCTTGGGAAGCTGCTCCCCTCCCGCGTTCCCTTGTTACTCCTCCCCTCGGTCGCCTTTGAAAGAACTGGCACGCCACTAGATGCTCTCCTTTATCCCACCTCTGAAAGCCTGACTGATAATGGGCAAGAGCGTAGGCCAACCGTAAAACTTTATTTCCTCTTCCAGCCAATAGAAAGAGGCGATAAGTATATGGCTCCGCTTTTGTGACTTCCCCCGTTCCCTCACTCCTCCTCTAAGGTTCAACATTTGACAATTCATCCGGCCAATGAGAAGTTCCTACTGTGCATGGGAGGGAGGGACCGACTGGATGATAGACGCCCCCATCTGGCCAATGGTATGTCACAAATGTGGGAGGGGTGTAGGACGGAACCAATGGCGCGGTGCCAATAACTAGCATCAGGGAAAGGGCGGGACGAAACTGTTCAAGGGAGGGAGGGGAAGGCCCAGGGAACCAAGCAGCGTTGCTGCTGCCGCTGCACCCCGAGCTGGAGGAGGGAGAAGCCAGGAAGAAAATGGCGGCCGTGGCTGCAGAGGCGGCAGCGACTGCAGCGTCCCCCGGGGAGGGGGGCGCCGGCGAGGCCGAGCCGGAGATGGAGCCCATCCCCGGCAGCGAGGCCGGCACTGACCCCCTCCCGGTCACCGCAACGGAAGCATCTGTGCCGGACGGCGAGGCCGACGGGCAGCAGTCTTCTCCTCAGGCCGACGAGCCGCCGCTCCCGCCGCCACCGCCGCCGCCGGGGGAGCTCGCCCGCAGCCCGGAGGCGGCGGGGCCAGAGCTGGAGGCTGAGGAGAAGCTGCCTGCCCGGGTGGCGGAGCCCGCGGCAGCCGCGCCTCAGGAAAGACCCGACCTTCCACCTTCCCCTGCACCGCCGCCCGAGCAGCCCCCAGCTCCCGAGGAGCGCCAGGAACCGCCGCTGCCCCAGCCCGCAGCCCCAGCGCTCGTGCCGCCGGCGGGCGGGGACTCCGCGGTGTCGCAGCTGATTCCCGGCTCCGAGGTGCGGGTCACGCTGGACCACATCATTGAAGACGCGCTCGTCGTGTCGTTCCGTCTAGGGGAGAAGCTCTTCTCCGGGGTCCTTATGGATCTGTCCAAAAGGTACCGCGCCAGTCCCCAGCACGTCCCCGGGCCCCCTTGGTCCCCAGGGAGGGAGCGAGCGAGCCAGGACGGCCCCAGCACCCCGAGCTCCCGCCGCCTGCACGCCCTCGGGTCCCGTGCAGCGCGGGGCGCGCGCTTCCCGTGGGGGCAGGCGCGCGAGGCCGGGAGAGGTCGGTCTCCGCCCTAGGTGCGCGCCTGTGAGGGCAGGTGTGTTCCCAGGTGTGGGGCACGGGTGCCTGACCCGCTGGCGGAGCGCAGCCTACACCCCCGGGCTCTTTCCGTGACCTGGCCCTGGAGCACCCACTCCCGTGGCCTGGTGGGTTAATGCAAAATGCAGGAGTTTTGCCAAGAACCTGGTACTGGGCGGGGGACACTGCTTGCTCGCGAGGCACTTTTTTTCTTGAATTCACCTTTAGCGAGGTTGGAGAAAGGGGTGTGTGCATTTGGGTTCTCAAAAGGTTAACTGTCACTCCTTATGGGGGAAGAGTATTTGTTAGAAGTGAACCTCTTAACTGTTACTCTTACTGTTAGCACTAATTACCCTTAGGTAACTGCAGTAGGGAAGCACAGTTGGCTAATTAAAATGATAGTTTTAAGATTTTCTTACCCTTTAGTATTAGGATGATGTGACATAGGAATGTTCAAATACTGATTTCTGGTACTGTAGATACAGTTTATGTATTAAGGGCAAGAAGGTGGAATTCACCCCCGAGCCTTTGGTTTAGCACATTCTCATCTTTGATTTGAAATGTTTGTGGGCATTGCTTTAAACAGGTAAAAAAGGTGTTCTAAGTCTAGAGTTAAGTTAACCTTTTTATTCTCTTCTTTTGCAGATATGAAGTGCAGAGACTCCCATTCACGGCTCTCCATTCTGTTTCCTGCAACAGCACACACTCTGATGGGTATCTCACCTGTTTGGAAACGGCTTACTTTAATATGTTTTATTTTTTCTTTTATTTTAAAAATTTTATTTATTTGAGAGAGAGAGAGAATGCGAGCATGAGCAGGGAGAGGGGCAGAGGGATAAGCAGACTCCCCTCCGAGCAGGGAGACTAGGGATGGGATCCATCCCAGCTCCCTGAGATCAAGACCTGAGCCGAAGGCAGACGCTTAAGCACTGAGCCACCCAGATGCCCAGTATATTTTATTTTTAACTCTTGTCCTCGCATAAAAAGACACCGTCGTCTTTTTCACATTTGGGGGGAAAAATTTGAAATGCATATGGAAGGCAGTTACAGGGCAGGAGAAACCATGAAAAAAATAAATACAAGTTGAATTAGGATGTTTGGGCAGGGAAATGATGGGAGCCTTTATAATTCTTTTTTTTTTTTTAAGATTTTATTTATTCGAGGGAGAGTGGGATTGGGTGAAGGGACAGAGGGAGAGAAGAATATCCAAGGATACTCCTAGTGGGGAGGTGTGTCTTTCCCCCTCCCCCCCCACAGCAGGGCTTGATCTTAGGACCCATGAGATCATGAAACCCAGAGTGGATGCTTAATCGACTGAGCTATCCAAGCGCCCCACTTCTTTAATTTTTTTTTTTATTTTAGAGCAAGTGTGAAGTGGGGGAGAAGGTCAGAAGGAGAGACTCTTAAGCAGACTCCCCGCTGAGTGTGGAGCCCTATAATGGCTCCATCTCATGACCCATGATAGCTGAAACCAAGAGTCCTTACTTTAACTGACAGAGCCAGCCGGGCACCTCTATAATTACTAATGAAATTGTTTAACTCCAGAAATTTTTTTTTTCTTCTTTTTTCTTTTTTTGAGAATTTTGGATTAGGACCTTTGCACTTACGTTTTCATAGTTAGAAAGCAGAATAAGACCAGTGTGCTTTCTACCGATGTATTTAATAGCAAAGGAGAGAGAGACTCAGTAGTGTGTATGCTATTGAATCAAACAGAAGTGAAGGCCAGTGATTGTGTGAGAATCTGGATTTCAAATCTGCAAAAGGAAGGTGAAAAAAGGTAAGTTGTTCCTGGAAATGGAATGGATAGTTCTTTCCTCTGTTGAGGTGCTCATTGTGTTGGTGTTTTATTTTTTTTAAAGTTTCTTTGATAAATTGCAGTTTATTTTTTGAGTTTTGTTCTGCTTTGCTAACTGTGCTGCTTCCAGCAAAAATTTCTTAGGTGGAGGGAGCTATTTTTATTATGAACCTTTTGCATTTTAATGTTTTGAAGTGAAAGGTCTCTGTCATTAAAGTCTTTTTTAAATGGTCGTTAAGGAAACCTTATCAACTTTTCATTCAACAGTATTGAGCACATCTATATATAAGGCACCCTCCTAGTATTTTAAATGTTATGAGTTATAGTCCCTGCAGCTGGAAGCTTATATTTGGGAGGTAACAATAGTGGAATTGGTGAAGAAACAACACACAAAGGTGTTTTTAAAATTAGCATTTGAAGGAATTATTGTTGGACTAATGACTAGTTGGTTATCTCTTTTTCCAGCTACAGTTTGGAAAAACAGATCTACCTATATATTTTGTAATCTGCCCTTTACCTTCATTGTGTACTTGATGTGCAGTTTTGGGGTTAAATGATGATCCAGGAGATCCTCTTTATAGATTCTGCCATGACTATAGTAATCAGCTGCTTTAAACACCGTTTTTATCCTATATGAATTGGCCGTTTAATGAAACCTTTGGGTAAAAATAACAAGAGCTTCCTATTATGTACCAGACATTATACCACTTGCTTTAGTCTTTATAACCGTGGTGATATTTTTCATTTTATGTAGGAGGAAATTGAGGTTCATTTAATTCGGCCAATTTTGAGCTTATAAATGGCAAAGTAAGGATTTAAATGTAGGTTGATCTGATTCTAAAGCCTATACTTTTTCTCCTTTCATATTAGAAAGTTGGGCTGGCAAATTTTCCTTTAAACAGTAAAAAATTGCATATTTCTAAAATTTAGTGCCTATCCTGACTTCAGTAGCTGTATGGCATAATATAAAGGGTATAAGTATTGGAACCAAGCAGATTCTTTAGTCAGGTAATAGCCGTGAGACTGTCTGCTCTGGAGAGTCCCCATTTCCTAAGCTGTATATTGCAGAACACATAGCAGTCCTTGAAGTCCTGGTTCTTGCCTATTCAGTGAGGTACCCAGAAGAGAATTAACATTTGGGAGACTAAGTGCCTCCGTGTATGTGTATGGTTTTCTTTAGTCTTAAGGAAAAGGGCCAGTTACTGCTTTTTTTTTTTTTTTGGTTATTTTATTCTGACATTATCCATGGTACAGAAATGTCTTTTAAAGTTGGAAGAGTTGTTCACTATGTAGAAAAAAGTGTTTATAAGGGTGTGTGTGTATGTGTGTGTGTGTGTGTATATATATATATATATATAGGTTGACCTATATAAATATATGGCTTTGTAAGCATTTGCCATTCTCCACCTTCCTGCCATTGTATTATTTTTTGCCTTATTTTTAGTTATTTGATTGAAGAACACATTTTTTTTTTTTTAAAGATTTTATTTATTTATTTGACAGAGATCACAAGTAGGCAGAGAGGCAGGCAGAGAGAGAGGAGGAAGCAGGCTTCCAGCTGAGCAGAGAGCCCGATGCGGGCCTTGATCCCAGGACCTGGGATCATGACCGGAGCTGAAGACAGAGGCTTTTAACCCACTGAGCCACCCAGGTGCCCCTGAAGAACACATTTTTGAGGAGATTGTTTTCGTGGAAAAAAGAAACAGGACACATGTAATTTAAAAAAAAAAAATGGAAAGGTGGTAGTACCACTTATTAAATAGTTGGGTCTGACTTCTAGTGCCAGGCTCTTCAGTTGATACTGTGACTTTGGGCAAATCTCCATGCCACTTTGGGCTCCAGTCTCTCTAGTTCTTATGAGATGAATTCATTTGACTTTAGGCGGTTCACAAACCCAAGCAAACAAACTTCATTCCTCAGTTTATGTTTATAGAAAGTGAATAGGGTGACCAGGTGGTCTGGTTTTCCTGTACCATCCCAGTTTGATTGTTACTCCTTATGTCTTCAAAGCAGCTTGCTTTGGCTACTGTACAAATGACATACGTGGTCACCATAAAAATGAAGATACTTGAGTATCTGATTAAAAACTGATTTTATAGGATTTATTTGAAAATGAAAACCCTTTGAGGCATTCTTTATTTAAAAAAATTTTTTTGGAAGATTTTATTTACTTGAGAGAGAGCACAGAGGAAGAGGAAGAAGCAGACTCCTTGCTAAGTGGGGAGCCTGATGTGGGGCTGGATCCCAGGACCCTGAGATCATGACCAGAACCAAAGGCAGATGCTTAACTGACTGAGCCACTTCATTTTTTTAGTTGATTCTGGGCTCCTCCACTGATGTTTTATACCCAGCTCTCTTAAGGTAGTTTGAATTACCTGCCTGCTCCTGAATTCATTAGCAACACATAATGACAATAATCTAATACGAGCAGATAAAAATAATCAACTAACCCACAAATTCAATTTGGTTTTCTCCCCCCCACCTTATTTTATTTTTTTTTTAAGATTTTGTTTATTTATTTGACCGACAGAGATCACAAGTAGGCAGAGAGGCAGGCAGAGACAGAGAGAGGGGGAAGCAGGCTCCCTGCTGAGCAGAAAGCCCGATGTGGGGCTTGATCCCAGAACCCTGGGATCACGACCCGAGCGGAAGGCAGAGGCTTCAACCCACTGAGCCACCCAGGAGCCCCTCAGTTTGGTTTTCTTACTCCCTTTTCTTCCTTAACCTTAGGCTTTTGAAATTTTGACATAAGCACATTTGTTTCTTTTAGCATTCTATAATAAGCATTCCTTCAGGTTGTTGTAAACCAGTGGTTGTACTATGATTTTTTTTTTTTTTTTATTATGGGAAATGAACCTCCATGTATGTATGATCCTTGCTTTGACATTTATCAACTATTAGTCATTCTTATTTTATCATATGCCTGCCTCCACTGGATAATTTTGAAGCAAATCCTAAACACATTCTTTACCATAAGAATTGTGTTATAGAGCTCTGAAAAAATAAGGATTTTAAAGCCATAATGTACTTCTTTTATTGCAACTAAAATAACAGCAGCAGTTCTTTTTTGTCATCCTGTGGCCTGCCAGTCAGTGTTAAAATTTCACAGTATCTCAGAATTAACATTTCAATCAACATCTAAGTTTTGTTTAAATTAGGATCCAAGTAAAGTGTATACATTGCAGTTGGTTGATGAGTTTCATAAATTTTTCACTTGTAGTTCTCTTGCCATTTTATTTATTTCCTTGAAGTTTGTTAAGCCATAGACTTTGGCAGAATTTCCCACATTTTAGATTTTTTTCCAATTGTATCCCATTGGTTGAATTTCCATAAGTTTAAAAAATAATTCTTTTCCTTCAGGAGCAAACTGTAGGGCAACAACCACAGGCCTCTGAGGGCCTCTTTTTTGAAAGCCTCTCATCTCTTATTTTGGGTTAGTAGAAATAATAGAACATCTCTTGCCTGCTTGCATACTTTAGACCTATTCCTTAAACACACATCCAACTTTAATAATTCCAAATATAGAAAAATTTAACCAGTCAAGATTATCTGCGAAGGGTAAAAGTCTTCAGCCCTAGTTTCTGAAAAATGAGCCCTAGTTACTGTTTAGGAACAGTATTTACTGTGACCTATGATTTCTAACTACACAGAGCGATCATTTCAACTGTTTAGTCCTGCTCTCCAATATCTTGAAAAGTAGTTCTAAAGCCACTTAGAAATCCTGAAAAATTTCTCTTGAATTCCATTTTTTTTTGGATCTGATATGAAGTGAGGAGTCATGAAGTAAATGTTTATGCATTAAAAACTTGCGCATTTTAATTTTGTGGTACTTGCTTATTAAAGGTTGTAGCTAGTTCTATTTCAGAATTGACCTTTTACAAATACTGACTTTTTGTGTGTGTCTATGGGGTACGGTTGGCTTAAAAAGAATTGAGGTGATTTCTTTAAAAAACTTTAGGTTTCACTAAGTTCATAAAACAATTTGTAGAAAAGTTACTTGTTTTTTTAAGGAAATATAAACCAAGACAATGATTTTTTTTCTTTACAGAGACCATGAAACGTATGGTGCAATAGCTCTACTTTTGGTGGGAAAAATATACAGCCATTCTGGTGAAGCAGTGAGTAGTGGTATTAGTAGCTTATACTAAGCATCCAGGTCAAGAATTTAGGTCATCAAGTAGTATGCTTGAATGCTTGTATTGAGTTGTACATTTTTAACACACAATTTTTTTGGTGATTATTCTGCTTATATCCCAACGTGTCGATAAAGGGTTCCCACAGTAAGATAACACAGAGGCAAGTGTCAGTCACTTTCTGACCCAGACAGTTTGAGGACACCCACTACTAAAGCAGTGTGTATGCTATATTGAAAGTGTGCTCTTCCATAGCATGTTGGACTGTGATGATTTTTTTTTTTTTTTTTTTGAGGTGAGGAATTGTTGGACATTAAAAACCTAGTTTGAGTGTAAAGAATCCCGTAACAAACATCGTGGTATTAAAAACATTTTAAAACTCAATTTATAAACTAGATAACCAAATGTTACAAACAAACTATGCCAGGCATGTTTTAATGGACTTGGGGCTTCTAATGGGGTCAATTTTCAGCCTTTTATGTGTAAGACAGACCATACTTCACTGTGCACTCTTATAAAGCAAAGTTCTTGATGGAATTAGATTTAAGCTTCATAAGATTCTGTGGGGGGCTATTAAAAGGTTTATGTAGTTTGTGCTCATCTTCTCTAAAAATTGAAAGATGGTCTAAGTACTTACTTGTGCCTATGAAGTGCATCCTTATTTCTTGATATTTATTGGCCCTGTTCTCCCCAAATTCCCAGATTAATTCAGGCACACATACCAGCAGAACAGAGCTTGCTCTGGTGGCAGATCTTGCAAGAGAGTAAGTGGAGGTTAAGTTACACTTTGGGTGGTTTTAATATAGAATGATTTTGCTAAACACTTTGGGTGGTGTTCCTCTAAACAGATGTGCTTAAGATTTCTGAGTTCCACTACAGTTTGCAGTTTTAACCAAGATGATTCTGATGCAGGTGATCCTTGTGCCATATTTGGAGATAAGTAATTTTTAGGGAGTAGTTTTGCCAAAATAGTAGGACCATAAATTTATTAAACCTGTTTTAAAAGTTATTGGTTAATTTTGATTGGGATATAATTAGAAAGTAAGCAATACGTGGGGGGATGGGCCACTTGGGTGGCAGATCCAGATCCTTATTATAGAAGTGGTAATTAGACTTGCAAATAGGTTTCTTAAATCTGGTTGCCTGCTAGGAGTTTGGTAGTTCATAACTTTCATCTTTTTCCCTTGGGCCAATTTTAAACAGTTACCTTAGTTTTTACAATAGAATAGCGGTGTTTAGCCATTTAAAACTCATTCCTCCAGTAATACTTGATTTTCACTTTCTGCATCTTCCCATCATCTAGGAAGGTTGCCAGTCTTTAATGTAATTAACAATAGCTACTATATAGTTCCTACTCTTATACTTGGCACTGGGCACTTTTTATACACTGTTTTCAGTTTACTTTCTGGGAACTCCAATAAAGTAAATTCCACTAACCCCATTGCACAGATAAAGACACTGAGGCTCAGAGAGATTAGTAAATTGCCTAAAATTACATATTTTATGTTTATATTAAAATGCATGTTTTATGTTTACATTATGTTATATTAAAATACAAGATATTAGTAGATAAAGATGCCCTTTTTGAACAATATGCAGTTGTCTTATGATTTGAAAACAGTCCTGTTCTAATATACTTCTGTATTTTTACCATTACCATTTAGCTTATGATTTTGATGGAGCATTACCTTGGTAGGTAGAAATGATAGAACTCTTTGTTCCTCTCTCAACCAGGCAATAGCTGCTTGCTTTTAAAATATGATTGCCCTTCAGTTTAATTTAGTGAACACCTTGGGCATTTTTGGAAATGGGGTTTCTAATTCATACATGGTTTTGGGATGTTTTGCCTTGGTTGGCCTGGCTCTGGCAACAGTGGAGTCCGCTGGTTGAGAAAAGAATCACAAAATGTTAGATCTGAAGCTCGCTGAGCTCAAGATCAGCATTTGGTAAGTGCTGGATGGCTGAGTTGGAAAATAATTTTAAAGATTAAAACTATAAGTTGTTGAACAGACTGTTTTTGATAAAATAGGAATAGAGAAATTGAATAAATTTTTTTTAAAAAGTTAGTCTGTTGAGAAATCAATTTAGGCCCCTGTGTGGTGGGCCCCATTAAACATAAAAGAAATATTAAAAGTACTTAGAATTCATAGTGGAAACACAGAAAATGTGAAACTGCTTTTTGGTATCTTGGAGCCAGGACCAAGGGAATTCTGTTGAAGAATTTGCAAATTGATGAGTTGTTTACATTAATAATTAGAAAGATCCTTTTATATCAGTGTTCATTTTCTTAGGAAAATGTCAAGTATATTTCTCTAAGTGATACACAAAAGTGAGGTCAAGATTTGTCTGCTCTTAAAAATATTTTGCCATGTTGTGGCAATTACAATTTTTTGGATGGTCATTTTTTTTTTTTAATATTTTTTATTTATTTGACAGAGAGAAATCACAAGCAGGCAGAGAGGCAGGCAGAGAGAGAGGAGGAAGCAGGCTCCCCGCGGAGCAGAGAGCCTGACGCGGGGCTCCATCCCAGGACCCTGAGATCATGACCCGAGCCGAAGGCAGAGGCTTTAACCCACTGAGCCACTCAGGTGCCCCTGGATGGTTATTTTTTAAAAAGAATTTACTAGTAAGGAGTAATAATTTGAATACCATACAGATGTTATTACTATTTGTACTTTACAAAAGACTGAAGTATAAATGTTTTCTCTATCTATAGTTGTCTCCACGTTTTAATTTCTAAACCTAGTTATCCAGGTAAGTTTTTAGAGTACTGTTTGAACGTACATGATTGGGAGCTTAAACTCTAAATTATTAGTGTTTAACCCCTTGCCCTCCCCAAAAGCTATCCATGATGTTATAAAAGAGGATTGGATAGACTTAAAAGATGGAGTAAATTTTTATGGTTAAAAAGATGTTATTTTAAAACTTGTAGGCAGCCTCCCTCCCCCATCAGTTCCTTTTTTTTTTTTTTTTTTTAATAGATTTTATTTATTCGTTTGTCAGAGAGAGACAGAGACAGAGCCTGCAGAAGCTGTGGGAGGGACAGGGAGAGGGAGAAGCAGGCTCTCTGCTGAGCAAGGAGCCCAATGTGGGACTTGATCCAGGACTGTGGGATCATGACCTGAGCCATAGGCAGCTGCTTAACCCACTGAGCCACCCAGGCATCCCCCCGTCAGTACTTTTAAAAGATATTTCCTGCTGGGGCGCCTGGGTGGCTCAGTGGGTTAAGCCGCTGCCTTCGGCTCAGGTCATGATCTCAGGGTCCTGGGATCGAGTTCCGCATTGGGCTCTCTGCTCAGCGGGGAGCCTGCTTCCCTCTCTCTCTCTGCCTGACTCTCTGTCTACTTGTGATCTCTCTCTGTCAAATAAATAAATAAAATCTTTAAAAAAAAAAAAAGTCTTTGATCTCAATATCAGAAAAAAAAAAGATATTTCCTGGTATTTTAGGTCATAGTTGGTGCTTTTTTTTTTTAAAGATTTTTTATTTATTTGACAGAGAGATCACAAGCAGGCAGACAGGTAAGCAGAGAGAGGGAAGCAGGCGCCCCACTGAGCGGAGAGCCCGATGCGGGGCTTGATCCCAGGACCCTGAGATCATGACCTGTGCCGAAGGCAGAGGCTTAACCCATTGAGCCACCCTGGTGCCCCGCATATTTTGTTTTTATCTTGATGAAGTTATCCTCCCTACCTTCTTGCACATTTGGGTACCCATAGTCCCTGCAAATTGCTCTTATAGTCCTTGGGAGTTTTTAATTAAAAACATCATCCATAGTCACAGTTAATAAAATTGAACACACTTTAACTTTGATAATTACCATATATTGTGCCTACTTACTGTGTACTAGGCCCTAAGATGAGCAATTACGCATTTTTTTTCTTTAAAGATTTTTAAAATTTAGAGTTCACAAGTGCCTGTGAGTGGGGAAGGAGCAAAGGTGAGAGAGGCAGAGTTTCTCAAGCAGACTTTGCCCTGGGGCACAGCTTGCTCTTCGGACCCTGAGAGCAAGACCTAACCTGAAACCAAGACTTGGTGCTTAATAGACTGAGTTATCCAGGTGCCCCTGTTGATACATATTCTTAATTAATGTAGATGACAATTCTTTGAAGTTACTTAACTTGAATTCCAATGTACAAAAAGCTCTGAAAACTGAACTTTTTATAACTTTTTTGGTGGAAAACCTAACCTGACTGAATTTCTGTGAGACTATTATATCTGTATATCCCATTTAGTATGAATGCTTTTCATTTCATTGTTGAAGCATTAATCTGCTTGATGATAGGCTGCTTATTATCTCAAAAACCAGAAAAACTCTAAGTTCTGAAGCCTGTCTGTCTCCATGGGAGAAAGAGCGTGTGGACCTGTCAGCTCTTGTACCCCCTTAGTGGGGAAGTGGAGGTGGAGGAGAGGGGTTGAGTCACTTGATGAAATGAAGGGAGGCAGTAGTAGCAGCAGGAGCAGCAGCAACAGCAAAGAACCTGGCGTCTGTGTTAACTGCTTGGATTCATACCCTGGCCCTACTGCTTACTAGCTGTGTGGTGTTGGGAAGGTCACTTACCTCTCTATAAAATGGGGATAGCACAAATACTTGACTAAAAGTGTTGTGGTCATTAAATGATTGAATGTGAATGAGTATGTACTAAAATAGTTCCTGGCACACAGTAAGTGCTGTATGTATTAACCCTTAAGACTTTGAAGAAGTAGCTGCTAAGTGGCAGAATTAATTAATGTCATTTGTTTGACCACTCAACCTAAGTCCTGTTGCATTGCAGTATAATCTATCTTTAAAATACCTTGAAATGATTTGTAGAAGCTTCAGGTAATATCTGTGAGGTATAACTTTACCCTTTTAATAAAGAAGGATAACGTTTATATTTTACTCGGGAATGAGATAACTAGGAGGTGCTTGTATAATGTATGGTACAGAATGCTTCTTAATCTTTCTACCCACTAACCCCTTGGGGCAGATGGCTTGTGAGGAAGTTACGGGCTTTGTCCTAAAAAAAAAAATTAGTCTCAGAGAAATTTAGTTGTTAGAGTGTCTCTGCTTCCCATATGCTTTTAAAACATTGACAAGGGCTCACCTTTGAGAATGACACTTTTCAAAGTTTGCAAAAGGAAGATAATTTTGTACTTTCCTTTGCACTTATTAAATGATAGGAGCAGGCTAGCATAGCTGAGCTTGTTTTTAACAAAGTGATTGAGACACATTTAATTCCATCATTGTATAAGCAGAAGCCTTCATTGGTCTCTTTTTAAGAAAGTAGTGTTTTCCATTCACCACACTTTTCATAAAGCCTCATTAGCAGTGCTCTCTCTTGTAACAAACACCCTCTCCAACATGCCTTCTCTTTCTGCCATGGATGATCTTTATTTTATTGCTTGTTTAAGCCTCTGAATTCTTACCTGTCTCCTGGAAAGGGGAATCAGGTTACTGACTGGTGATTCCTAATGCATCTGGTCATCAGCTGGTTTTTACCACACCTACTCAGTGTTTCACTTTATTAAACTACTTTTTTGAACCACAGAGTTGGTTATTAGCATTCAGAAATGTGGAACCACCCTTTACCACTCCCTGTTCTGCTTTTTCAGTAAATCTACCTGTGCCCTTCTAGGTGTGGTCCTTTCTTGGGAAGCTCTTTGCCTGATCACTGATCC